>NC_044357.1:9225947-10425947 GCF_007364275.1 Archocentrus centrarchus | reverse complement strand
ACATGCAATGATGCAGGTGATGAGCTGCAGATCTTTCCTGTATCCATTAACAGACTGATATTTCCCACTGGGATCTGTTACATGTTAAGTGTGGAGCTGCAGCACGTCTCTTGAGAATGATATAATTTTACACTTGCTGTTGCGTCATATCTCATTTGCTGTATATTAAACTGTACCTCTGATAATTTAAAGACATGTCTGCTCATTAAGAGAACCCACATTTTCTTAATTTTGATTGTTTTTGATGTTTTACAGGGTTTCCAGGGATTCGGCTTTGGAGATGGGGGCTTCCAAATGTCATTTGGGATCGGTGCCTTTCCATTCGGTATTTTTGCTACAGCTTTTAACATCAATGATGGAAGACCTCCTCCAGGTATTTGTTTCACACACACATCACTGTGACCACTCCAAGTCTTTGGCAACAACATATCAAATAACCTCTGTTAAACACTTTCCCAAACAGCGGCCCCGGGGACACCGCAGCACACGGATGAGCAGTTTCTGTCTCGACTCTTCCTCTTTGTCGCTCTGGTGATTATGTTTTGGCTGCTGATTGCATAAACGTGTTAACTTTTGGACTCTGTTTCTTTCTCTTGACACCAAATCATGTGAGATTTTAATGGCGCGGGTATTTTGAATTAAAGACATCAGTACTAACCTAAGCTTTCAGGGTGAACCGTGTAACCTCGGTGGCCTGTTGTTAAAGTCATTATCATAGCTGAGCAGGATGCTTACAAAGCACTCCACAACCTCTGGAGTATCTGCATGCTCATCTGTTGGTGTTTACAGTCACATACTTTTGTGCTGATTACCAGCATGTGCTTCCTCTACGTGTCAAACTCATTTTACACCATCGGCCACAAACTAGTAAAGCTATTGCCTAATAGAAGAAGGTAGTTTAAAAGAAGTTTAAAAAATTCAAATTGCTCCCATTACTTTCAGTGTAAACACGTTCAATCCTGAGATGCCTCAAGAAAAAGTGCAGATTTAAGAATGTCTGTTTTCAGAACATAATCCTGTAATATCAGTGAATTCAGTGTCCCATTTTCTCCCTCAAACATTGAGTACTAATTATTAAAAAAACTAATTTTCTTTTATGTAATGGTTTATCTATTGCTTACTTACCGTGTCATATGACTAGCCAAGCAGTGGGCCAGATTGGAGCCTTTGGTGAGCTGGTTCTGGCCCGTGGGCCACATGTTTGACTCTCTGCTCTAGGTCACTCTTTTTGATTACTTAGGCTGTGTCCAGAGTCACACCTACATCCACTCATTCACAATGCCAGTCACAGCACAACTGTAATTTTCACTTCTGTAAAATCTGATTTGTTGCATTGTGGGCATGGATGTGAAGTGGATGCTTTTTCTTTTTTTTTTTTTCCCCTGTTTGATTGCAATTTTTTTTTTTTTAGCTCATATGTAGCATCAGTAACTTGATGTTTATACTTACAATTTTAAAAAATGGACAAAAATATAAGCCGATCAGTAGTGATTGTAGACACAACCTATTAAAGATTTAAGTAATTTTAAAAAGTAAGTATATCCCATGGAAACTGCCTTTTTTTTTTTTATATATATATTTGGACAAACAAGCAGTCCCTCTAATCATCATTGAATCAGTGCCTGGTAATAAATGTGATCTTGACAAGTTAGACGCAATTGGCATTTGTCACTTTTATAATATAAACATTAAAAAAACAAAATCAGTTACATGTAACTGGGTTCCAGACATTTGTCAGGAATTGACCTTGATTAAACTTATTGAAGTGTATATTATCTAAAGATCTACAGTATCTAAAAATCTCCAAATTATTTGTGCCATAAATTTCTTTCTTGGTCTGACCACACCAGCAAGGTCGAGCCAAGTGCAGATCAAAAAAAGTTTCTGAAATCCCAACATTTCATCACGCGATCTGTGGGTTGCGTTTTGCCAGTGATGTCAACAGTGCATGCGTCTACAATCAGAAAAAGAAGGCAGAACTTGGCCCTGTCTGAGAAGCATGCCAGGAAAAGGCAAAAAAAAAAAAAAGTTTTCCAAACAACAGAAAGGCAAAGAGGCCAGGAATAATGCACTCTGGACAGATGAGTCAGTTATTTGGCCACAGTAACAACAGAGGTGTCCTTTGGGACACTGGGAGATCCTTTAGGGATCAGTCATTATTTTAACTGAACTCTGCATCATTTCAAAAGTTGCTTAATTGTAATCTGTAGCTAACTATTGAACTCCATGTGGACCTTTTAAAGGATACGATTTCCACCAAGGAATCACTCAAAAAGAAGAAATTGCCTGGTACAGAGATAAATCCCTGTGGGTGACTTAGAATTGACACATTTGCAAAATACCGGTACTTGCTTTTCTTGATGCAACAATACTAGCTTCTGACGCCAAGGTTTGATTTTTACTATAAAAGTGACGTTTTTGTAAATGAAACATTTGGAAAAAAACGATTCTGTGGTTATATTCAGCTACATCACCCTGTTCTGGAGGCACTTTGTTAAATGGAATCAAATTTTTGATTGTCCAGATATAAACAAAAAAGCTTCTATGGTATGTACATACTTTTAAATTACAGTATGTTTTTTTTTTTTTTTTTTTTTTACAAATTGTGCATCTCATCATCAGAAATGACCAAATCACACAGGTTCTGAGGAATTAATGTGAAACATCTATTTTAGGAATGTGTAAGCATAAAGACTCCTTTTATTAAACAGTGTTCATCTGCACATTTATTCTGCTCAGTTTACTGTATGTAACTGTAATTAAATGTAAAATACTGTAATTATTACAGAGTAAAAATGAAGATTTGTTGACTAAGAATCAGCTTTTCTAAATGTGATTTTACTTTATTGATAATAAAGTTATGTAAATAAAGGTTAACTGTTTATGGTGTAAATCAATTGATTTCATTGCTTCTCAAGTCTTCATTGCCTAATAAATACACAAATCAGGACAAACCAAACTACATGAAAAGTAGTTCAACTTCAATGTCTACCACTTTGCACTCTGAAGAAAAAAATAGATATTTTGCTCATTTTGTGGTAGAGGTTTATATAAAAAAAAATACAATAAAGTAAAAAAAATAAATGTAATTATTGTGCTGTTTCTGTCTCCACCTTTTTCTCTTGAGACTCTGGCTGTGTAACATTGAACTCTGCTTCGTACATGATCTGCTGGATCTTTATTTTTGTCTCACACCTCTTCTGTGGAGCGAGTCGCTTCAGAGCGGGAACAAAGCTCAGCAGAAACAGTTCATCCTCGTCCCGCGGCTTGGTGGGAAAAGAAGTGATATTGTCTTTGACCAGCCATTTTGTTGGCGAGGGCGTATTTTGAGAGGACGGCGGTGACTGCGGCTCTTGGATCGGTTTCCGCTTCCGTACGATGGCGCTGCTGGCAGTGGGAACGTGTAGAGGTGATGGTATCTTGGCCAGAACGGCCAGCGGGGTCATCTGTGTGTCCTGAGTCGCTGGAGGGAGCTGTGTTACAAATGTCACCTGCGGTTTGAGGTCAGGCAGACTCGCGGGGACCTTTGCAGCAGTCTGCGGTGTCTTGATTGCCTCTGACAAAGCGCTTTCTCCTTCCGTGTTGCCAGATTCGTTGTCAGGATTGTCATGGTTGTCATCGTTGTTACTGCAGATGTCCTGCACTCCGCTTCTTGACCCGGTGAAGGGTGCGATGAAGTTCATAAGTTGTCTGTATTTCCATTTGCTTTGTAGGTTTTCTCCCTGCTTCTTGCTTTTGATCTCCATTCGAACTTCTTTCAGGTACCTGTCTCTCATGTTCTTCCATCTTCTTTTGCACTCCTCAGCTTGAAAAGAAGAATATTAGAAAGTTAAGGAGCAAGAAACCACAGGAACATTTCTTCTGTCCCACAATGCAAGCAATCATGTTGACAAAAATGAGCTGGTCTGCAGCCTGCAATTGCAGAAAGCTGCATGCAATATTTGTATATTGAAAATGAGGATGAGATGGATATGGTTTATACGTGGGTGCTAAACTACGATGAGATTAAGGAGTCTGGAATACTGAACTGGATCCTTTAGATCAATAATACTGTTTCATTAACTAAGCAGCAAGACAACATATACGGGTCAAGAATCAGTGAGTGTCTCAATCTCTTGATCACCACTCTGTCATCAGTCTATTCTATATGCATTCACCAGCCACTTCATTAGGTACACCTTGCTAGTACTGTGTTGGGCACTGATTCATCGAGGTGCAGTAAACATTCCTGGGATATCTTGGTCCATATTGATATGATAGCATCACACTACATCTCCTGTTGCACCACATCCCTAAGGTGCTATACTGGATTAAGATCAGGTGACTGTGGAGGACATTTGAGTACAGAGAACTCATGTCATGTTCAAGAAAACATTATCCTGCTGGATGCAGCCATTAGAAGATGGATACACTGGTCACAGTGTGATGGACATGATCAGCAACAAAATTCAGGTAGACTGTGGCATTTAAACAAAGCTAAGGGACCCAAAGTGTGCCAAAAAAATATCCTCCACACCATTACCCTACCAGCGCCAGTCTGAAGGGTTGATATAAGGCAGCCTAGATTCATGTCTTCATGTTGTTTACCCCAAATTCTGCCCCTGTCAGCAGAAATCCAGACTGATTAGACCAGGTAACATTATTTTGTCTTTCTATTGTCCAATTTTGGTGAGCTTTTGGGGAGTGTAGCCTCAGTTTCATGTTCTTAGCTGGCAAGAGTGGCACCCAGTGACGTTTTCTAGTTTTATTATCCACAATTAGTCCGGTGTCGTGCCAAAAAATGATTTCTGGGATTCTGACATTAAAAATGTCTTTTTCAAAAGTGATCTGGCCAAGAGGGCAGCAGCAGTTGCAACAGATATAACAGTCCCATAAAAATATTTTGTGTCCCAAAAGGACTGGATTGACTGATGTAGAACACAGAGTAGGTACAATAACGCAGAGTCATCAGATACTTGCAGAACAGGCCATTTCTATTCATTATATATAACCCCTTCTTTACTCCTAAATTGATTTTGGTAAATAGACTACAATCTATTTATCAGTAAAAGCAAAGACAAGAGGCATGAAAAAATTGTATTTGTTACAGTACTTTACAGGAATCTGTGCAGTTTCCTGTTATTTGGCGATTTTGTAAACAAAAATGTATTTTATGCTTGAGTAAATTAAATCCCAGACTTTTTTGAGGGATACCAAAATATCTCACATACAGAGAATCCTCTGCACTTTTTAAATTTTGCTTTATTTATAAAAGTGCTTTGCCTTGACAACCTTCCCATGCCTTGTTTGTTTGTTTGTTTGTTTGTTT
The DNA here is from genome assembly GCF_007364275.1 of Archocentrus centrarchus. NCBI lineage: Eukaryota > Metazoa > Chordata > Actinopteri > Cichliformes > Cichlidae > Archocentrus > Archocentrus centrarchus. The sequence goes on along the minus strand of NC_044357.1, from coordinate 10,420,639 downwards.
GTTTGTTTTCCATTTGTACTCCCCTTTCTTTGCAAGTCTGAAGTGCATGAGTTCACCCTCGACCGCACACTTGTGCACCTGCTCCTATCTGAGCCTGGGGGCTCCATCCCGAGGCTCTCCGACTGTTTTATCCCACACACGGCGGCGCTTCCGCGACATTTCGGTGTTACAGAGACACGCGCAGAGGCGCGCGGGTTTCTTCCCCCGGCGCGCCGGGTTGGACATGCGGCGGAGGAGCGCAGAGGAGCGGGGCACCGTTGCGCTCGGTGCGGCGCGGCCTACGCAGCCTACGGGCCCACGGCGTGCGAGCTGCGCTTGCTACCGCTAGCACGGTGCGCGCCGCTGCATGCACACCGCAGGGCAGTGCAGAGAGATACAAAAAAACTGCTACAAAATGCCTCCAAACGCACCCGCAGCTCTCAGAAACGCGCATTTATAATTTTGCGTCTGTTCAGTCCTCGATTCCAACGTCAGCCGAGCAAATAATAACTGCCATTAAAGTTGTGATAAACAAAAAAACAAACAGGATACTCACTTGTAAGTCCCAGCTCGATACTGATACTTCTCCAGGCATTTGTCCGACTCTCCGTACAGCGGTAATTCGGCAAAGTGACATTGTACAGCTCCGGGTAATTAAATACAGCCAATATTAACTTATCGTCCATTTTGCCCCAGCGTCGTCAGTCCTGCGCGGACGCGGAAGCGGCAGTCTTCTCCCGCCTTTCCCGCCCAGCTGCTGCTGCCAACGCGTGTTATCGCGAGTGGCGTGGCCGTCTGCCGCGCCGTGCCGCTCTGCCGTCACCACTGTGCGCTGCAGGCTTGAGCCACAAGGCGGCGCACTTCATAAGATAAGAGTTGGGAAATTCACATGGTTACAGCAGCAGAGTGGACATAGCAGAAACGAATAGATAAATAGATGCAGCATAACCCAACAACAATTATGCTGCACAAAAAAAGAAAAGGGGTGGGAGGTGTTCTCCAACAGGGAAGACAGCTTAGCCACCATTCTCCTGTCGCTCACTACTTCCACTGGGTCAAGAGGGTGTCCCAGAGTTTAGTTGGCCTTCTTGATCAGCATGTTCAGTTACTGCTTAAAAGCAAATATATATAATGTGTCAAACAGACAAAAATTATGCCTTTTGCCAGATGCTATATGCTACATTGTATGCTACGTTTTAATGATTGTTTCTGCAAAAAACAAGAAAGTGTGTAATTTGCGAATTTGCGGCTGCAGAACAGGTAAAAATCCCTTCCTTGTCACACTCCAGTCGGCAAAAGAAATATCAGAATTAATTTATTTCTGAAAAAAGTATTTAACATGTAGTTTTAGAAGAAATGCAAATGTGTTACATCATCATGGAGGGCAATTGCACTCGTATATGGAATAAGCAACAGTTTATATTTATGATTACAATCATTGGTCCAAGTGAACTTCACCCCTAGCACCAATTTCATATCACCATTAATACCAGTTCATATAAAACTAGACTAGACAGTAACTAGAAAATATTATTGTGTTACACCCAGTTTTGATATTTCCTATTTCTACAGTCTCAGTGCATTCACAGCTCTTTGTCCAGCTGGTCTCAAACTGTGGGGGTGCAGAGCCACTACAGGTGGAGACAACCAAGTGAAAAGTACAAACTGAAACCAATTTGGGGGATGTGGGGCATTAACTTTTTCACTATCTGAATCGGCACGTACCAGAAAAAAAGTTGAAACCACTGGCCTGGTCTAAGACCTGTAATCCCTGTTACCCAAGTGTTAAAATCACAGGTTTTAAAACCTTTCTGCCTTCACCACATTCATCATACATCATATCCCGTCACCTGCCAATCAGTTAGACACATGAAGGACTTTATGTAATGCAACCCTTTTGGCCTGCTAGGCCTTTGACATCTTTACCATCAGAACAAGGTGACTACACCTGTACCCAGCTGTCCCACATATTAAGACCATGTACCACATGCTTACTGCATCGCTGCAGGACAGACACTTTTCTAAAGTGGCTACAGAGAAAGCATAAAAGACTGCCATCATGGGTCAAGTGCAGGTAAACGTGTCACCACTTTTCCTGCACCTAAACTGTGCCCAAGAGAAGAAATTTTGAGGCAACACAAAGAGACAAGCTACTTCCACAAAGAAAAGAAAATGCAGCTCCAATAAAGGCAGGAAAGCTGTCAGTTGAGGCTGTGAGAAAGCAATTCTCAGAGCTTTGGTTAGTTTCCTTTCAGGCTTGTGATATTTAGCTAGAATGGAGCTGGAAAAGTTGCATTCAAATATACTGCACGACTGTATGTGCATGGTTCGCGTCTGTTTATTTTTTTAATGTCAGATGTACCAAAATTTCAGATTTGCTGTGTGTCCTACACTGCCTTGCACAAACATGCTCTTTGTTTAGCAACAGCTTTCAGAGGACCTTAGAAGAAACTGGAAAAAGTTTCATAAGATCTTTTAAAGGCCAATCAATCCACAGTAAAAACAAAGTCTCTACAAATGTGGGAAAATTCAGGGCGGTGGAGTGGACGTCCTCCAAAGATACACAATGAGAACAACATGCAAGTAAAACTCATCTTTAACTTCATTTAATGTGTGTTTTCTCTGTTTTTTGGCAAATGAATTAACTTCAAAATATGTGTGTGAGGAAGGAAAAAGAGGGAGAGAAACCGTAACAAGAGCTGTGGAACAAAAAGAGGAATTACACGATTTTTCCCTGTTACTGCCAGTGTGATTCCATCTTATTCTTGCAAGCTCAGTCTTGCAGAATAATGTCAAAGCCAAACAAACTCCTCAGTGAAAGTATAAAAAAACACAATAAAGAAAAACATTGTGCAATGCGATCAAATAAATAGAGTTTATGCAACGATGGGGTGTTTCTCCAGATTCCTCTGCAATATCAGCGCGTTAATATCTGACAAGTGTTGGCTAAGACTTTTACAGTTTTTCTCTGCACAAAATTCTGGAGAAAACAGAGAGAGCAGGGTTTGATCCCCTGATCACCCAGATTCAATCTCTGAAACCCCAGGAGGTGTCAGGCCCGGGTCCAGCAGCGAGCAGAGACACTGAGCATTTTCACACATGAGTGTTCTGCTGCTATGCACAGTTCCCTGCTCACTTATCAACAGTCAGTGTGTGGGTGTATTTATAATCAAATGTCTCCTGTCTGAATTGCACTGATTTGATTTGTGCCCTTAAATCTTCCCATTTTTCCGCCCGCTGACTTTCTGCCTGAATAGCCGTTTAAAATATCAGATCGTGACGCATAACCCTAAAGAGCACGTACACTGAGAAACATCCAAGCAAATCACCATTCTGTGTGATAACTAATATTTTCAAAATGCACCGTCACACTACAAAAGAGGCAGGGAAGTTATTATAATGTCTTATTCGGCCTCTGCCTTATTTCTCTTATTTAGTCAATCCTCACATAAAACACAGTGTCTTCTTCTTCTTCATTTAGCTTCTCCCTTTAGGGGTCATCGGGTTCATCTGCCTCCACCTCACACTATCTCTACTATTCTCCTGTGTCATGCCAACCCTCTGCATATCCTTCTTCACAACATCCATGAATTTTTTTTCTGTGGTCGTCTTCTTTTCCTCCTGCCTGGCAGCTCCATCTTCAATATCCTTTTTCTAATATATCCACTCTCCCTCCTCTGCACATGTCCAAACCATCTCTGCCCTGCCTCTCTAACTTTGTGTCCCTCTGATCTACTCATTTCTAATCCCGTCCATTCTGGTCACAGTGAGAATCTCAGCATCTCCAGCTCGGCCTCCTGTCTGTCTGTCAGTGCCACCATATCCAAACCATACATCATAGCAGGTTTCACTTCAGTGGCCCTCCAATCTCATTGTACATTCGGTATAATGACAGTAAAGGCATTCTATTCTTTTCTATTCCATCTTGTAAATCTTCCCTTTCACTCTTGCTGTTATATTACTGTCACAAATCACCCCTGATGCTCATCCCCACCCACTCCACCCTGCCTGCACTCTCTTCTTCACTTCCCTTGTGCTCTGTCTGCTTTGGATGGTTGGTCACAGGTTTTCCAACTTGTTCACCTTTACTACCTCTCTTCCTTGCATCTTCATTTTTACACCTGTCTCCCTCTCATTCTCACACATGAATTTACTGAGTTTCACTCAAAATTCTTCATTCATGAGCTGCTCAAAGTACTCACGGCACACTCTCTTCGCTTATTAGTACATTTCCATCTCTATCTTTAATCACCCTAACCTGCTGCACATCCTTTCCAGCTTAATCTCTCACTAGCGAATCGATGCATGTCTTTTTCTCCTTCCTTAGTGTTTAGCCTCACATCTCTCTCTTTGCTGTGTGCCTAGCCTCCCAGTACTCCTTTACTACCTCTCTTTAAAATACCAAACACCTTCTTTTTTCCAAACACCAAACACTTTTTTTTTTGCTAACTTCTTCCTTTGAATACTTTCCTGTGCTTCCTCATCCCACCACCAAGTACCCTTGTCTTCTTTTTTTCTGTCCAGAGGCTTGATTGGATAAAGATTTTACACCAGATCCCCTTCCTGAGGCATTGCTCCCCATTCATCTGGGCTTGGGAACAGCACTAGGAGTACTCTGGCTTTATTGTCATTTTAAAGGTTAATACAGCACAGTAAGAAATGTATGGAAGTATAAGTATAAGATAAACAAAGCCACAGAGGATATGAGTGATAGCAGATATGCTCAGTATGATCATCTCAAGCAAACAGAATCAGGCCAACTACTCTAGAAGAGTCAAATAGTGAAAATATAGATCCTGAAATTATACCATACTCTTATCAGTGGTTCTAGTGTTTAGGCCTTACAGATTAAAACATCCCTTGTTTTTATACAAAATTACTAACAATTTTGAAACATTTGCTTTTAAAAGACTCAATAAATGTTTCAGAGGCTTTTGTTTTTGTCGATTTCCCCTTCCTATCTGTTCAGGATATATATATATATATATATATATATATATATATATATATATATATATATATATATATATATATATATATATATATATATATATATATATATATATATATATATATATATATATATATATATAATACTATATAGTATTAGTATTATTATCTCTGATACTATTCTTGAGCCCCTTAAAAATCCAGAAAATTTTCAACTGCCAGCCGGCGCCTGTGGTTCTCTTCACTTTTACTCTTTGTACCATATATTGCTTACAACGACAAAATGAAACTTTGTCGTTGTAATCCCCAGTAATGAATTTTGAACTGTTTGAACCAACATGGATATGGTACAATTCCTTCTATTGAGAACTACAATAACTGCAGATAGGGATCTCACTTTCTCCGCAAACTATACATCAACAATCTGAACGCTATTAAACCCAAGTGAAAAGGATGAGATGGTGTTTATTGTTATCTGTTTTCAAAAAGCTCTTATAAAGGGAGCTTAAGACAGATTGTGGAAATCCATTAATTCTCTGTGAGGGGAAAAAAAAGAAAAAGGTGTATTGCCTTGTATGAAATCACAGGATTTGTTGGGGTGGGGGGTGGGGGGGTGAATTTAACCTGTAATAGCTTTACCTCAGCTGTGCACATTGTCAGAAAAGTCAGACTGAAAAGACTGCACCACAAAGATAAGACACATGATGCACGATCGTGAATACAAACCACTCGGATGGATCCCTTTTCTGAATTTACTCCTGCTATGTGCAAGCATACAAATCTATCAGTGTCGCCATATATCACTGACACTGGCTAAATGAGTCACCCGTTCATCTGTAACTCCCTAATCACTTTGTAATTAGCGTGTATTGTTGTTGACAGTGCAGCCCCAGCTTGTGTAAATAAATATGCTAATTTATACAAGATCATTTGTTGACAAAGCTAAACAGGGCGGTGACATTATGAAGTGAATTTGAAGAACTAATCCTCAGATTGAGCATATAAAAGTCAGTGGCCACACCAAGAACGTTCATCTTTAAATCCAGGTTTCTAATACCAAGCAATCCCCTTTCCTCTAAAACCCTTAACAATAAGGATCTTAGGAGCTCTCCACTTCTCATTTTATGCAGCAAAATCTGATTTCTTTTGAAGAAAGGAATGAGGCAAGATTAACTGAATCTGCCGTCCTCCCTAACCTCTTCACAAAACTGCCCAGATTAGCAAGGAATTAAGTTTCAACCGTTTTTATGTGTCTGGTCCATAGGGGGGATTATAGTTTTACTTTTTTTTTTTTTTTTGGCCTCCCAATTTCACTATAAGGGCCTGACACGCTGCTGTAGAGAGAGGAGAAGGAGAAGAGCAACTGAGGCTCAAAAAGGTGCTGTGTGTGTCACAATATCCTGTGATCGCCACTGCTTTGTGCTTTCATTGGAAACTCCCTTGGAGATGGAAGGACTGATCAGGATGGAGAGACAGAAGTTCCCCTTCACTATTGAGAACATACTGAGCAAGTATCCGAGCAGCAGTGGAGATAAATGGTCGTATGGCGCGAGTGGTCTTGCCTTAAAAGAGAAGACAGTGAGTCCTGCTGGAGGCCAAACAGAGGCGGTTCATCATGCCTGCCTGTGCTGCTGCTACTGCTCACATTGTGCTGACATACTCCAGACTGACTTCATCCACGAAGGTAAGACCACACCTTCTGCTTTTGTCCTTAGTTGAGCTTATTCTACTCCCGAACCTTAAATCAGACCTCCTCCCTGCAGCTTGTCAGTATGGTTGGAACCCGGCAATCATCTCAGATTCATGCAGCCTGGGAGAGGCTCACAGAGAGGAGCAGTCACCCACTCAGCAGCAGAGGCGAACACGGCGTCACCGTACCATTTTCACTGAGGAACAGCTGGATGCACTGGAGGAGCTGTTCCTGCAGAACCAGTATCCAGATGTGAACACAAGGGAGAAACTTGCACAGCGCACTCACCTAAGAGAAGAAAGAGTAGAGGTAACACTGTGGCATCATATTCAGCTCTTATTGGTTTGCCGTGTTTTTATTAAATGTATGTGTCTGGTGCTCTATTAATTATGTAAATGTGAATAGAAACTGTTGTAAATACAAGAGTTAAACAATAAAATGGCATCTCAACAATGTCGCCTCTTTTCTGCCAAACAGGTCTGGTTTAAAAACAGAAGAGCCAAGTGGAGACGTCAGAAAAGACTTTCATTTGTTGTGGGAAACACAGAAAAAAACTAAATAAATTTTGCATGGCTGTGTGTTCAAATCCAAGTGTAACATAAAATTCTTATATGTAACCATAGATTAGCTTTATAGCCCATTTGTGAGTCTGAGTGGTTGAGTGGGTCATGTGCTAATGCTGTTACTGGAAATAAAACCTTTAATTTGTAAATGAGTTGTTGTAGTTTGCACAGACTGTAAGAAAAAGTGTCCTTGAGAACAAATAAAGTTTTGTTTGTTTGTTTTTTCAAAGGAGTGAAGAAATGTCATTTTCTGTGCCACCCATAGAAAAAACACATAATTTAAATGATAAAAGATTATGTTAGAATTTTAATGTTTAACTTTACTTTTAAATAATGTCTTCAATTGGCAGACATTTCTGTAGCATTTCCTTGTCAGGTGAGTAGGCGTGCTGCTTCTAGATCTGACCTCATAGTGTTTGTTTAGCAAATAAGAAAGGCTGTATTGGAAATACCAAAAACCACTGGCACAAATCGTGCAAACAGGGATTCAGAACCGGCCCAGTGGATGAGTTACTGTATGGGAAAATTGTAGTGAGGCCATTAACATCATTAGTGTCTCTAATATCAGTTTTTCGATAAAACGTTCCTTTTCTGGCGAAGGCAGTGGTTCAAAAGCTAAATCTCGAGAAATCTCTAGAAATTGATCAGACTGTGAAGAATAATATGATATGAATATTAGAATTGTTTAGTTCTAAAAACTCCACATGTGAAGCTCTCGTGCTTCTCTAGAGCCAAACCACGTGTAATAAGACATACTGTTGAATCTGCACTTTTACACTATTTCGTCTGTATTGTTTTAAACAAAACAAAAATTAGGTTTTTATACATTATGCCGTTTTTATGCGTGCTTTGTTTTGTTTTGTTTATTCAGCCAGATAAAACTGGCCGATAAAAGTTTGGCATTTCTGCCACGCACAGTATAAAAAATATTGAACTGCTATTAGCTGTTAACGTTTATTCTGGAAAAATTCTAGAGAAGCTATAAACTTCCGGTGACGTAACCGTTCCGGCTGTATGTTGTTTGTACGCTGGTGGCTAAAACTTAGCTAATGCATTACAGTTGGTGGCGCTCGGCATTTTTAAATGTCTGATTATTTACGCTGTTCGTTAACTGTTTAAACGGTGTTGACCAGCTCTAAAAGCCGCCAATAATTTAATTTCCGTCACTGTTTGTAGAAGAAGGATAATTTTTAGCCCTTAAGCTAGGAGGCTAACAGGGTCCACAATGGAGGGCAGCGCCAGCGTGAGGAAAGCGCTGTCCGGGACTCTCGTTCCTGTAGCGGTCTCAACAGTGGCTCTCCAACAGCAGCCAGAGGAAAAGGAGAAGGGGATGGTGAAGAGAAAAGTCCTGGATGAGGAGAGTTACATTGAGGTAAGTAATGGCTGACGCAGACAGGCGTTAGTGCTGGGTAAACACTAAGTTAGTAGGCATACAATGTACAGTATGAAGCTAAATTTACTAAATTGCACAGACATAGAGGTGTATAACAGGTCTAAAAAAAAATACGCACTCGCTTCGTACTGTACATTTAATGCACAGTACTAAGCTAAATTTACTATACTAGACAGACAGGTGTATAACAGATCCAAAAAAAATACTCACTCCCTGTGAAAAAGTTTCAGGTTGTAGGCATAAAGTGAGATTCTTGTTATGACAGTAGTTCATGATATGAAATTGTACTGCTAAGTTGTGATAGTACTGATTACATTTTTTTTGAAGACTCCACATCAAGGGGCTTGATACAAATGATCTTGCTCTATTGAATACATCTAGTTTGGTTTTAGGCATTAGAAATCCAACTCGTAGTTTCCCATTGATAACTCCTGCAGCTGTGGTCAGATGTTTCTCTAATCCACACAGGGTCAAAATTATACATACAGGCTTAACTATATAAATACACATTAGTGGTTAAATGGAACATTAAACCACTGATATTTGGTTAAATGTCCTTTAGTATCCTGCATCTCGACCAGACTTTGGTAGCCGTCAACAAGCATCTGGCCTAATTCTGGATGGATTGACTACTCTTCTTGACAGAATTGGCAGAGTTTGTTTAAATTGTTTGATTTCCTGGCACAGACCCGGCTTTGTTGACAAATTTTCAGTGGGGTGGAGGCTGGGGCTTTGGGAAGGCCATCCCAGCAGCTTAATGTTAGCCTGCTTTATCCATTCCAGAGCCAGTTCTGGTGTGTTTGGGATCATTGTCCTTTTGGAACGTCCAATTGTGTCCAAGTTTCAACCATTTAGCTGTTGATTTAAGGTGAAATTGAAGGACATGGAGGTAGTCCTCCTTTATTATTCCATCCACACAATGTACCAGTACCACTGACAGGAAAACAGCCCTGGAACATGATGCTACCACCATCATGCTTGACAGTTGGTACAGTGTGCTTAAATTTGAAAGCCTCACCTTTACTCCTGCAAACATACCTCTTGTCATTGTAGCCAAATACTTCAAGTTTTGTCTTGTCAAATCATAAAACATTTGTCTTTGGCTTGTCCATGTGGGCAGCTGCAAATTTCGGTTGAGCTTGAAGGTGTTGATTTTGGAGCAGGGGCTTTTTTTCTCTGTCTCTCAGTTTGTGGAGATGTAAAAATCACTTTACTGTGTACAGTGACACAGGTGTACCAGTAGTTTGCAGTTCATGGCAGGTTTGAGCCTTGGTGGTTTCTGGGTTGTTCCTGAACATCCTAACCAACTCCGTCTCATTTGAGAGTGACTGTTTGGGTCTTCTTCCAGACCTTGGCAAAGTGGTGACACATTTGAATAACTTGTATTTAAATTACGATCTTGGAATCTGCAGTTTCTTAGAAATGACTCCAAGAGACCTTCCCAACTTGTGTAAATGTACAATATTCTCCAATATCTTCATTGAATTCCTTGGACTTTCCCATTGTTCTGAGTATTGGTCAGTCCAATGAGTGCATGACAAACAAATCCTTTTTATGTTGGTGAAGAGAATCTACTGGTTGTAGTTGATCATGATCACTAACGAAATGTTAATAGGTTTTGGCCTTGTCAAGATAAAAGGCAATGTAGAACCTTCAGCACCACTTATTAAAATATTTAAGTGAGTGTATGTATATATTTGAGCTGTATATATAATTTTGACCCTGTGTGATTTAGAGAAAATCCAAAATAAATTTAAAGTTGTGCACCAAATTCTTGTTTTTTAAAGTCATTAAAGATGTATGCTGTACAATTATTGCACCCTGGAAAGTTCAAAGAAATCTTTAAAAGCCCAAAATTACCATGACAGTTTTGCCCATGAGTGGATGTAAACTTAAAACCACAAATGTAAGCTCATATTGGCTGTTAATATCTCCTCTGTATTAACCTTTTGCCTGTGGTTGGTTTTGACAGAGCTTAGAGAAAATTATCCAGAGGGACTTTTTCCCAGATGTGACAAAGCTACAGGCACAGAAGGAATATCTTGAAGCAGAGGAAAATGGAGACCTGGAGAGGATGAGAGAGATTTCCATCCAATACGGATCATCATTGACAAAATCTACACCGCAGTCTTCTGCACCATGTGAGTGAAATATTAGTACAGAAGGCTCTATTTGGTGCTCCCAAGTAAAATACTCCACATGCCAATGATATTATACCATGGGAGATTCAACTTGAATTGACCAGGTATTTTTTCTAATTTTCATTTTGTTTTGTTTGTGCCAGATGTGACTCCTGCTAGCTTTGAGACACCAGTGGGCCACCCAGGATCCCCTGCTTCCACTTATTCTCATAAAGTTGTAGATGGTGGTAAGTACACATAACATAATCCTCAGATATGTAGTTTTAATAAATTATACTCAATGTCTCACTTTAAACCCTTTGTTGAAGCTTATGTACCTTTCCCATATTGTATACTGTTCTGTTTCTCATTTATTCTAAGGAGTGACATGTTTGGCACTAAATTAATGGACTTATAAATAGTATATTTTTTCGTATTTCTATCAATGTTTTTTTTTTTTTTCTTTCTTTCTTTCTTTCTAGAGAAGAGGGCTGATGAGACAGAAGAGAAACAGCTGCCCAGTCTGGACCGCTTCCTTGCTAAGAATACCAGTGAGGATAATGCTTCCTTTGAGCAGATAATGGATCTGGCAAAAGAAAAGGAGAAACTGAAGCATGCTTGGTTATATGAGGCTGAGGCTGAATTCAAACAGGTGTGGATTTTTAGCAGGAAATGTATAAATGCCATGATTACAAATCTGCTGTTCAGTTTTGTTTTGTTTTTTAGGGTGTTTATATGATCGTGACTAAACTTCCAATGATCAAATTCTTACCTGTGGTGTTTTTGATAGCCTGAAGTTGAAGCTTATGCTAGCCTGAAAACCACAACTCCAGTGGTTGGTCATAAGGGCTGCTTAATTTTCTTTATAGTGGCAGTTAATCACTAAAAGTCTGAAAAGTATTTAAATCATAGTGTACCAGTGTTTCCTTGAACTGGAGTTGAGTGGGGCACACGTATATTAGGGATGGCCATTTAAAGTAGAATTGATATTCATCAGAAACTATTGGATATTTTTATTCCAAGATTGCCCACTCCACTTTCTAATGACACTCAACTTTGGCATGTTTGCTTTACCTGGTGGAATTTGCTGTTGACCACGTTTTCATTTATTTTTCAGGCCTTTCGCTTTGCATGTTTCTCTTGTTTCTACAGTAGAATCTAATCTGACTGTGCCACACATTTCATCTGCCGGTAATTGGCAGCTAATGTGTTGCTTCCTCTGTCCTCTGCTAACAGCTTCTTGGTCCATTACTACCACTTTCTTCTAGTAGAGGTGCATTACATACTGCACGCTCAAAGAAAATAATTACCTTAAGACAAGAAGTAGTTTGTATTGTATTTGTATTTGTAATTTTTGATATTTGAAACTCATGGTCATCTGTGTTGTATACACATGTACATAAGCACAAGCCCCCCCCCCCCCCCCCCCCCTAAAATTATGGCCATGATTCTCAACTCTTTTAATAGTTAAATTATTTTTAAAAATTAAATAATTTCTGCAGCTGTTTCTTGTCTTAAAATGTATACTGCATTTTCTCTTTTTACTAAGTTTCCTACAATGCAGTAGATTAATGCACCTAGAAGCTGTTTGCCAATTACCAATAAGCAACAAAAATAGAAGAACACGATGCTAATGACTAATTAGATGTGACTGTACAAAAATGAATATTTTTTTAAAAAAAGTAAAGTTTAGCTCAATCTCCTCCAGGTAAAGCTAGAGTGATGCAGGCATGCCACACATTTGCATGATCGTTTGAGAACAGTTGGAGTCAAAGAGCAGTCATGTAGTTGTTTTTGCTTTTGTTTGGAATGCACTTCCCTCCCCATCTCCAAATATTTTAATTGTCATGTATATTTTGAGAAATATAAAGAATATATCACTACAAGTAGCTGCCTCTCTAAGGAGTCTCTTATTCTGCACGTGGACTCCAGCTCCGTGATCTTGGATTGCACCTGAGAGACATCTTTCTTTTTCTCTCAAGCCTTTCAAAATAAGAGCGATAGGCTTGCCTGCTAGTAAACCAGTCAACTAAAAATGCTAAAATGAATAAAATAAAATAGATTTAGGTGAGTGCTAATAAATGCAGTCCTCCTGTCTACATTCAAATCATTTATAAAATCTTCCAATTGTTTTCCAGCGTCATGAGGAGAACCTTGCCTTACCATCAACAGAGAAGGCAGCACTTGAATGTACCAAAGCTGGACTGGAGACTTGGGAGTACAAAGCCAAGAATGCCTTGATGTATTATCCGGAGGGTAGGAGGCTCGAGCTTGGATAGCTATGTTATGCGAATTCACCAAATTGCCTGAATTCAGTTGTGTGTTAGAGAGATTTTTATTTTGTTCTTCAATTTTATTTTTTTTTAATCAGGTGTTAAAGATGATGATGCCATCTTTAAGAAGCCAAGGGAGGTGGTTCACAAGAACACCCGCTTTGTTGGAGACCCATTCAGCAAAGCTCTCAACAAGAGCCAGATTCAGCAGGCAGCAGCTCTCAATGCACAGGTAGGTGTTATTCATATGGTGGTGTATTTGAAATATTGTAGTTACCTTTATTCGCCCCTTATTTATTAATGAATTGCTCTCTCTACATGCCAGTCTGTTCAGTTGGGGGAAAAAAGTGGATTCTTTAATGATGCATCAAATATGTTGTTCCTGCAGTTCAAACAGGGTAAAGTAGGACCTGATGGAAAGGAGCTTATTCCACATGACTCCCCAGCAGTGAATGGATATGGTTACGTAAGAACTCCTTCACCTGCACCTGGTGAGTGATCTTATCATTATTCTCAACACAGTAAAAGACCTGTACTGTAATTTAGGGCTGAATAGGGTAGCTGAAGAATTAAAACTCAATTTTTCTGTCTGAAGGACTGTTTCAGGTTTCAGGGGCTCACGTTTTGTCTGAATGCTTTTAGTTCAAGCAAAGTATTTAAATCATAATGCTCCTCAAATAAATTAATGCTTTTTTTTCCTCCATAAAAGACTCTCAGCTGTGCTATTAAAATGTAAACAGAAAAGATCCAGAGCAAAAATAGCAAAAGGCTGACTTATTCTTTAAAAAGCCAGTCTGCAGTGAAGTAGACTTCACCACAGTGCTTCCTCCTGTGTGTACTCCTGTACATCTAGTACTCTGCGCAAAAAAACTCGTAAACAGACTGGATATATGCGCTGACGTATCAGAGAAATGAGCCCACCCGCTCAATGCAGCGTCTACTTATATATGTCTATGAGCTGCATCACGAACACACGAAAAAGACCCACTTCCACTATTAAGGTCACGTGACTTAAGGTACAAACCAACTTCTGCTATGGAGTTGTGGTATGGCGGGGCCCTCTTACCTGCAGCCAGGTACTCTTGGGGGTTCAGGCAATGCCAAAGCATACAAACGGCTGAAGTACAAAGGCTGTATGTACACAAAACATGGCGACAGCGGAGGATTTCAGGTTTCCAAACTTTTCCATAAGTCACGGACATCACCGGAAAAAGTCGCTAAATTGTCACTAGTTGCTATTTGGGGGAAAAAAGTCACTAGATGGGTCTGAAAAGCAAAGTCGTTAAGTTGGCAACACTGCCGTGCTGTCTTTTTCTGCATGATTTACGGGTGAATCGGTGAGGGAGAGAGGCGGGGCAGTGTGAAGTTGTGCAGAGACAAACTGGGAGAAGAGAAAGGTGAACTGGTGGATCTACAAGTATGATTGTAATGCGACATAGACTATATTGATATAAACGATATTGTCTCATCTTATATTGCGTATGAAAATATATCGATATTTCTTAAAAACTCGATATATCGCCCAGCCCTAATAAATACCAAGTATTGTTTTCTACATTCAGCTTGCCTCTGCATTTTAGATCTAAAGGCTTTTGTCCTTTCAGGTGTGGCTGAGTCACCTCTGATGACCTGGGGTGAGATTGAGAGCACGCCATTTCGTCTGGATGGATCAGACACGCCGTATGTCGAGAGGAATCATGGTCCATCTTTTAAGGTGGTGAAAATTCACAGATAGGTTTGCTGATAATTAATTTGTAATTGTTAAAGATGTAAAAGATTTGATGATATTTATTGTTTGTAAAAGATCCCAGAACCAGGAAGACGAGAGAGGCTGGGTTTAAAGATGGCCAATGAGGCTGCTGCTAAGAACCGTGCAAAGAAACAGGAAGCATTGCGAAAAGTCACAGAGAACCTTGCAAGGTAGTGATGCTCGCTACTTCTGTCATCTGACTTCCAGTAAAGTTGTGCATTCTTGAAGAAATGAACAACGTGAACTAACATGATATTCTTTTGTGTTGCAGTCTTACGCCTAAAGGTCTGAGTCCAGCCCTCTCGCCCGCCCTGCAGAGGCTTGTAAATCGGACTTCTAGCAAATACACAGACAAAGCACTGCGAGCAAGTTACACCCCATCACCCTCACACAGGCTCACTGCCTGCAAGTCTCCCTTCGGAGGCCCGTCGACTCCTTCGGGAACGCCAACGCCAAACAAAGCAAAGACTCCAGGCTCTCAGGACCTCACGTCACTCACAGACAATCTGCTGCAGCTTCCCAAGAGACGGAAGGCATCGGACTTTTTCTAAGAGCAGCTATTCTACATGTCTTGATGTCATTTTTGCCTTTTATTAAATATTGAACTTTCTCTCGGCACCATAAAGCTGCACAACCCTTTCCTAAAAATTCTAAACTAAATTACTCTTGTTTTTTTGTTTTGTTTTTTGGGCTAAAATCTGTTTTTAAAAGAATGTAATAAAATGGCACCTTTTATTTTTGTTCTCCCTTCTACAGGTGGTAGGGAAGTAATGTCAAGGTCCAAATATAAAGACTGTTAGGTTTTCAAATAGTACAGTCAGGAGGGCTCCAGCTTGCCGTTAGTGTTATTTTTGGGAGATCTAAGGGTAGAGTTATATTTTTTTAACTTGCCACAGATTTGAGACATCACCCTTTCAGGGGAATAATCTTTTGAGAGTAAGTCTAAAAATGTTTGGACTCAGTTGTGTGTATTTCATATTTAAAGTTAACTTTTCATTCAATGTTGGTATTTCTCTCATAAAATGTGTCTGCATAGATTTGGGTGCTGCCACACATTTTTCATGTTCATATGTACATTTAAATAATTACTGGCCTTTGTAAAAAGATATGTTGACCATGTTAGAGATTCTTCCTTATGCAGGACAGCTGGGCAGACACAATATTTAAAATAACTAAGAGCGATACAAAACTTCAGTAGTGTTAGTCGAGTAGGTGTGGAAGCTTGTTTCTACCACTTAAAAAAAATATTTTTTATTATCTAAAATTTTAACTCAAAATTTTGACTTATGGTTGGCAAATAAAAAAATTCAGTGGTGGAAAGAAGCTTCCATAAGTAGCTGTCATTTAACAGCACAGCTATTTTGGTTTAAAGGTCCCACCTGCCGTCCGTCACCCCCATCTTTCCTTGCTCTGCTTACTGAAAAACACTGAGTTGTAGCCCAAAGGCTGAATAATAAAGTGTTATCATTCAGCTGAATTTTTTACAATTACTGACTGTAAATGATTTCATTAAAGTGGAAATAGATTGTGTTCAATGTCTGTATTAACAGAAGAAATAATTACAGTCATAAATAATTCTTCCAGTGCACAATGAATGTGTTATTTTACGTGACCTCATTCAGTTCAGCTCCGTTTAAGTATATTTATATTTTGCCAAATCACAACAGTTGCCTCAAGGTGCTCTATACTCAAAGGTAAAAACCCCAACAATCAGATGACCCAATCTGAAGTGCTGCAACAAAAAAGACTTTTCCAAGTCTTTAAAAAATATTTGTAAATTCTCTAAATGAGGTGATACTGACTGGTTTGTGTAAATTTGCAAGTTAAATTATGTGAAGTGTTATTTTTTTAAAATAATTATTGTGGTCACATTTCATTAAAGCTCTTAAAAAACAAATGTATGCATGCTGCTTGCATTATGGAGTACCTACCTACTCCCTTACTTACTCCCTCCTCAAAAAAATTAAGGGAATACTTGAACAATTTTTAACTTTGATTTTTGGTATGGTTTTGTATATATCCCCCAAAGGGTTGATTTTAGTTTCCAGTGAGTATTGTGTTATTTTGCTCTCAACGAATTACACAATGTATGCCAGTAAAGATTTTCAACTTGAATATTTCATTCATCAAGATCTGATTGTGTGTGATTTTAGTGTTCCCTTAAGTTTTTCAACTACATGTATTTTAATTGCATAGATGGGATAAGCTTCAGCTTCTGTCCCCATGACCAAGTAGAAGAAAATGGATGGATGGATTTACTGTGATCAGTTTATTTAAGTTAATGGCCCAGTTTCCCAGCCATGAACTAAGCCTAGAACTAGACCATAATTTTTTTCCAGTGGACGTCTTCACTGATAATTTCGTTTAGCCTAAGACTAGATTTAATCCATGTTTGGAAAACCTGCATATTTGTCAGTAAAATTAAAACAAGTAAACCCAGTGCGTTTTTAAATATAACCTTGTTTATTTAAAATAACTTGGTTTAATTAGGCTAGTCATTTTTATTAATCTAAAACAAAATGGGATTTACGTGATTAATTTAGGACTGACAAATATGCTTTACATCAACAACTTAAGCATAAAAAATTATGTTTAATAATATTCAGTGATTATATACATGTTTTTCCCCAGCAACTTAATTTTGTTGAACGTTGTAGCAGAGGTATAAAAATGACTAGAAAATAAAAGAAAATCAAAATCAAAGACAACATTAAATTAAATCATTTACATTTGTCAGAGTATCAGTTATATACAGTATATTACATAGATTATAATTTTATTGCATTAATTACTATGGTGTTAAATTGTTTAAACTAATTGGTAAAGTTTTAAAAAATATATTTATTTATTTTTATAAATATGGTATTTACCACAGATAATAAATAGTGGGATGTACGTGGTGTACCCTTTCAGTTTTGTATTAATTACTGTATTGTATTTGAATAAAAATATTCAACTGTTGATAATATTGGACCTGGATTATGGTCCAACTAACACGCACACGCAGGCGGTAAGCTCCGCCCCGGCGGCTCCTCCGGCTGATGAGCCAGTGTACGCGCTGCGTGTTTGGGATTGTTGTGATGGGAGGCCGCGGCCATCTTGGACGAGCGCCGCTCCGACGGGACGTTAACGGCGGAGCAACTCGGCTAACGTTAGCCGCTCGGAAGCGCGACCGCGGTGCGACTATGTTGGACACACGCTGTTTTCTTCCATTAGCTGCCGCTCCGAGTGCGTGAAAATGGGCTCATATTGCGTTCAGCTTTGGGCGCTGTAGTTTCAGAGAGGGCGGCGGCGGTGCAGATCCTTGGAATATATCTTAAATTTCTGGATAGAGGAGTGACTATGAATGGAGGATAAATGTTGCCGAAAGCTGACAGCAGCAGTTTCGTCCTCTTCTCTCTTCTCTTCGTCCTCACGTTAACGGACCCACCACGGACAGGTAAATACCCCCGCAGAGCTGTTTTTCTTGTGCATCTATCCCCCCGGGCTCGACTAGAAAGTGGGAGAAACGGATTAGAGCTGTCGGCGAGAGGCGGCAGGTTCAGCGGAGAGGCCTGCTCCACAAACCGGGGACTCTGGTGCGTTTTGACCCGTTTTCGTGCTGCTATTGCAGCAGCGCAGTGGGGCGGACCGCCTTGCTGCTGCTGGCTCTCTACTGATATTTCATCTTTTAAAGTATACCAACTAACCCCAACAGCGTGCAGTCACGAAACCAAATTATTATTTTATATTTTTTAATTGAAAATCAAGTAAGTCTCTAAATAAACAAGGTCGCTTCAAATCGCCCAGCCAGTTTTGACCTTTTCATACAGCAGACAAACATTTATTCGTCTCTGCTTATACAAGGTGGGAAACGTAGCTCAGCTCCGTCCAAAGCTTTGTAAACAGTTCAGGTGTATTTAGGCTTCACTACATTCCTCGGTTGGTCTCCGCTTCCGCCGTGAAGCTGCGATTTGAAATGCATGTCAGAGATTCATGCTCCTGCATCACTGAACCTGGTTCATAGAGCTGCAAGCTCAGGCAAAGCACACTAAAGCAGTGTGATGACTAAAACGATAACAGTGTCTAAAGGTAACTCAGAGATTCAAGTGTAATGCGTCATATGTCTCTGAGGCAATAGATGCTGGAGACTCAGGGCTAGGGCTGTCGTGTCACTGTATGAATATTATGTTCCAACAAATATTCATATGTAAAAGAATCTTTGAAAAGAATAATGTTTAAATTGGTTTATTGGGTGTTTTGTCTCAATTTTGGCAAATTATTTACACTAAGTTGTGCAGCACATAGGTACAGGGAGGTGGAAGGAAAGTCTATACATAAAAATATGTTTCTCATATGATTTTTTTTTTCACCTCCATTTTGGGTTTCCCACAAACGAAAAAGATTGTGGATTGTATAATAAAAATAAAACATTTTTTAAATTTTTTAAATATCACAGCATCTATACGTAGGACATACTGTAAAATAAATTAAAAAACCCCACACAAATCCCTTTTAATAATGAAATATATAATGTGCATATTTGTTTAAAATGGCTCAACTTCAGCACAATATTGCCTCACTTTTTTTCCTCTTAAGGGAGTTTCCTATTTTTCCTGTGTGTAAAAAAACGTACGTGTATTGTGTTAAAGAGCTATCAGCTGAATTGAAACTGGTGGTGGGCTGTATTTTTGCATAATAGCAGTTTGCACCTTAAGGTGGTGTAGTGAGTCAGTGTAACCTTTATTTAGCCAAGTCATTAAGAGCACCTCGCGTTTTATAATTGCAGCCTGGCACGAGGGTTCGCCTCATTGGGAAACAGGAGTAGCTTAAAAGAAATATCAAGAATTAAACAGTAGCAAATGTCCAAAAACATCTGAGCATAACCACTAGTAAAATCGCTGCCCCCTGATGGCAGAGGTAATTATAAAATACACCTTTAAAGGTCTCAAAAAGCCTAACGGGTAAATTATTTTTATCATTTGTCTTAGCTGAAAATGTGTACTACTTTTGCCTCAAATGCAGAGCTTGTAAGGTGCTGTTCAGATATCCATTTGAGCAGCAAGAGGCCAAATATGTCTTGTGGTTTCCTTTAATCCTGGTCTTGTGATCCTGACATTTGTGGCTATCAGTTCAGCCTCATGAATAAACACATTATTGTTTGGCTCACTCCAAAGGAGAGACCTCCTGCCTAGAAAACAATTGGCACACTAAACACGGCATGCTTTTTATTGCCCGGTCGTGTCAAGGTTTGCTCCCTGGGCAAACATTTATTTATATTGGGAGTTTCCAAAGAGCAAAGTCGTGATTTGCTTAAATGCTCAAAAATGAATGCATCATCTTTTGTTTTTACAAGCTGGGCAAGTAAAGGCTGGCTTTTTTTTTTTGTCAACATTTCAACCCTATGCTTTTTCCTGTATTGGTTTCAAACTGCTGCTTTTTGTCTGGGTAATCATACTTTTCACAGTGTGTGTGTGTGTGTGTGTGTGTGTGTGTGTGTGTGTGTGTGTGTGTGTGTGTGTGTGTGTGTGTGTGTGTGTGTGTGTGTGTGTGCGTGTGTTCCAAAGCTTGACAGCTACATGACTTGAACATTTGACTTCAGATCAAGACTGATGAAATACAATTCAGAATCTGATAGTACATGTAAACTTAAATTATTTCTCAACATTTTCAGTTGTGGAGGCATTCATTTGGCCGCCCACTAAACTACGTCATCTTCGTACATTTTTAACATTTCTGAAGGGCTTATCTCCTTCACACACCCTGACCTCCTTCACATTTCTGTCTTATGAGCAAGACTTTCTTACTGTTAGACCTGAAATATTGTGACACTTCTTGTCTTGGTTTGTTCAGCACTTGTAGAGGAACTGAAAATATTAGAAGTGACGCAAAGAATTATTTCATAAGGAGTCTTGTAGCTAATATGGTAATTTGGTCCACAAAGCTAATCCATATTACCCCTTGGACACTACTTACTTTGGTAATGGTGTAAACTTTTCCTAATAATATTATAGGCTGCATTCATATAGCTCTGTTTTGTAGGGCTACTGTTTACCATTTTAAGTATTAAGTGCATCTCACATCTCAACTGGAAGTGTCAATACAGGAAAAGTGCTTTACTTTGATTGCTTATCATAGGAAGTTGACCAGGAGCACTTTCATGCGCACAATGCAGATAAAAATTTTGCTGTGAGGTGGTGCAAAGAGGGGAAAAAAACAAAAAAAACAAAAGGAAGAAAGAAATGAATGTCCATACCCACACACTGCTTTTAACAGCAAAGCTCAGCACTGATGTGAATCATCAGTGGCTGGAGATGATGCAGTCTGTGCACAAGGCCGGTTCATTGTGCCGTTACACTTGAGCGGGACTGAGCTGGGGCAGTCTCATAGTCTTTATTGTGTTTTGCAGTCGGTTATATAAGAGATGCAGAGGCTTCACTTCTCTCGGGGTAGCCAGTGTTTGCTGACTCTTTTGTCAACATGTACAGATCATAAAACAATGGAAAAACAGCCTCAGTAAGGGATGTTTTTTCCCCCTATTGCCCTTAACTAAGTTGAAATCTATGAGTTTTCCTGTTCATACCTCAGTAACAAAACAGTAATTGCCTTATCATTGTTATAATGATGAAGATACATGGACAGGCTGTTTTAATCTGGATATGCACAAGCTGTGCCTTCAGCTTGTAATATCTGATAGCCTAAAGCAGAAAGCTGCAGGCATCTTATTCTGATGCCAGGAGCATTTGTGGATTGTTGAGCAGCACAGATACCAGAAATGTACAGAAAGCATGAATACTGATGTGCACAGAGTCTCGTTCTTCAAATGGAGCTCAGATAGATGCTTTTATTTTATAGTTCTGAGGGAGCACATGTAGCTATATAAAGAGTCAGCCAGTAACCAGCAGGATTTGGGCTTTGTTTGCTTCTTAGCCCTAGCAACGAGTCTTATTACAATATTCATTAGTAGGAAAATATGGGGAAAAAAATTTGAAATTAAAATGTAGTCGGCTGTTAGAGGATTTGTTACATTATCTGGCAGCCATGTGCAGGCAAGGAGAACACTCACATCCTCCTCTGGCGAGTGTTCATTCAGCCACACTCAGCGAGAGGGCTTGTGTCCAACGCAACACTAGGGATATTAATTTGAAGCTGTTACACAAAGTGTCGAGTTTTTTATTTGTGGCACCCTGAGATGGCATATCAGAAGCTTGCTCGGGCTGTGTTTTATTTATTTTTCTCATGCTAGATTGGCAAAGCTTTCAGCACACTGGGTGCTCAGAATGATGTGCTGCTCTTTATTTAAAAAAAAAAAAAAATTACAGTCAAAGAAGTTTTCAGAGCTTACTAGCATAGCCAGTGGATATCAGATAAAAGATAAATCATACATAGACCAGGGCTTCCTTTTTGTGGGACAGTCATTGTTTATAGTCTGACTATGAATGCAAATAATTAAAGAAAAATTGTAATAAATAGCTAAATTGTGACAAGTGCAGGTGGTTTTTGAGATCCCATTTCAGCCAGTGCATTCCTGTTTGCCCAGTCTGTACTGGTCAGTGAGACTCAAAATGGAAACCAGAACTGCTACCAAGAATTTTGCCTGCTGCCTGCAGATTCTGCAGCTTCTTATGCAGATATCTGGTTATGGAAAACATTTAATATCACAAACCCGGGCCACAAATTATAAAAATCCCGCACACGATTAAAAAAACTAAAAGTTTTCAAACCAGTGCAGAACGGCTGGTCAGATTCACTGCAGAGGTGAATCGATATCCAGTGTGGACAGCGGTTGTGCTCTTCCTCCATGTTTCTGAGATTCTGCAAACTCCCTCGTCTCAAAAGGCTTCACTGGCATACACAGACAGACTTCAAAGATGTGAAGTTGAAGGAAGGCAGACATCTAAATTTATAAAAAGTAACTAGGAGTATTCAGAAACAGTCATTTCGGAGAGAGGAGATGCCTTCATCTGAACAGGGACTCAAACCAGCAACCTGAATGTTACTAATCAGTTATTCAAACCTCCAAACTTGATCCCACCCAGCTTACCCTTTAGCATAGTGGGCTAGCACTGGCCCTGATCCCTCCCAAAATGTATAAATCCCCCTTGTGGAGACATTTAAAGGGGGAATCCCTTCACTTTTGAAATATGAGGGCCTGTAAGCATAATGTAGCAAATTTAAGAGGGCAAATTTGAACAAATCAGGACAAGGCTTCATTGAGTACACCGATTTAAATGGGGTCATTAGAATTAAAAACTTAATTCTAATACAAGCCTGCTTCCATCTAAGGCCTGTCACCTTCTGCCCCAGTTTCTACTTGAGAAAACCGCTTTTTAACCTATTCACAATTATTCATTATAAACATGAATTATTAATAGTCCCCTCTAATGTATTTGATCTTCAATGTCTTCAAAGTTATCAGTCATCTTGACATACATTCAGGCTCAGCGATGATGCATTCGCTCCCAGGAGACAGAGATGTGCCCATAATGTGCCTCAATCCACTTAGCATTAACTAAGAGGTGACATCCGCCGTGTTAGACGCCTCTTAAAACACCTTTTGACAGTTTGATCCTGTTAGTCTGGAAGGTTCACAAGCGCAGTTTCAAACTAACTTCAGCTGTCCTGATCTTAAACTGCTGTTTTTGTTTCACTAGGCTACATCTTTGCGACACAGTTAATGATAATGATTTTTTGTTTTGATCATTATTTACAGGTTTGTTTGTTTTTTTTTAATGAGAACTAAAAATGCCCATAAAAATAAATGACAGAAAATAATTTAAATAAATGAAAATAATACTCACTATTGAAGTCCAGTGTAGGTTGTGGTTGCAGCTGTGTTGATTACCAAAGCTGGAGGTCTGGTTTGAGAGGGTTTTAGGGTCAGTGAAGAAAGTTGGTACACAGATGAAATAATAACCTTGAAATAGCTCGGAGTTTTTTTTTTCTTTGTTTGTTTGTTTGTTTTTGTCTTTCTAAGTAAAAAATCATGGTCCTGTATTTGTCAGGCAAGTGGAAGATGTGGCTCCTCTGCAGGTATGCATGACTACCTTTATCCTCACAAACTGGACAGAATAGGTGACAGTAAAAAATAAAAAAAAGAGAGAGAACTTCACGAACAGCATCAACAGCATACTTTTTTTTTTTTTTAATCAAACTGAATCAAATGAAATTAAAAATTTCTTGAAGACAACACGCTGACACACAGGATAGTCACTCTATTTGTTTTCCTATTTGTTTCAGGTCCGCGGGTAGCTCTGGCAAGATTATTGTCAGGTAAGCATGCAGTCTGTTTTTGTTTTTTTAAAACATAGTTTCCTTTTTGTTAGAATATACCTGCAGGTCACTGGAAATTGTTTTAAAATTTTAGCATATCATTTTCCACAGCAGAGTCGTCCCTGTATTATACTAAGTCTAAACCAAATTTTAGATCATGGGCTGCATTTAGCAAAATTTGATCTCAAATGGCAGGACCATTAAAGCTATTGTTTAAAATAAAACACATTTCCCTTTCTTTTATTTTCACATTTAATAAACCATCTGTTTAGAAAACCAGTGAACAGCCTGAGGTGTCTAAAGAAAAGGAATTTAAATTTCAGTTTTTATATTCATTCAGCCTACTGTCCAGCCTGAGCTCATAACACAATGTTAAATATTCACATAAGCAGTCTATTTGTTCATATTCATGGGCAAAAATTGTCCCACTACTAAATGTATTTGAGTGAGAAGTATGTTTCATCTCTTGAGCTGTGAAAATATCTTTTTGCTTTAACCTAAGCTGGTAGTTTTTAAGTTGTAATAAAGTGTTTTTTTTGTCAAACTCTAAACAAATAATGATAATTAAAAATTTTTTAAATGACACAGTTCAAGTGTAAAAGCTGGGAAAAGCTGATTTTGTGTACCTGGACAATCTGATGAAAATTCATGTTCAGGGACACAAAAATAAGGAGGGAAATTTTGGAATATCATGCCTGAAAACATCATAAAAGTGGAAAAGTTTGAGTCAAGAAACACAAATCGATAGATTAAAATTTGTGACCTTAGACTGTACTGTCACACTAACAAAAAAAACCCAAAAAAACCCCACGTTGGCATGACTCCTCGGCTTGACCATCTTACTTTGCTGTGGTGTGTCATGCATCACAAACATCACCAGACTAGGCCAGATTGGAGCCTGTGGTGGGTCCGCAGCGGGACATATGTTTGACACCTTTGAGGCCTTTACCACAGAGCAGGATTAGGGGATTAGTGAAGCAACTTCAGGAGTAACTCCGAGTTTTCACTGTGACAAAGATGTTCCCCTTTTCACCAACCTAACTTTTGCTGCCGGTTATTACTGAGATAAGAGCTCAGTGTGTACAAATCCACTGCCTGCATCACTTTTCCTGGAAGCCTCAGATTTAGTTTTTCTCATAATAGAAGACCGCCTAAAGTCTTTCCCAGGAAAACATTACTAAGAAATGTAGATTCTTAGAAGCAACATTCCTTTTTAAAACAAATGTATGGTTTGCATTCTGTTTTTATTTTTGTTCTTTACTTTTTTTCTGTTTCTCTCTTTAACACAAGGCTGCAGCTGAAAGAAAAATCTGAAATTGTCTATGTTCTTATAAAAGTATAGTATATAATTATAATATTAATTCTACAGAATCCACAGTTGTAATTAGATGTCAGATCCTCCTGTGTCTTAATAACAGAGCTGCTGTAAGTCTGTTACCTTAACAGGGGGTTAGCAGATGGCTTTTTTTTTTTTTTTTTTTTTTTTCGGCCTCTCTTCTCCCGCGGTTGAAATTTGCTTTATAGCACTTTCCCAGTCTTACTGACAGAAGCACTTAATGTGCACACACATTCAAACAACACTTTATAATGCTGTACTAAGGTGCAGTGCTTTTCCTATCACACACGCTCACACAGGCTGTTGATTCTTCCAACATTCTTCCAATATTACAATTTAATCTGCTGACCTGTCCATGCTTGTGATTGTTAATGCACCTGCCTTTAGGTGGGCATCTAAGCGCGACTGGGCTGCATTTAGTAAAGGCAAAGAGCCTGAGTTATGGTACCAGTGTTGGGGAAAGTGAAGCCGGATATGGAGAAGATATCCTAGGTATAAAAAGTTGAGTGGAATAAAAGGGGGGGGGGGGGGTATGACAAAAAAAAAAGGTCTTCTTCAGAGTGTTTAGAGAAGGTACCAGATGATACACACTAATTGTATTTTAATGTGTCTAACTCACTAAGATAAAGGCCTTGATGACTTGTTAAAACCCATCTTTCTGCTTTCCGTTTACCTTGATATCCTGGGTTTGCTGAAGCTGTCCTGATCTAAAACGGTCTAAAAACAAGTGAATAGTGATAAGTCACTGATCTCATGATGAGTAACATCGAGATTGCAGGTTGACCTGTTTAATCACAGCGGGAAAGCTCAATGCTATATATGTAGTACACAGGCCACTAAAACAGGCAAAGTATAAAAGTTAAATACGGTCTGCTTTATGTCTTCAGTTGCTGTCATCACTGAGCTGCTTACAGGAGAACTGTTTTATCCTCAGTGCTCGAATGTTGTTTAATATCATAAGTTACTCTCAGCAACGGATTCTGTCAACAGCAAACTATAAACAGAAAGCGGTAGCTTGCAGACACGATGAAATGGCTGTGCAGATTATTACAGACAAAGGTTGCTCCTTACAGGTGATCAACATCTCTGAAAAAGTTTGGGAAATCCAAACATACTCGGTCAGTAATGGCCGTGGCTTTTCCCTCTCTTTGTTTAATAATTGGCGAGTGAACAAACAGGATCACAGGAAGTACAGTTATTGAATTTTAATTCAGTTACAGTTTTGGCTACCACTTATTTATTAAAAGAACATATTGTGCATTTTGCAATAATGTGCTTGTTTGGTCTTTAAGTGCACCCCTTTCCTTTACATTTGCCCCTCTATATTTTTTAATAAAATCTTTCTTTCTTTTTTCTTTCTCCAAAGTCTGTGTTAAATTATTAGATCTCAGTACTGGCCAAAGGAATGGCGATGATTATTTTTGCCATAATCGAGCAGCTCTCACTGTACATTTACCCCATCACCATCTAAGATATCTTATTTTATTAACTGCCTTGAAAGCTCACGTGGCGCCATTCAGTCTGCTGCACTCGGAGCTTAAATGGTTTTCTCTTGTTAGGAGAAGCTCTGTTATGTGCAGGTTTAACCACACGGACCCTCTTTTTGTGTTACAGAGCAGCGCTGCAGCCCCGGGCAGTTTGCCTGTCGCAGTGGGAAGATGCAGTGTATCCCAATGTCCTGGCAGTGTGACGGCTGGACAGCATGTGAGGACAAGAGCGACGAGATGGACTGTCCCCGTGAGTATGGCTCACTTAAGCCCTTTCACGCCCAGTCTGTTACCTAACACCCATAATGCGATTGATTTTTCGGAGAGAATAGCAACACCCAGAACCTTTTAGAACCTTTTCACGCTCAGATGATCAGGTCGCAGCAGAGCGGCTCTAAATACAGGTGCGAACTCACGCTGAATGCTTAAAGGATACAGTGGGATCTAATCAAGCCAAATTGAGAGATGTTCAGTATATATTAAATATATGAACAGATTTAGTAAGCAGGAGTGAGTAGACAGGTGTTTACATGTTAACAGTACTGCGGGCGATTAACCATCAATGCTCCAAAACAAAGATGCAGCCAGTTCGTGTGATTTATGACCCATGTCATCTACTCAGAGAAAATTAGCAGACTTGATAAAGGAGAGAGAGAGAGAGTGTGTGAGAGAGAGAGTGAGAAATAAGAACAGGAATTATATGTGCTCTCTCTTGGAAAGAACATGGCAGTTCAGATCAGTGAGAGGCAGCTGAAGGAGAATCAATATATTTAAATCTACACTGGTTATCCAACTCGGGGTTGCAGGGGGGCTATCACAGCTATGACACCTGGCTACACCCAGGACAATTCGCCAGTCTCTTAGAGGCCTAACACAGAGAAATAACTAGCAACACACCAGTTAACTCAACAAGCATGTCTTTGCTCTACGGGAGGCAGGAGAGAACATGCAGACTTCACACAGCAGGTTTGAACCAGGAAAAGCAAACGCTGGAGACTATTGGGAGTGACAGTGACAGCTCCAGAGGAGGGCTGCCTTATTACAATCTATTCCACCATGTATCCCTGAAGTCTGTATGATGTGCAGAAAAGGAACACAAAACATTTTTTTTTAGCAGCAGATCCAGACCCATCCACATTAATGAAGTTACTGTGCTGCGCACGTAAGTGCTTGCATCGCTCTAGGGTATTTCTGCAGGCTGTATGCATTTATTAAAGCCAATATTATGCCTTCTGAGATTCAGACAATATTTAACACACTTCAGATCTGCCTGGATCCATTTTTTCTGAGGCATTTTGACATTTTTCAGTCTGATTCTAGAAAGGAAAAAAAAGCAAACTTCCACAGAGGAAGGGATAAATGCTGAGTGGCTGCACATGTCTCTGTTTTTGTTTACTGCTAGTTAATAGATGTCAGTAAGCCTTTGACTGAAATCCTATTGTTCTCTACTTAAATCTAGAAAGACCTTATCCCGAGATATCCGACAGCATAACAGGAATTATTGAAGGGATTGAGTGCAGCTTGTGACCTCCATACAGCGGTCTAGCATGCTCCTAGTTAATGCTTTATGCCCACTACGCTGTTAACCGATTAATGTTTCACACTGAGCTCTATTCATTCTGCAGTAAAGCCACGTTCTTAACACAACCACTTAAGAAGAAACTTCCTTCTGCTTTCTTCTTTCTGTTCTTTCTATTCACCAGTAAAACCGGAAACTGGTACTACATTTACAGAAGTGTATATGTCGGAAGACTGCTGAGTATTATTTAAAAAAAAAAAAAAAAAAGTTTCACTTTATTGAGAAATGCAAGGAAAACCAAAATCTTATTCAAGTCACAGTAAGGGAGTTATTGTCACATTAATCCGCAGCTTGCTGCAGAGTTGCTGTTTTTGTTAGGGTGTCTTTTTGTTGAATAACATGGAAAGGTGGAGCAGTGTTCACAATGAATACCAGGCTGGCAAATTCAAATAGAAATGTCTCAGCTTTACAGCATTAGCTGAAAAGAGGAAAATACCCAGCTGGTAAAAACAGGAGGCCGGTCGCTTTTAGTCACTGTCCAAAACTGTCGATACAGGATATTGTCATAAACATCATAGACTGAGAGAACAAGGCAAAATTTAAATGCTGTTATAAATCTGAACAAACCGTATGCGTCTGAATATTTCTCCAGGTGTTTTTTCAGTAGTTTCTTTATTTGCTGTTTTCATCATGTAACAGAAACACTACGTTTATTTCGTCTGTAACAACTACTTATTCTTTCGGCTGCTCCCTTCAGAGGTCGCCACAATGGATCATCTCCCCTCCATCTCACCCGATCTCTGGCACTCTCTTCTGTCACACCAGCCCTCTGCATATCCTTCTTCACTACATCCATAAACCTTCTCTGTGGTCTTCCTCTTTTCCTCCTGCCTGGCAGCTCCATCTTCCACATCCTCTGCCCACTATCCCTCCTCTGCACATGCCCAAATCATCTCTGAGTTATCCTTTATACTGATCACTCTCAATGAAAATCTTAACATCTTCAGTTCCACCTCCTGGTTTTTTATTTTTGTTTGTTTTTGGTTTTTTTTGGTGCCACCATCTCCAAACCCTTACAATTGTGTTTATTCCATCTGTAACTGATTAGCAGTTACTTTCCAAAATCAAATGATAATGAATTTGTTTCTATTTCTTTTAAAGTTTTGCAGAATTATCGTTACATTTTTTAAAGACCAGTGTAGGATTTTTATAACCCATACCGATATTTGGTCATTTAAACATCAATATAGTTACGATATATATATTTTTGTTTTCCTTTCAGACACAGATTTCCCTAACATTTGGTGTGTAGATATTTATGCGTCCTCATTTAGTAAAAATAAACTTGTTTTATTGTCACAACAAGTTGTGGATGACTCATTTATGCGTTTACGATCAGCTGGTTGTTCCAAAGTGCTGCCAACAGGTCAGTTGCAGAGTGCCCTCTGGTGGACAGACTATGTAACATCAACACTCATAACATGGCTGAAGGTGGCTTCTCCTGCCTTTTTAATTTTTAAACGTTCATTCATCAGCCATTATAATAAATGCCAATACTATAAATCAGCAAACGGCTAATATCTGACACTATATCAGCCACGCATGTTTCCCACGTTTTTAAATGCAGTTTGTGTTGCAGTTTTATACTAAGAAAAAGTAGTAAAAATATCCCCATTTGAACCATTAAAATATATTTTTTTGTAATTTCTAACATTGCAAAAGAATGTACCGTATTTTTTTGCATGTAGCAAGAGATCCATCACAATAAAATTTAAGTTTTGTCATTAATAAGGATATATTATATTGTGTTGCATGTCCAGATTTAACCTCTGTAAACTCCTGATGAAACATACTAGAGGCCAGCAAGGCTTTGGTTCTGCTTTCATATTCCTCCAGTTAGTATCAGTTAGATTGAGGATACTAATTGGATCTTTTAATTTCACCGATATGTGGTTCTTTTGATTTCTAAACATTATCGCAGGCTATAAACAGCTGAAAACGCTCTCTGTTGTTCTCTGTAACATTTATTATTCCAGAGCGTACAAATAAGTCCACTTGTTGACCGTTATTTCTTCATTTTTGCAGCTATAAAAGAGGAGAGGTTTCGTTTCGGCAACGGATACGACCAGGTGGAAGACGTCATGGGCGTGGCTCAGCCGGTGCGCTTCAACAGTAAGGGTCTCACTTTGCTCTCAGCAGGTTTATTTGAATTGAATCTGCATCGCAATCCTTTGCCCAGCTTTGTATTCTCTGTCTGCAGAGAAATGCCCCAGCGGGTGGCATCACTACGAGAAGACGGCCAGCTGCTACAAAGTGTACCTGAGGAACGAGAACTACTGGCAGGCTGTGGATACATGTCAGAAAGTCAACGGCTCGTTGGCTACGT
The DNA here is from genome assembly GCF_007364275.1 of Archocentrus centrarchus. Classification (NCBI taxonomy): domain Eukaryota; kingdom Metazoa; phylum Chordata; class Actinopteri; order Cichliformes; family Cichlidae; genus Archocentrus; species Archocentrus centrarchus. Next base: position 10,389,941 of record NC_044357.1, on the reverse strand, counting down.
TTGTGACCAACGAGGAGCTGCAATTCATACTGAAGATCGAGGTGGATTTTGATGATAAAGTGTGTAAAGACCAGTGCAAGTGAGTTTTTTTTTTTTTTTTGGTGTTTTCTTTATTGGCACAGAAATAAGCTGGCTGATTACCCAGAACTCGAGTGTGGTGTTTCAGTTCCTGAAAAGAGATAACAGCTCTGTCTCTAAGTTTAGTCTCTAAACTTCTGCTTTGCTTTTTCTTCTATCTTCTTTTTTTATAAAGATAATTATGCAGTGTGTGAGCTTGTTGTTTTAGAAGTTATGGTGCTCTGTTACTGGTTGCAGGCCATCTAGTGGCCAATACTGGCTAATGCATAAACACTCAGACCATTTGAGCATGGTATAAATGTTTGTTTGTTTTTTCAGGTTTTGGGTGGGCTACCAGTATGTGATCACCAATCAGAACCACTCCTTGGAGGGCCGCTGGGAAGTAGCATACAAAGGTATTGAAGATTTGGCTTTTTAAAATACCTACATATACCTTTTCTATAATTTATTTGAATCTGTTGACGTTTAAATTGTTGTTCAGGCTCGATGCAGGTATTTTTGCCTCCTGAGGGTCTGGCAAAATCTGGGGAGGCCTCCACCACCCAGGACAATGTCTTCTGTGCCCAGCTGCAGCGCTTTCAGATCAAAAGCATGAACGAACGAGGCCTGCACAGCTGGCACGCTGAGAACTGCTACAAGAAGTTCCCATTTCTGTGCAAGAGAAGTATGGACTCATTTTCTGTTTGCTACCAGAAATGTGGAGGCAGCTATTTGGTCTACCAGGGCCGTGTGTCTATTTTGACCTTATTTTTTTATCCCTCTATAGGACAGACATGTGTGGATATAAAGGACAATGTTGTAAACGAGGGCTACTACTTCACCCCCAAGGGAGATGACCCGTGTCTGAGCTGCACGTGTCACGATGGCGAGCCTGAGATGTGCGTCGCCGCACTGTGTGAGCGGCCGCAGGGCTGCCAGCACTTCCGCAAGGATCCCAAAGAGTGCTGCAAGTTCACCTGCCTGGATCCAGGTACCACCAAGCACATTTGAATACATCCCAATAGTGATTAACTACCAGTATGTAATTGATGCTTAGAAGTGTTCCAGTGCTCATAATCCCACAAGATGTAATTCATAAGATCTGCACAATTTCTCACCTACAGACGTTTACACTGTGTTTAATATCCAGTATATTTAGTTAAATGAGTCAGGGGGATTAAAATTAGCCTCATTTAGAGAGAGTTGGCTGCTGCTTCTGTTCTAAATAGTGTTGCGAGGATAATGTGTGAAACTGTTGTTAAATGTGCAAATTTACTGATGTTCACTTATAAACAGTGCAGAATTTCTTTCAAAGCTCAGCAAAAGAAATCGACTTAACTCGCTGAGGAGCATGAGCTCAGCAGATTGTTTTTATAAGATAAGTTTGCAACAAAATATCCTGAATTTATTTTTATTTATTTTTTTGTCTCGTCTCCCTCAGACGGAAATAGTCTATTTGACTCGATGGCCAGCGGGATGAGACTAATCGTCAGCTGCATCTCGTCCTTCCTCATCCTCTCCCTGCTGCTCTTCATGGTGCACAGACTCCGTCAGAGGAGACGTGAACGCATTGAAACGCTGATTGGAGGAAACTGTGAGCATTAAGAATGAAGTGCCGCACTACTGAGATACAAAGTTTACACTTTACACTTTAAACAGTGTGTCTGTATAAGAAATGAAAAATCCTGATAATTACACATTGACAGCACAAACCTCTGGATGACAAAAACTGCCAGAACCAAAGTTTCAGTAAATAAATGAACCCAACAGTAATCATATTAAAAGACTGACTCAGATTGGTTGCAATTATTTGCAGACCTTTGACTGAGTGATTGCAGTCAAAGTGAGATTGTTTGGAGATGGCTTGTCTCCCACCAGGTAACCTCTGCAATTCCCTTTTTAATTAAAAGTAAGCAGGCAGCACCCTCAACCTCTGGGCAGTCAATCAGTCATCGCAGCTACTTGCAATCTGTTAGTGAAAGTGAAATGTAGCTAGTCACGTCTTATTCTGACGGTCATGAGACTGAACAATAATTGCTTCCACTCTAAAGTTTCTGGACCAAATAAACCAAAAGGCAAAAAGAATTGGCACAATAAACTTTAACTGTCTCTTGTAGTTGAAATAGTAAATAAATGTAAATAAATAGATTTGAGGAAATAAATGGAGAGAAAAATAAAAATGGAACATATTACAGAAATAGATGGATAAATATAAATAATTTAATTGAGGCAGTTTTCCTTCTTTGACTCTCAAATATTTTTTTTTTCATCTGTACATTTTTTTTTTTTTTAATTCTGTTTGTTCTTTTCTCTTAATCTCAGTGCACCACTTTAACCTTGGAAGACGAGTCCCAGGCTTTGACTACGGCCCGGATGCCTTCGGCACCGGTCTCACTCCTCTGCATCTGTCTGATGATGGAGAGGGAGGTGCTTTTCATTTTCAAGAGCCTCCTCCACCATACGCAGCCTACAAATACCCCGACATCCAGCATCCCGACGACCCCCCCCCTCCATACGAAGCCTCCATAAACCCAGGCAGCCTCCTCTATGTGGACCTTGGTAGGCGCCCATCCTTTCCTCTTGTTCTTTACAAATGTCATCATGCACGGAGTGAATAACACTCTCCTCTCCCCTTCTCTGTCTGTGTCTTACCCTTCAGGACACAGCGGGATTTCCATGGTGCCGAGCCAGATGAACGCCATGGGTAACGGGCTCCAGGCCGATATTCCCAATGCCCCAGACCCCGTGCCAGACTCTGTGCCGTCCTGTCAGGAGAGGGAGGACTCCATAGACAGCAGCACCCTCCTGGTGGGGCCTGACACACCGACAGATGGCCACGCCCCCACTCCCATGCCTGCAGACTGCGCCTCCTCCCTCAGCACCGTGGTATAGGACTGTGGATGGATACTCGCATATTACCCGCCGTTGGAGGGAGGTCATAGATGTTTTCTGCAACAGGAGCACAAAATGCTGACTGCAGAGAGGACAGTTAAAGTTTGTACAGACACATCAGAAGGTGGAGCAGCTACACATGCACTCTCTTTATGAAAAATCTTCAGCAGCTCTCCTAAGTGTTTTTTTTTTTTTTTAAAGACTGACATCTGAGCGAGTAAAGAGACAAAAACTCTGAGAAGGCTGCAGTTCTACTTTTAGCACTGACTGACAAAAGCTTTTAAAACAGGTGTAAATACACCCTGAGGTCAGAACCATGAAACTCGTGTGTCTGAGTCCAGCACAAGGCAAACAACCGCAGACGAACGGCAAAAGCCAGCTTTTGTTTCTGTTTGCAGCATACTTTCAAACCCATCCGTATTGATCAGTCGTTCTTCATGCTGCAGTTACTTTCTCATCCACCCGCTCTGTCGCTCGAGCTCTGCAGAAACTGTTCCCCCTCACGTTTATTAATCTGACACACAAAGCTGTCTTCCAGGTTTATAGAGCAAATTTGCAGCGAGACATGTTTTGTAGTTAAGCGGTTAACCTTGCAAGGTACAGCTAATTTCCTGCTGTGGGGGGTTTTATCGAGCAAAGCTGACACGAGGCGCTGTAGTGTCAAAGAATGTTGTGATACTGATAAATATGAGTTTGTTATTGTGCTCTCCTTTTTGATAATTTATGACTGCAGGTTGTTACCTTGATCGTTTAATTGTGGGATAGACATAGGCTGATTTTTTTTTTTTTTTTTATTTTTTTCCCCCGTTAATCAATGAAGAGACGAAGGCTTTATAAGCGTATATGTGAAGATTAAATTTGAAAACCAAAAAAAAAAAATCATTTATATAAGAACTGCTCCAATCATTAAGGCATATAATCATGCAAATGATCCCATTGTTGCTTTTGTTTCATCACCAACTCTTTCCAGGATAATTCTGTATTTGCTGGCTGATTATTTTTCATCCCTCGGTTGGATCAGTTGTCATGTTTGGATGCTGTCCCTTCATCCCTGATGCGTTTCTGTGCGATTCGTCTCACGGTGCACCTCAGTTACTGAGATTTATTTTCAGTTGGTGATGGATGGGACGTCACCGACTGTAGCGGCGGGAATTTTTCTGTGTCGGTGTTGAGGGTCTGTTGTGTATTTGGGAAGAATTATGGTGACAACCGTCAGAGGAGGAATCCCGAAGAAGTCAGATTTGCGCGCAGATCAGAGCCGACCCAAAACCACCAGCATCCAAACCGCTCGTGATCTGCCTGGAGAACAAGAACGGCTGTAAATGTGGGTCTGACTGTGCACATCTGTGTATCTTATGTTTGAATGTATTGTATCTATAAAACAGTTGTTTTTTTCTTTAAGCTACCCCCCCCCCCCCCCCCCCCCCCCCCCCCCGTTCTTTTTTTTTTTCTTTGCTTTGACAATCCACAGTGGATTATCCAAGAAACAAAATCATATTCACAGAAATTGTGGGAAAAGTATCGTGTTCATGTGCATTTAGGAGATGATATATTGGTTTGATTTTCTATTTTTATGTCTGTATTTTTTTTTTTTTATTAAAAATCAAGCTTTTTTAGTTTTGTTTTTTTTACCCCCAACCTGCTCTATGGACGTGTGGTGCATGTTTTTAAGCTTTTGGCATGCTGAGATTTTTTTTTTCCTTTTGATTTTGATGGAAACATTTTAAGCTCAACGGTGTGTCCTGTACAGTAGGCTCAAAGACTCCTGCCTATAGTTTAATATCTCCATATGCATTCAAAACCTGCCCACCACCACACAACTGGCTGCATTTACACTGTAGTTTCTGTGTTAGAAGGTGGTGTTGATGGTGGCGTGAGAGCTATTTTTTTTGGGGGGGGGGGGGGGGGGGGGGGGTTTGAAATGGTTTATGTATAAAACAGCAAATGCTACATTTCATTGTTTATTTCATAGCCTTTAAAATAAAATAAAAAAAAGCTTAATTTGCAGGGGAGCTTGTGTTTTTCTGAGGTAGATGTACATCTAATCAAATGCCAAATAAACTGCACCATGAAGGACGAAGTTGTGCGTCAGTGGCTCCGAACACATGCTGAACTTCATGTTGAACCTCCCTAAATCGTGACATTTAGCTGCTCTGCGAGTCTTGGTGGAGGAAATTCCTCTGCCTCTGGTGACCAAATGTCAAATCGGATGAAGGTGGGATGCACGGAAATCCCCCCCCCCGCCTCCCCGACAGTGTCCGATCCACAGCGATCAAAAGATTGGCATAATTTAAAGAAAGCGGATATAGTGCACCTCACGGTGACTCATAAGGCAGCAGGCGCAGCAGAGACAGTGATACCCAGCTGAGAAGCACAGTCTGTGAAGAAAAGAGGCTTTGTTAACACGGGCCGAGTAGTGGCAGAATCACATCATCTATTACTGGATGGGAGAGATGTAACACTGAACTGTTAAGAGAGGAAGTGCAACATCACTTGAAATCATGCATTTAAGTGTAAAATTCTGTTTTTAAATTGAGAGTTTCATCTGGCTGCTCAGAGGATGTTAGACTGCACTGATTAGAGGGTCTCCCTTTCACTGTGAAGCATCAATGTCGAGGACAGCCATGAGAAATTTGAAACTTAAATATGTTGTCATTTTTATGGCCTCTTTATACCAAGTCATATATATTCTGTTCACTTCTAATCCAGCCTGCTAACACATCCTCTGACTTTCCCATGAGATGAATGGGGCTTGTTACTAGTCACTGGGCATCTATGCTTACAGCAGCAGCAGCTGGGGGGTGGGGGTGAAGCTGTCCCTGCATCAATGAGCCTGTTTATCAGAAAAGACCACTAGACTGGTAATGACACGGTTCACTGATCAGTCCGGGAGAAAATAAGTCTGCTTTCACCTTCCTTCCCAATATTTAAGCGGGACATTCGCCCCTGATTGTTTCAGTCTACCTCACTCCATCGGGATCATAGGATGATTTGGACTGCAGCTCTGCTCATGATTGTCGGCTCTTACGCTGACTCAGGTGAGCGCGTGACTCCGGTCTCGTAGGGTGAAACAATTTTGCAAACGTATCTTGTGTGCAGTTTGATGCGATTGGATGAGAGGAAAGAAAAGTGATGTTTGTCGTCACTGTGCCATTTTCATATTGCAGATGACTACTGTTATGATGAGCCACACTGTGGTGAGTAATGTTCATTGTTTTTTTATTTTAGAGCAGGTGCTGTCACGATTTTCACTCTATGATTAGAGCAGTGAAAAGAGTTCAACAGTAATTTCTGTAGATCATTTGCATGCAGGTGGCGAGAGCTTGTAAAAAAAAGAACCACTGCATCAATATTTATAATATTACATGAACATATTTAATGTTTAAATGGCACAGCTATAATGTGAACACATAATGACTTACAGTAGACACTCCCTGGTCACTTCATTAGGTACACCTTGCTCTTACCAGGTTATAACCTTCATAATTCTTCATAGCACAAACTCAACAAGGTGCTGGAAACATTTGGATCCGTATTGACACGATGGCATCACACAGTTGCTGCAGATTAGTCTCATCCATGATGTGAATCTCCCATTCCACCACATCTCAAAGGTGCTCTATTGGGATCTGGTAACTGTGGTATCCATTTGAGTACAGTGAAGTCATTTCAAGAAACCAGTTTGAGATGATTGATTTGGCAGAGTTTTTTTTACACAGGGTGCCCTTATGGACTCAAATCTGTGAAGAGTGTTTCCAGCACCTTGTCGAATCTATTTCACAAAGAGCTGAGGCACTTCTGAAGGCAAAAAGAAGTCACTGTTAAAGGTCTGAAGCCCCCTATCAAAATAAAAGCCAAAAAAAATCTGATATTCTGATGAATTCTTGATTGCTATGAGTTTATTTATAGGATGAAGTATTTTTACATAAGGAGACCAGGCAAAACAAAAAAATAAAGAGGGAGAGTGGGTTAGACCTAAAATTTGTATGTTTCAGTGGGACCCTGAGGATCTTCTACTTTTTGTCTGTCTAGTGCTCATGAGGTTTCTTTTCCATCCTCAGATCCTTACTCATGGGGAGACATGTTCCCTTCATGTCACCCCTTACTTGAACACCATCATTCTCCCATCGATTTGGACCATCACATGATCAGAAACGCCTCTCTGGGCGCTTTGTATCTAGAGGGCTTCGATGAGATGCAAACAGGCCACTGGACGCTCAAAAACGACGGGCACTCAGGTGAATACCCTGTGAGGGGGAGTACGATTTTGTCCTGTTTGTGCTCCGGATGACGTGTGGGCTGTTGCTCTCAGTCATACTGCAGGTTGGCAGCAGCATGACAGTGAGTGGTGGAGGTCTTCCAGATGTGTACCACACAGTCCAGCTGCATTTCCACTGGGGAGGACCAGCCACCAACGGCTCAGAGCACACTGTGGACAGACGCAGATACCCAATGGAGGTACAGTATGGTCAGTAGACAGCGCTACACTGTCACGAGCCACCTGCCTCAGCACACAGATGCAGCGCATCCTTCCCTTGATGTCTGTGGCTTTTCTTTACTTGCAGATGCACATAGTCAATATGAAGTCCATCCATCCAAATTTATCTGCTGCCCTGGATGATCCAACAGGACTTGCTGTTCTTGGATTCTTCATTGATGTCAGTTTATTTCAGAGGCTAGTCCTAAACTACATTATTGGGAATTTGTGGAATTTCCAAAGCAAAACTATCCTGATTTTGTCATATTTTGCAGGTTGTTTATGCTGACAATGTGCACTTTAGACACATATCACAGAAACTGTCGTCTGTTGCTTACAAAGGTGAGAGAAGCCTTGAAGAAAATCCCCTCCTGTCTTCTTCTGTTAGTTGTAACTATTTTCTCATTATGTCTGTGGATGTTTCCCCAAGGACAAGCAACTAAAGTCAAGCCATTCCCTCTGATGAGCCTCCTGCCGAAGCACAACATGAGTCAGTATTACCGGTATTACGGCAGCCTCACCACCCCTCCATGCTCTCAAGCTGTTATATGGACTTTGTACGAGGTCCCCATCTACATCTCGTGGTCCCAAGTAAGCCCCAGTAGTTTCAGATTATGTTTTCTATTTTTAAAATAATTCCTTGTTACTTTAAAACTTTTTTTGTTTTTGTTTTCTCTTCAGCTGGCTCAGTTTACCTCGCAGATCTTTTCCACAGAGGAGGATGCAGAGCAGGTGACACCGCTCCAGAACAATTTCAGGCACATCCATCCCACTTTCAGTCGCATTGTCTCAGCTTCCATAGATGCCAAACTCCTCAGAGGGACAGCCGGTCGGCCCCTCAGGTCGGCCGCTTCTGCGCATCTGCTTCCAGTCATTCTGCTGGGAGGCTTCTTCTCTGGACTTTAGCACCCTGTAAAGTCCAAATTATGAAACAGTACAGGTTGATTGTACTTTTCATTTAAGGAGATGTTTTCATACATGTAGAAAGACTGCAGCAAAAAAAAAAAAAAAAACTGTGAAGAAGAGTACTGTAATGTTTCATGGATTTTTAGGATTATTTCATTAGCATGTGGCTAACGGTTTAATGTGAAGTGAGCAAACCTTTTACACTCAGAGTGTGCTTTTAAAAACGACAGCCTAACGCACATCTTTAATTTCCTTTAGTGAGGGACTTTTAAAACATGAAAATTAAAAACTAAAATTAAGTCAAAGTAACATTTTAAAAACAGGATCAGTTAGCGTAGCCCGTTAGAGCGCTAACAAAGCTGATTGTTTTAAATTTTTCAAATATTTGGTATTTTATAAATTATTGGTCAAATATTTTGCAATTTCTTAAAAAACTAAAACAAACCCAAAAAAAAAAAAAGCCAACAATATTTCGAAGAAATACAAAATATCAGTCTCACAATAGAGCTATGGTAACACGAGTTTCTGAAAAATACAAATAAAATAAATAAAAATGCAGTCAGGTCCATACTTCGTTGGACAAAGACATTGTTGTCGTAGTTTTGCCTCTGTACACCACTGCAGTAGATTTGTAGAGGTTCAGCTTTAATTTAAGGGTTTTTCATAAAAACCTTTACTGTTTAGGAATTATGGACATTTTTATGCACAGTCCCCTTTTTTAAAGACTCAAATTAACTTCTGCAGTCAATGACTGCCTGAAGTCTAAAAATCCACAGACATCCCTGCCTTCAGTTTTGTCTTCATTAACTGAAAAACCGGCTTTACTTGACTGAGATCAGGTGACTGCCACACGTGTCCACTCCAACATTGCCTCCACCATGTCTGACAGATAATGTATGCTTTGGATCATGAGCTGTTTCTGTCCTTCTCCATGTTGTTCTCTTCCCGTCATTCTGGTACAGCTTCATCTTGGTTTCATCTGCACAAATATATATATTTTTTCCAGAGCTTCTGTTTGTACTCTGTCGAATGTTTACTGATAGTCTAATCTGGCCTTTTTTTTGTTCTTGTGTGTAACCAGTGGTTTGCAGTTTGTTGTAACCTCTCTGTATTCATGAAGGTGCCTCCTGATTGTAGACCTTAACAATGATACACCTACCTCTTTGAGAGTGTGCCTGAAGTTGCGAAATTGTTTTTCTTAACCATGGAAATAATTCTGTCATCACCCACTTTGTCTTCTGTGGTATTTCAGGCCTTTTGGTGTTCCTTCATCTTAAAAATGTACCAAATTGTTGATTTGGATGCTGCTAAGAGATGTTGTTGCTCTCTCTCTGATTCAGCCTCTCTCACTTGCGCTGACAGCTCTTTGGGTCTCAGATTTAAAATTACAGTGAAAGCTATAAAATACAAATTCAAGGCTTTGAATCACCTGGCCATTAAACTGCTCGCCAGTAAATGTCCCAGTTACTTTTGAGCCTCTGAAAATAGGAGACTGTATTAAAATGTCTGTAATTCCTAAACTGTTAATGCAACATGTTTATTAAACCCACTGAATTAAAGCTGAAAGTCTGCCCTTCAATCATATCTTGATTGTTTGATCTAAAATCCACGACGGTGGTGTAAAACTACAAAAAGTGTCTTTGTCTAGCAAATTATAGACCTAAATATAAAATAATAATAATATTTCTAATTGTCTGACTCCCCTGTTCAGTCAGACGTAATCAGACGTCTGACTGAACTGAAAATGATGCTGATGGAGCTCATACCGCTCCATCAGCATCATTTTAAAATGATTATCTAACACTTACTGATATGAAACTTTGTGTTTAGTCTGAGCTATTTCCTATTTACTCATTACTGTAAGTTCAAGTTTAACATTTATGCTTTTTTTTAGTATTTAATCCAATACTTTTAAGGATTTGACTCATTTATAATTTATTTGTAGCTATTTTAACAGTCTCCTAACTATTTTCAGCACCTTTACTCTGAGCTTAACTTTATTAATTATGACTAGTTGTGTGTGTGTTTTTAAGGATTTATTTTTCTGCAAATCCTCTGATGGGATAATTCAGAGAGCAGGAAGTGAGTGGGGGTGGGGTGGGGGTTGCTCAGGCGTTTTAACCATTTGGCCATTACTTTAACCATACACGCTAACTCTTTCAACTCTGACAGATTTAGGCATGCTTTCAGCTGGCTCTTTCAAAAATTCATGCCACCATTACATCATACAGACCAGCACATTCTTTTCCAAATACCCTGGGTTAGAGCAAAAGTACCCCTTGGGCACTGATAGCCTTTGGCTGACTTACACGCATCATGCAAAAAAACAAAAAACAAAAAAAAACATGCAAACATTATTTTGCATCTCCGCGCTCCTGTCCGTGCTGAATTTTAATGTTTGTCTGGACCCATAAGCGTAAGTGTGGCCAAGCATCACAGTAAAGAGAGACTGTAGACCACACTGAGGGGGGGGGGGGCTTAAATTGTACTGTGTGACTGATCTTTAAACTGTGGTTCACTCACTTATAACACTTTATGTATCCTAACAATAAAAAACATTCTTTAAATTCCTATTTGCTCTTTTTTTTTTTTTTAAGTTATTTGTCTGGCTTTCTGAAAATCATGCAAAAAGGTTTCAGTGAACTGAAAGTGTGGTCAGCATTAAATGGTGAAATATTCCCAGCGTCGAATGGACTGTAATGTCACCAGAATCATAAAATCCATGTGACCTTGATCATGTACACGAGTGTGGGATGTAAATTTCTGTAATATATTATTTCAGAAGTTTTATAACGCAAGCAAATGCATGCAAATATCCCACCAAGCAACTACCTATGTGGTCAGACATTTACATCCACTTGTCATGGGCATAAAAGTCACGGTAATTTTGGGCTTTTAATGGTTTCTTTGAACTTTTCTTTTTCCAGGGTGGAATGATTGAACAGCATTCATCTTTAATGGCCTTAAAAAACAAGAACTGGCTGTACAAGTTGGAATTTATTTGGGATTTTCTCTGATCCACACAGGATCAAAATTAAACAAATATATATGTAAATATGTATATATATATATATATATATATATATATATATATATATATATATATATATATATATATATATATATATATATATATATATATATATATATATATATATATATATATATATATATATATATATATATATATATATATATATGTGTATATATATATATATACACTCACTTAAATATTTAAATAAGTGGTGCTGAAGGTGGTACAATATATTTTATATAAACAGGGCCAAGCCCTATTAACGTCTCATTAGTGATCATGATTGACTGCAAATAATAGTTTCTCTCTGCCGGCATAAAAAGGATTTGTTTGGCAGCACCCACTGGATTAATCAATATTCAGAACAAAGGAATTCCAAGGAACTCTGTGAAGCTCTACGAAGGAGAACTGTAGATTTACACAAATTGGGAAAATCTCTTGGAGCCAATTCTAAACAACTGCAGATTCCAATATCATCACTACAAGTTATTCAGATGTTTCACCTCTTTGCCAAGGTCTGGAAGAAGACCCCAAATAGTCACCCTCAGACTGAACACAGACAGAAAATTGGTTAAGATGTTCAGGAACATAAACCACCAAGGCTCAAACCTGCCATGAATCGGAACCTGCTGGAACACCAGCGTCGCTGTCCACAGTGAAATGAGATTTACCTCACCATGGACTGAAAGGGTGCCAACTAGGAAAGAATTCTCTGCTCCAAAATCAACACCTTCAAGCTCAGCTGGACAAGCTAAATGCCTCCTGGAGAAATGCTTTATGGTCAGATGAGACAAAGACTGAAAGCCTGAGAGCGCTGTACTAACAGTCAAGCATGGCGGTAGTAGCATCATGCTCTGGGGCAGTTTTGCTGCCAGTGGTATTGGTACATAGCACAACGTGGATGGAATAAAGATTTTTCAGCTTCACCTCAAATCAACAGCTAGACGGTTTAGACTTGGACACAATTGGATGTTCCAACAGCACAATGATCCCAAACAAACATCAAAACTTTTAGAATGGATAAAGTGGCTGGAATGGCCTTCCCAAAGCCCGACCTGAACCCTATTGAAAATTTGTGGACTAAACCGAGTCTGTGGCAGAAAACCAACCAATTTAAATGAACTCCATCAATTCTGCCAAGAAGAGCGGTCAAATATCCATCTAGAATTATACCAGAAGCTTGTTGATGGCTGCCCAGAGCATCTGGTCGAAGTGCACCTTACTAAGGAGCACCTAATATGGACAAATGAGGGTGTGGGTATATATTTGAGGCTGTGTGGATCAGAGAAAATCCAAAATGAATTAAAACTTTTCCACCAATGCTTGTTTTGTTTGTTTGTTTTTATCATTTAAGATGTTTGCTGTACAATCATCCCATCCTGGAAAAAGAACAGTTCAAAGAAATCATTAAAAGCCCCAAATTGCCATGACATTCATGCCCGTGATGAGTGGATGTAAACTTCTCATCACAACTGCACATCATCCCCACTACCTAACAGGTGTTAGACACCAACTTTCCAGTTAAAATGGAAACAAGATCAGTTTTACAGGTGAACACAGGTGCTTTTATTTTGTAACCGTCCTGTTCTAAAGGATTACCAAATGAATCAAAGACACGACGTTCATGAAAACATTTTGAGATGATCTGAGGGGCAGAGATGACCGGCAAAGCAAGACAGCACAGTTGGAGCGACGGCGACTGACCAATCAGATCTTGTGTTTGATTTCGCTAAGCAGATGGTGATGAGTGTGAATTGGGCTCCCATGCTGTCTAAGCTCGCTCTCTCAGCCCAGCCTCTCTGCTTGTGGTCACACCATCCTCCTCCTGTTACGGCCTTGGGGCGGCACACGCACGCACACACAGGCAGACCACACTGTAAGCCTTTTCTCTCTCTCTCTCTCTCTCTCTCTCTGGGGACTGTGTGAATGTGAATCCAGGGTTGTGCAGATTTTCACTGCAGCCAAACACAAAAGCTTTTAAATTCACTGATCAAAAACATTATCATTTCCAACTAAGGAAGAGCCTTTGAGCATCGAAACTAAGTAGTTGGAGTTTTGCTTTGATGGCGGTTTGCTTAATAAAAGAAAAAAAAAAAAACCCTGTTAACAGCCTGCATTCAGGTTTCAGGGTTTATTTAGGTAAGTTTCACTGTCAGAGTGCTCTACTCACTGTCAGCCGCAGTCAGATCTGTAGGAGCAGTCAAGGATAAAAGAGCACTCTTGACCTCTAACCTTTGGGCCACAAATCCCACACTTGCATGTTGACTTGCCATTTGCTTATGGAGATTTGGGAACTGTCTCAGACTTCCCCCTCTGTGAATTAAGATAAGGCTCAGTTCGGACTAAAAGGCTCTCTGTCAGCGCAGTATGTATAAAGGAGATGCACTCTTTTGCCAGTTCACACGTGCCAGTTTAGATACAACAGTTCTGCACTTTGTATGTCTCCGGGGAGGTGATTCCCATGAGGGCTTGTGGCATTTTAGTCTTTTCCTTGCTGCAGTCCATCCATCCATCCATTTGTTTATCCAATTCAGGGTTGTGGGCAGCCTGGGCAGGTCATCAGTTCATCACAGCGATACTAGGCACTCAAAACCAGCAAACAGGTCCGATCCCAATAAGCCCGAGATATTATAAGAGAAAGAGACGTGGCACTGAATTTAAATCAGTGGGAGAAGATGCTGGTGACTTCCAGAGGGGGCAAAAGGTTTAAAACCTTATTTTGGAGTCAGGAAACATTTGTTTTGCTTTGTTTTATCAGATTTGACTGACAATTATATATTCTATGTGTTCAGGTTTTGTGCTTCAAAGTCCATTAAAATAAAGTTAAGATAAGGATTAAAAATACAGTGTTGTGCAAAAGTCTTGAGCCACTCCTTATTTCTGTATTTTTTACTTCCCAAAACACACATTTTCTTATATTTTCTTAAAGTGGTCTTGAGCAACAGTTCTCCAGGCTTTCAGAAGGTCTTTCAAAGTTTTCCTTTGGGCATTCGCTGTCTTTTCTACTCATTTTCGGTCCAGTCCTTGTACCTGATCATTTTCAGAGGAATTTTAAATTGTACCCTTCAGTACTTTGTTACTAGCGGCCTGTCACAAAAACACATCACTTGTTCCCATTTCTTTAGTTGAATCTGTGAAAAGGGCCAAAGATAACAATCTGACAGGCAGAAAATAGTATTTTTGTACTGACAAGGCGATTCCCAAAGAACTATTAGCTGTAAACTTGGCATACAGTTGTGCTCAAAAGTTTCCATACCCTGGCAGAATTAGTCTTTTGGTCATTTTTCAGAGAATATGAATGATAACACAAAAACTTTTCTTTCAGTCATGGTTAGTCGTGGGGTTAAACCATTTATTAGCAAACAATTGTGTTTAACCTTTTTAGCTCATAATGACAGCAGTCCATCCATCCCTTTTCTTCTGCTTATCCGGGGCCGGGTCATGGGGGCAGCAGCCTAAGCAGAGAAACCCAGACCTCCTTCTCCCTAGCCACCTCCTCCAGCTTATCTGGGAAAATTTGCACTCATCAGCCCGGAAGCTGCGCATAGGATGCACTTGAATATTCCAACATGGCATTGATCCAAAACACAAGGCCAAGTCAACCCAGTCTCCTGACTTCAATATTGTTGAGCCACTTTGGGCAGAACTCAAACATGCAGTTCATGTAAGACAGCTCAAGACTTTACAGGAACTGGAGGCTTTCTGCCAAGAAGAATGGGCAGCTTTACAATCTGAGCAAATAAAGTTCCTCATCCACAACTAGCACAAAGGCTGTCATTAATGTTAAAGGAGGCAATATATGGTAGTAAGAGTATGTAAACTTTGGATCGGGGTCATTTGGGTAGTTTCTGCTGTCATTATGATCTGAAAAGGTCAAGCACAGCCGTAATAAATGGCTTCACCCAACCACTAACCACGAGTGAAAGAAAAGTTTTTGTGTTATCACTCACATTCTCTGAAAAATGGCAATAAATAATTCTGCCAGGGTATGTAAACTTATGAGCACAACTGTATCTCAGCATGGTGTGAAGCGTGTCCTTAAAAATGTGAGAAAACTTGACAAGTGGAGGCTGCAGTGAGAAAGCACCCTAAGATTTAGCCCAATGCATATATATCTCATATTGTGCAACCTCAGGAATAACACCCACCACCATTTATGGATGTATGCAAAAATGCTTTATTTCCATTTTTTTTTTCCTTTTCCATACATTTGTTGTATAATAAATAGACAGGAGAAACAGGCTGACACATCAGTCCTCTTCTCATGCCAATTCTGCGCCTCTCTTTTCTCCACACCGCAAACAACTTTTCATAGAATTTACAACAGAAAATTAAAAAAAACAAACAAAAAATCAAAACAAAGCTTGACACAAGCTGAATTTCCTGCTACCAGCTCATCTAATTTTGATAGATGTCTGAGCCATGTTTACGTAGCAAATCCCAGGGAACAAATTATATATATATATATATATATATATATATATATATATATATATATATATATATATATATATATATATATATATATATATATATATAGTATTCACAGTTACACTATTTACACATATTAGGATTACAAAGCAAATGGGCAGAAAATGAAGACGTTTCTACAAGAAACAATCTTTCCAAAGGGAGGTGGAGACTTTTCCTGTACACAGTGGACCTTTTTCTTTAAATAAACAACCTTTTAAACCATCAGATTCCTTTTACAGATCCCTGAAAATATTTTTTTTTTTTAAATACTCAGTCTTTTGTGGGAAAAAAAACAAAAAAGACAGAAAGATGCATCTTAAAAGTTGTGAAGATGTATATAAAAAGAGCATTAGATCTTCTGTACAAGTAATCATTTACAATATGAACATCACTGGTGAGAAAAAAAAAAAAAATCTCCATTTTCAATTTAACTGACTGAAAAGCAATGTTTGACTTGGTCTTAGCGGGAAAACTGAGCAGGTGAAAATGGGCCAGAAGCAGAAGTGCGAGCCTCAAGTGCATTCACAGGTTTTTCTTTTCATCGTAATGAGTTTATAAAAGAAAGAAACAGCTCTCTTCTGCCTCGAGGGAAACATTAAACACTGGTAGTTAACAAAAAAGAGAAATCTATGAGCACACAAACATGAGACAGTCAACCCAGACAGACCAAAAAGAAAAAAAGGGAAGCCAAAAACACCATCCTCCATCACCCAAAACAGGCAGCATATCTGTGCACATGCATGTGAACGCATCTCTGGAAAACAGTAATCACTGGATTCCTCAGGTTAAACAAAGACAGTAACACATTCATATGGCACTTTAAATGAGAACTAGCTACTCTCTCTGAAGCTAAAAACTTAGGGGAACTTGTATTTTCACTTGCTTTTCAATGGATGTAGAGAAGAAGTGACTAAGCTTTCACTCTTCTCACTCTGCATGATTGGTTGGCTTTCCACTCTTCGGCCTACAGGGGGCAGTGTACTCACAGTCTCACACAGTATCAGGGTACGATAAACACATTCACACACAAATATAGTGTCTTTGAGGAAACAGGTAAGAAAAGAACCTAAACAAAACTGCAAAACACTGGAATATCATTAATACAAATTTTGCACATCTTAATTTGCTTTTGCATAAACTAAGAGGAAGCAGCATGATCTGTTGTTGGCTGGTGAGAGCAGGAGCTGTTTGGATATTCCAGATTTTGTATGATAACCACTTGTGGTGCTTGACTTTGTTTCATTAGTTTGATTCACGGCCAGAAAAACTGATGCAGAGGTGGCGGCGGCGCAGAGAAAGAAAGAGTCCTGCCGTCCTTCCACCCGCCGCTGGATGGGAACGGCACCATCTGCCATCCGCTCGGGCGCCGACCACCTCTCCTCCCACGCGGGGGACGTTTACCTGGTGGGCTTGTGCGTCTTAACAGTGTTAGTGAGCAGCTGAACATGTGAGTCTATGTTGTTTTTTTGTTTGTTTTTTATGTACCACGTGTGGTGTGGGTAAAGCTTATGAGACAAATGAGAAAAGGGAAAAAAAAAAAGTGTAAAACTTGTACAAGCCAGATGTGGAAGGAGCCACGCTGAAATACTGTCCGATGTTGAGAGGAGGGGAGGAAACGCTGCACCCGCAAGTCAAGTGTTTGCACATAAAAAACTATAAGTTTTTTTGAATCTTTACTTTAAGAGCACCATAATTCGTAAACAATCTAGAGTTAAATATGTGAAGTGTGCCGGACAGGTAGCTGAACTCTGTCCGGATGACTTGCCGGTTTTCTTCTCCTCGCTCCCAAATAAAACCTTCCTTCTTCAGTTCCTCCTGATCAGAGGTCAGATTCCTGCTGGTCGGAGGTTTTATCACAGTCTGTATTGAGTTTGGGGTAAGCTTAAAGAGAAGCTGGAGGAGATATTTCTGACCTTGACTGGACATTAATTCAGCGTTCCCCGACAGTTCTCTGCCCCACACAAACAGGGGATCTTCTCATCCTCGATGGGGAACTTGTAGTCATAAGTGATCTCCTCGTTGACGTTAATTGGCTGTTTGGAGTAGATCACAATCTTCTTTTGAGACTCCACAGTGATGACTTTCGCATAGCAGTTAGGCTGCAAGAGAGTGAAGAAAAGAAAAGAAAAAAAAAAGACATAAGGAAATGTTTTCTCTTTTTATATTCATGCTTTTAAAGCTTTTCCCATGCAGATGTTGCCTCACATTGCAGCTGTGATTGATGAAACGGGCAAAGTTGCCACACTTCGTGGCGTCTATGATGGTGTCGTGGTCAACACGGAACATGTAGCTACTGCCGATGCCCTCTTCTTCGTAGCGCTTCTCTCGCATGTCCGCAATCACCTGCCAGAGAAGAACATCACTTGTCAGATGTTCGGTGGCGTTTAAATTGAGCTAACACTGTAAAAATCAGCTTTGCTCCTTAGAAGCCTAAATTCCAGCTTCTGTGAAGTCAAAAGAGTTCAGTAGTTGGACTGACTAGAACTCAGTCCAAGTACTTTCAGTAGAACTGAAGTTCCTCGTAATGCATTTTTTCTATACTTTAGGCCAATTAGACAATTAGATAAATGTAGGTTAGAAACATAACACACTGTTTACATACACACAGAAAACCCACGTCACATAAATCATGCATCTGCCTCTCACCTGTCTGATGTTCTGTCCCACATATTCGATCACCATTTCATCAGCAGCGATTGGCTCCATGGCGAACAGACCCCAGTCGTGGATGTGCGATTTGCAGAATCTGATCTTCTTCTTACGGAACTGTGAGAAATATGAAATATGAGAATGAAAAACAACCCTTTTTTTTTTTTTCCTGCTCTCGGTGGAGACGGATGCATTTTTCTCTTCTCCCCAACCTTCCCTATCTACCCCTGCTTTTTGCTGCTTCGCTGCTTAGAGCGTCCCTTTACACATCCCTGAACTGGAATTTAAATTATGGATCTGGTCAGCTGGTCTCTCAACACTATTGATGATCAAATTCTCATCACGAGGAGATTGGGAGAAGGGGAACTGTCTTTCCTCTGGCCCGGCTACATACCCGGTTGGCTATGTTATGGATTCCCGTGGGGATGGAAGATTACGTTCCTGGCTGTACTGTGTGGGCGTGGCATATATATTGATACCAGGATTTTTCCCGAATTGGACCCAGGGATACCTGGTTTCTGGGCAGCTGTTCAGGCCCTAGTAAGGCTGCCTATGAGGGATGCAGAAACAGTACGAACTCAATCAGACTCAGTAGAGCTGAATCGAAGTGGATTACATCTGGAGGAGTGTTGGAGTGTCTGTTCTGTGTGGTGGAGTAGAACCAAATTTGGATGATTGGACTTCTGAGAGGTAACCAGAAAACTGTAAGGTCTGTCAGCAAATAGTTATGACGGCCTGAACCAAAACAATTGCACTATTTGGAATTTGGCTTCCAGACGGCCTTGGATGGCTGTCTATCTAAATTGTCTCCCGGAGATGTTCTGTAAACAGATGCTCTTCGCTCCCCCCCCCGTGTTGTGACCTGTATGAACTGGTATCCTGGCAACCAAGGCTGACTATACCATCTTATCAAACATTATCATGAACTGTTAGTCTGGAAGCTGTGTGGTCATCACAGTATCCTGCTCGTCTCCTCTGGCAGCCCCTCCCCTACCCACCCTAGTGCTCTCTAGGCTTTAAATGTGCTACTGCTTTGCTGAGGTGTTTTTTTTGGAACCTCGTAAGGTGTACATAATGAACACAGTACGAGATGATTTTTTGGAACCGAACCATCCTAATGTATCTCTTTCTGTTTTCCTGCTAAAGGCAGCGCCGGTAAAATGGCTGCATGACCTCAGACACCTGTCTCCCCTGTTTGTGTTTGTCTCCGTGTTTGTATTTCTTGGATGGGTGTTCTGGTAACTGTAATTTCCCCATTGTGGGACTAATAATAAAAGTATTCGTGTATAACCTCCGCACCAATGCCAGTTTTATGTATTTTTCTGGTTGCCTGCAGTTCTTTTGCATATTATTTACCTTCAGCTGGTTGAACTTGAGTAAGTCACTGTCACAATCAAAAGAGGACAGCAAGCGTCGCTGCTCCGACCGCCGCTCCGAGCCAGCTCTGGTAGAGGCGTGGACCTGCGCGGGAATACTCATACCCTGCAGAGACAGTGAGGAGTGACATGTGTTCACCCACAGCAGGTTCACATACATATTTTGTTACGTAAACCATCACACGCCAACCATCCTGCCCACCTGTGTGTCAACCGGCGGCTCCTCCGACTGCAGCCGTGTACTCTGAAGGTACTTGATCTTATCCTTCTTGTCGATCTTGTAGTATCCCTCACTTCTTGCGCAGCCGGTCATGTGATCCCTCATGCCATCATCTCTCCTCTTTTTCTTCACTCCAGGGATGTTGGTAGGTGCGGGGAAGTCAAGGAAGGAACTAAAAAGGCCCTTCAAACCACACCAGCTCACCACAACATTTCTGAACCTCAAATACGTTTGCCATGTTCGTCTTTTTCACCACCAGAGGGTGCTGCTGTTCGATACACAGTGCTATACAATTTAATAAAATAATAATAATAATAATAAAAAAAAACACACACTTTAGTAACAAACAACTTGTTTTATGCTCCTTCTCTCTGAGTAATTTTTAACTTTTAGTTTTATAAAAGTGATGTTAACGGGACACTGAGAATTTTGAGCAGATAAAGGATATGAGGATGGTTGACCCAGAGTGTGTCGTTGAGCCAGTCGTTACCATTATCCTGCTGGAGCATCTTGTCATAAGTGATTTGCAGAAGCCGTATGTCCTCCTCATCTATGCCTTCATTCCAGATGTCATACAAGATGGTCATCTCCTCAAAGTCAGAGCGCCGGGAGAAGTATGGCCGGGGAGGCGTGGTGACAGGAGACAGGCTGCCCAGCAGGATCTCATCCCAGGCTCGCCGTGCCCGTCGAGCAGGCTTCGTGGGCACCACAGGTGTCTCGTCTTCATAGCTCAGGAAGTTGTCTTCAGCAGGTAACATCGTCTGAGGCTCCACCTCTCCTTCCCGAAAGTCCAGGCTTGAGTGTTTGGGGGATTGTACAGGTAGATCTCCAAGGTGTGCTTCATGGGGCAGAGGGATGGACTCAGATGAGAGCTCCAAAGACTCGTCAGCTGCAGAGACTGCTGGGGGCTTTTTGCCTTTGGGCCGTCCAGGTTTCTTCTTTGATGGTGTGGCATCTGACGACACAGGGACATCTAAAGAGAGACCAGTGGGTACATCTTCAGGGATGCTGACTGGGTGCTCTGTGCCAGCTGCCAGGACCTGGTTTGGCACAGCACTGATGTGCGGCTCCTTAAAAATTGGTCTATCATCCAAGCTCTCAGAGGATACTTTCCTATTAATTGCTGCAGGGTCAGGGAAGACAGGGGTGAATGTTAAGTCTCTTCCTGGAGTACGGGGGACTCCAGCACTAAGGACAGGGGACTGTGCAGGGTAGGAGAAGGGACTACCGGGGATGTGAGGGGAGCTGAGCAACAGGCTGCTGCCCGTGAGCGGGGCATCACTACCAGGTGTGTTGGGCACTGTGTCAGTGCTCTGGGATTTACCCAGAGTCCGGGCACGCTCCATGAGATCCCTGCCAGGTGTGCGGGGGATATCTTCATCTGTGGGGAGCCGGGGACGCTGAGGGAAGTCAGGCAGGGGACCAGGGGGAGGATGGAGGAGGGGTCGACCTTCTATTGCCAGGTGAGGAGGGAGAGGGAGGTGCATTACAGAAGTGGAGATCGATTTGGGGAGAGCTGTGCTTGAATCTAACTGGGAGGAGTCTAATCGACCAGGGGTGCTGGCTACATCTTCAGGCTCTGCTTTACCTTTTGCTTTTGTCTCCTGGTCGCTGTCAAACAGGACGCCTGTGGGAGTGGGTGGCCGAAGGTTTGCTACATGCTCCTGATGCTCAGACTTCACTGCAGGAATGTGGCTGTCCACACTGATGTCTCGCTCTTTGACTGAAAGACAAGGAAAGTTTTTATTTTCATTTGATTTCATTTAAATTTAACCTCTGACATCAGAATTTCAAATATAGGAATGCTTTTGTTGAAGTGATGCACGCCTGACTACAGAAATGGGAGCAGACACTCACCTGGGATATGTTGAGGTGATGGTGGCTTCAGGTCCTCCACTGACTTCTCCTCAGGACTAGGAGGTCTGTGTATGTGCTCCTCTTTAATCTCTGGGATCGGTCCTGTGGGAGAGCTTGGAGGCTTAGCCTCTGCCTCTTCCCTCTCTTCCTCCTCATCAGAAGATGAAGATGTAGAGGAAGAAGAAGATGAGGAGGTCTCAGCATCTTTGCCAGCCTCTGCATCTTCTGCTGTCTCCCTGGCTTCCTCATCATCAGCGTCCTCTTCCGAGCTTAACTCGTATTCAGAGTCAGAGCTTTCTGACGAGGAGTCTGAGCTGACCTTGGAGGAAGAGGAACTCTCAGCTTCTGTAGGAAAAGAGGCAACGATTTTTTTTTATTTTACAAACTACTGGAAACACATTAAAGAAAAAAGCCAACCAGCTGTTTCTGTAAAGTACCGTCATCAGATGAATCTGACGAAGAGCTCTCACTGGATGAGTCTCCCTCATCTTCAACATCGCCTTCCTCATCACCACTCTCCTGAAAGAGGATCAAAAGGATTACAAAAAATGTTCACGATACACAAATATTCTCTTTGTGCCACTGGTTGCTGTTTTTTGTTGTTGTTGTTGTTGTTGAGGTGACTTACTTTGCCCAGTGACAGCCTATCTGCAGCCTCTGTTTCATCAGGCTCTTCCTCCCTGTCAGACAAGGACTCCTCCTCCTTCCCTGAGGTGTCCACCTCTTCCTCTCCCTCACTGTCTAACTCAAGTGGTCGCGAGTGGCGTCGCTTTGCCAATGCGCTGTCGCCATCTAGCTTGGAATCATCCAAGGGGAGCTCAGCTGGGTCTCGTTCCCGGTCTGGCAGAAATTTACCAAAAGATAAATCAGTTTTTGAAAGAACTGTACGTGTAGAGTGTTGAGTGTATGTTAATGGTAGAGGGTTACCTTCGTCCTCCAGTTCGTCATCCACTGGAGTGGAGGGTCGGGCTCGTTTGTTGTCGCCTGCAGCTGCAGCCTCGGGAGGGTCCTTCCGTTTCACCTGAGCACAACATGCACCGTTTTACACACCAACAACAGGCAGCGAAGCTGGTGCAGACACTGCTTCCTTCAACACATTCAGTGAAAGTTTTAAAAATCTTACAACCTTGAAGGAGGGTAAGCGGATGGCTCCTCGCAACCCGATTCCCAAGCCCATTCCCTCGTAGCCTAGTCCCTCACCCTTGTTCCAGTTCTCAAGCAGACTTGAACCGATCGTCTCTTTGGGTTTAGGTCTCTCTTCTTCTTTCCCCTCTGCACCTTTAACTGGAGTCAAAGATGCCTTGGAAAGAAAGTATTTAAAAAATTTTTTATTTAAACCCTGTTTTTGTTATTATACTGAACAGCAAAAAGTTACCCAGTCAGATTTCATCAATGATCAATGAATAGGGAGTCTAATCATTTTTTAGTCTATAAAATGTCTGTAAATCATAAAATAAAACTGCCATTGCAAGTTCCAAGAGTCAAAGATGTCCTCGGATTGTTTGTTTTATCTGACCAAAAGACGCAAACCTAAAAGAATTAGTTTCTAAAAAAACAACCAACAAAGCTCACAGTAAATATCTGGACTTCCTCCTGGAAAAACATTAATCCTTGATTATGAAAACTGTTTAATTTACAAGATTAAATACCTGACGTCTTTAGCAGTATCTGCATTCACAGCAACAACCCATCATTTCAGATAAATTCATTATGGCGCTTGTGAAAATAATATCCACTATTAATGCAAATCTCCTCGCTGTGTAAGCACGCTGGACCACAAACAGGAAAATCAGCTGCAAATACGCAGAGCTCCCTTTTCATTACTCTTTTTAATAATATGCAAAATGCATCACATTATCCAACACTAGTCACTGACCTCTGATACATATAACTAATTCATATCCTATGGATCTAATTTTATTTGACTATTTAACTGACAGTAATTCAAAATTAGTACAATAAGTAGTCAATACATGCATATTTTCCCACTGGAATACTTGATAACTTACCTTAGCAGAGCGTTCCTTCTTTTCCCACCACTCATCAAAGGCCCTAAAAGCCACCACCTCCACCATTTTGCGGTTGAGGTCCCTCTTCATGATGGCCTTCAGCTCTTTGACAATGACCAGGAGCACACCGTCAACAGTGGCCTTGTGAGGATCCTCTTTTTTAGTCTCATATCCAGGAGGAGGAACAGTAGGGTTGAACTTTGGTAAACTGGGATGCTGCCATTGTTGTCCAGGTGCTCCTGTGCCGCCTGCAGGTGTAGCACCCAGAGAAAGAGGTGCATAGGGTCCCCCGAAATGCCCAGATGCACCATTGTCCATAAAATGTGGATAGGGATAGGGCCCTCTGGTATGAGCCATGCGACTCAGCATCTGCTGCTGCATCTGGAAGGACATGGGAATCGTACTCCACTGTTCCCACCGCAAGCAGCTCATCAGATCCATTGGCACCACTGGCATTGGAGGGTAGGGACCCATGGGTGGCAGCATAGGGTGAGGCACTCCGGGATGAGCGGCCAGGTGAGGATGTCCTGGGACGGCAGAGTGAGGGGCCAGGTGATGCGGGATCGCAAAACCGGCTTGGTGGGATAGGGGGTGATAGCTGGAAGGATGGATGGCCATGGTCTGCATCGGAGACATGGCAGAGTTTACAACGATGCCTTTGCCACAGTCTCCGCCTGTGATTGGAGTCCCAGGCATCTCATCGTCAGAGATTTCCATGTCCTCTCCTGACGACTGATGACCCTGTGTGGAAACGGGACAGCCTGTCAGGAGTGTGCAGGAAAATGAAAATGCTGTGCAATCATCTGCCTTTTTCATCTGACATCTGAGTGAATACCATTTACTTATGAAGACCTTAAAACGAGGTCCAACTATCAGTGTATTGTGTGGAAATTCGCAAAGCAAAGTCTGCTAAGATGTCTGAACTTGATGATGATAATAAAAAGGCATATCTTGTAATACACTACTTAAAAAATGAGCATGTGTAAGCATGTGTTTCTTAAGGTTTTGTAATGGCTCATTTTTCATCATTTAAAATAGAAAACCTAAGGGAAAAAAAGCCGTTTAAAGACAAAGATTACAAATCTGAATAGGCATCTAGTGCCAGCTCTTTCTGATTGCCCTGACTGATGTGTTATGGAAACATTCAGACTGC
The DNA here is from genome assembly GCF_007364275.1 of Archocentrus centrarchus. Taxonomy (NCBI): domain Eukaryota; kingdom Metazoa; phylum Chordata; class Actinopteri; order Cichliformes; family Cichlidae; genus Archocentrus; species Archocentrus centrarchus. The sequence goes on along the minus strand of NC_044357.1, from coordinate 10,364,838 downwards.
ACCAAATATTATTTTGGACTCATATCAAGTTCAGACCTTCAAAATAAGAGCACTAAATGATTCCACACCTGGTCTGAGTTCAAAGTTCAGCCACAGTCAAACAACTGACCCGTGTCTTCGGTCAGCATGTTCCTCAACACCACTCTTAGACAAACAACTGCTTGACTAGGCACCAAACTAAAGCACCACAACACTCTTAAAAACATATCAGCGTTGAACTCTCCTCTGTTCTGTTTTATTGCACAAAAGGATCTCAGTCTCAGCTGCGGCAGAAATGAAACCGAACAGAGAAAGCTCAGCATGGGAGTGGCGTTGTTATCCAAATGACCCGTTTGTACTGTTTGCTTTGTGATAACTTGAAATACGAGAACAGAGACGCCGTGGCCAATCCTGACTGTCAGGCTCAGCTGAACCAGGAAATGTGGTGTTGAATGGGGCCAACAGCCAAACCATACTTTTTTGTCCATGTGAGCGCGTGCAGCGAGTGTTAGAAAGAGGAAACAAGCGTGTTCAATTCTCCAACAGCAGAGCGGCTGCTCTCCCTTACAGCACACTGTGCAGAAAGACAACATCACAGGCTAGACGGTGCTGCTGTGACTTTAAAACAAAGAGTTTATTTTTTGCATGAATGCAAAGGAATTTGTAAGGCTGCACCGAAAACTCTTCATTCATAACTTATTGCAGCACTTTTACCTGCACTGACGAGGATCAGGCAACCAAAAGGTTGCAAATGTTTTAAGATCATTTGCAGAAGAAAAATAAAACCCTATTGGTTAACTGGCAGAGCAAACATCTTTTTGGTTTACTGTGAAACCGGAATTTCCTTCTCAAAGCAGAACAAAAAGAATGAAACAAAAGGGAAGGTTTACTACTACCACCCCACACTGAAACCAGACCTGACTTCCTGTGTCCTCTGTGTAACTGTCATTCACAGCTGCGCGTAAACACCAGCACCGTGCTTCCATCAACTAATAAACACTATTAAGAGTTAATTGTAGCAGCATCTGCAGACACCTGTGCGCTGCTCCTTGTGAAAAGTGACAAGCATGCGGGTAAATAAGGGGCTAATTAAATACAGGAAAAAAAATATGCTTGCTTTACCGTGTCCATTTTTTCAGTGGGAGAGTGGCCTCGAAAAGATCCCTCTTTGAGTTCACTGCTGTTCTTTTCATGGACAGGAGAGCTGATTCTCTTGATCAACGAGGCAGTTCCAGGAATTGGCTCTTAATCTTCCGAGTCTGGCAGTGGTGTCGGGCTGATATCCTCCAAGCCCGTGCTAGAGGGACGGGAATTTTGCTGGCCACCTTGAGAGCCGCTTGTGTAAGGGGGGATTGGGGATAGCTGTGAGGACGAGGAGGAAATCGGACTTCCCTCCATTCGCACCTCATTATCTGAGTCCCGCTCATCCAGGAATGGCAGCAGTTTTGTCCTTTTCTCTTTGAGCAGCATCTCAATACGAGAATCCAGGCTGTTGCGCTCTGGATCCAGAATGGGGGAGCCAGGTGAAGGACAGTGCTCTGGTGTTTGAGGAGCAGGGGTGGTTGGATGAGGAACGGGCTCCGGCGGGGGCTCGGGGATTGGAGGAGTCTCTGGCCGTTCCTTAACAGGTAAAAAGTCAGTGGCAGCTGTCAGAGGCGGCTCTGGCGGTCGCAGGTACTCACCCTCCCTTTGGGCTGGGTGATGGAAAGCTGGCTCTGATGGAGGGAATGCAGGGGGCAAAGGGGGCTGGTAGGGTGAGAAGGAGGACTTGAAGTTAGGTGTAGAGGGAGGAGGTGCTGTGTAGTTGAAAGAAGTGGTGGAAGGTGGAGGTTCTGGTGGTGTGAGCTGGTGCTGTTTGAAAGGAGCCTGTTCAGGCGTATTTCGATACATGCTGCTGCGATACTGAGGCCTCTCTGGTCTCCGGTTGTATGCATCCTGGAACTTACTCTCATGTCTGCGAGATTTGTAGCTTCCCGAGCCCTCAGGACGGCTGGACTGGTAGGCAGGCGTGGACTGCCGACTGGAGTAACTAGAGTCCTGAGAGAAGGGCGTACCAGCCTGGCGTGGGGTATGAGGGGTTCCCTGGGACTGTGGCGTGTCCTGCCTTAGGCTGGAGTAGCCGGTCTCCAGGGTCAGGGGGGTGGAGGAGCTGCTGGGTGGTAATGTTCCTCCCACAGCAGGCACACCGCTCTCTGACAACTTGCGGATGGGCTCGCAAGCCTTAAAAAAGACAAACACAACAATGTTACAGACAAATTCTCATGCAGACAGCATCTCATGCTACAGGGTCAAAGTGAAGGTTTGAATGACTTTCTGAGTTAAGTTATAGATTAGGTATATCTCATACAAAGTATAATAAAGCAGCTACACAAGAGTGTGCAACAGTTCCTCCAAAATGACCTTCCCCAAACCAGCACAAAACTATTATTAAATTACTATTTAACTCTTATTGGCACAGCTTAAGCACTGCTTTCATTGTGCATAAAATTAGAGGAGTTTCTTTTTCTTTCTTTCTTTTTTTTTTACCAGTAAGGCTTCTGCCAGGCTTCGAGGGGAAACTTCTCTGGCTTCCTCTCCACCAACAGGCAGCGTCCGTGGAGTGTAGCTGCCATTCATCAGAAGCTGGAAGTACCTCAGGCGATTCTCACCTGCAGAACAGTAAACATGTCTGAGTCTGATGTCTAGTATATGAAGCCAACAGGCTTCATCAGGCATCTTTTAAGTAACAGTGATTAGTCTGTGGTAGCTGAGCCTCCCCAAATGAAACATTTTTAAAGCAGAAACATGCACTTAGGCAAGGAGCTTTGCAAATTAATAACATGCATTATTTGTATTTGCAAATATATTATTGTGTTCAGGAAAAAATACCATTGATCAGCATATTTAGTTTTTTTTTTTAAAAAAGCATGCATGCCTTTAGCAAAAACACATTTATGAAAAAGAAATCTATCAATTTGGGGTAATGTTTATAGATAAAGACAACACTACAGAAAGTGAAAACAATGAAAGTTGTCATTCAAAACATCTGTCAGTATTTGTATAATTAAATAATAAGGAAAGCTGTATCTTAAGATGCATTGAACTTGCTGTTCTGCATCAATAAAAAAACAAAAAACAACCTGCATAAACTTGGAATTCAAACAGTGTAAATAACTGAAAAACTTTTTTATTTTAAGCTAAATGAAAGTGATCAGAAGTACAGAGGGCTCTGACAGACTGGGTTGTGTTTGTTTACAGGTCTGAAATTATGCACAGTGGGAGTTCACGGCACACCTCAGCTCTGGGCTCGTGGGAGCAAGCTTATATTCAATGAATGAATTCAATTATCCGGGTAACCAGGCAACGAACGTAAATGTGCACACGTGAAAGCTGACATCCTAAAAAAAAACACTTCACTTGTCATATTCATGTGTCGCTGAATCTCACAACACATCTGAGCAAAAACATCTCAAGCGTCTTGGCCTCAAACGACTGAATCTCTTGTTTACCTTTCGGGTCCAGCTCCACGTGGATGATGTTTCCCATAACAGACGTGTTGTGCAGCGACTGCACAGCCACTTTGGCGGCTTTCACGCTCTCAAAAACAACTTTGGCTATTCCCAGGTGCTTTTTGTTCTTCGGATTGTACAGGATCTCGACCTCCTCAATTTCTCCGAATTTTTTGCACATGTCGGTAAGAAATCCTTCCCTGATGTTGTCGTTCAGCCTGGCAAAAGTCACCTCCTTTGGAGGCACGGGGCCGATGTAACACTCATCGATCTGGAAGAAGAATGACAGGAGTTAATGCTGCACCGTGCAGGATTGGGGGGGGGGGGGATTTCTGACAGCTGAGATAACAACTGCTAGTAGAAGTTTCAATGAACGCGTTAATGCACTCAGTCGAGTCCGTAAATGCAGGCATGCATCACAGAAGAGCGTGTTATTTTGGTCCCCGACGAGCACAATTTCACTTCACATCCCGGAGATGAGTGAGAGGGGGTGTGTCTGCAACTTTTGACAGCACCCCGTATCCGCAAGGAAAAATGTGGCAGCCTGAGTTGATACCTTGAATTTAGGCACCGGCAGATCCGTCTCTTTGTACTTAGTCCAGAGACGACCGATCCTGGGGTCTCGGACGATGTCCACCGGTGGTATCCCGGGGTTCTGTGGGAGAAGAGGGGTGGGGGGTAGGAGGGGGGATACAATACCGTTATCCATCCCATTCACAGCTTCACACGCTACTAACTTGTTGCAAAGTTGTCCTGCACGGACCGGAGGCGTTGTTGAATCAACATCAACACCAACAACACGGTGTTCAAGATGCCGAACATGCCCATGACCGGCCACGGCCAACACAGCCACATTGTAGCCTATCATGGAGGTCGGCTACTCGGTTACTATTGTAGCCGCTCCGCCGCGTCAAAGGCGGCACTTACGGGCATGCTGAAAGTCTGTCCATCGTAGCGATACAGCTTGTGAGATCCCTTCTTTAGCGCCGGGTCGATTATCAACTTGTAACTTCTCCAGTGGTGACTCCGCTTCTCCGCCGAGCCGCAGACGGGATGACTGTCCATGCCGTTCGCCAAACCTGAAACGACAGGCAGCGACAAGGAGAGGAGAGCTAACGTTATCGGGAGCCAGCGCTAAGCAAGCACGGTTCTCCTACCAGCAAACCCCTCCACCTCTCCCCAAAACACTTTAAAACAGCCAAACGTTACAGATGCATGACTTCGGTGTGGCGGGGGTAACCCGAGCGAGAGCGAAAAATGGGATCTAGCATATATCCCACTTACGGAAAACAGGCATTAGGAGGGCTGGAAGAAAGAGGAAAAAAGAACAAGCTTACTTGAACTCTGCTTTCTGCCATGGTCTTCGTTCAATCTGTTCCTCTCCCCTGGCTTGGACATGGTTCGTCCGATCGAGTGTTTTTTTTAATTGATGAGAAGACGAAATCGCTTTCCTTTCGCCGCTTACATTACATGATTTAGCTTGAAGAATACTGCCTCCTTTTCGGCGAGAGCCAACACATATTGTGTGCCTCTGGTCTGTAGCTGCTGTCTCTCCCACAATACACTGCTTAGGCTTACCCACCTCCGACGCCAGTCGCACTTTCGTTACAAACTTGCCCCTATCGCCACGGCTTATTTAACGCTGCGTTAGCTTTACAGTAAAATCCAAGTGTTTTAAAACGGCTCACGCAGCAACGCTCCTATTTATATACGCCGCTAAACGGGGTCTGTGGATGCGTTTAGTGTCCTTAAATCCTCTAAATGACATGTAGTGTGGAATCTACCGATTGTATTTACCTAACTGGCAAACACAAGCTAGACACGGGGGGTAATATCTTCTTAACTGCTACTAAAGGCTAATAAAACAGACTCGGTCGCGAGCTTTTCTGTGCAGACCTGCAGTTGTTTGCACACTCAGATATGTCTGTTGATATTTAGGGCTGAAACAGTCAACAGCGACACGGCGGTATAGGTGCTTGGCCGCGAATGTAAAATGTCAAACACGGGAATTGGATTTTAATACTAATCTCGCTCGGCTAGCAGCTGAATTTAGCTATCAAGGCTGTAACTGTTGGAACGCGGTGGTTTGTTTCGTTACGACAGCAAAGTAGTGCCAGAGTGTCGCGTGTTTTCCCCATTTTTTAGTTAATTTTTTTTAACTTGCATTAAAAATGCCCCGCCGTGAAGCTTTTATTTATTTATTTCTATAATGTTAAGGCTGCTAGTATTTCTGTGAATTAATTCGGTGGAGTGCATTGCTCTCGAACAAACTGGGTTTTGTTTGACATTGCCTGGTGCTGCTTGCAGTGCTCGGGCAATTGGCTGGTTAACAGCGGCGGCTCGGCGGGCCAATCAGAGCGCAGCAGCAGAGGAGCCGTCCGCTATTAGAGGCACGGCTCAGGAGTCCTTCAACAGAGAGCAGAGAGAGGGGGCTGAGCGCTCTCGGCAGCCATTTTCCTTAAACAGGACTCAATGGCCTATATGGGTTTCCTTTGTTCCAAAGGGATCTTACATTTGATTTCCTCATCTCTCACGGACTATGATAAAACTATGATTTGCTCCTTTTAAAGGATTGAGAAGAAGGAAGAGAATGTACTGGATGCAATTACCCTGTGACATTTTGAACCTTTTTTCCTCTGCCTGGAATCCATCTTTGTCTTAACTAGGTCATGGCACACCCATATAACAGTATTTCTATTTCTTAAGTGAAAAGAAACCAAAAAAAAAAAAATGTTGTGAATAAACAGCTTTATGGTTTTGGAGATGTTTAAAATGAGAGAGAAAGAGAGAGGGGGGAAAACACAGTTACAGTGACAAAATGTGCAATGGCAGGTTGCTGGCATTACACTTGTGGCCTTGTAGGATATGAGTTGCAATGAGTAAGTTCAAATCTTTTATAATAATTTATCTTTAATTTAACTCAGTAATGTAAAATGTGAGGCATGCAGTTGCTGTTATTAAAAGTATTTCTGTCACTTTTATCCTCTGAGCTGTCTGATCACATATAAATGCTGCAGCTTTATTTCAAATGTCCACTGGCATGCTGACATAAAAAACACACAGGCTACAGTCCAGGGTTTGTAACTAGTGCTCCTCAGGTGACTGAAAGCAGGCCACGGTTACCTTAATGGCCACTTGTTAAATAGTTTGACTGTTGACTGATAATCCATTTGCTCTGATTAACTTTTCCCACTTTTCCTCTCACAACAGCAATGCTTATAACACCCCTGGTGGCTCCTGTTTGCACCCTGTACTACAACTATGGAGACAAGCGACTAGGTTTGTGCTGTCCACCTAAGAGAGAGAGCCAAATGTGCAAATGTCGACTTGACCTTGCTTCAAGGGCATAATTTAAATTTCGAAAGAAGCCCCCCCTTTTTCTTTTCTTTTTAAAAAAAAAAAAAACAGCTTCTGCAGCGACTTTTCAAAACACAACCTAAGAGGAAAAGAGATGGAGGGAAAACTTTCAGGGTGAAAATATTTACCTCAGCAGCACTTTGGTGAAATGCAGTTAACAGGCCTAAACGCAGGGGCAGGAGGAATGTTTTCAGCTCCATCTTCGGATCCTCTAATAATGGCATTAATAAGGGGTGGGAATGCGCCTCCTGAAAAGGAAGGAATCCATTAGCAGGAAAAGATAGAGCTCTTTTGAGAACTTTCTTTCTTTTTCTTTTTTTGATCAGTGGTAGTTTTGCCTCTCAGCCAGCGAATATGCATCTTCAAGCATCATCTGTGTGGGCAATATGCAAAACCATCTCTTCTCTCTCTCCCTGAAGACAGGATTGCAGTCGATAATAGCCTCTTCCTTTTTTTTCGACATTTTCTAGCTGATCTACACATCACATAAAACTACAAGGAAATTGTTTTGGACAGGTAATGGATTTTTGAGCTATTTTACTTCATTTGCCAGCTTATATGTCTTCATAAAGTATTCTCACAGACATCAGAAATAGTTGATGCAAAACGATTTCAGCGTAACTGTTAAAAAAAAAAACAACTTTAACCCACATTTTTAATGATATTGCAAACTTACAGGTAGGATTCAAAACATGTAATCCAAGTCTTAAACGAGCAAAAAAAGGGGAAGAAATCTTGTGTTTTTTTTTTTTTAACTGCTTCCCTCTCTTCAAATAGTGACGTTTTAGTGGTATGTAGCTAAACTTGTTCAGTGGTTACTCTGCTGTTCTCTGTCTCAAAATGGCTTCTTTACAGACAAAGGAGAGCACTGTGCTGTGGGAAAAAAAAAGCTGCTGCGCCATAACTGGGTGAGGCTCAGGAGAGCCTTTTTTTTTTTTTTTTTTTTTTTATCCGAGGACAATTTCGGAAGGAAGTCAACACACGAAGCGCCACTGCGCGATTTTTATTTTTTAATTCATTTATTTATTTATTTTTTCCAAAGAGTGGATGGTTTACACTAATTTTAAAAAGGGAAGAAGACGAGCGCGCGTGAGGAAGGCAACTTTAATAAACGCGGTGTAGTCAGGCTCCCGGTTGCTAGGCTGACTCGCCCCGGAGAGCTCGTTGTTGCTACCCCTCCCCCCAGCCTATACACACTTGCCATATAAGGTCATGAAGAACCCGCAGCGGCGGGAGCGGCGCTGCTGTTTAGTAACTAGGCGAAAATAACACGCAGTGTGCGCGTGATCTCTTTGGCTTCAAAGTCCGGCGGATCAACGGCTGCTTTACCAGATTACACAAACACGATATGAGCGGGGTTTTTTTCGGTGAAGGAGTTAAAAATACAGAAGGGGAGGGTCTTTATTCACGTACGTAAAAAAGGAAAGGGAAGGGGGGTGTCTTTCTCTTTCTCTCTGTACCAGTGTGCGTGTCAGAGGCCTGTTTTTCTTGTCCACCCGCGGCTCCGACTACCAGACGCGCGCATTCAGGTCACAGGGCTGCAGACACCCTTCCCCCTCTACCGCTTCCTCTCTCTCTCTTTTATCTATGTGCACACAGCCAGCTCCCGATTAGAACTGTGAAGAGGGTTTTTGTGTGTGTAAAAAGTGAAAATGTGACTTTTGGGGGGGAGTTGCGTTGAAATTCGAAATTGAGCTTATTTATATGCCATTTGTTTATTTAAAAAAAAAAAAAAAAAAAAACTTCCCGAGTGGGTTGCGCACATTCAGCTCAGCCGCTGGCAGTCTGGAATATTCCACCCAGAGAGGATTGGCCCGGTTTTTTCCCCCTCTGCAGGACAGCTGTCATTTTCTACTCGGAGAGAAATATTTTAACAATTGTTCTTTGTTTATTAATTGATCAAAATGGGCTGCATGCGTGTGGATATTTTGCACACCTACAGGACAATTTAATATCCTTTTTTTTAAAGTCATATGCTAGACTGCCAGTTCCACCTTGTAGGTCAAACAAGCACTTAAAAAAAAAAAGAACTATTATACGTAGTTTTTAAGTTTATTGTCCTAAATACTGTAGCGTTTTGCACAAGAAGCGTGAATAGGAATTTCTGTGGAGTCTGACAGGCACACTGCTGTACCCTTATGTCTTTTTGTACTTTCAGCTTTAGATCCCGGTGGATTGAATCAAATCGGGCATCCTGGAGTTGGGTTTTTCATTATTTATGGGTACACTTGCTTCTTCAAGGATTTTCCCCACTCCCCCATGCAGTTGGTACTGTAAAACCACGCTTTCTTCTTTCTAGATCTTAAATATTTACATGTGTAGTGTATTGGTGTAACCTTCCACATGATTGTCTGTAATCTAGTCTCTTTGGAAGTTTTATTACCTGTGTGTGTTTCTGAGATGTTGAAATAAATAGATTATGCATTAATTTTAATGTTTTGTTGTTGTGGAAACTGAAGGATTGTATTTTTTAAGTTAAATTTTAGGCCCATGCTTAAAACAGTGTTTTAACAATAAAAATGCTGTAGGGTGAGGTTATTGAAGGAGTGGAAACACATTTATTTTGTGACAGTAAAGGTGCCTTTATCCATATTTTAAGCATTACATATTTAAAACAGGCAACGGGTGTCAGCTTTTTCTCTTAAAGGGACAGGTTGCTCACATTTTCACTGTATCGTCAAACCCTTGGATTGAATTAGACTTTGTAGCCTACATCAGCATATGTTCAAGTGCCTTTATGGCAGGGAAATGTCAAAAGAGTGACGCCAAATGCAGTATTTGGTGTGTTGTGATCATATATGGTTATTCCCTGTGATCTGCTTTCTCCTGACACCCACTGTCACCAGCATTATTGGAACTGATAACCACTCATTGACACGGCTCAAACATACCTGCTTTCTTTTACTTTCTGCTGTATTTGTCATTTAATATCCAGTTGCATCTCAAAGGCAGTAAACCTGATTTCATCTGTTCATTTATCTGTTTCACCACAAGCTGATTTACCCACATCCAGCACAGTGTTTAGCTCTAGTTTGTAAACACTCACCCCTGGAATGCCAGCTAATACACCCGAAACACTGACAAAGGAAAAAAAAAAAAAAATCCTCGTGCCCTTGAGCAGACTCATCACATCCTAAAAGCATCCATAAACTGCACCCTGGGAAGAGAGAAAGTAGTTTGTCCTGATGCACCATCTGTGATGTCACAGCCTGAACAGAGAAGCATTACTCACATCCTGCTGAGGACTCATGATCACATGGTGCAGAAAATAATTTAATTTTAAAGTAATATACAATCCCTTATATCTAACCTGAAAACACTGGTGCTCAGATGCTTTTTCTTTTCAGATATATTAAAGATTCTACATGCAAACTGGTTGCATGCTTTCTAAACTGATATAACGTTGCAGCCTGACAGTGGAAAAGGCAACTAAAAAAAAACAATGAAATGCAAACAGACGCAGTATACTTGAAGAATCTGAGAGGAGGTGCCCTTTTACCTGGAAAAAGCTCACATTTAGATGGGTGCACCCAGCAACCCATTCAGCCTCACCAGAGCGTGTTTCACACCTCCACAGACAGGAATCTAGAAACCTCTGTAGTGACAGCTGTCAGTGTTAACAAAAAGCTGCTGAGCTTGCATCAGCATGAAAAGTGAACATTTCTCAGTGTTGTCCCCATCACACACACACACACATCACACGGTCAGCGGGGGCAGTGCTTCAGATTGAGTTCCCACCCAGAAAATGAAATACGCAAACACACGCAGTAGAGGAAGTGGGAGCAGCCAGACTCAATGTAACTCAGCAACAGCAGTATGCTCTCAGTGAGAAGGCTGATAATAGGATAGGAGAGAAGTGGGGGGTCAACAGGAGACAGGCTCAGTGTGACAGGAACAGGAAGTGGTGAGCAGAGTGAGCTACCTGGTAAAACATGAGGCTTGCCTGTTCCTCTCTCTGCCTGACACTCCCTGTTAATCATCTCAGCCATTCAAAAAATAGATTCACCAGACTTTGCCATGTATGTAAGTTAAATCTGGAGGGAGCACCTGCTTGACAGTTTTGGAGGCGAGATGACACAAAACGGTGAAAGGACCGGCACCACGAAAAAGGGAGATGAACTTAAAATTGTAATTGTGGGAGATGGAGGCTGCGGGAAAACATCTCTTCTGATGGTTTATGCCAAAGGTGATTTTCCAGAGGTAAGAGGAGCTCCCGGGTCTTTTTCAATTACATCTTTTTATAATCTTTTTGAATTTTTTACTACAGTTATGATGTGTGACTATAACCTGTCACACCCAGTATGTAAACTGTCTTTCCAAATATTACAGGGCTCACCCTGTAAAACACCCTTGAAATGTTCTGTATGAAGGAATAAATAAATATGGAGCTGTCTCATAAAGTTGGAAATCTTTCTTTTTCGTGTCAAAAACAGAAATATGCACCTTCAGTGTTTGAAAAATATTCCACGACTATCACTCTCGGAGGAAAAGAGATAAAGCTCAACCTGTATGACACAGCCGGTAAGACAAAAATCAGCGATCACCTCCATGATTCAGTTTTTTTAAATTTCACATTATATAAGAAGACATTGTTTTTCGGGGTTTTTTTTTAGCCCAGTGGCCACACTCTTTATCCCCTGGATGGAATAAAACAGAAGCATTGTGCCGATAAACATCACACATACTGAATCCAATGTGATTATCAAGGGAGAGGAGGGAAAAACACATATTTATTTTTCTGTTTTATAAGATAGTAAAATTCAGGCACACTCCCATCTTGTGAATTCAGTTGCTAGACACTGTAGTAGGAAGCAGTAAAGCTCGATGCTCGTGTCAGAGCATCATCATTACCATATTTCAGGAACCAACTAAAATACAAGTGTACTTACCAGCTGTTAAATTAAGGGGTTTTTAATGAAGTAAAACACATAAATTAAGTAGAATGTCCACATTCCTCCTTATTTAATGCTGTACTGATATTTAAATGGATGAAAACCCAGAGTCTCAGAATAGAAACTAACAGATTTTATGGCCTCAATTTCTTTATTTTTGCTTTATAAAATCAGTAAAACTCTTAAAAATATCCATTTAAACATATATTAAACAGTATTCATATATACAGCCATGTTCTACAAACTGTGTGTGTGTACATGAACAAGAGGACTAAAGGATTCTGTTTTTGGATGCAATAGTCTAAACATAAAAATGCTACAAAGCTCAGGGTAGATATAAGAAACCACATCCTGGCTGCAGCTAAAGCTTCCTCTGCAGCTGATGTAAAACACCCTACAATAGATAAGCTGACAGCTCAGAGTGCCATGCCTTTTCCTGAAAATGAAATGTCTTTCTAAAAAAAATGAAAGAAAAAGAACTGTTCTGATAACATGGAAATACAAGGAAAAAAACGTCACTTTTGAGTCACGCTGCGTAATTTTCAAATCTAATTTTGGTACTCTCGTGTCGAAGCTGTACAGCTTGCTATGTGCTGCATGTAAATCCATTCACACGTCTATATTTATCAGCTAACACATATTTTATGCCTTTTTTTTATTTCTTGCAGGACAGGATGACTACGATCGACTGAGGCCACTTTCATACCAAGAAGCTAATCTGATTTTAGTCTGCTTTGATGTTACAAACCCAACCAGTTATGAGAATGTCCAGATAAAGGTAATCATTGCTGTGGTGCATTAACAACAAGCTACAAGTTACATGCGCAGGAATGCCACCAGAGTTTCTGGTTTTCTGTTGAAGATCCAGTTTGATGATTAATCATTCATTTCTTGATACGTTGGTGTTGGGTGCAACCTTTTAGTTATGATTAAGTCGTGCACTGCATGAGCCTTCATGTGGGCACTGATCCCCATGCAGGACTAGGCAGCGCTCCAAACAAACAGAGAAATGCTGCCAAATAATTTTGCAGCCAGGAAGAATCTAACAGGGGAAAATAACACACATGCATTGTATCACACTTTGAAACTCTTATTCTGTTTACCCAGTGGCACCCAGAGGTGAAGCACTTCTGTCGGGACACGCCAGTCATCCTGATTGGCTGCAAGACCGACCTCAGGAAGGACAAAGAGTGTGCAAGGAAGCTGAAGGCCATGAATCTGGATCCAATCACTTACATGCAAGTAAGAAGATGAGTGTGCAGACATTTACTGATCTTTGTAAACATGTTTTGACTGAGGTTGCAGGATACAAGTGCAAGCACCCTAACCAGAACCTATTACCACATTAAACAGCTACAGAGCTCCTTTAGATGAATGTGCCTTGCCTCCCCTTTACCGAGCTTTGACTTTTGCAGTCTTACAGTCTAATTCTTGGTGTTGATGTTGCTTTAATTTTGGATGCAGGGTGAGGAGACCCGCCAGCAGATGAATGCAGAGCTCTACCTCGAGTGCTCAGCGAAATATCAGGAGAATGTGGAAGACATTTTCAGAGAGGCAACAAAGAGAGCTTTGGCCTTCAATCGAAAACAGAGGAATAATAAGAGGAAGAAGAAATGTGTCATTTTGTGAATGTATAAAAAGGACAGGCCAGAAGGACCCCTTTATTCAGAGAGGCACAGAATATGCTGGGCACCCTGCACAGATGTGGAAACCTTGAGTCCCTGCCGGTTTGGGGCCCTGAGGAGCCATCAGCACATCTTCCCTCACAGTTACTACTGATTACACAACAGGAAAGACTACTGTGCAAGTTCCGAAGTGCAGGGTGTTACGTTCATGTTGTTTCAAGTATTTAAAAAAAAAAAAAAGAAAAAAAGATATACATGTATTTTTCTTCCTCAGGAATTTTGTACTGTCTGTAGCTGTTTTACCAAAAACATATTTATTGGTGAGTTTTTGTATTTTTTTAAACAAATATCCACTCTGTGACACTATAGTGTTGCAGCTTTTACAGTCTAGATGAGAAACTCACGACTTTAAGTTGTTTTGTGGTCGGCGTCCTGAAGCAGGTCTCTTAGCTTTGCCAACAGCGCCCACTAGAGGTGAAAATCCAGAATGTGTAGATCGGTTTGTCACATTGTCAACATTGTAATGGGTACAGATAACGCCTCCCAGGTAAGAAAGAGTGCCTTATTGTTCTTAATTAGGCGTCATTTCCACCTTAATGGACATAGACTGAAAAACTCTGAGCGCAAACTGCATACTTGAAATGACTGAAAATAATTTTTTAAAATATTTAAAAAAAAAAAGAGGAAATCAAGTGTTTTAATAGCATCAGATGTGATTAATTGACCTCATTAAAAATGATAAAACAGATACTGTTCTCTTCAGGAGCATGATGATGGCGCTGAACGTAAATTAATTCAAATATTTAATGGGTATGTGGATTGGAATAAAAAAAAAAAAAAAAAAATCCAGCACATTTAAAAAAAAAAATCATAACTCAGCATCAGTCTTACAGTATCAGTACCAATAGCAGTATTTAATCAAAATACATTTCTCCAACATCATGTAACAAATTGATAACTAGCAGCACAGTAATGTTAAAAAACGTCCCTCAAACACTGTACATTGCTTCACTTAAACTTTGTGAGGAAATGTTTAAATAGCTTGAAGCAAAATGTCGCTCAGTGAAATATGATCAACTTTTGTACATTTAAAAGTTTGCATTCTGTTAATGAGAACATGAAACGTTTCACCTCGGTGTGGAGGCAGTACAAGTTATATGACTCTTAGGTAACTAAATTTAGACTTTAGAGCATTTAAAAAAAACAAACAAAAAGTTATGGCTTTTGAAAATGCTGCTTTTAAAAAGGACAAAACAGTGTAGCACTCCCTCTGTAGTCCCAAAATCATCTGGAAACAAAAAGTAACAGTAAGGACAAGAAAAACAAAAACACAAATCAGTACACCAGAGGTGTTTGTTATGAGACTGAAGGTAATGTTAAACATCAAGTATCAGCTGTATGTTTGTTTTTAAAGTTGTGGACCTATGCTTGACTTTTTCATGACCTAAAATCTAGTAAAAATACTAGCAGTGAAATCACACAACAGGGAGATGAGACGTATAAAAAGTTCAGCTTCGAACAATTTTGTTGAAGCTGGAGACAGTTTGTTCATTATTACTCGACAGTATGTACACGACAGACATTAGGTCTTCAAAGGCAAACCATTTTCTGTTCTATGAAATGATGCTACCTTCCCTCGTTTATTTGCATATGATCTGAACAGAGGTTCTCTGATAAGGTTCACGCACGAACACCCCCCAAAAAACAAAAACAAAAAACAGATCACATCCACACACACACACACACACACACACACACACAGTGAACATCACTTGTTCTGTGCCAAAATGGTCAACTCACAGTCATACATATGTAAAACGTGTTTGTGGGAAACTTTGGCCGGACACTGCTGCAGCAAAGTCAGAGAGAACAGTGGCTTCAGCTTCGTCGCCTCTCGGCCTGATCACACTCTGCTCAGTCCGTCAAGCGATTGTGCGTGTTGCTTCAAAAATACTGGCCGTTTGTGGTGCCTTGTTGAGGTTGTTCTCAGTCAGTTTTTTTGACCTTCTCCTGGTTTTTCTGAATTTTTTGGTGGACGACTTTTAATGTGGTGAGAAAATTTCCCAGGAAAAGGACAAGAAATGTTAGTGCCAACATAAATACCTGAAAGGGAAAAAAAAGAAGAAAAAAAGATTAGATTTCAATACAAGTAGTAGCATGTGCAGTTTTGGGCCTTTCACACAGGACACAAAAATGAGCTGATTGCTCAAAAACACATTATATCCAAACACTTGTTGTGCATGCTGACAGTTTGCTGCCGTGCTGAGGAAAGTGCAGGCACAGCACGATCAAAGATTTTAGGCGACCCTGAGCGTGGCATAATTGTTGGTGCCAGATGGCCTGATCTGAGTGTTTCAGAAACTGCTGAACTACTTCCTGCGCAACCATCTCTACAGTTCGCAGAGAACTGTCTGAAAAAGAGAATATATCGAGTGAGCGGCAGTTCTCGCTGCTGCCAGAGGTCAGAGGAAAAAAAATGGCCGACCTACTTTGAGTGATAGGAAGACAACAGTAACTCATAATCATTTGTTACAGCTAAGGTATGCAGAAGAGCACAACACATGGAAACGTGAAGCAGATGCGCTACAGCAGCAGAAGACCACACCGACTGCCACTCCTGTCAGCCAAGAACAGGAAACTGAAGGCACTTCACATGAGCTTATCAATACTGGACAATAAAAACTGGAACAACACTGCCTGGTCTGATGGGTCTCTGATGGCAGGGTCAGAATTTGGCATGAACAACATGAAAGTATGGCTCCATCCTACCTTACATCCAGTTAGCGATCAACCGCTGGCTAGAACCCTGAGGGGTCCAACTCTGTACTAACAAAGGTGTAACTAATGAAGAGGCCAGCAGCTGTACTAAAGCTTCTTAATTAAGGCAATGAGGAAAAGAGCTACAGTTCTCATACAGAATTTAATAATAATTTTTAAAAATCTTGCCAGTATTAGTTTTAAAAACTCTACCCACTTTGCTGTCCTCCACAGCTTCCTCAGACAGCGCACCAAATAAAGCAGCAAGTGTAGAGCACGCAGTGTCCTGTGTGAAAGCCCCTTTAGAAGCTCATCACTATAAAAGTTAAAGGGAAACTGAAGAGGAAGGAAATACAATAATTAAACCCTACAGAATAAACCTCCATCTGCATGCCTGCTATTTTATACTTTCTGAATTTTCTTGAAAATAAACTAAATTGGTGCACATTGTTAAAATCCCTGAAACTGTGCTGTGTGCAGCTCCTCTCTCCAAATATCTGCAAAGCTGAAATTTTTTAGTTTTTAAGCAGTTCAACAGCAGCCAATCCTTTCTTTTCAACTTTTGCTGGTTCAAACCAAATGGGGGTGGGGGTGCCTTCATTGAAAAGCTGCTTCACAGCACTATTAGAAATCAAGAACTCCACTCCAATCCCTGCTGCTCTGAATACGATCCCAAATGTTAACTTTAAATAAAAAAAAGGACAGTGCTACCAAACATACATGAAGAACGTACAAATCAATTCCACAAGAAGCCTTTCAAACATTTCCCTCTTAAACCAAAACAACCTTGAGCTCTGCTGCTCTGCTGCAACATGCTTGTTTGACATCCAAACCTGCCACTGCGATCCTTACCTGCCACTCCTTACAATCCTCATGGCCTGCCAAGCGGAACAGGGTCACCGAGTTGTACAGCTGCCAAAACTGTGAAAGAAGAGATGGCATCATCTTTCATAATCTTGCTGCACATTTCAGATGGCACAAGTGATTTTTCTTCTTTGGTCCGTCATTTTATGCTTTTAATACAGATCAAAAAAGGAAATATCTGATGCCCGGAGAGGCCTGAGTAACATACTTGAATGTGTGATCAAGCAATAATAGTAGTTTTATATTTGACACAAGTGTGTGTGTGTGTGTGTGTGTGGGGGGGGCATGAAAACTTACATGGCCGAAAAATAGAAAAGGCAAAAGAAATGTGAGTCCCCTCCACATCCAGGACTGAAATCCCTCTGCAGAGACAAAAAAAAGTGACACAGGATACGACACAAGTGACTGATGCGTACTTATTCTGGTTTCTTTGCTCAATTTGTCATTGGAGTTGTTTAAAGAAGCAAATGTGTGTCATCTGTGCTCCAGTGTGTTGGGACATCTGTGACCCTGCACGCTGATGTTAACAACTGTCTCCATCTCTCACCTTTACCCCATTTCCCCCCCCCCTCAGACATGGCGTTGCAGATGGCGCAAATGACTGAAATGGCCATCATCAAAAATAGCTTACCCACTGTGAGGTCCAGCTGATTTCTCTCTCCCAAAGCTCGCAGCCTGTACAAGCAGCCGCTCTGGTAGTAGTACTGGAGGAACTGAACAAAGCCTGGAGGGACAAAAAAAAAAAAAGAGGGCAAATAAATAAAATTACTGACTGCTGCACATTACAGTCAACATTAAGAAAAATAAAACTGGATTTAAAAATAAAAAAAAGTCCCCACTTTAAAGCAATTACAGCAACAATTATAATCCACAAACTGCAGCTCTCCAAGTGAAGTGCTGCTCAAAACAAAAAAAAGCTCCACATTAGTGTGAATCTCTTAGAGAGGGATTTATTTTAAATGAACATCCATTCAAACTCTGGAGTTAAAACCCTGACCAGAGCACACCAGTCACAGAGCTGACACATCATGAGTCTTCATGTGATACACTTAACAATGAGCGTAACCACCAGTGTGTGATGTGACTTCCCTTCTACGCTCTGGTGGAGACATTTCTATAAAACTGTTTTACAACTGTTGATGAAGCAGCCGCAACCCAACATCCCTTTCCAACATGGTTAAATAAAACCTTTACATTCCCTTTGTAGGAAGCAAAGTATTCAAATCCAGTTTTGCCAACTTTGTTAACATGAGATACTGTGTCTCTAAATACTTTATTTAAATTTAAGCAAAGAGCAGAGGTACCCAGGACATCTTTGCAATGCCGCTCTCATCAGTTAGCCCCATCCTCAGTCAAAAGATTTAGTCATTCAAAGGGCTACTTTTTTGGTGTGTGTGTGTGTGTGTGTGTGTGTGTGTGTGTGTGTGTGTGTGTGTGTGTGTGTGTGTGTGTGTGTGTTATGCAACTAATTTGGTTTTGTAGGGGACCTGACCGTGACCTCTTTTGGCACTGGTGTAGCATCACACCATGGTGTCACAACATATCAGCATCTGACACGGGAACATTCGAGGAAAAGAAGTAGTGGAAACATCTTAAGTTTGTTTTTCCCCCCTTCTGGATCCTCAATTAGACCTTTGACTTCCAGAATCTCTTTTTTTTAAGGTTAAAAACAGTGATTTTACACCTTACGCTCAAGTGTATCTTCTCTCTTCAAGGAAAAAGGCTCATGAACTGATTAGCTTAAAGACAGGAGTTCATGTACGAGTATTCTCATCCATTAAGTATCACACACAAAATAAAAGCTCTTAGTCTGACAATCTGCTGCTTCAGTTACTGCCCCCCCCATTTCTCAGACAATGTGAAATTTTTAGGGTGTTTCCACAAATTTGCTGCAGCCCTGTCTCCAGGAAACAGTCTACATAGAAAATATATTAAATATAAGAATATAAAGACACAGCTGATGTCTCCAACTACTGAGGTTGGTAGCCATTTATTTGCAACTGTGACAGCATTGTGAGTCAAATGCCATGAAGTGTGGCAATGTTTGACCAATGTCAACAGAAAATCCTGTGAAATGCAAAAGTCAACCCTAGCACCAACCCTAACCATAAGGAGAAAAGTAAAATGGATTTTAATTTATTTTTTTATTGATTTGCAGGACGGGTAGTAGAGTTAAAAATGATAAATGTTCCCAACCACACACACACACACTGAAAATTGCATTTCTAATGTAATAAAACATCAACCCTTATCTCAAACCTCAGAAGCCACATACACTCACTGGTCACTTTATTAGGTACACCTGTCCAACTGCTCGTCTATGCAAATATCCAGAACAGAGAAGAACGCTGATTTAAGTGACTCTGAAGATGGTGCCACACAGGCTTGTGTGAGTATTTAGGAAACTGCTGATCTGAGATTTTATGCCACACAACCATCTCTAGAGTTTACAGTGACTGGTCAGAAAAAGAAAATCGCGAGTAGCAGTTCTCTGGGGGAAAATGTCCTGTTGATGCCTGAGGTCAGAGAAGAATAGCCAGCTTGCTTAGGCTAAAGTAACTCAAACAGCCACTTATTACAACCAAGGTGTGGAGAAGAGCTACAGCAGCAGCCTAAAGTGTTGATGCAAGGCACGATGAATCCATGCTTTCGTGTTAGTCAGAATCTGACATTATCTGTCACAACAGAAATTAAGACTCATCAGACCAGGCAAAGTTGTTCTATTGTCCATTTATGGTGAGCCTGTGTGAATTGCAGCCTCAGTTTCCTGTTCTTAAATGACAGGTGTGCTGCTGCAGCAGCAGCACAGTGTACCCATGTTTTGATGGTACACTGTATGCGCTCTGATAGTACATTGTGTGTGCTTTGTGGCAAGCCACAAAGCTCAGAACATCTCATACTGACTTCTTGAACATGAAAATGAGTTCACTGCACTCAAATGACCTGCAGTCACCAGATCTCAGTCCCATAAAGCAGAGGTCCCCAACCCCCGGGCTGTGGACTGGTACGTGGGCCGCACTGAAAGAATAAATAACTTACATTATATCCAGTTTATTATCCAAGTCTGCACGATGTTTTATTTTGAAAAATGGCTGGCTTCTCTCTGCTACATCTGTCTGTGACTCACTGGACACATCTAGATGCTTGTCTCGGTTACGTGATACGTTACCGCTGAAATTAAACCCACAGGCTTCACTAGTTCCCTACATAATGCCAATGTTTAGCAACACAGTGGATAGCAGTGAGGCTCACACTGATTCAGCATTATGGTGACTTGTATTTTTCATGCACTTTATATTTGTTTTTGCGGTATATCTTATTTTGAAGGCATATTTAAACATTACCATGGCGACCAGAGAGTGCTGGGGGTAGAGAGGATGTTGCTCACGTTACGAGGACGCTGCTGATAAAGTTGCATACGAGTACAGAGCGGATTCACATTTATTATATTTAGAAAATATACGTTTATATGTCAGTCGTGTTATTAATTTTGTTACATTTATCCATCACACCTTAAAGGCCAGCCCAGGAAAATACTGACTGACATTAAACCGGTCTGTGGCACCAAAAAAAGTTGGGGTACGCTGCCATAGAGCACCTTTAGGATGTGGTGGAACGGGAGATTCATATCTTGGATGTGTAATCGACATATCTGCAGCAACTGCGTGATGCCATCAAGTCAATATGGATGAAAATCTTTGAGGAACATTTCTAACACCTTACTGAATCTGTGCCATGAAGAGTTAAGGCAGTTCTGAAGGCAACGGGGTACAAGGTGCTTCTAGCAAGTGTATTTAATAAAGTGGCCAGAGAGTCTAAATGCAAAATAACCAAACACTGGTTTTGCACCAAGCTGAGTAAATGGATTCATCTTTCTTACTTTGATAGATGGAGAAGGCAAGAAACTGGCTCCTGAACATCTGATACATAGGTCCTTCTGGCCTAAGATAAAAAAGACAAGACAAATTCATTCATGTTTCCAAAAAAGCATGATGCTGAATCAATATACCACCATTAAATCAAAAAGATAATATCTCACCAGGTCAACATAACACCTGACAAGAAGGTGGAGACATAATGGTGAGACACCCACCACCCTTTGATCCTGAAAAGCAAAAAGAAGAACTTGACACATTTTCCAAATAAATATCCTTCATAGGCAAATGGAAAAAAATAAAATAAAATCTTGCATGTGCTCCAATTTAAAAATAAACCATTAACAATAAATTTGCTGATGTCACAACACACCTGGAGCCATTGCTTATGAGGATGCTTTCCCTTATGGTCAATGTGCAGAAGTACCACACCAACAGAAAGTTGAAAATCTCATCGGTGACTCTGAACAAGGCAGAAAATGTCAAATAAGGAGCCACTCCTTAGTAAAATCTCAACAACAGAAGTCATGCTTTTGGGGGGGGGGGTTATCTCACCGACACTTTAGAAAGAAGAGGCAGGTTATTGCTCCAAACATCAGGATTATTGTCATGTAAAGCTTGAACTTCTCATACTCGTCTTTGTAGGCAAATCTGTGAGAAAAACAGAAGAAAGATGAAGAGAGACTGACGTAAAAACCACAGTTTAAAGCTGCTTTCGAGGATAAGAAGCGACGCGTACTTTGCCTGGTTGCTGAGAAGCGTTACATTCACGTTGCCCAGGACCAAACTCAAGTACAGTCTGAAAACAAAAAAACAAACCAAAAAAAAACAAAAAACAAAAAAACACACCAATTAATAAAATAAAGCATCCTTACTGGTTTTACCATGTTGTAGCAGCTCTCTCACTGACACAAAATAGCACCCACCCATTCTTCTTTGGCAAATATGCTTCCATGTCAAAGAAAATATTTTCTTTGTCTTTTATTTGGGTTTTGATGTCAGCTATTAGTTTCAACTCATTCTCGTCACATGTCTGTGCACACCTGTAAAGCAAACATAAAAAGGTTCATAAGCAAAAAATAAATAAATAAATAAATAAAAAAGGGAGACGACTTCAGCTCTCGATGAGAAAAGATATTTTTCTCACTTCCTTACATCAGTGAAATCAAAACTAGATGGCAACTTACTCTCAGTGAACATTAGGTGTATTTAAAACTGCTCATTTTAGTTGTGGAAATCCATCAACTGGTTGTTTTAGCACCTTTATCATCATGCACACTTACCTGGTTAAACTGCGCCTTAAGTCTTTTAGGGATTTTCTCTGTTTACTGATGGCGCTGCTGCATGTTGCTTGAAGACTTGTGAGCTCCTCTAGTTTCTGTCGGTATATTTTGTGAGTTTCCTGTGAACAAATCAAATGTGTGTCTGGTTAGAACCTTCTGCTGACACCCAGAAATGGGGATTAAGCACAACTGTGTATGATTTAAGATAAAGACGACCACAAAAGCATCACAATACAATTACAAAGAAAGGTCAGTGGGTGTTTGTAAGATTAACTTCAACTGAAATGTGTCATTCTCTTAAACTCTTGTTTGAAAGGGTAAAAATACATTATTCCACGTGAGTCTTTCACAAACTTAAAAACACAAGAGCTCAGGAGACAACAGAAGAAAGCTCTTGGCATCTCTTTTCAGCCGCAATGGAAAAGCTGTTTAAACCCTCATGTATGAACACAAACATTAAACCTGATTCTTTATTAAAATAAACGCATTCCAGTTTACTTGACGTCTGCTGCACTGTCATCAATTTTTCCAATCATAAATCATTAAAAAGATTAGACTGAGTCTGGATTTGTGAATCCATAGTTCACATTGATGATCTTGTGATCTGGCCTGAAAGATTTGTCACCAATTACTACCTTCTAATATTTGCACATCTAGAAACATCTGGGTGGGGTATCTATAGCAGTGATGTCAGGGGTTTAGACTACGAGATGGTCAAGTATGACCTGTTTTTGCCAGCTACTGTGCCAGTCATTTCCCCGACTACTGAAAAAGAAAGAAAGAAAAATAAACAGTTTACACTATTTGGAAGCACAAATGGCATTTCAAATAGCTTGTAGATGTCCATCCGTCCTCTTATCCAGTTCTGGGTGGCGGGGTCATAGGACGAGAGGCAGGGTACATCCTGTACAGGTCGCCATCCTGTCGCAGGGCCAACACAGAGACAACCAACCATTCACACTCACACCTATAACCAATTTAGTATCGCCAATTAACCTAACCCCAGTAACAGCATGTCTTTGGACTGCGGGAGGAAACCAGAGTACCCAGAGGAAAATCACACAGACATGGTGAGAACATCCAAGGTGGATTCAAACCCAGACCTTCTAGCTCTGAGGTGCAGTGCTAACCACCACATCACTGTGCTGCACTAGTTTGTAGAGGTCAATGTTATAAATTTAAAAACTCCTGGACTAGACCTTGGAAACTGATGCTGAGAAACTCACTTTTCTCTGAATCTTTGACCCTTTAATACCCTGTTGTTCAGTGAAACAGTGCCTGTAAGCAGAATGTACTGTTGAATATGTATATTAAAATATTTTTAAATACATGTGACTTGGTTAATGAGTGATCAGTTTCCCACCCTCAGTAGCATTTTGGCTCTGACCCTTTCAACCCCCTCCCTTGAACCTTTGTCAAGATTCCTTGATCTCATCACCCAAATGTTATCTTTCAGACACTTGATCTTACACCTTTTCTCTTGGTTTATTGCCTACATATGAGCCATACCCCAGCCACATGGTTTGCCAATGGTTCTGCAGCAGCACACCTTCCTAGACCCACTCTCTCACTCGCTAAACACACCATCACAGGAAACTATTAAAAAGCAGGGCTGATCTCATCCTCACGTTCATTGTGTTTGCATTATTTGTACAGTTTATCATATGATCATTTTCTCACAGTTATGTTGGAGTGCACATGATCTGTTAAAAGGATGTGATAGACCGGTCAGCCAGCTATGAGCATATGATCAAGTAAATTCAGACAGACATGAAAACAAAGTAAAATGTGTTCTTAAATCTTTAGTCGCCGTGGCCCCAGTCTCTGAAGAAAACTTGGGATTTATCTTTTAAGCCATGTTTTTACTGATGGGGCTCTCACTATTTGTTTCCATCTAAAACATTTCTTAGATTTTTATTTTACAGTTTTAAATTTGGTTACACATTTGTTTATAGTTCATTGTTTTACTGTTGTAAAAGTTTAGCAAGAATTACATGCATCGTCTGTATCTAAAATGTGCTCTGTTTAAAGTTGCAACTACACTGTACGAAAGCTGTAGTAGAAATAAAGCTGAGCTGAGTTTGAACAGGAGGCGGTTTCTGCTCAGATCCACGTCTCCGCTGTTACCCACTGCATAAACAGTGGGGTGTCCCACAATCATTGACTTTAGATGCACGACACTGTTTCACATGTTGTTTTAAGTTAGCCAACGATAGCTAGCGCGAGCTAGCGTGTCAATTTCACAATGGCTGAAGACGTCCCCAAGGAGTACTACATAAATCACCCGAGTCAAAGAACCAGGAGCAAATATGTGAAACCACTTTTAGCTCTACCTCAACTTTGGTAGCAGTGGTTTAACATGAATCAGTCGCACCACAATGCATTGTGTGCTCAGCCAAGTTACTGCAGCCGCTCGTTAGCAGCGAATCACCCTAGCCGCAAGAAGACAAGCAGTCTGTTGCTAATGTTAGCGGCTGTAACACAGTGATAATACAGTAAAGTCAGAAATGATAAACGCGAGGAGAAAAATATTGCATCCCTTGGATACTGCTGCCAAGAGCGCAGTTATTGGTTCGGTCTGTGCTAGGTTTGCGGACGACCAGAGAATGAATGGCGAATGGGAAAGAGCCAGGCAAACCACTGTAGCCCCTGCTGCTGTCCGCGGCGACACGCTACTCCTACTAACCTAGAAGAAATGATACTGTACTCGTTTAAGAGTTTTCAGTCACCTGTAACTGTTGATATTCCTCGTCGATTTCCTCCCACTCCGTCTGAAACTTCGGTTTGGACATCGCGATGTAGCAGCTTATTCGGCGAAGACCACTCTCGCACCAGGCTTTTCACCCCCGGGATGCTCCAGCTCCGGCCACTCAGACGCGTTATAACTGTGCTGTGCGGAGCATGCGCACTTCGCCATCCGCCGTCACGACCAAACGCCGTAGTTGAACTACAGTTGAATCCACCAAAAAGTAAAGAAAAACTAACAGCAGATGAATAAAAATAAAATACATAGGGATTAAAGAGAACTTCCTAGAATATTCAAATCGAATTTTAAAATGGACTTTTAATTAAATTGATAAGGCACCAATAACTGTACACATTGCTGTTGCTAGGATACAGCATATAAACCTGTTTTGCTATGCTAGTCATGTAGCATGTTTTCCTAATTTCTTTGATAAATGCGTGGCTTAAGTGTACAAGTTCAGTAAGTCATCCGCTTGAAAACATCGCAAAGGTAAAAGGACTTTGCTTTTCCACATTACTGCTTTACTTGCGATATTAACTAAGCTAGAGCTTAACTAGCTTTCTTAGATGGCCTTGGAGCTACTTTCCTAATTCACAGACAGTTTTCAATGATTTACAACTGGAAAAGTGTTGTGATGTTTTTAAATCTAAATAAAAAACGTAGTAATTTAAACTTGAAGGAAGAGCGGTGTAAAGGTATGAGTTATACGAGTTTGTTGATATGTACTTCTTCATATGTGTGGAAGCTTGTTTCCACCACTAACAAAATAAAAACAAAAACAAAATTGTCATTCATGAGTTAAAATTTCCAGTAAGGCATCTCAAAATTTCGACTTACTAACTCAGGCTTTTGAGAAAATAACTCGGAATTAAGAAAATAACAAATGAAACAAGCTTCCATTCATGTCTACCATGTTTTTTTTTTTTTAATATTTCATTTTAATACTTATAGTTTTCATCAAGCTACCACCAGTCATGCCATTTCTCAAAAGATCTCTAACTAATCAGTCAGCATCAACGCTACTGGACATTAAAACACAGAAATGTGGACTGCGGCACACAGTTTTCTCGCCCTGTGGAAACGAATACACAGGGGAGTGGCAGAACAATAAGAAGCATGGTGAGATATTGCTTGCTTTTAGCTTCCACTAAACTACTGAGGTTCATGAAGGTTTGTACCATGTGGGTTGGTGGGAAGCACATGTTTGCCTTTTTTTTTTTTTAAATAAGGCAAGGGAACTCAGGTTTGGAAGAAGCATGGTGCCATTTATAATGGAGACTGGAAATTTGGAAAACGTGACGGGTATGGTACGTACAACGTGTTACTCCCAGGATCAAAGAAGTATGTGAAGAAGTACTGTGGTGGATGGACAGATGGAAGGAAGCATGTATGTATCTGGCATAATGTTTTACATGACCACTTTAAGACATATGGTATGTATAGTCAGTGATGTTTTTTTTCTGCCTCATCAGGGGTATGGCACATACTTTTACAATAACTCAGCAGTTTATGAGGGGGAGTGGAGCGAGGACCAACGGAGTGGCTGGGGAAGAATGTACTATGCGAATGGAGACATCTATGAGGGAGAGTGGATGAAGGATAAGAATAATGGAGAGGGAATCATTCGATTTTGTAAGAGAAAATCTGCTTTACATACATGTGAATTTTGATGCTTTTATAATGAATGTCATGTTATAATTTGAGTTTCCACTTCATGTTTAAGCAAATGGAAACTGGTATGAAGGTAGCTGGCGAGATGGCAAGCAGGATGGTCATGGAAAGTTCTACTATTGTGACAAAGGGCAGCTTTATGAAGGCCTTTGGGTGGATGGAATGGCAAAATGTGGGACCTTGTCTGATTTTGGGAGAGATGAAGCACCAATGCCAGCAAAATATCCAATTCCAAAGGTACGACGCTGTGACTAATACAGCCATGCATCAAATTAGATGACAACTTTCATACCACTTACTTGATATGATCATTTAAGCATTGACAGCAAAGCCCTGTTCCATTTGTAATATTGCACATGAAAGCATGTACTTACCTTCTCTTTTCAGGTATACCTGGTCGACAAGCAGCTGGTTTTAAGGGAAGCCGAATCAGCTTACCACGTTCATATTAATAAACAAGGATGAAGAGCCACTTTCCACTTCACTGCATGCTCATTGATAAAAATTAAATATCCATTCATCCATCCATTCTCTTCCGCTTATCCGGGGCTGGGTCGCGGGGGTAGGAGCCTAAGCAGAGAAGCCCAGGCTTCCCTCTCCCCAGCCACCTCCACCAGCTCATCCGGAGGGACCCCAAGGCTTTCTCAGGCCAGCCAAGAGATGTAATCTCCCCAGCGTGTCCTGGGTCTACCACGGGGCCTCCTCCCGGTGGGAGCAGAATTAAATAAAGAAAGCATAATGGGTTTTAACCATGTGGCCATTTTGTAACCACGATTATTCGCCCTTCTCAGACGGGCAAAATCATCCATTAATCTGACAGATTCTTTTCAAATGAGGTGAAAAGAATGGTGATAAATGTCCGTCCATCCATCCATCCATTTTCTTCCACTTATTCAGGGTCACAGGTGCAGCTGGACCTTATCCCAGCTGCCATAGGGCGAGAGGCAGGGTATACCCTGGAAAGGTCATCAGCCTGTAGCAGGACTAACACAGAGAAACAACCAACCATTCACACTCACATTCACACCTATGGGCATTTTAGAATCACCAGTTAACCTAACCCCACTAACTGCATGTCTTTGGACTGTGGCAGGAAGCCAGAGTACCTGGACAAAACCCACGCAAACACAGGGAGAACATGCAAACTCCACACAGAAAGACCCTGGCCAGATGGTGGATTAAAACCCAGGACCTGTGAGTCAACAGTGCTCACCACCACGCCACTGTGGTGCCTGGTGAGAAAATGTAACATGCCAATTTAATCTGATAATAACAAAAAAATGCATCACATAAGAGAAGGTAGCCATACTGCGGGGATTGCACCACCATAAGGCAACATTGCAGACATTGAGCATAAGTTGAAAGCATGTGCACACACACACAAAGTATTACACATCCACCTATTTGTCATATGATTTCTGATCACACATTAGCCTTGAGTGTGTACACTAAATATCTGTGTGAATTTTTAACTGATGCACAAGCTACATTATTTAGTGAAAAGAGGTGATGCTTTGTTCTGTTTGAAGTCTGTATAATCAGAAAATGATCTATTAAAAAAAAAAATACTAGTCCTCACAACCAGTCTGTAAGAGGATGATCTTTTGATATCGTGACCACATTTAAACCTTGAATAATACTAATGTATTTCAAAAAAGTTCAAAATAAATACAAAAAGGTAAAATTTCATGTACATAAAGTAAAATATTTCAAAGCTTCTTTTAAATTTAAGAATCCAGTATCTCAAATTATTCAGTTTGAGTAAATCAAACAAACAGAATAAATACAGTGTATCTCACAGTTTAGTTAAATACCAACAACCACAATCATGTGGAAGACTGCTGACTTGACAGATGACGAGATGATCATCATCAACACCCTCAGCATGATGGGTAAGCCACAGGAGGTCACTGTTGAAAAGGCTGGCTGTTCTAGGAGTGCTGTATCAAGCTGACAAGAAGGGAAACGTGTGGTAGGAAAAAGTGCACAAGCTTTGAGAGCCTTGAGAGGATTGTCAAGAACAGCTGACTTAGGAACCAATAGCAAGTCACTCCTGAAGCAGAGATAATGTCTTACCTGAACTGAACAGTTGTTGGTCTAAAGTCACGTTTTCACATGAAAGTAAATTTTAAATTTGCTTTGGAAATCAAGGTCTTAGAGTCTGGAGGAAGAGCGGAGAGGAAAAGAATCCAAAGTGTTGGGAAGTTTTCACAGTCTGTGGTGATTTGGGGTTCCGTGTTGGTTGGTCCACTGTGTTTTGTATAAAGTCCAAAGTCCATACAGACATCTACCAGGAGTTTATGGAGCACTTTATACTTCCATCTGCTGACAAGCTTTATGGCGATGCCAATTTATCTTTTTTTTTTTTTTTTTTTTTTTTTGGAGGTGCACTTGCAATGGAATATATGCAGCTATCAACATCCCAGTAGCTTAAGTTCCACATCTGGTCTACACCATTCTCCAATATAGACTCTTAATTCAATATTATCACTTTTATGTTAACTGTTGAGAACAGAATACCTGTTAAATATGAAAAAAAAATCATGACTGATAAGCTATTGGTACTTTAAGACTGAATCATAAAAGCAAAGTGCCAATTCAAAATATATGAAACAAGTCGTGAGCTCAGGCTTTTCAAAAATAAAGCACTAATGACTAATATTGACAAGTGTGCAACAGAGATCTAAATTAGATTATAAAGCTGTGTTAGTGTGTATCAAACACCCAGTGATGTAAAACAAATAGATAAGATTAAGCCATTTTTCATACATAGTACAGTCCTGAGCTTTATAGATAATCTAATGTGTGGTAACACAAATATCCAGCTTGGTCGGATCTGACATTAAACACTCTTCATCCTGCCATCTCCTTAGTAAGTCTGTGTAGTGTCTGATTGTGTTCATGCAAGACTAGAGGATATACACTATATTGCCAAACGTATTCACTCACCCATCCACATCATTGGATTCAGGTGCTCCAATCACTTCCATGGCCACAGGGGTATAAATCAAGCACCAAGGCATGCAGACTGCTATTTTGTGAAAGAATGGGTCGCTCTCAGGGTTTCAGTGAATTCCAGTGTGGTACAGTGATAAGATGCCACCTGTGCAATAAGTCCAGTTGTGAAATTTCCTGGCTATTAAATATTCCACAGTCAACTACTAGTGGCATTATAATAAAGTAGAAGCAATTGGGAATGGAACAGCAACTCAGCCATAAAGTGGTAGGCCACGTAAAAAGCGGGGGTCAGCGGATGTTGAGGCACATAGTGTGCAGAGGTCACCAACTTTCTGCAGTCAACTGCTGCAGACCTCCAAACTTCATGTAGCCTTCAGATTAACTCAAGGACAGTGCACAGAGAGCTTCATGGAATGGGTTTCCATGGCCAAACAGGTGCATCCAAGCCTTACATCACCAAGCACAATGCAAAGCATCAGATGCAGTGGTGTAAAACACGCCGCCACTGGACTCTAGAGCAGTGCAGATGTGTTCTCTGGAGTGATGAATCATGCTTCTTCTTCGTGAGAGAGAGACCTTATTGAGGCTGTTGTAGCTGCAAAGGGTGGACTGGCATCATATTAAACCCTATGGATTAAGAATGGGATGTCACACAAATCCATATGCTTGTGAAGGCAGACAAATACTTTTGGCAATATAGTGCATCTGTCTTGTGAACTCATAGTGGGCATCATGTATCTTGCTTCCTAACAAAAGAGCATCTTCACAAAAATCAAACTTTACTCTCCAGACATTCTCCACAGTCATATTTTTAAATGGCACTTTGTAAAAAGGTGTTTATTTTAACACTATAGCCTGTGCTACACATGACAGCAAAACATACTGCAGTTATACTGTAGCTTTGGCAGCTGATTAGTCAGTTAACACAAATGGAGAGCATACTGAATACAAACTGTGAACACTAAAAAAAAAAAAAATGTAAATAAGGAGAGAAAGTTAAATACATGTGTTTCAGAAAACACGACAAGGTAATATACATAAACAAATGAAGTATTCACTGATGGACAGTTAAATAAATACAGCAGGCAAAAGACAGGATTCCAGGTTACTGTTCAGATGCCTCTCGCATAATGGAGGTCAATGAAGTAACTATCACAGTTAAGACTTTCTGATTTCAAGCTACATGCATCGTGGTGGATATATGAGATCGCAGTCTGTCAAGTGTGTGTTTACTTAAAATACAACGGTCCTTCACAAAATAAATTTCACAATAAAGAGAGATAAATCTTCATTCCTGTTAAAAAAAAAAAAAAAAAAAAAAAAAAAAAAAAAAAGAAGCCAATATTGCAGCTTCTGGCTTGGAGAATTCCCAAGGAGTCAAGAGTTCCACCACAGAGGTGCATCAGCTGTATCCGACTATGGGAAATGTGAGCTTGGCGACTGCAAGATAGAAGAGTCCCCTCTGTTGTCAAGCTCATTTTGAAGCCTGGTGAGGTTGGACAGCTCCTCCAGCTCCTGAAACTGTCTGTCAGTCTTGTGGCTTACCAAAGAGCGATAAAAATGTACAGCAAAGACTATAAAGACTAAACCAAAGGGCACCATAATGGAGGTGGAGGTAATGGCAGCGGCCACACCGGAGGAAATTGTGCTGTTGCTGGATTTGTTAGGCTTAATGGGCAAAAACTTAACCCAGCAGAGTAGAACCACCTCAGCCAGGAAGAGCAAAGTACCAATGACTGTGGAAAATGCCCACGCCAGCTCAATGTGTCGGTGCATCCGCTCATGCGGGGACTCCTTCACCGAGTTGAGATTGTGGACGTTGCTCACGGCCTCTATATTAGGTAAAATGCAGGTGCTGACCATTAGAGCGAACAGGTGGACGGCCACGAGCACAGTGGTGCACGCACTGAAGGCGATAAGGAGAGCAGGTGGGTAAGGGTAGCTGTTGTCCAGCTGTACTTCAACCATAGCCACCTGGGAACACGGAAGTAAACAGGAAACACAACTTTACACACAGGTCAGTAATGTCTTGTGAGTTTGAGGGGTGGCCAGGAGACCGCATTACCATAGCAAATCCAGACAGCAGAGCTGAAGTCCGACTGGAAGCCTTCAGTTTAGCTCGACTCAGGTACAGCTTCCTCCAGGACAGCGCTTGCAGGGAATGCTCGTTCAGACTCATGCTGCGACACTTAGCGAAAATACTTTGTTACTCAAAGAAATAGAGTCCGACAGTGTACAGTTACAAAGCATTTAACCTCGCCCGCTAACAAAACTGCGGAAGCAAATTCTTGTCAGTCTTCAGCGTGCTGCTACTGCTGTACCGCCTGCACCTTGCATTACCCATAAGCCTGCGCGCTCCCAGGGAAACATCCGCCACTGAGTAAACTGCGGGTTGCAGTTGCTCTGAAAAGAGGCTGCTACTCATTAATTAGTCAACGCGAGAGTAACGACTGAGTTATATATGGAAGCTTGTTTATGCCACTGAAAATAAATAATTAAATAAAAAAATTGTGGTTATATTCCGAAAAAAAATTTGAGTTACTAACTCAAAATTATGAGGAATTAACTCGAAATTCAGAAAAAAAACCTTGAAATTTTGAAAAAAAAAAAGCTCAAAATTTCGACTTTGCTCTGTTGCATGGAAGCTTGTTTCGCCAAAAAAATTGTAATAAATAAATGAAGAACTGTTTTTCAATTAAATTGAACCTTAATAATACCGCGTATAATAAAAAAAATGCTACTTTCTAAATTAATAAAACTGTGTTAAAATACAATATCTAATTCTTTTTTATTGCTTCCTGTTTAAAAAAAAAATATCCTAGCACTGTTCAATAACAGCGGTTAAAATGTATTACTGCCCCCCACACGCCCGCCCTCCACTACAGTGAAACCGTGTGTAGTGCTGAATGTTTATTGTTACTGAGCGCGGCTAAACGCAGCGTACTGACTGACACGCCGTGACGTTGTCCAACAATGTTTTGGTTCCTGGCGGTGACGTAATACACAAAAACATGGTTCCCTTGTTTTGAACCTGTAAAGCGTGCTAAGTGTTTTCTCTCAACTTCGCCACGCACGGAGATGCATTTACGAGACTGAGCGGCCGATAAACAATCGTAAAAGAGGATGGCTCAGGCCGCAGAGACGTGTGCTGAGTCCGGACGCAGGCTGGTGTGTACCATCTGCCGTGTTAAACGTTAGCTTATGAGGCGAGACTGGCAGCGAGCTAATTAGTAAGCTAAGCTAACGTTTGCAACTGTGAGCGCTGGGATATTCGTCAAGTCGCTTAAGATGTTCAAGTTTAAGCAAACGAGGAAAAACGACCAACTGTCACATTTTAGGTTCTACAACCTATTTTATGATTGTAGTAGCTGAGCCAGCGTATCGTAGTTAAAACGAGATAAATCAATATCTAGAGCAGGAGAGTCGAGCAAACATTTTATTATTATCACTATTAAACATCACACCCACAGCTGCCTTCCCCCCGGGTAATCCTCGTTTGGTGGTTTTTACACTATTCCACACATTCAAGAAAATGAATGCTGTTGCAGTAATATCAAAACTTCAACGCAGCCCACTGCTCCAGTTTGAAAGTCAGACATAAAATTAAGGTACAGTCCCGTCACAGAAGTCATACTGACCATTCACGGAGGCAGGAGGGGGCAGAAAGTGGCCTATGTGGCAGACAGTTTGCTCTCCCCGCATGGTTCAGGTTTTGTCATGTAAACCATCTCGTTTTCAATGGCAGCGCTCCATCTGCCGGAGGATGTACGACGAAAACGAGGACCTGTCCGATGTGGAGGAAATTGCAAACATCAGAGGATTCAGCGTGGAGGAAAAGGTCCTCAGTGACAGCTACAGCGCAGACTTTATCCGGGTAATGGAGGGTAAAGGTAAAGCAGCACGGTGCATATCTAATTTCCTACATGTTAGATGTGACTGCAGTTATTTAAAAATGCTTTGGACCTAAATATGAAACTGCTGTCTTGCAGACTTCACTTATGAATATGTGCAAAAGGAGGGTCTAAGGATCCCTCTCATTTTTAAAGAGAAAGATCAATTAGGGATCAGGTGAGAATCTTTCCTTGGAATATGCTTCAGTTTATGTTTTATTTATGTTTATGGCTTTAGCAATCTGGCAACTAAATGGCATGCATCCCTCTCTTACAAATATGCAGAATGCCAGATCCAGAATTTACAGTCAGTGAAATTAAAGGACTAGTTGGTAAGTGGGCACACATGACATGCACACACACGCATGCATGCATATCTTTACCAATATACTAGTTACTCTTAGCCTGGGTTCAAACACACCAAAGCATATCTGCATATTGTTCTGAGAATAATAGCTTTTGCAGTAATAACTGAAATAACAATGCTTGGGAAATTTTGAATAATTTGGCATCGTCCTGGCACTCTGTGCTATGACTGCAGTCATCTTCAAAGTATCACAGCACAGTTTATGGAAGGAAATGCTGTAAAGAAACATGTTCAGGCTGCACTAATTACAACTTGGCAGGTGCTGTGGTTCAGGATAGTGATTTCTTGTCTTAACTAGAAATGTCAATTTTGTCATAATTCACAAAGAGACTCTTTTTTTTTTTTTTTTTTTTTTTTTTTTTTTTTTTTTTTAAATCAGGTAATTAAAAAAATTGCTGACATGAGGAATATAGTAGAAGTGATTTATATATTCACCTACATACCAACCAGCCAAATCTAGTGGGTGTTGCTTATGCCAGATATTAGACATGGACATAAAAGATGGAAAAGCGAGTCCTAGTGTAATCATGTATATTAATACACTGGTGTTGTTTTTGATTCAATGTGTTCTGTTTTTTTTTTTAGGATATAATTAATGTAGTGTGCATGTGTCTATTAGTCTCTCTGTATCTGTATCTCTTGTGTCTGCCTCTCATAGCAATGTGTGATATTGGGTCATTATGGCAGGTGCACCCAGGGCCTCTTGCTCATATTGTGGGGTTATGTTAAAAGTCAGTTTAGAAGATTTTCTGTTTGCAGCTGTTTTTTAATGTCTTGCAATATAATTGTATAAAGTGTGCCATGAAAGAAATGAAGTTAAGGCACGATTGGGGTGTAGTTGCCCCATCTAGTGGTTAAAATTGTGAATTACAAATGAGCGCTTGTTCATAATAGTATATTTTGCAACAGTACAACTTCTCTGTGTATAAATATGGCAAACCATACACTGACTTACAGACAGTACTTACTGGGTTGTATGTTAATGACAATGGAAGTGCTCATTGGTTAAATTCATTGTGTGCACCGGTTGTCTTTTGCAGGCAGCCGCCGCTCTGTGGATGTTATGGATGTGAGCACTCAGAAAGGCTCTGAAATGAGCATGGCTCAGTTTGTCCGTTATTATGAGACACCAGAGGAAGAGCGGGACAAACTGTTCAATGTCATCAGCTTGGAGTTCAGCCACACCAAGCTGGAGAACCTCATCAAGCGCCCCACAGTGGTAATCTGCCCTGATCCTCACTGTGTATCATACTATGAGAGGTTTGATAGAGGTCACGAATGTAGTAAAAGATTCAAAGAAGAATGACAAAAAAGAAAATAATAAAACATTGTGACCGATCGCTGAATGTGCTGCTTTGATTGCTGCCGCAGGTGGATCAGGTGGACTGGGTGGACAACATGTGGCCCTCTGGTCTGAAGCAAAGTCAGACTGAAGCTACCAATATCATCTCAGAGATGAAATACCCAAAAGTCCAAAGGTATGTATTGCTGCCGTGGTGCAGTTGTTTTGCTGAAGTTCTCTTTGGAGCTGCTTGCCAGTCTATGAGGGGGAAAAAATACTGTGTAGAGCAAGAATATAGAAAACACTTGTAGAAAATGTCTGCTTCTCCTCCCATCTCTCATCCATCGCTCCATCATGGCAGAGTACTGCATACTGTCACCTCCTGTACATGCTCCTGGTTGTTGCTAGGCAGCAGGATTTTTTCCCCCCCCCGCATAAGAGAAAGGTTTCTAACAACTGTGGTCTGACTGCACACACACCTCTCAGCCAATCAGCTGGTTAAGAATCAAAAGGAATCAAAACCAGTGCTGCCTGTCCTTTTAACATCAGCTGCCCATATTTTCTGCTATTACACAGACACCCTGCTAATCTTTTGTATTGTTCATAGAGGTTAAGTGGATGCTGACAGTGGGTTAGTGTGTAACAGAGTAGAATATTAAAGGATCAGATTTTACTGCAGCAATTTCAGCACACAGCACAGACATAATGCAGAGGCTAGTATGTCATTTATTACCTAAAATGAAGCCATTTCCCAAAATTTCAATAATCTGTACTTTTATAATTTTCCTTTTAGCAGACTCACTGGTCTCACGGGTTTGAGGGCTTCATTGGAAATTGCTGGGGGCTAGAACCTGAACTATTGTCTATTTGCTTCCTAAATATTTGTCACACAAGGAATATTGCTTATTAACCTAACATTTGGTATACATTTAAGAACACACTCACCAGCACTTTGTTAGTTACATCTGTTTAACTGCACGCTAACACAAATATCTAATCAGCCTGTCACATAGCAGCAACTCATTGCATTTAGGCATGTAGATTTGGTCAAGACAACTTGCTGAAGCTTAAACTGACCATCAGAATGGGGAAGAAAGGTGATTTAATTGACTTTGAATGTAACAAGGTTGTTGGTGCCAGGCGGGCTGGTCATCAAAAATTGCTGACCTATTGGGATTTTCCTGCACAACCATTTCTATCAGACTGCTTTGAGTTGGTAGAAATGCAACAGTAACTAAAAAAAACCCAAACACTTATTATAACCACAGTATGCAGAATGCACAATATGCAGATGGACTACAGCAGCAGAAGACCACACCAGGTCAAAACAGCATGAACGTCTTCTATCAACGGTTCCCCCTTCTGGTTGTGGTATAATGGTGGTGGGGGTATTTTCTTTCTCCAGTTGAGCATTGTTTAAAATGCCACAGCCTGCCTGAGTGTTGTTGCTGACCATGTCCATCCTTTTATGATCACAGTGTACCCATGTTCTAATGGTACACTGATAGTACACTGTGTGTGTGAAGCTCAAATCAATCTCAAACTGGCTTCTTGAACATAACAGTGAGTTCACTGTACTCAAAAGGCTTCCACAGTCACCAGCTCTCAAACCAGTAGAACACCTTTGGGATGTGATGAAACAGGAGATTTGCATCATGGATGTGCAGCTGACTAATCTTCAGCAGCTGCGTGATGCTGTCATGTCAGTGTGGACCAAAATCTGAGGAATGTTTTCAGCACCTTGTTGAATCAGTGCCATGAAGAATTAAAGCAGTTCTGAAGGCAAAAATGGGGTCCAACCCAGTACTAGCAAGGTGTAAGTCATGAAGTGGCTGTGGAGTGTGAATTTTTCATTACCGTTGCAGTCAAAGCTACCCTGGATGTGCTCTCATTTATGATTCAGTATGAACTCTGTCTTCTTTCATGTGGTGATAATGCACATGTTTTTAAATGAAAAAGCTGTGAAGAAGCCAAAAATGATCTCTTGGATTTTTTTTTTATTCTGGCTTAGTGGTTTGACTGAAGGTTCAGCTGGTAAAATACAAGCTTCTTCTTATTTGTGAAGGTGTCAGATTCACTCTCAGTGGGATTCACAATATCATCGTGTGCAAGATGTCCTTGGAAGTGCTTTCCTTTTACTGTTTGCAAGTCAGTGGGGATTCTCTTAGAGATGATGCTCTTTAGCTAAATTGGCAAATCATTTGTGTCTTGAATTGCTAATCATTTCTCACTTAATTTCTAGAGGAGAATTGCCTTATTATGAAGAGTACTCTATGCTGTGTTGCTCCTGAGAGTTTCCTGTGTTGGTAATAGTCTGAGATTATTGCTGCTTTGTAATTGGCTGTGTTGTTTTCACCACTTTTTTTCTGCTTACCTAGTTGCTTTGTATCTCTCTTAAATTATTTTCTAATTTACTTCTTAGGTATTGTTTGATGAGCGTGAAGGGCTGCTACACAGACTTCCACATTGATTTTGGGGGAACTTCAGTTTGGTATCATGTATTCAAAGGACAGAAAGTAAGTTAATTCTATTCTCATAAAGCTTTTATTTAGGAGGATTGTTTTTATTGGATATAATGATCACAGCTAAGAAGATGGCTGCTAATATATTCTCAAACCAATGAATGTTGTTAACAGTTACAGGCTCTATACAGCAAAACCTCCAAATAGAAATGACTTCTTCTCCTCAGGTGTTCTGGCTTGTGCCTCCAACTCCCTATAACCTTGCCCTATATGAGGACTGGGTCCTGTCAGGCAAGCAGAGCGATGTCTTCCTGGGAGACCGAGCTGATGGATGCCAGAGAGTGGAGCTTAAACAAGGATACACCTTCTTCATCCCATCTGGTGTGTTGGCATGGTTGTCTTAAAGTAGACAGCAGGAATAGCTTAGCTTCCATTAATGCTCAGCTCTAAATATTTGACCATTTTCTAATATATTTATCTCTCTGCAATTAAGGGTGGATCCATGCTGTCTATACTCCTGTGGACACACTGGTGTTTGGAGGCAACATTCTGCACAGCTTTAACATTCCTATGCAGCTTACCATCCATGAGATAGAGAACAGGACAAAGGTAGGAGTCTATTTTCTTCACTGTGTGGCTTAACTCTGATCTGGACTGCAATATAGTAAACTCTACATGGGCTAAATTAATCTCTCTGAGAACCAGGGGAAGGTGAAAAGTTCACTTGCGAGGAGAGAGGAGAATAAGAGGTGTGGTGGTTTATTTAGTGGTGCTCCAAAGTCCTTATTGCAAGACTCATTTTTGGATGAAGTAGCCCTTTCTTATGGTTTTTTTTTTTTTTTTGTTTTTTTTTTCACTTACTGTTAAATATGAGCCAGTCTGAGGTTTCAGTTGCATTACTGAAGAATTGTGCATGTTTGTTTGTGCACATTAGAGGACAGTGTCTGAGTGAAAGAGCGCAAGATATTGCTTCAAGTAAAAAAAAAAAAAAAAAAAAATCTTAGACTGTTTATCCCTACAAAGACGGCAGCTGCCTGGTTCTATAATTAAAATGTTTATTTTTTACTACTTTTACTAGTTAGACTACCCTTTCAAGCTGTTTTTTTTATATGCATCAAAACCTTTGCAGTAACAGTTGGCCAGTTTTCTTTTTACCTTACTGAAATGACAGCTACGTAGGTACTTAGAAAGTAAATATTTGAGATTTACTTTTGATTGTCATAATTTCATTTAAAATGGAATTAAATCGTTTATTGTGCCATCTTCAGGTTCATTCCAAGTTTCGTTTCCCCTTCTACTACGAGATCTGCTGGTATGTCCTGGAGAGATACCTGCATTGCCTTACCAAACGGTCCTACTTTTCTCAGGAGATCCCTAAAGAATCTGTGGGTGAGTGAAATTAAGTAAGGCCTCAGTCACACGGTCCCAGACACCAGTCCCAGACTCTCCTGGCAACCTCTGGTTTCTAAGGAATAGTGTGTTTTCCCCAAACGGTTGGTGAGTGGTTGCTGGCTGATTCCAGATGAAATCACTCATAAAAAGGGTGTTGCACCAAAAAACTCTTTGTGATTGCTTTGGTTGCGCGCTACTGGTGACCAAAGTAGTTTCAAGTAGGTTTTTGGTGCAGCATTGTATACCTCTTTGTAACCAGTTTCACCTAGAGACTGCCAGCAACTGCCAGCAGCCTCCAGCAACCGCTCACCAGCTGGTTGGGGAATACACTTACTGGGGCCTAACCCAGCTGGTATGTCACAGGAAGTCACTGAGATTAGATTAGAATCTTTGGGGGGGGATGGACTGTGGAGTTCATGTAATACGAGACATGTTTGGTAATAAAACCTAGGATTTCAGGATTGCTCCGAGGTGTTACCATCGCACATTAACAAAAATGTCCATTATAACTGATCTGCTTTTGTCCTTGCAGATTATGAGACAAAGTCAAAGACAGAAAGCCCCTCCTCTGACTCCAGGAGTCAAGACATGAACGAGGACTCATGTGGGACTCAAGTCAGAGATGAGCAGGGTGAAAAACTAGAGAGAGTTCCTCAGGATGGCCCCTGCTCGCCTGACAATGGGAAGGGCCAACACCTCAAAGCTGTTTTATCTGTCGACTCTGAGGATAGCTGTAATCCCAGCTCGGCCTCTTTAGATTTGCCCAAAACCCCCTCTGACTCGCCGACCTCAGAGCCTCAGAATAAATGGATTCATTTGACAGAGTTTGAAGTGAAGGGACTAAGGACACTGGTTGAGAAGCTCGAGTCTCTCCCGGAAAATAAGAAATGCGTTCCAGTGGGAATAGAGAACCCCCAAGCCCTGCTGGAGGACTTAAAGGTAAAATAAAAAACATTTTGTTTGCTGCATGCACATAAGGTTACTTGACAGATAGAATTTATAGTTCACCTTTATTTATTTATTCTCTGCGGCTGTTTAGGTTGTCTTAAAGGAGCATGCTGATGATGACCCTAAATTAGCCATCACTGGATATCCTGTGGTGTACTGGCCTAAGAAAACCATAAAGGTAAGAATGTGTCATCTGCAATGTGACACTCTATATTTCTTTTACAGCAAATATAGTGCTTTTATTTAATTTTTTGGTGCCTGCAAATCCATTTAATGAG
This sequence comes from Archocentrus centrarchus, assembly GCF_007364275.1. Lineage (NCBI taxonomy): Eukaryota > Metazoa > Chordata > Actinopteri > Cichliformes > Cichlidae > Archocentrus > Archocentrus centrarchus. Next base: position 10,324,724 of record NC_044357.1, on the reverse strand, counting down.
CATTTTATTATAAAAATCTCTATGTAGTTTAGATCTAATGCATCTTTTGCTTGACTTTGTGGTGCAAGCACCCATTTTCAAAGGATATTCACCCATCACTACAAGTGTGCATATTTATTTTTTTAACCTATATTTTATATAGGTGCATTTCAGGTATAGGACAGTTATTAGTGGGTAACTTGCAGTATGGTACTATTGTATTGTGAATAATTTAGTCTCTCCTGTGATAACCTTTGAAGTGAGAAGCAGCTTCAGGTCCTGTCCCGTCTCTCTCTCTCATCCCACCAATCACTGCACTCCTTCCCTACAGCAGAAGATTTAAGATTTACCTGATTGCATAATTTTGTCTTAAAAGGCTTCAGTATTGCCTGATGAAGTAAATGATGAGATTTTTTTTTAATTATATATTTCTGCTCTTCTCCATACCTTGATGTGTATTTTGTTGTCATTACACTTTTTGGTTTGCCTTCTTGATCCAAAACAAGCTTTTAATGGACTCGCTCTCTACTGTCCATTAAAACATTGTTTACTATGAGCAAAAATTATATGACACGTCTTACCATGCCACTGCCTTACCTGTTTTACATCAGGTGTACTAAATATTTACTGAGACCCAGAAATATTGCTCTTGTTTTCCCTTTTGCTGTCATTTCTTTAGTAGTTACAGGTGCTCGATACATGAGTGCCACTTTGAGTGCACGTGCACTCGATATATCCATTTAAATTTGTGATATTGTGAGACTAAAGTAGTTGTTTGACGTTGGCAGGCTTGAAGTGCCCTTGATGTTTGTGCCATTTTACCTTTGAGTTTCTCTAACCCTGAGCTGAGCATCAGACTGTAAAATCATAATTGAGCCTTTGCATTCATCATCACAAATAAAAAAAAAAATCATACTTTCTCTGCCTCTTTCATTCTCCTCAATATCCGTATCATTCTTATCTCACTCCCAGTGTAACATAAGATATCCCAAAACATAAGCAAGTCAGAATTGGAAGAAATGACTTCAAACAGTATGATGGTTACAATGAGATACAATTTTAATTAGTAAAAAGTGTTTCAATATGCCGCAATGCTGCTTTATGTTAGGTCGCTGAGTATGTGTAATTAAAAATCTATCCAAACAAACGCATGAGACACAGAAGCCTCAGCTAAAAGTTTAAGTTTTACATGAATGTATGAAAATGAAGTTTGTATGGGTCTCAGAAACCCTCAGCATCTCCCCCACTGGGCCCTCCAAAGGCCAGCTGCTGGTCGTGGGGCCTCTTTGTGTTTGCCTTTTGTAATGAGATGCCATCTGGCTCTGGCTGTTCAGAGCCTGCTCTCCTCTCCCTGTGCTACTCATCATAAATATGTTAATACCTTTACTGCATTTTCTCTCCACATTGGATAGAGGCAGACTCCCCCCAGTACATATTCTGATGCACAGCAGCTTCCCATTGGCTCTGCGCTACCCAGTGCCCCCTCCTCTTCTTCAGTGAGTCGATCCATATTAATGAGACAGACTTGTATGTGTTTCCTACATCTGCTTGTGGTATTGTGGAGCTTTGGAGCAGGAGGGAGGGCTATAGGCCTGACAGCAGTAGCAGGAGTAGAAGGAGGAGGAGGAGGAGACTGCAGCCATGTCAGTTTGCTGTGAGCTGGACGGTGTCTGAAAACCAGCCATGGCCATGTCGCTGAGCGCTGATGATGAGGACTACGACTCAGACTCGGAGCAGGTTAGCACCCTAAAGCCCTGCAGGCAGGCGTAAATGAGGCCGCCGGAGGAATGCTTGTCAGACGTAGCAGTGTGCAGCATCACAGGGCAGTGAAGAAATGGAGATACCTGGAGACAAAAGCACTGATTCAGTTTACCTTCTGTGCTTGGGCTTTGATTTTTTTGCCTTTGTTTATTTATTTATTTATTTTTGGGTGATAGATTTGCTGTGTATGTGTGCGTGCATGCTCGCATTTCATTGTGAGATAAATCCAGCAATAGGAGGTTATGTTTATATAGCCCGGGGTTGCTATTGGTTGTGTGAAGGTGCAGGAGATGAACGGTTTGATTGTAAAAGTATCGATTGCATGCCAGAATAGATGACATAATAATAATAATTTTTTAAAAAAAGGTTATTTTTTCAGTATGTGTTAGTGGAAAAAACACATTTTTGTGTAAATGTTGGGCACATTTAAGATAGAATGAGCCCACACAGACACTGTACAGAATGTGTTTTTGTTCATTTAAATATTTCTTCTACTATATGCTTTACTCCGAACCACACCCCCTCACATTAAGTCTGTGCCTGCATTTAGATTGAAAAGATGCTGACTACAGATGAATGAGTCCATCTTGCTCTGCTGGCAGATTTTAAAAGGCTTTTTTTTTTTTTTCCTTTCAAGTTTTATTTCAGCCAAAGTTAAACTATTCAAACATCTTAGAGATGCGTTATGTCCACAGCAGTAAATCACTGTCTTACCAGTGATAGCAGTTCAGCCTCAACCTTAACAACTCGTGAAATATTACTGCCAGATTGTATGCTTGTGGTGTGTGGTCTCGACATCACCAAAGCATGCTGTGCACACTCTGTAAGTATGGAGAGTTTGTAATGGATTGACATTGTCATTGATTTTCAATCAGAAGTCTTCTTGTCTGTATCCCCCCTACAGAGAAATTGTGAAAACTGGTAACAATTATTGCATCGTGGCAATGTGAACGTGGTGTGTTTATGTCAGTGCAGAGTTCAGACATCACACTGTTGTATGGACTGCTGCTATCAGCCATCTGATATTGAAGTTTGCCATATTGTTTCTGCAGTGTGTGGTGTCTTCACTGCGATGATGGGTATCTTTCTACCAGCTCAGGGCTGTGTCACTGAAAACAAGAGTCTGCTTCTCATAATGTTTTCCAGCTGAATGAGCTTTGAAGTACCAAGAAATGATTAGCGGGTCACCCGTGCTGTCCTTGTTACTGTACAAAAGGGAAAAATGTGGGACAAAGATCATCCTTGCTGTAAAAAGGCACTTCTTCTGGAACATGCTGATGAATGCTTAGGTGCTACTGGTGATATATTTTCTAGTCAAGAGTTCTTGGATTTCAAGGAAGTTGGTTGTCTTTGGTTGTCTTTGGTTGCTGTTGCCAACCTTTCCTGTGATTTAATATTGCGTGTCACACAGGGATATCTGCTTCAGAGATCACCCCACTTATCAGTCTGCAGGGAGGGGAGGGTTGGAGGGGAATTAGTGGATAATATAGACAGCAATCCAAAATCTCTTTAATTACTTTAATACCTTTTTAGCAGTGCCTTTTATTGTTTCCCTTTGGTTTATGTACCTGTCAAGTTACAGCTATAAACAAACATTAATGAAGACAATATTCCTGCACCACCTGGTTACCTGTTGTTTCATGTGATCTGACATTAGTGTAACTTCAGCTTGTCACCTGACACTTAAATGGCAAAAGCTGAGTTGCAGAACATCACATGTGTTGTTTTGCTGGGTAATCTGGTCTCATTTCATTGTTTCTTCTCTTCCTAATCCCACCCCCTCCCCAACCATCCCTCACACACACACACACACACACACACACACGCACACACGCGCGCACCAATATCTCACTCTAATCCTGTCTGGTCGCCACATATCTGACTGGCTGTGTCAGTCAATTTTGTGGCTATTGTTGGAATAAATTATTGCAACGTGCGTAAGATAGAGGGTACTTAATTTTTTTGTTACAGAGTCTCATTACAGTTCTTATTGGTTACAAGTCCGTGTGTCATAGACTGTTCTGTTAGGGAATGGGACGTGGCTGTTGCTATGCTGACACTAGGAAAATCTGCACTGCCGATGTAACTAAAGAAATCCGATCTTCATTTCCAAGAGCTGCAGTGTTTTGCACTCCTCGTTCATGTTTATTTCATCTCACACACTGCACTCTTATTTTTTTCATGTGGCACGGCCGGCAGTGTTTTGACTCGTGGTTTTCATGTTTTAAAAATACATTGTTGTGGTGGGGATGTGAGCCTGAGGGGGAGCAGAATATATGACACAAGAAAAAAATAATGATGCTGATCAAAGACCTCTTATTTCAGTTGCCCACTTCTGTTAAATAGAGCACATTTAATAATATGCACTGCTCTAAATCATAGAATAATAGGTCCTAGTGATCCATGTGTGAAATGTAGCCATAAGTGCAGCTTCCCTTTGAAGTAGAAACATGCAAGCAAGTGAGGTGCTAAATTTGGAAGACGCCTCCAGGGACGTTTTTGATGTGTTTGTTTTCTCTCGTACTCTGAGCTTTACCAGGCGTGAATAATGTGTTTATGCACAGCATGTTTCGATCAGGTTTGTGGATATGTGCTATATGCTGTTTGCGTATATAAATGCAGGTGTTTTCATTTTGCTTTCGTCTATGTTTGGAAATCTTGACCCAGAGATGGAAAAAAACAAAGAAAGGATTAAGCAATACTTTATACGTCAGCTGTAGCACCAACCGCAGCTGGATTTAATAGCCTGTTTGTTTGTTTTTTTTTTTCTTTTTACATAACATGATTGTAAGTGTTCTCTAAAAGGCCGCTAGGCTGTAGAGCTTCATTATTAAAATTTAAATAATCAGTCATCAGAATGATGATAAACATGTACAGCAGTTTGTTAGTAAGAATGCAAACCAGAGGTAGTGGAAACTAATGACGCAAGTACTTTAACACTGACATCCTAAAGAGAAATTTGCGCAGCATCCCTTATAATAATGAACTTTCCATATCTCATATTGTACTGCATCCCGCTGCATGCTTAATACAGTACCAGTCAGAAGTTTGGATACACTTACCCAGTCAAATGAATGGGTCAGTGTGTCCAAACTTTTGACTGGTACTGTATATAGTTGCACAGTACTGATGACTATTTTGAAAATGACACATTCACCGTTTGCCAACACATGACTGTATCTGACCTTTAAGTGCATACTTGTTGGCTTGTGGTTACTGATGCATCCCACTTTGTCCCCCTTGTCTTTTTTAGCCCCGGCCTCCCAACCGGCCGAAACCTAAGATGGCAGCATCTCCTGCGTCCGCAGTCAAGCTGTCGGCCAGTCGGGGAACATCTGGTGCCAGGCGGAGAAGGACGCGCTGTCGCAAATGCGAGGCGTGTCTGCGGACGGAGTGCGGAGAGTGTCACTTCTGTAAAGACATGAAGAAGTTTGGCGGGCCGGGGCGGATGAAGCAGTCCTGCATCATGAGGCAGTGCATTGCTGTAAGTATGTTACGTGTGAGTGAATTTTTGTGTGGTGCGCGCATGCAAAATGAGCTTTTTTTCAATAAGATTACAGAACACACAAACAAATCATGGGCTGTTTTTTTTTGGCTAAAGGGCAAAAAGCTGCATAAATAAAAACAAATTAAAGCAAAAAAATTGGGAAAGCTGATTCTTTTCCATTACAAAAGTTCACTAAATCCATACCGACCATTCACTATTTCAAGTATAGGAATACAAAAAGCAGTTCTTTCCAGTTGAAAGTCATTAATGCAGTATGAAGCTTAACAAGTGATAATGATGGGCCTCCTGGGAGCCACAATTCCTCCCAACACCTGGAAGAGCCTAAGTAGACTTCAGCACAGGTGTGATGACGTGTCTTCTAAAGCATGAAGCAGAGCTTGATATGCTTTTGTTCAAAATTGTTAGTTTCCCATTTCCATTTTTTGTTTTATGTGGATGATGCGTGCTGTTTTAACTTCCCGAGGTCTCTGATTGGTAGCCGTTTCAAAGCCTTTGGTTAAATAAGAAGGTAGAGCCAGTGGGTGATTCACTTAGCTTTGGATAAATACTGAACATGGATGGAAACACCTCCATAGGCTCTCTAAAACCTACTGATTAACATATCATATGTTGTTTGTTTAATGATTATTTAAATGTAAGCCTTTGGCATTTTGGTGTCACTATGAGTGAAGGAGTCACTGCTTGTAGACAAGGAACAGTTCACATATTTAACCTTTCATGAAAACCAAAGCTTGTCAGTTGCAATTTGGTTTCACTACAGATTAAACAAACAGCTTCTAATGCATCAGTGAGCTTTAGAAGTATTTGTCTTTGTATAAAGCCAGGATAGCTGTTTATTTGTATCTGTTGTTATCTAAATTAAAAGTCTCAGACTATCATTTTCACTCAGGAGTTGGTTCTGTGCTTTTCATAGGATCTGCTTAACTTTATGTCCCTTGACTTCGGACCCAAGGCACAAGCACTCAGGGACCAGTCTGGACTGTTTGCATCTTAGGTTGAAGCAGAGGTGGTTCCTGTAGTCCTCTTCCTTGATACCCTTTCATACTCCTGCACTGATTGAAGGGTGTTCCTCTCAAAGTGCAAGGCAATATATCTGTGTCCAATCAGCAACTACTCCAGAACCACACGGGTGCACTCATAGTCAAGTTTATAAGAAAACACCTGTTAATTAGGTTCTCAGTCATCCAGATCATGGCAGTCTTTAGCACTTGTTGAAGGCAGCTTCACTTCTTTTTTTAGGTTGATGAAGAGTGTTTCATCTCTCATCCGAGAGGCTTCATGAGTTCTCAAAACTGATGGGGAGTCCCAGGTATTTAACCCCATTCAAGACAAGTCCCTTTCCAGGTGTTTCAGCCCCCATCCACACCTTGACCCATGTGACCTTAAACATAAAGGTTCCAGGATTAGATACCTGGGAAAATAATGGGAACTCCCCTGGGGATTGGCCTTAGGACTCTTGAAGGAGAGGTGAAACACCTTCAGGAATCTAAAAAGAAGTCCAGTTGCCTTCAACTCAAGTGCTAAAGACTGCCAAGATCTGGATGACTGAGAACCTAATTAACAGGTGTTTTCTTATAAACTTGACTATGAGTGCACCCGTGTGGTTCTGGAGTAGTTGCTGATTGGATTTTAGCTGCTGTTTGTTTTAGCTGTGACACATGTAATACAGATAATGCAAGCAGCAATAGCAGATATTTGCTGTTATGATAGCATTTACACACATGGAGGGAGTGACAATGACCTGGTTTGTATGTTTCAGTACCAAGGACAGAGACATGCAGAGGGGTTGAGTTTGATTGTTTCTGCATTATAGATGATGAAAAGTGCTCTTTTAATGTTTAACCACACCAGATACAAGATAATGAGCGAGCACTTGGGTCCTGGCCTTTTTATCCACTCTATCTCATATTTAAGTAATGCAAAACATGCTTAAGTCATTCTCCATATTAACTTACGCTGATACAGAGCAGTCATCGGAGCGAAGTATAACCCACAGTTCATCACGAGCCGATATGCATGCTGCTTTAGCCCATTTGTTGGTTGGCTAATGTTATTGATTGAAGCTCACGGTAAATAATGAACTAGCTGTTAGGGTTATAACACAATGGATTCATATGGAATATATATCAATGTAAATCAGACCCATTTTTTTAAGTTATAGTGGCAGACTTGAATGATCAGCCTTTTAGATCAACAATTAAGAGTTATTCAACTGTATAAAACAACCATTGTCTTAACAATCAGTGAAGTAAATCGTATTCTTCCTGTCACATCAGTATGTCATTATTGTTTAGAGGTGGCTGTTTGTCAGGAGGTAGAGCAGCCTCAGCTCTTTTGGTCCACATGTTCTCAACAAAGATACTGAACCCCAGACTGCCCCCACTGTATAATTTGTGTGTGTGTGTGTAAGATGGAGAAAGTACTGCACCTATAGAATAAAACACTATAGCTGTGTGTGTGTGTGTGTGTGTGTGTGTGTGTGTGTGTGTGTGTGTGTGTGTGTGTGTATAAAATGGGTGACTGTGGCTTATAGCGTAAAGTGCTTTGAGTGGTCGATAAGACAAGAAAAGCGCTATATAAATTCCTGCCCATGTACATTTTTCCATCACTCAGACTGGATTTTTAATTTTCTGGTTCCTTAGTTGAGTCATATGAGTAGGCTGTTGAAAGCAAATTGTTCCAGCTCTGTTTTGTTTCACCCTTCTGAAAAAAGTGTGGGTTAAATTTTGGTAAGCCAATGAATTGTTCATAAGTGGAGCGTGAGCTGATGCAGCAGCCTTTATTTTCTGCACTGCCTTTTTTTTTTTTTCTTTCTTTCCTCTAGCCTGTACTACCCCACACAGCAGTGTGTCTTGTCTGTGGCGAGGCAGGGAAGGAGGACACAGTGGAGGATGAAGAAGAGAAGTTTAACCTTATGCTCATGGAGTGCTCCATCTGTAATGAGATTGTTCATCCTAACTGTCTCAAGGTAAAGATCTGAGTCAGCTGCTTGTTTCATGTCAAACACGGTTTAATAGTCACTGCGTTTTCTTTTTGTTCAGATTAAAGATTCAAATGGAGTAGTCAATGATGAGTTGCCAAACTGCTGGGAGTGCCCAAAGTGTAACCATGCTGGGAAAACTGGAAAAGTAAGCATCAGTATGGACTTTATTCTGCATATATCAGAATGATGCATTTATTAAACGGATGATTTTTAGTAAGAATCTAAGAACCAGAGAAATAAAGTTGTACTCTCTTTTTTCCTAACCTTTTGGCCTCAAAGCAAAAAAGAGGGCCAGGGTTTAAGTATGCATCCAACCTTCCCGGCTCGCTGCTGAAAGAACCACGGTTAAACCGAGATTCAAAGGAAGAGCCAGACCCACCCATGGTGGCTCCGACAACTGTTCCTGCCTTGACTACCACATCTGCTGTGAAGAGAAAGGCAGAACGAGATGTAATCGCTAAGAAAAACGACGAGGAGCCTCCTAAGAAACGTCCCCCCTTACTTTCTCTGGATGGTATGCCCCGACCAAGACTGGAGGACAATCCGCTTAGAAAAAAGAGGAAACTATTTGACACCAATGATGAGCCTATCATTGTTAAAAAGAAGGTGAGGTCCTTGTCTCTGTGGAAAGTCACAGTCTGAGTAGTTTCTTATTTAGTCTTTTATATTTAAAAGACTTTTTTTTTTAAATGTTGTGCTTACTGGAAATATTATAAAGGATCAAGATGCAGAAAACCAAGAGTAGAAGAATATAACTATAGCACTGTGCAAAAGTCTTGAGCTACCCCTCATTTCTTTATATTTTGCTTCCAAGGAGCCAGACCTTCTTGTAATTTCTTGAAGTGGTTACCAACAATAGGTCTCCAGGCTTTCTGAAGGTCTTTCAAAGTTTTTCTTTGGACATTGGCTGCTTTTTCGCTCATTTCACACATAACAGACAACTTAGAAAAAAATCTATTTTAAATTGTATATGTAGGGACTTTGTTACTAGCAGCCTGCCAGTAAAATATATAATTTCTTTTGCTGAAACTACAAAAAATACCAACAAAGATTAGACCGCTTGACAGGGATGAAGTAGGATTTTTGCAATGCCGTATATATATCCTTATATACTGTATTTCCATCTATGTTTGCACTAGCGTCATTAAATTGTTGCACCTATTCCCAATTTTCCCTGCAAAACATAAAGAGAGAAGGGATGACTGGAGACTTTTGCAGTGTTACACAGTACCAGTCAAAAGTGTGTCCAAACTTTTGACTAGTAGTGTTGCTTAAAATGCAGACAGACACTAAAGTTTTTAATTAAGATGCAGATTTTTAATTAAAAAACTTTAATATATTTGAAATATGTCAAGAAAGCAAGAGCTTTGACTGTCCTGATCTTTATGCTGAAAAACTGATAATTCTGACTGCTCTAAAAACAATTATTCTCCCTCTTTTCTTTCTTAGAAGAAGCTTTCAAAACCAGATGATTCATTTACTTCGAAGCTGCTGCGGCATATTAAGACAGAGAATGATCACGGTGATGAAGAAGACGACCAGGAGGATCATGAAGAAGATAGGCTGTCCTTGGAGAGGATGCTTTTAAAGGAGAAAAATGAGTATGATGATGAGGACCAAGAAGGGGATGCTGAGGAAGAGGAGACTGTGAAAAAAGAGAGAGAGAGTAATGCAGAGGTTCTTCTAAGCCCACTGCTGAGAACATCCACAGCCAGAGAAAGTGACCAATCCTCCTCCAACTCTCCCAGAGCGGGACCAAGCAGCGAGTCAGGAGAAGCCCAAGAGAAGCCCAAGCTGAGCCCCACTCAGCTTAAAGTGCGACATCAGCGCAGACGTCCCCCCAACAAGGAGGTGAGCAAAGAGTTCAGCCAAGAGACACCCAAGACAGAGGATTGTCAGAGCAACCAGAAGCTGGGCCCAGTGAAAAAGGAGGAGGACAGCCCACCCAACCTCAATCGCAGACCACTTAAGAGCGAAGACTCTGTGACCAATCAGAACCGAAAACCACTAAAAACTGAGGACCCACCTGCTAATCAGAGCCGTAAAGTCGTTAAAACAGAAGAAGGTGTCATCAGTCAAAACAGACAGCCACTGAAAACTGAGGACATCTTGGTCAATCAGAATCAAAGGCCAGTAAAATCTGAGCCTGAGAGCGAAGTAGACGAACAGAAGCCTAGGTGGCCTCTCAATAACGGCAGCAGCGACCTGGGGGACTGGCTGCGACATCGTGGGCGGGAAATGAACGGGACGCCACGTGGTTACTCGCCACTCGGTTGGAACAGAAACTCTCCGATCACACCAATATGCCCTCGACCACTTCCCTGCCGGTCGCCACCGAAGTGTATCCAAATGGAGCGGCATGTGATCCGGCCCCCTCCCATCAGCCCCCCTCCAGACAGACTGCCCCTGAATGATGGCGAAGCACACGTAATGCAGCGAGAAACCTGGATGATGGTGTTCGGTCACCTCACTCACAGAGATCTTTGTGTCTGCATGCGTGTCTGCAGGACCTGGAATAGATGGTGAGTAGAAAGACTGTGGATCTGAAAACATGACTCCTTCACTTCATCACACCAGTCCAGAGAAAATGTCTGCTGTGTCTCTCATCAGGTGCTGTGACAAAAGGCTCTGGAAGCACATCAATCTGAATCGCTGTAAGTCCATCACTCCTCTCATGCTGAGTGGGATCATCCGCAGGCAGCCGGTAGCTCTTGACCTCAGCTGGACCAACATTTCCAAGAAGCAGCTCAGCTGGCTCATCAACAGACTTCCAGGTAAATAAATTCAGCCAACAGTACACAGGTGTGTTTGTGTCTGTATGAAACAACCTAGTGATACACCATACTGCCACAAGTATTTGCTCGTCTCCCTTCACGCACATATGAACTCGAGTGACATCCCATTCTTAATCCATAGGGTTTAATATGATATCGGCCCACCCGTTGCCGCTATTACAGCCTCAACTCTTCTGGGAAGGCTTTCCAAAAGGTGTAGGAGTGTGTTTATAGGAATTTTTGACCATTCTTCCAGAAGTGCATTTGTGAGGTCAGACACTGATGTTGGGCCAGAAGGTCTGGCTCACAGTCTCCACTCTATCTCATCCCAAAGGTGTTCTATCAGGTTGAGTTCAGGACTCTGTGCAGGCCAGTCAAGTTCTTCCACACCAAACTTGCTCATCCATGTTTTTGTGGCTTTGGGCACAGGTGTGCAGTCATGTTGGAACAGGAAGGGGCCATCCCCAAATTGTTCCCACAAAGTTGGGAGCATGAAAGTGCCAAAATGTCTTGGTATGCTGAAGCATTAAGAATTTCTTTAACTGGAACTCCTGGCAACAGCCAAACCCAGACTCGTATATCAGATCGCCAGATGGAGAAGCGTGATTCATCACTCCGGAGAATATGTCTTCACTGCTCTAGAGTCCAGTGGCGGTGTGCTTTACACCACTGCATCTGACACTTTGCACTGTGCTTGGTGATGTAAGGCTTGAATGCAGCTGCTCAGCCTTCGAGACCCATTCCCTGAAGCTCTCTACACACTGTGTTTTTGAGCAAATCTGAAGGCCACGGGAAGTTTGGAGTCTGTAGTAATTGACTCTGCAGAAAGTTGGCGACCTCTGCGCACTATGCACCTCAACATCTGTGTGATTTTACGTGGCCTACCACTTTGTGGCTGAGTTGCTGTCATTCCCAATCACTTTCACTTTGTTATAATCCTAACAACAGCTGATTGTATTTAGTAGTGAGGAAATTTCATGACTGGACTTGTTGCACAGGTGGCATCCTATCACGGTACCACACTGGAATTCACTGAGCTCCTGAGAGCGACCCATTCTTTCACAAATGTTTGTAGCAGGCTGCATGCCTAGGTGTTTGGTTTATACACCATGGAAGTGATTCAATGGTGAGTGAAAACCTTTGGCAATATAGTGTATGTACAAGTAATGAAGCATTTATGTGACAGTTTTGTGTATTTATGTGTTTATTAACATGGGACGCATAAGCCACAAGAGCGAGAGAGTGATACAGTTTAGAGTGAGTCTGATGGCCTTTAGAGAAACAATTTTGAAATCTACTTAGTCTCACTACATAATTATTCAAATGATAATGAACTGTCACAAAGTGGAGTGTTTCTTATTAAAGGACAATTTAGAAGGGATTATTTTTCAAGCTTGCAGTCTTCACTTTTAGCTGTTGTGAAAACAACTTTAAAAAGAGATGTGGAGACAGTGACTCTCAACACAATTTTACAACCCTTTGGCTTATGTCATAATATGTCATAATAAACCAGATATACAGTACAACAATATTATGTAAAATAAAAAGAGGACTTAGAGTAATTTTGGTTAAATGTGTTTTTTGGTTTTTTTAGTCAGCATATTTACCTTAGTTGAGACTGCAAAGCCAAATGTACTCAAAACATCATGTTACAGAGCCCTCTAATGGTCACAGTTGGGGAGAGCAGTATTTTCAAACTAGTTTTGGGACTCACTCAGAATAGTTTTTTTTCCATTTCTCTTGATTCTTATGTGTTGTGCTGGTAAAATACAGTTACACTCTGCTGAAAGGAGAATTAATGTGGTTATTTCTTGGACCTGTGGTTGACTCTGTGGTGATGTAACTATTCAAACCTGTGGTTCTTTTTATGACAGATGTGTTAGCAATATATTTGAAGAGTTCAGAAATACTGTAAGATAAATGCAATGCAGCCACTGCATGTGGTTGGTGTTAAACCCTTTCCAAACATAATCCACATCACAGCCAGAGTCATTGCTGCAGCTTGTCTCAGTGGGTCCACAAAGCGGTTTCTGGGAGAGCCGCATGAACAGCTTTTACTTAGCCTGGGTAGCCATAGCTGAGGGTGCACTGATTCACCCTTTGGTCACTACCAGCAGCTGTCTACTACTTAATGTATAATATTGCATCATAACACAGCTCAGCCTTTCAGTGTGGATGGCATGTCAGTGTCTCAGAGAATGAAAAAATGTGCTGAAAATTTGCATGTTCAGTTTTCCAGAGAATTTAAAATAAAAAGCTGTGTGATTTTCTTTCTTTTGTTTTTTCATAGGATAGTATTTGATTAAATGCCTTTTCTGTGTTGATATTTTTAGAGGATTTACATGTTTTTATTTGCTACTCAGTTTTTGCTAAGAATGCTTGCTGCATCTGAGACGGAAAACTCAGAAACAACACACAGTTTGTGTATTGCTTCTGTGAAAACTGTGTGTCACGAGGTTCTTTGTGTCCTTACAGGTCTACGCGTGCTGCTTCTGTCCGGATGCTCGTGGGTGGCCGTCTCTGCTCTCTGCACCTCCAGCTGTCCTCTCCTGCGAACTCTGGATGTTCAGTGGGTCGAGGGACTGAAAGACGCTCAGATGAGAGACTTGCTATCGCCTCCCACAGATAATAGGCCAGGTACCAATACTTTCTCTGTCTAAACTATCAGACACTAGGACAACATTATTGACTGAGTGAGCGAGTGTGATTAAGGGGGGGGGAAACTAAGTTAATGGGTGGACTAGTATAGCAATTAAAACAGACACAGAGCTGTGTGTGTTTTAATTGCTATACTTAACATGTTTAAAGTCACTCTGTTTCACAATGGTAGAATACAAATTCTGAGGTGGCAATTCATCCAATGACAAGCTCAAAGTACACAAACTTAAAAGTTTATGGACTAAACTAAATATTTTTCTCAGCTGTTATCATACATGCACTACCTCCCTGAGTCTATCAAGCCCACATAGTGTAATGGCAGTTTGTGAAATACTCACGACCTCTAATCTACTGACTCATGTTTATTTTCCATTTTTCCTGTTTCTGGAAAAGATTTCTGTCTGTCCTGTCTCATATATATCATATATACGAAATTGATATTTTCAGCTTTTAAAGGGTCAGAAAACATCCTCATTTGGAAGATGAAGGGGTTGGTGGTGGAGTGAATTATATTCATGTGAAAAACAATTTTTTTTTTTTGCAGGACTCTGTGCAGTCCTGTGACAAACTAAGTAGACCCTTACTACTGCCATAAGAATTAAGAAAGTAAATAGCAGCTGGGTGCTGCTAATCAAATGGACTTCATTAATTAATCATCAGCAAGCGTGAGTATGTCTTTAAAAAAAAAAAAAAACAGAGGTTTTGACACAGTCCTGACAGCATAGTTAGAAAAAGAGTGAAGAAGTGTGGCTTGTTGGGAAGGGTTGCCTGGAGAATGCTTCATCTCTCCAAAAAGAACATTGCAGCTCGGCTTAGGTTTGCAAAGTTTCATCTGAACAAACCACAAGACTTCTGAAACAATGCCTGTTGGACAGATGAGACTATGATAGAAATGTTTGGCTATGATGCACAGCGCAATGCCAGGAAAAAAAAAAAAACAAACACCTCAGTCAGCTGTCAGTCATGGTGGTGGAGGGTTGATGATTTGAGCTTGGTTTGCAGCCACAGGACCTCTGCACCTTACAGTTAATGAGTCAACAGTGAACTCCTCTGTATGCCAAAGTATTCTGGGGTCAAATGTGAGGCCAACTGTCCAATAGCTAAAGCTTGGCTGAAATTAGCTGCATGATCTATCCAGGCAGATCCTCCCTTAAACCAAACTGAGGCCTTTTAGTATCATCTGAAATTCATGTTGTCATGTGCTGGATGTGAGAATCGTGGACCTGATTCTACCGATGAGTTCACGTGTGGGGGAAAAAAAGGTTTTGACAAATGAAAAAGATGTTAAATGAATCAGTCTATCAGTACTTGACCACTTACTCCATATGTTACTCGGACCCAGAGCCAAGCCACTGGTTCCTGTTGAAGATCTGCATTTTTAAGGAGGGGATCACAGTACAGTTTCGTTTAAATTAAAAAGGCCGGCTGCTTCAATTTAGCAAATTGCTGTAAATGGTGGCTTTACTGCGGCCTGCAGGATTATTAGCCTCGAATGAATGAAAAATCGGAGCTTTAGCTACAGCAGCCCTGTTGCAGGAATATGTCACACAGATGAGTGATCTGTACCTTTTAATGTTGTTTGTAGACAACAATGGAGCTCTCTGGCATAGAGATGAGTTATGTGAGGCTTTAGATCCACAGACAGCAGTTGTCAGTAGGATTACTTCACTGTTGGGGGATTTATTGACTGTCTTTTCGACACTCATTAACTGTATACGGTGAATGGTCTCTCTTTACTTTATCCCTCTGTTAATCTCCTCCCCTCTGTTTTTAAACATTTTGCAGGTCAGTTGGACAACAGAAGTAAACTGCGTAACGTAGAGGACCTGCGTCTGGCTGGGTTGGACATCACTGACGCGTCTCTGCGCCTCATCATTCGTTATATGCCCCTCTTATCTAAGCTGGACCTCAGCTACTGCAACCACGTCACTGACCAGTCCGTCAACATCCTGACTGCTGCAGGGACAACCACCAGAGACTCGCTCACTGACATCAATCTGTCAGGTATGAATCTGTCTATATAGGCTCTAAAGTTAAAACATGCTCATAAAAAGGAAAATAGATATAGATATCATTCTCAAAAGGTCAACTCCCCTCCATCTCCTGTATTAGAGTTATGCCACTGACTTATGGCTAAATTCTAAATTTATTAAATGACAATTAGTATTAGGAATATATAAGAACAGCTTTACCCCATTAGTGATAGTGTGCTTTAGCATACTGCCGACTAGACCCAAACTTGGCACCTGTCTGCCTGATGCAGGTTCACTATAGTGTGTGCAGAAGTCTCCAGTCATCCCTCATTTCTTTATATTGTTGGGAAAAATGGGAAATAGGTGCAGTGATTTATTGAAACTTGTACAAACATACAGGGAAATACAGTATTTAAGGCAAAAACAGAGTTTATACAATTCCAAGGAGCTTGAAAATTAATATTTGGTGTGACCACCTTTATTCTTCATCATAGCCTGAACTCTCTTAAGCAGCTTACTTCTAATTTCTTTAAGTAGTCTTCAAGAATAGTTCTTCAGACTTTTTGAAGGACGTTCAAAGCTCTACTTTGGATGTTGGCTGCCTTTTGTTCTGTTCTCTGTAAAGATGATCCCACACTGCTTCAATAATGTTGAGGTCCAGGCTCTGGGGAGGCCAATCCATGACTGATAGTGTTCCATTATGTGTTTTTTGATCCCGGTATACTTTTACTGCATTGGCAGTGTGTTTGGGATCATTGTCATGTTGATAAATGAAGCTGTTACAAGTCAGATGCTTTCCAGGTGGTATTAAATGGTGGATCAAAATCTGATAGCATCTTTCTGAGTTCATAATTCCATCAGTTTTGACAAGTTCTCAAAACCACTGACTGAACTGTTTCTTAAGGACACATTTCAGATGCTGTTCATCTGCTGTAGACAGTTTTTTAGGCTGGCCACTCCTTTTGTCCTCCACGTGTTCAGTTTCACATTATATACCGTGCGGAGTTATCAGCCAATAGCTCTTTGAGAGTCACCTTATTGGCGTTAGGAGCTTAACGATACCATTAACAACCTTTTTCTTTGGGGAAATTGTTGTCTAGACAAAACAGTGGTTTATCCCCTGAGTTAGGTGCTTTTTTATGTTTGAATGAGTCATAGGTCAATGTTAAGTGGCTTAACAAAAAAAACCCCCAAAAAACCAAACTTATTCCTCTGAGTGAAAAGGCAGCCAATGTCCTGACCTGCAGAAAGGCCTGGAGAGCTACTGATCAGGACCACTTTAAGAAATTACAATGAACTCAGGCTCCTTGGAAGCAGAATATGAAGAAATGAGGGGTGGCTCAAGACTTTTGCCCAGCACTGTCAGTGTGGAGATTAAATGAAGGGTTCTCCACCGCTTTGTGAAAGTTATTCTTCTTTGTTTTCATTGCACTGATTGAGTTTTAAGTTGCTTTTGGAGGATAATGTTTGTTCTGCTTTCTTGTTCAGAAATGCTAAAATATTTTGGATCTCATACTTTTTCTCCTAGAATACTATTAAATCTTAAAAGCAGTGAATCAAAGGGCCATTATAAAAGTCAAAAAAGGTAGCATTTATTTTGGCTTTAAAAAAAAAGGGGGGGAAAAAGCACATCATATTGGGACTTTTCGACTCCTGTCCCGAAAGGCTGATTTATCCACGCGTGTGCAGAGTTTATGCCAGTACAGGTGACCCGTTATGCACCATTTGCTCATTTTCTTCCAACCCAATTTCTCCCTGCAGTCTGTAACAGGGTCACAGACCAGTCGCTGACCTATTTCAAGCGCTGTGGAAGCATTTGCCATATCGACCTGCGATACTGCAAACAGGTGACCAAGGAAGGATGCGACCAGTTCATCGCCGAAATGTCCGTCAGCGTGCAGTTTGAACTCATTGAGGATAAACTGCTGCAGAAGATCAGTTAGGCAGAGGAACACGGAAGACAGTGATGTGACTTTCACAAGTAGTAAAACTGCTGTCCACACGGAGGCAGCAGAAGACTGCTTACTTGTGTATAAGTTGTGCGACTCCAGGACAGTGAATACTCCTGTAAACCAGATATAAAGGGAGTTTGTGCTGCTAAGCAAGAATGTAAAAATGGTCCAGTAATGGCAATATAAAAAAAAAAAGAAGTTTTTGTTGTTGCACCTGTTTATAAGTTATTTATTCTTTATATTGTTTGATTGTTTCTGTATTGTACCCCGGGTTATCTTTTTTGGTGTTTATAGACTATTTTTTGTTCCAATGCAAAGTTTATTGCATTATAGATAAATATTTTTGTATCAGAAAGTGTTTCATACATTTATGTGCAGTATTAAATGCACCACTGTAGTGGCTCCATGGTGTAGTGGTTTACACATTCGCCTAATAAGCGAAGGGTCCCCGGTATGTTCCCGGGAGGAGACACAAATCCCTTTTTGGGGTTGCGTCAGGAAGGGCATCCGGCGTAAAAACCTGCCAAATCGAAACATGCGGAGCTACCCGCTGTGGCGACCCCTCGTCAATGAGGGGGCGGCCGAAAAGTAGCTTTTATTAAATGCACCACTGTACAGTATCATAGCACTGAAAGCGATTATTAGTTGGCATTACTGATAAGCTCTTTATTGTCGAGAGACAAAGGTCTAATGATTTGTTGCCAGACTGTAGGATGGTAGCTTGTGTTTGTGTGGGTGTTTTTTATATTTTATTATTATATATGCCAGAGTTCTGCTTCCTTTTAGATAAAGGTACTGTATATTTTGTTTTCTGTTTGGATTAAATATCTAGTTATTTGCACTGATGCGGTCAATATGAATACATGAATGTATTCTCACATACACTATACAGTGTACAGTGTATAAAGCATATTTTTTCAACACTAAAACATTCTGCTAATTTTACTAACAGCTTGTAGGTAACTGGGTTATATTAAGACATCTCTGCCAGTCTCCATCACTCTTTAGTATTACCGGTGCTTTGTGGAAGGAAGCGTTTTAGCTCTGCATGCAGAAATGTTTACACCAGTCAGTAGAGTTAGTAACTGTTAAACAATATAACCGTGTTTACTCCAGCTAAACTCCATATAACAAAAAAAGAGCTGAATCAGCAAAGCCGATAAGGTTTTAAATTTAGAAAAGAGACATTTTTGTGACCCGTGTCACTGTTAAAATCGGGCATACAAAGGAAAAATGCACTTGACCGTCTCTACTTTTTATCACCCTTATTTTGGGGCTTTGTATACCAAAATTGTCCCAGAAAACTGAGGACAACCTTGAAATAACAAGTCAAACCAATAGCAGTGAATCTCATGCCAATCTCAAAACACAAGGCCTTCACCAGAAACTCAGCATGAGACCAAACACACTGTATACAGTGTAGGAGGAAAGTGAAAGGGTTTTATAAAATATTTCTGTAAAATATAAAAGTGAAAAAAGGCCTTTGTTTCTTTGTTAGCCAGAAAGTCCACTGAAAAAAAAGGAGGCATATTAACACTGGTTGCATTAATATATTTTTTTTTTTTTTAAATGATTTTTCAGTTGAACTTCAGATGTAAGTACGATGTGACCTGTCATTCAGTGATACTGTTTCAAATTCATAAGCAATGTTCTTGCTGTACACCTATACTCTCCATAACTGTATTGTCATTCAGAAGTTGTTGGAAATTTTGACTCATGAGTTTAGTGATTTTTAATATTTTCATTTTCCTCTTTAAAAGTACAGATTTTTCTAAAAGTCTTTTGTGTAATTTTTGACTAGCACTCCAGTCCACACAGTTCAGAGGATGGGTTTACATTAAAATTTTATGTTTTTATTAAAAGGCCGTGTCTCCATGAAATATTTTAGTACATTACTCCAGATCTATTTATCTGTACATAATGTACACGCAAAGCTTCTTCAAAGTCAACCTTTGAGATATTAAATTCATTTTAAATACTGATGAGTGTATGAGTTTTGTCCTTTGGGTTTAAATCAGAAACATGTTTGTATCTTCATACTGAAACGTTCATCTTTATAGATTTACCACACGATGGCTAGCATACAGTACTGTGCAAAAGTCTTGAGCCACCCCTCATTTCTTTTTGTTTTGCTTCCAAGGAGCCAGACTTTCTTGCAGTTCTTTAAAGTGGTCTTATGCAGCATGCATGCAACTTTCATAGTTTTTCTTTGGACAATGGTCTAATTTTTTTATTCATTTTCAGTAGAATCTCTGTACCTGATCAATTTCAGAGCAATGTTTTTTGTTTAAGCCACTTAACACTGACCTATGACTCATTCAAGTATAAAAAAAGCCACATAACGTAACGAATGGACCAGTGCTGGATCTACACATAACAAATTAGTAAACCAATTTTAAATTGTATCTTTAGACTTTTTTTTGTACTCACACCCTGTCGCAAAAACACAATTTTGTTCCAATTTCTTTTCTTGAATCCATGACAAATGCCAAAGCTAACAGTTTGACAGGCACATAAAAGTATGTTTGCACCAGCAAACTGATTCCCAAAGCACTATTAGCTGAAAACCTGGCATATCTCAGCATGCTGTGCAGTCTGTCCTTGAAAATCTGAGGAACCTGGACAAGTGGAGGACAAAAGAAGAAGTGGCAGGCCTAAAAAAACTGTCTACAGCAGACAAACAGTATCTGAAATTTGTGTCCTTAAGAAATAGGAAAAAGCCCAGCAAAGTCCTGAGAGATGCATCTGGCCCTTCAGTCGATCCATCTACTGTTCACTGAAGTCTCATCAGAAATGGTCTCAGTGGAGGGATGGCTGTCAGGAAGCCATTCTTAGGGGAAACAGGGAGTAAAGGCTGAGGTATGCCACATTACACAAGAACTGGACTGAAAATCAGTGACAGATGAGTAATGAATCCAAATTAGAAATTTTTAGTTCAAATTGTCAATATGTGCAGAGGGTCAGGAGAGAGGTACAACAGTGAGTATCTACAGCTAAAACACTGTGGCAGTGTGATTGGCAAAAGTTTCCTTTTTCAGCATGTCAATATTCCCAAACACACTGCCAGTGAAGTAAAAGCATACTTGGACAGAAAAACACGATGGAACCCTGTAAGTCATAATTGGCCTCCCCAGAGTCCGGACCTCAACTTTATCGGAGCGGTGGGATCTTTTTTTGAAAGACATTGGAACAAAAGACACAACATCCAAAGAAAGAAATAAAAGAAATTAGAGGACAGCTGCCTAAGAGAGTTAAGGCTGTGGTGAAGAGTAAAGGTGGTCCAACTATTACATGCTGTATTTCCATGTTTGAACACATTTCAACAAATCCCTGCACCTACTTCCCATTTTTCCAACAAAATTTAAAGAAATGAAGATTGGCCTAAGACTTTTAAACAGTTCTCTTTCAATATATCAGTCAGCGAGAGTATCACCATTTTAGAAAATAAAGAGCAGGGTTTTACTTTCTGGTTTGTAGTACTGCATTTTATTGAATCTATTAAATCGTTTGTTTCTCTTGATTACCAAAATAAAAAGGTTCAACAGTCAAAATATAAAGATCCGGGATTATGAGTGCTTATGATGCGCTCTCACTCTGATAATACCTTAGCTGCCCATGAGTGACATCTTTGAGAAACAGCAGCAGCAGCAAACTGACTTACAGAGTTACACACTTTGTTACATTGCATGCCGTGAGTGACTTGAAAGCAGAGGACGACAAAAAAGGTGCTAGAAAGCAAGACTATGATGCAACTTTAATAGTGAGAGACATGATGCGACTCATGTCACCATGACCGGCAGAAATACATTCTGGAAAACAGTAAATTCTTCTTTTTTAAAACCTTTGTAATGATTAGAATTTTAAATCATCCCAAGTAAATGGAAAAATATACATTTAATAAAGTATCAGTAAATAACAATAAAAGCTATCTATGCAATTTACTTAACAGCGATTAAATTGCAGTTATTTTATTTACCACAGGCATACTGTACACACAGAGACTTCAGTGACATCCGAGTTAACTGGATCTCGTGACAAGAACAAAATGCTTTATTTGCATAACAGGTTAAAGTAAGTCAGGCTGCCTCTTACTGTGGATATTTGGAACGATGACATGAGAAAAAAGTAATCGTGTGGAAGTTTGAGTCAAAAACAAGAAAGAGGAGTAGCACCTGTTACCTTCCTAAGATCTGACATTAAAAGGATAACACAAACACTTGGTCGGTTTGGAAATGAAAAAGTATTGCTTGGTGCAAGTTATATAAAACTAAATAGACTTTAAAATATAAATAAATATAGTGGCTAAACTCAAGGTCCACTGGAGCTTCTGGCAGCATCTCATGGGGTCGTTTGCTTGCCTTTCCCACAAAGACGGGAGAGAGATGGGAGTACAGAAGCCACCAAATGAGAAACCCTTGCTTCCATAGCGTTAGTCCTTTTAGGCAACATCACTTATTTATGACGTGCTGCAGAGCTGGATCACTTTGTCAGCCCGACTGGTTCTACTGTCCACAGAACTTCTTCCCTTAGAAGCTGATAAAATGTGAGGACGTAAATTAACAGTCATGCATTTGTAGTTGTGTCACAGTTGTTGATTGTAATTTATTCAAGAGTGAGATTTATCTGCAAAAATGATGTAACATATAGTTAGTAAGAATATGTCGGGAAAAAAAATTTGCATCTTTTGACACTGACACAAAATTTTGCTGCTAAATTATATTTCATTGTGTTAGATTTACCAAATGTAAGGTGATAGAATCAAACTGTCTCATGTGCATCCTTTCTATAATCATTGGTAGAGGTATGGCAGTGTTAAAAATCAGCTTAGCTCCTCTGGAAGCTTCTCCTTGAGGTACAGTTAAGGAACCAGAAGATCCTTCACAATGATTATAATGGTAGAGAAGACATGGGCCCAGTAGGAGAGAAGACATGGGAACGAAAATGTTTTTCCTTCTTTGTCAGAAGGAGGAGGTGGCCTCTTGCATGATCTCCCACCTTAGGTCCTCTGATGTCATGGACCCTCTCTGTGGCCAGTAAGTGAACCATCACATCATGGAGACTGAAATGCAGCCAAAAGCTCTACAAAAAAAAAACAAACTTGAAAGTAGGCCTTGAGTTCTTTTTTGTTGTTGTTTTGTTTGAACAAACATTCACACAGTAGATATAACATGAATGCACACTGTGATTTAACCAACCGGCAAACGGCAGGAATCTTGGATGAGAACACGGAGAAACAATCCTTCCCACAGTAAGTGTTAACCGGCTCACATGTACACTGTTTCCCAAAGTCCATCCATGAGTAAATGGAAAAAGAGAACAAAGTATTACACCAAGCTTGCTGGTTTTGAGATGCATATACTGTGAAATCTTAACCAAATATCCACTCAAGGCATGATTTTTTGGCACCCTACATGCTCATGTGTGAAATGACCTGGTGCATAACAAATATTTTCTAAGAACACGTCTCACTCTCTCTCTCTTTTTTTTTTAAATGATATTGCACATCCTGAATAACACTGAGGGAGATGACACAATGCCATGTAGCATGACTGTGTAAACCATACTGACTAACCCTGGGATCTTATATTTTAACTGCTTCTCTTCCCTACAAACAACAACAAGCCGGTCCACTTCAAGTATCCACAGGACCACCTCGTGTCCTCTCCTCTCCTGTGGGTAGAATCAAAACAGACACTGGCGAGTACAACGTGATGGCAGGGATTTCTGCTGTGTGTTTTATAGACAAAAGACAGAAAGAGTGAATGTCCCGGTGCAGCCGATGCCGGTCCACCGGAGAGAGGAGGGACTGGAACATAAGTTAGTAAGGAGGGCAGGGGGGCAAACCGTGGTAGGCCAGAGGCAACAGTCTGGTTGCAAAGACCGAGAAGTTGCTCACGCCTGCTGCAGCATTGGGCCCTGTGAGACGTCATGCACAGCAGTTCATCCTCAAGTGATAAATTCAGGGCTCGGGCCACGCCTGAGGGCCGCTCCGACATGCACACACACACACACACACACACACACACACACACACACACACACACACACACACACACACACACACACTCACACACACTCACACACACTCACACACACTGAGTTTTAAGACTTGAAGACATGCACTGCCCGCACTACATACTGCCTGCAGATGGGGCACTCGCTCATCCGCTTTCCACATTTGGTGCAAGTTACCATGTGACCACATTCCAGTAACACACAGTCGATGATGGCATCCATGCAGATGCGACACAGGTTTTCATCAGCCGCCAGCCGAGCTTTGACAGGATCTGTGGATGGAAATATATATATATTAAAAAAATTTTCAATAAGCAATCCTTCGCTGTGGGCTTGTGAGAGTGTATGGAGATCAGCGATGAGGTGCACATGCAAGATAGAATAATAAACACAAACACCATCAACACTGTTTGGTCCAATAATCCACATCCGTGCACTCCTGTGGGTTTTAGATGTTATTTAAAATGATAAAATACTTTGCCCAAGTAATTAATTTTACTGCATATATTTATATCTACAATATTTGTTCTGTCTCTGGTTATTAAAAATATCACTGTTCATTTTAACTGGCGAACAGTTAGTTGTGCCTCTCTTGGAATAATCTAATTCTTTCTGGTATGGGATATTAACAAAAAAAAAAAAAAAAGGTGAGTGAAGCAAGTGCCAAAAATAGGTGCAGCACCTCAAATGCTACAACCTTTATAAACTCACCCATTTAAATCTGATTAAGGCTTCTCAGGGGTGTGACAAATATGACTGACAGGTGGTGGATGCCTATTAGGCTGCTAACTGTTTGTTAGGCACACCTCACCTTATTTGAGTCACTGAACTGGATCTCTTGACTGTGTTTGTGGTGTTAGTTCCTTTAGGAGCATTATACATGGTAAACACATGGCTGCTGTGTGGTTAACTGAACCAGCAGACAGGTCAAGAAGTCTGTGCTCTGGTTTGGGGAGCTTCTAGGATTTTAATTGTACGTTACTAAACACTTATTACTGGTTGTGTGTCTATCTGATGCACAATGCTAGCCAAACTTGCTACCATTAGCTCATAATCTAGCACCTTCACCCTCTTGTTGATATATGGTAACTTCTGGTTCCAAAAGAATAAGGTAGTTATGGCTATGATGCTAAAATTGAGGCATAAAAGAAACAGCTGTGTTTGGGTGACATCATGGTGGCTGCCACCATCTTTTATATACAGTCTATGGTTAAATGATTCAGTTTTAACTTAAAAGTAGTTTCTTGATAAAAAGGTTTCCATGCCACATTAAAATCAAACAATGCAGAAAACAACAAAAAGGCTTCATAGTACCAAAAACAGCAACATAAACCTGTGTAAATGTTTTCAAATGCAGAGGAAAAGGAGGACTTTATTTTATTTTTTAGATTGAGCCGTCCTATGACAGCTCATGGACTGAGCCATGCATAACAATCAACACATGCTGGTGGCAGACAGACAACCTCTCCCATCAAAACCATTTAAAAATGACAGCAGCAAATTATATTAGTGTACTGGTTTTCTAGAACTTAAATGATTTCTGACTGATCAGCCAATTGGCCTAAATCTGTGTCCTGCTGCTCACATCATGCGTGACAGGAAAAGACCAATGCAGCTGCAGCCTGTCTGCTGTCTGTGCACAGCTGACAAATAAGTGGAGCTAATGTGATCCTCAAGCCCTTCATGTCAACGAGGACGCTTGACAATGTAAATACACCTGGAGACATGCTGCCACTGAAGTACTATGATGGCTCATCAAGAGGTAAAAGCTCTTAAAGAGGGCATTAATGACAGCATGAGAAGCTGTCCTTCAGAATAAACAGAGATGACATACACAGGAGAAGAAGCACAAGTGACAGAATGTGGAGACAATAAACCAGGCAGGAAATAATGAATTTAAAAAAAGCACTGTAGCAACATTAGAACAAACAGAATAATGGCAAAGGACTGGGTGAGTAAAAACAGCTGCAGCATGCCTATACTGGTCTAGCAGATGAGTTGCAATGCAGTAACAGTACAATAATGATCATGGAGGACATGGAGATAATGTGTGAAGTCGCTTTTTCTAACATCTTACCTCCAGCTCCGCTGCAGAGAGGTGGAGGATATGCAACCACTTTATAGTTAAAAAGGGGCAGTGAGAAAGACAATTAGTTTGGGAAAAGTGAACTTGCTCTTTACTGTAAAAGCGAAGCAGCAACTGAAACAGTTTCTTTTTTTGCATTAAATGTTTCTTCACATAATTAGAGTGCACTAATGGCATAAGTGCAATGTCATAATTACAGATGTTTAGACAAAATAAAATAAAAATTACCTGCAGTTATGTTGACATTTTCCACTAAAGTACAAGAGGGAGAAAAAAAAAACATTTGTGAGAAATAAAAAAAACAAAAAATAAATATTATATATATATATATATATATATATATATATATATATATATATATATATATATATATATATATATATATATATTTTGTGAAATGAAGATTATAAAAAGAAATGATTAAAATTCAAAGTGCTCACGGGATTTCCTGTTCTGCTCGTTTTCTCTGTAGAGTCGATGCACTCGCTCCAGCAGCTCCCACTTCTCGCAGCAGCCAGAGTAATTGACAAAGTTCCTGGCGAGAATCTCTTTCAGCTGGCGGACGGAGAGGTTTTCTATCGCCTCTTCATTGTCGAGATCAGACAGCGAGGCTCTGATCCTCCTTTGTGTTGCCGGACTGACCTGCAATCCACACAGCAGTAGAGCCGTAATCACTTACTGAGCAGCAGGATAGAATTTCCTTTGACTTTAAGGATAAAGACAGTTCAGCTCTGTAGATGTGCACAAAACCAGGGATCATACCTCTATGAGACTTTCTGTGGGCTCCAGGTTCAAGAGGGATGCTGCTGGAGTATCCTCATGCTCCTGTGAGAGTAGAGATCAACACAGTTGCATTAACCGAAGTCAGATGAAACTTGAACTTGAAACTATATGAATGCATAAAAAGTTATATCACTATAAAGACAAAAAGTAAATAGCTTCTATAATACAGCCTGGTACTGTTCAAGGTGAAAAAAAGCATTGCAGAGATAAATATTGTATACTTTGTCATTTTACCTGCTGGCTTAGACCTCTCTGGATTAAAGTTATCAATGCTAAACCTTTCTGGAGATATACAGCAAAAAGTATAACAAAATAAGTCATTCCAGCTTTATATGACAAAGTTTTTATCACTGCCACGATAAAAGAAATGACTTTACTGCTATCTGTGACTAAATGAATGAATGAACAGAGATGTTTAAACACTGTCACCGCTCCTCTTAGCTCAGCTGTTAATTATTCTCTTTGAAGGTGGAGGTCAGGAATTTGGTGTATTTAATGGAGAATAAAAGACACTACAGACGAGTTTAGGCACTGTTTTGTGTAGCTCTGTATTATCACTGTTGATATTGTCACTTTGTTCTTTCATCTGTGTGACAAAATGAGCTCATGAGGTGCTGAAATAAGCTATAATTGATAACACGAGGAGTTCAGAGTCTCTGCTTCTGTGCCATAAAAACTATAGTCTCTCTGTCTCTGCTTCAGCACGTTCCAGCAGACCACCATCTTTCTTGAACAAAGATGTGTTAATAATGTATCCATCAGCATCGCTGCTAGGTGCCTAACACTTGTGCAGACATCATGCTTCTGCTCAGACGGGACTCCTCAGAGACACAAATACGAGCTGCAGATTTGACTCGCGCAAAGTGCTGAACCTCTGCGGAACACAATGTTGGATTTTATTCACCCATCAAAAAGATAAAAGTACTAGAAAGCACATGCATTATCTAACAAGGCTGCACAAGCGCACAGAGAAAAAAAAATGTATTGTGATAATAGTAAGAGAAGATGTTCAGAAGGGCTTTGTTTACAACAAAATGCACACAGGCCAGATATTTTTTCTTTTCATTGCAACTCTGCGCTGGAGGATTTCCTTGAAATGTGACTGGGGTCCATCACGTGTTTATCGATTTATGGATACCAAATGTAAAAAAAAAAAAAAAATCTGTGCACACATTTTTAGGGGCCATAACCTCTTGTGTGGATGCTGACACTGGCAGCTAGAAATGTCAAGATCATTTAACAACAGAGGAACTTCAACATATTGCCAAACCAATAAGCTGCTAGTTTTGACATTATTTTATGATAAAATGTAAGACTATTCTGTGATCCTGTCAATCATCATGTGTGCTAGAATGTTAAACCTCAAGGCAACTGATCCAAATTTTCCCTTTCTTTGATAGTCACCGTATTCTCCAGCCCCAGTCTGAAGAGTGACACCAGTATCCCCCAGACGTCGCCTCAGAGAAAAATGGGTTATTCATCAAAAGCAGCAATGTGTATATTCTTTTTTTGTGCAACTGAAATAGTATCAACGGCAGACCATGTATAACTAAGTGAGCATGAAAATCCTGCTCAGTTCAGGCTTCACGCAGTGGTTTCTCATTGTCACACAAAAAGTGTATCATTCAAAAAAAGGTATTTCATTGCAATTCACAGTTTCAGAAACTATAGCTGATCATAAAATCTAGAAAATATAGTTATAGTTACCATAGAGACTGTATATGAAAGATGGACCTAACCACTGTGCTGTCAGCCACTGGGTAGTGAAGTCCTCTCTATTTCATAAGCTGCTTTAACCTTTTTTTGAACTCCAACAGGCCCTATAATTTACATTTTATCTTCAATATGACATGAAAATAGTGACTGAGAGCATAAACTCTTTAGGAAAGTGTAGATCAAGTGAGAAGGGTAATTTTCTCATGGACGTCTGCAATTATTTTGCAGCCCTAAAGATCTGAACATTGTGTCTGCAATGGCCTTGTCATATTGAAATAGTGCCGGTTCCAGCACCGGGCATCCTTGACACATAAGTAATATCAATATACACTCAGCAGCCACTTCAGTAATTACACCTTGCTAGTACTGGGTTGGACTGCTTTTGCCTTCAAAGCTGCCTTCATTCTTTGCTGCATGGATTCAGCAACAACACTCAGGTAGGCTGTGGTGTTTAAGCAATAAGGCCTAAAGAGTGCCAAGAAAATATCCCCCACACCATTACCAACTTTTGATACAAGGTAGGATGGATCCATTCTTTCATGGTGTATACACCAAACTCTGACCTTACCAGCCGAATGCCGGAGCAGAAATTGAGACTGGTCAGACCAGAGAAGCATTTTTCCAATCTTCTCTTGTCCAATTTTGGTGAGCTGATGTGAACTGCTGCCTAAGATTCCTGTTCTTAGCTGACAGCAGTGATGCCTGGTGCGGTCCTCTGCTGCTGTAGCCAATCTGCTTCCAGTTTCGATGTGTTGTGTAGTCAGAGATGCTCTTCTGCATACTGTGGTTTTAACTAGTGGTTATTTCCGTTAGCGTTGCCTTCGTATCAGCTCAGTGTAGTCTCGCTGTTCTCTTTTGACCTCTGGCATCAGCAAGGCATTTTCTTGCCCTGAGAGCTGCAGCTCACTGGATATTTTCTCTTCTTCAGGCTGGATAGTTGTGTTTTAGTTCAGCAGCTTCTTAACAATTCAGAAATCACCTTTCTTTCACCGTCTGATGCACAGTTTGATCTTCAGCAGGTCATCTTGACCTGCATGCCTAAATGCACTGAGTTACTGCCAGATAGATATTTGTGCTGACGAACATGTGTACCTAATTTATTGGGCGGTGAGTGTATATGTTAATTCACTGAGCATTTGTAACTGTATGTGAAGGTTTCCTAGCATCTTTTTTGGCAGTGATGTCTGTTGTAAGAATATGTTTATTCATATATGTGAATTTTAATGAGGATGTATATTTTAAGAGTAGTACAGCAGGAGAGCATGTCACAGCTATATCTACCACATCAGTTAGATTAGCACAGACCCCTGCCTAGTCACGAAGTGCAGTTTGGGACGATAACTGTTCCACAGAGTAAAATCTAGTTGACTCGAGGCAATTTGCTGCTCAAATTTTGACAGATTTTTGTCTCAATAATTTATCAAGTTAACACAAACGTCTCAGATGACTTGTGCTTTCTTGTTTGCCTTTCTTTGCAGCACACGTGTGACAAAATTTTATTGTAAGAATTCTAAAGAATTTATGTGCCACTAAAAATCACACAGCGCCCATCTATAAAGACATGAGAGGCGGGGCGTACAGTAGAGTTTCTGTTGTTTGGTTGCAGCTGTGACGCTGTGGGGAGTTCTCAACCTGTGTTCCTGTTACATAACAGATTCAGCCCATGTAACAGACCTAAAAAAAGGCAAAGGACTTAATCTGCCTCGCTGGCTGGTCTGAGGGCTTTGCACTCACACACTCAGTCACTCTCACACACACACACCTAACACAGCTGTTTTCTGCTGTCACATGGATATTTTGCTGAACACTGCACCAGTACTGAGCAGGAGTGCCCCCCCCCCCCCCCGAATGGAGTAGATTTGCATAGAAGAACTGCTTCATTCATAACAAAGCAGCAGGACCAGAAAAACACAGAAGAAAGCAAAGGAAAGAGTGAAGCATGAAATGAAACAAAACAACAGACATCTATGCACGTGAGAGTGCTTGTTTGTCAGACAGTTAGAAGGGAAGAAGTTAAAACAGCCACTCTGAAACTTGTAAATATGGTGATTTCACCTCTGAAATTAATTATCTTGGACAGAATGAGGACAGATGTGAAAGAAGTATGGCGGATGTAAATCAGGGAATGATGTTTGTGTGCGTGTGGCTGCCAGGATGCACGCTGTTAGGCTCCACATGCTGACACGCTCTGAATGAAAGCTGTGTGTTTGTGAGCACAGACCTGGCTGGTGGTCCCTGAGCTGTCACTTGGGCTGAGCACGTCTCCCTGAGAGGCGGACAAGACCGACTGTTCAGAGGTGGAGCGCGTCGCGGAAGGGGGCGAGGCGGCACGTGAGTTTGGGAGCGAGTGCAGGCTGTCTGTTTCATCTCTCTCTTCATCTTCCTGCTCCTGCTCCTCCTCCTCCTCCTCCTCCTCCTGCTGCTGCTGCTGCTCCTCCTCATCCTCCTCCTCCTGCTGCTCCTCCTGCTCCTCCTCATGTATGTTGTCATCATCGTTGTCCTCCTCTTCTTCCTCGTCTTCCTCCTCCTCCTCCTCCTCCTCCTCCTCTTCCTCCTCCTCCTCATCACTGGTCTCGCGGTCTGCCTCGCGCCCTGATGACAGAGCACCAGGTCCACCAGGTCCTCCTTCTCCCTGCATGTGTCGGTTGGGATGTTGCGCAGCAGCAGATACTGGCGCAGGTCTTTCACTCTGAGCTGCATGAGCCGAGGCCGCTGGAAGGCCGTGCCGCGCAGCAGGTGGCAGGTCGTGCAGCAGCGCAAGTTCTCCTGCAGCACTGAGCACAGAGCGCAGAAGCTCTTCTTACAATCACAGCAGATGTGCTGCAGGGGGGGAGGAGAGATTGAAAGACAGATGTGATGTGATCAGTTATTCTTTTTCTTCTGACTGAAGCAACTAAACTTGTTCTTGAGGTTATTCTTTTCCAACAACATAAGGGTACTGATGTCTGGTCTGTTAATGTATAAAGTCTTTACTGTTCATGTTACTTTTAATCAATGAATTAAGCATCTTCTGAAAGAGACTGATCTGATTAGACCTCTGAAAAATGGGCTAACCGACGTATCCATCAGAATCGCTACTTGGTGATTTAGCCTTTGACCAATATTCCTTTTAATCAATTCTAAGTGCGGCCATGTCCCCATACAGCCAATTATTTTAATGCTGTATATTTTTGCTGGGAGTTGCCTGGCTCTGCCTGAATCACCTTAACAAAGAGAAACCTTAATAACCTGGAACACAAGGTCCCATCTGAAACAGTGCCCAGTTATTTCTAGGAAAGAGAGTCAAGAAAAGAGAAGTAAACTATCTGTAGCTCCTGGTGATGTTTGACATTTAAAAGGCTTAACACCGTCTCCTGATACAGAGCGTCTGAGTAGAGTGACACTTCAAATGGGCAGAAAAGCAGGTCGGCCATGGCTGTAAACATTTTCTTATCACTTGTGCACAAATGTGCTCCTGGTCCACAAGAAGCACATTTGCACCGTAGCAGATACTTTGCTTCAATCGGTTGTTGTTAATCCCCTGGCGGGTCTCTTTTTTTTTTTTTTTCTTTTTTAAAAAAAGCATACTATGAAAATATCACGCTGACACTGAAATGGGAGTCAACCCGACGTCTGTGAAGCTGCGTGGAAAGAGGAACCTGCAGAGTTTTAATCAGTCCATCTGAGTGCCAGGCAGATAAAACTCTGCCATGCCAACATGTTGAGCAGCACAGAGACCCTAGAAAGGTACGGCACATATTCTCAAAGAACCCTGTAAACTGTTTACTGAGTCCTCTTAAAAACAGTGTTACTGTAAAATAGCATGTTTGCTGTGAAAACCAGTGTATAAATATAGATTATGAACCACTAAAACCTCTGAAGCTTTAGGAGTCGTCCCAAAAAGGGGACAAGCTCATAAGTTCTCAATGCCTATGTTTAAGTGGAGGCTAATATTTGGATTGTGATCGGTTTAAAAGCAGAAAGAGAACAAAAGCAGTATAATTACCTCAGCCAGATTAAACAGAGGGGTGGAACAGATCTCTTCATAAACTGATTAGAAGAAGAACTGCACCATGTAAATGTTTAACCTGATTACTTTCTGGCTGCATTGTTCCTTTGTGTTGTGTATGTTTTGATGCTGATGTTTATAACAATAACCTCAAACTATTACACCAAAAACATGACAGGTGTCGATCTTCAGAGTGCTGATCACAAGACAGTTGTTGAAGAAGACCAATCTAAATGAAAAAAATTCTCACTAACAGAGACCTCATCCACATTTGGATTGAGACTGTTTCTTGAAAGAGAATGGCAGATGTAATAAAGATAGATTTAGGCCTGAGACCTGCGGTTTGGGGCAGATCCCCCGGTTCTAATAAGAGGCATGTGAACTGAGAAAGGGGAGGGAAGGTGGGGCACAAAAATGAGAACAAACGGCCTATAGTGCAGGAAGACATATGGTCATGGAAGTGGAAGGGGAGTGTATGAGGTGTGATCCCACTCTTGAAATGCAGATAAATTATCTCCAATTACTGATTATGTCAATTAAGAAAAACATAAAGAATCACATAATTTATTATATTTGGATATAATATTGAATGCATAAATGATAGAATGTATATGGTTTACACTAAAATGCAAAAAGGATCATTTTAAGATAAAAAAAAAAAACAAACTTCAAAATGTTTTGCAGGATTTTGCAAGTTTAAAAAAAAGAGATCTCAGTGAAACTGTACTTAGGGATGTGTTTTCTTAAATGAACAAGGAAAGAAAAGTCACTGCTCATATCTCCATGCAAGTATTACAAAACTGAAAAAAGGAGTGTAAAATGTTGAATGTGAGGGATTATTTGGCACCTTTCCTGTCTTTGCTAGTTCAGTTTATATAGCACTGAGATGATGTGAATGTCTCGCCCTGTGATACACTGTAGTATTCACTGACCCATCCAAATCATTGAATTCAGGTGTTCCAATCACTTCCATGACCACAGGTGTATAAACCAAGCACCTAGCCATGCAGACTGCTTCTACAAATGTGAGAGAGAATGGGTCGCTCTCAGGAGCTCAGTGAATTCCAGCCTGTGCAACAAGTCCAGTCATGAAATTTCCTCACTACTAAATATTCCACAGTTAACTGTTAGTAGTATTGTAACAAAGTGGAAGTGATTGGGAATGACAGCAAGTCTGTGAGCTGTGAGCCAGGCCTTCTCATCCAACATCAGTGTCTGACCTCATAAATCCACTTCTGGAAGAATGTTAAAAAATTCCCATAAACATTCCTAAACCTTGCGGAAAGCCTTCCCAGAAGAGCTGAAGCTGTTATAGCTGCAAAGGGTGGGCCAACATCATATTAAACCCTACGGATTAAGTATGGGATGCCACTCAAGTGTGAAAGCAGAGGAGTGAATATTTTTGGCAATATACCGTGTAGCTGGGATAGACTCGAGTCCCCGCACAACCCCAAATTGGATAAGTTGAAGAAGATGGATGGATGGATGGATGGATGGATGATGTGAATCTAGGGGATTTTTGAGGATAAAAGTCACTCTAAACACAAAGTTTTGTATTAGTAGGGCCTGGATTCAGAGTTTGCATGCCCTCCCCATGTTTGCACAGGTTTTCTCAAGTAACTCTGGTTTCTCCTGCCACTGAAAAACACTATTTCAAAAGAGATTCTTAATCTAAAGAGTGTCACTTGCTGGTTAAATAAAAGGTAATAATAATACACATTGTATAACTGGATATATTTGTATCTGACAGGCAGAACTGACTGGTGCTGACTCTAGATATTGCATCTCTTGCTTCTATACTTAAAATATATCCATCACCATCCGGTTTCACTGCTTTGCTGCGTCCCATTCACTCACAACCATGTTTACCTTGCGTCTGAACACAGAAAAGGCCAGTCCGCAGGCCTTGCACAGCTGCCCGGCACTCCCTGAGCTGGTGGGGGGGTAGGTGGAGTACCCAGCACTGGGGGCGAAGCGGAAGGGCCCCGCGCCTGCTCCAAACCCCGGCTGCTGGGCCCGCACAGTGCCTGTTCCCATCACCTCGTTCAGTAACCCACAGCATGACGCCCACATGGACGACGCTCCCGCCTATAACAACACAGAGAGAAATACACCCACATGACACACATATACATAAACTCCTAGAGACATCAATCCAGATTTTATACAGTATTCAAGTATTAAAGAATGACTCTGCCATCACTGATGAAAGGACTTTTTAAATGCCCTCTTTTTTTTTTTTAATAATAAAAACATTATTTGTCTTTTCTCATATATGTAGCAAGTATATATATCAGCCACAACATTAAAACCACATTCAGGTGAAGTGAATAACATTGATCAACAACCTTTGTGTCCTGGCATTCATGTGTATGTCTCCTTTGACCTGTTGTGTTTCCCTTCTGTGTGCAAGGAACAGCCAATCAGCTGAAAGTTGGCAGGACCGGATGAAAGGGGAGAGGAACTAAAAAGGGATACTTTCAGGCATCGGATGAACTGAGGGGTTGTCCTCAGGTATGTATAGGACAAATAAAGATTATTTTCAACTGTAAATCATGCAAAGATACCCTAGTAGAGCCAAAAAAATAAACATATGATGCAGGGGAAGAGCAGAATATTACTCAGTTCTTTTAACTAACTTTAAAAATACTGAGAAAAATACTACATTGTAGAAATAGCTTTAACACTGAAGCTGATAAAGGTGGAGTTAACTTTAATTACTTCTAAACCACACCTCTGGGTAGCTTGTGAAGATTAATTAAGTATGATCTTATCTTGATACATCATAACACCATAATTTATTTTCTAATTATAGTTTTTTATTGTACTTTTAATTGGAACCTACAATGTTATGCAGTAAATTAAGACGGGTAAAGTACAATATTGTGTAAAATACCCAACTACAGTACAACACTTGAGTAACACACTGTGCTTAGGGGAGATCAATGGAGAGAGAGAGAGAGAGAGAGAGAGAGAGAGAGAGAGAGAGAGAGAGAGAGAGAGAGATAGAGAGAGAGAGAGAGAGAGAGAGAGACAGAGAAAAAGAGAGAGAGTGAGAGAGAGAGTGAGAGAGAGAGGGAGAGAGGTGAGAGAGAGAGAGAAGCTCATTAATAAGAAAGATCTTGAGATCAAAGATAATTAGGAAGAAGAGATCTCAAAAATATATTAATGACATTTTCAACAGCAGTACTGTGGCTTAATCATCTCAGTCATTGGATTATTTTGAGCCATGTTAAAGGAAGAGGATGTATTCGGAGTCTAAGCCATTATAATAGTTACTCTTGTGTGGGTCAAATGGGAAGAGGTGGACGCTAATATACACTCTAAATGTCCTGAGGTAGCATCCAAACTTAAGTTAGTATATTTAAAATTAAAGCCAGTGCCCGACACAGAAAGAATAAATCAGATGTGCTTGCAGATCACAAAACGGCCCAGAGACAGGGAGCAAAGATGGTGTGATGGGAGCTATGGCTCCTTGGAGCATACTGATGAGGGGAGGAAGGAGGGGGAGGACAGTGCGGAGAGAATATGTCTTCTGTTGTTCCCCAGCCTGCTGAATCAATAGCTGACATGAGCATAATGTAAGCTCTCTTTGGTTTGCGGCTCAATGTGAAAAACAAAGGAATTCACAGGGTCCTGCCGCATCTCTTCTTAAGGCAGCCCTCTGCTCTGACTTGTCACAAACACCCTGTGATCTGACTTCACCCATCTGCTCAAGGATTTGTTATGTAATCTTTGGAAAGAAGCACTAAATGTGGACTTGGGACGAGGAAAAAAAAAAAAAAAAAAAAAAAAAGGCTCCAAAGTTCAAATCATTAACTAATCTCATTAATTGAATGAATGGCTGCTTCCAGCAGGCACCATTAATCTTTCTGTCTCCTTGCCTGCATGTCTGTTTGTCTGTCATTAAACTAATGAACGCCATTTTTGCCTGATTTCAATTTATATTTTCTAAGGCTACTACTTAATTCACAGTCCATTAATTCATTCATTATTTTCAGTTAAATGATTGATTGTTCAGCCTGAAATACAGAGACAAATGTCTTTCTCTATTCC
The DNA here is from genome assembly GCF_007364275.1 of Archocentrus centrarchus. Lineage (NCBI taxonomy): Eukaryota > Metazoa > Chordata > Actinopteri > Cichliformes > Cichlidae > Archocentrus > Archocentrus centrarchus. The sequence goes on along the minus strand of NC_044357.1, from coordinate 10,288,492 downwards.
TCACAGCCTAAGGTAGAGCTTGTTTTGCCCCCCCCCAAAAAAAAAAAAAAAATCAAGAAAAGCTGGATCCAGTGAAAGTTTAGCATTAATCTATGGGTATAGATTTCAGCGAGATGTGTTACTCAGAGTCCATACTGACACGACAGCATCATGCTGCTGCAGCAGATTTCTTGGGTGCACATCCAAGAATCTCACCTGATCTCTATTAGATTGAGATCAGGTGACTGTGGAGGCCATTTGAGATGATTTGAGCTTTGTGACATGATGTGTTATCCTGCTGGAAGCAGCCATCACAAGATGGTGTACACTGTGGTCATAAAGAGACGGACATGGTCAGCAACAATGCTTACACAGACTGTGGTGCTTCAATGATGCTCAGCTAGCACAAGGCAGGATGGATCGATGCTTTTGTGTTGTTTACACCAAATTCTGACCCTACCGCCTGAATAACACAGCAGAAATTGAGACTCATCACACCAGGCAATGCTTTTCCAATCTTCTATTGTCCAGCTTTGGTGATGCTGTAAATTGTAGCTTCAGCATCCTGTTCCTATTTGACAGGAATGGCACTGCAGCCCATCTGTGTTATGGATCAATGTGCTGCTGTGCATTCAGAGATGCTCTTCTGCATAGCCTGGTTGAAGTATTTTAGCCTTCCTATCAGCCGGAAGCAGGCTGGTCATTCTCCTCTGACCTCTGGCATCAATACACTAAATCTTGTATTACTTGCCTGTGGCATAAACCTGACCTGATGGTTAGCTGCTATGAAGTCCCTCATATGGGAATCGAGCCACTAAAAGGAATTTTACTGCACTCTCCAGGATGGAGAGCCACTGCAGTCTGGCCATGAAAACAGTCTCATTTGGCTTTGAGCCAGCAGCACGAGCTCCCTGTGTCACTTCAATTAGCACAGTGTAAGCTCTGCAGGCAGGGAGTCCTGCATAAACAAGTGACAAGTGCAAACATCACATGTAGGGCACTGTTTTTTGTGTTTGTTTTGTTTATTTTATCTTCACTCTACAGTCTGTTAACTTGAATCACACCTCTGGGGATACTGTATGTAGTTTTGTCACTCCCGTCACCCATCATATTTCTGACACTGCTGCGGGGGTTCAACCATCAAACAAAGTAACCCCTGCACATAAGCTTAAAGTGTGAAAGCAGCAAAATCTAACAGAGGCACAGATTTGAATAGAAAAACCTACAGGGGGAGCCTTGTGTGGCCAAACAGATCTCTGACCTCATAAAATGAGCCTCGAAGATCAAAACTCAAAAACTGCCTAAGCATCCACAAGTGTAACAGGGATGAGAACCTAGATGAGGCTTAAATGGGTCACTGACAGACTGATGCAAACTGGAGAAATGAGTCAGATACTGAGAAAGACAACTTTAACCTTGCTTTAAACTATACTGGGTGACTTCTGATAGGGTTGTGCATATGTTGTGATTTATTTACTGCAGAAAAGTTCAGCTTCAAATGGTGCTGAAAACTTCCCCATACAAAGCAAGCAATGATTAAAGTATTAATTTTGGTGCTATTAAAACAAACAAACAAACAAACAAACAAACAAACAAAAAAACTTTCAGAACCATAAAACATCAACATAACATTTCAGTTATTACCATGGAAAAAAATAGACATGGATATGCAACAGTAAACCAGCATATACTGAGCCCACCTTCATGTACTCTGTTTAAACACACGGTGAAACAGAGAGCACAGGAGAGCAGCAAAGTGGCAGTAGAGACTCGCAGAGCTAAAATTAAATGAGTGCACATGAATTAGAATATATAATTAACATAAATAAATTACTTTGTTTTATTTAGGGCACTGGCTGAGCAGTCTGCCATTGCTTTTACTTTTATTTTCAGTCTTAAGGCCAATTGCAAAAACAACATACAGTTATTAAGAGAAGAATGGAGTTCCAATAAAATGACTCAAGTTGCACTATGGGAAATGTAGGACTCCATATTTTTGGAAATATTTGGGGATTAAAATTCAGGTTTTTTTCAGTTTCTGACGATTTGTTTTGGATGGATGGATGGATGGATGGATGGATGGATGGATGGATGGATGGCTTGACAACTATTTTGTTAGTCTACAAAATTTCAATCACGATGTACAGTATGGTATGCATGGTTTATACTGAGACTGAATGCATTTTATGGAATTCAACTGAGATGCAAAATATACTGCAGATGGGAGTGCTTTACTGGTTAATGTATTATTGATTCTGGATGGTGACCTTGATGCCACATCCCCATCCCCCCTTCCTCCACGTTTCCTGCAACACTTTGCAGGGAACACAATTTGAAACACTTAAGATGTATATGCAGGACTCGGGAAGCCCTGCTGCATGTTACAGTGTTGAATAAAGCCTTCAGTGTCTGCAAAAAAAGCCAGCACAGCCTCTGTTTGATAAGGTCATCGGCTGAGTCTGAAAACCAACTGGAGCTACTGTACATTGGCTTCTTGTAGCACCACACAAAGCCAGTCTCTGAATGGTAATTGAGGGGGACTGTGTGGTAATATAGGCTTAAGGTTTAAGCAAACAAACACAAGGAAATGTATAAAAGTGGCTATTATTTCTATGTTAAAGGAGTGAAATGTAAAAATCCACCAAGTACTCTAGTACTCATCTGTCTAAATGGTACAAATATCACCTGGGGCTGACTCCTGCAAGTCTGTACCATGTGGATCAAAAGGATTATTGCGATGATTTTGAGAGAAAACTGTGCACTGTCATATTTTATTGAAAGGGCCTTTCGAAACTAATCTTCCATCATCCACTATCTCTCTCCAGCCTTTTCATTTACTTTCTCTCTGCTCAACCTCTCCCAAGTTTTTTCCTCTTGCATCAACTGCAAATGTCACTCACACTGTGAACAGTGAATTCAGCTGGCTGACTGTTTATACTGGAGATAATGGTTTCAGAAAAAAATAAACAAACTGATTTAATGCCCTTAGACATTTGTCTGAAAATGATGGGAACGCATGTAATATTTTTTCCATTTAAATTATTATACAAATAGATTCAGTGATGTCTGCTGGAGGATGCAGATGTCAAAGTCTGGAGAGATATGCACAAACAACTCAAAGTGTGCTGACCAAGTGGGATTTGTGTCTAGGAACTATCAAACTGACACCGTCTACTCTAAAGGCGAAGAAAGACTTGGCTGGATTTAGCCCTGCAAACAGATATTGAGTCCTGCAATATAAAAACAATTACAAGCATCACCAGGATTCTTGTGCACTGCTTGGATTCATTGTAGCTTCAGGCTTCTTAGTCTAGAAAAGATCCCCAGGTGAGTTTAGTCCCATTTGGAATAAAGTGTGATCCACTGTGAGCAGAGATTTGTGACCATTTACTCCCACGACGCACCAGTATGTGCTTTGAGATGGCCGTGGACAAAAAGAGGATTTTGAATGGAAAATATGTTTATAAAAAAAAAAAAAAATCAAACACTTAAGTCAGAGGTCGAATGCTGAATAAAACAGCACTGGGAGCACAGACTGTACAGCAGTCTTTCCCGTTTTTGAGATGCACGCTTACACAACCCAGCGCCGTCCCGTCCACAGGGGCAGAAAAGCTGCTTTTCAATTTAAACCAGATTAGTCAATAAAACGTCACATCCATTTTGCTTTCCTGGGACACAGTGAGTGATGATGTGCCTCAGGAAAATTAACTTCACAGAGCTAAGCTGTCTGTTCTCTTATCTTCCTCAATATTTTGATAATCAGAAGGGGAAAAGTACCAAAAAAACAAACAAACAAACAAAAAAAACCCACATCTTAATAGAAAATCTGCAAAAAAAAAAAAAAAAAAAGATCATCAAAACAGCCTTTCAGTGTTAGAGTGCGTGTGTTGTCCTTTGGGATTTCAGCCTACTGATCCTACTGTCCTAACCCTAAAGGCTCCATAAACTGCCAGCATCCTTATTCTCCAAAAACATCTTCTGTTTTTTGAGGATGGGTCTTGCACATCAAACCTAGTTAGTTAAAAGCAATCATTAAGAGCTACAGATGTCCTGATATATCAGCCAAACGTCAATATCGTCCCTGTTTACTGCCATCAGCCTATCAGCAAATGGAACCAGTGGCATTGGGCGATGTTTTTTCTGCTATGTCACAAATTTTGTGCCTGCTAAATGTTTGAAAATACTGTGATGAAGGGATTTTTCATAATGAGGTCCTTCTTTTCTTGGCATGGAGGAGGAAAACAGCAAAAACAAAACAAGCAAACAACTTGGTAATCTGCCAAATTGTTATTTTATTTATTTATTTATTTTTTACGCATCAGAATCAGCTAAGAAGTTCAAAATGGGTGCATCACGACTAATTGCAGCTATAGAAATATTTCCATTTTTATCCAGTGTGGAGCGAGCACCACAGCCAAATGAGAAGCTACAATAACACTGCTGAATCCAAACCTAAACTGAAGAGCAGCATTGCTCCAAAACAAGAAAAAGGAGATGAGTGAAACAAATGGAAGAAAACCTACATAAACCAAATAAACATCAAACACATCGAACAGTTAATCCAGAGATCTGTTGAGACGTTCTTCAGATTTAACTGCAGACATTTTGTGACAAAAAAAAAAAACCTAAAAGAAAAATAAAAAGGTCCTCGACAGGCTGACCTGCTGCAGAAGCCTCAGCACGCTGCAGCTTAAAGCGTGCAAGACAACAGACGATGGGGTAATGAGACAACACATGTTCAACATTCAAAAGAAATGCTGCAAAGTGAGGAAACACAGTCAAACACATCACCACATACGAAGCTAAAACGTCCTTCTGTTTAAAATGCTTCAGTTGCATGATTCAAATATTATTCCATCTGCTGATAACCCTGCAGCATTTCACTGCTGATGCTTCCTTAGTTTGCACATGCTTTGTTTAAGTTGGAGTGTGTCGGGCAGCTTCAGGGTCACTAAATAAACAGGCTGCCCTGGCACCAAAAAAAAAAAAAAAGGTCATTTTTTTTCACTATGAAATGTAGTAAAAGGTTTCACAGAAAAAAAAAACAAACCAAAAACATACAAACTTCACTAATTCAAACCTAATGTGCTTGGTTATCTTGCACCTTTGGCAATTAGAGAGGCTTTATTTACATAAGGACATAAATAACCAGTGATGCATGCAGTGAGCTTTAAAAAAAAAAAAAAAAAAAAAAATCAGCCAGTCAGCTTTAACTGCTGTAACAGATGATTAACTGCCAGCTGCCACCAACAGCACGCAGTTTCCATACTGTGTGTATTCACAATACTGCCTGACGCTAATGCTGCTTGATGGTGATAATGAAGATAGGACTGGTTGTAGCGCCAGTCCTGCCTTCGCCTCACCTTTCACACCGACTGCCACCAGCAACCTGCCACCACCAGAGGACCAATGACATCATCGCTGTAGTCTTCATCATTATCTGTCCTGAGCTGCCAGACAGCTTCATCACCTTTCCTTCCTGTGCGGCAGCGTGTAGCTGCACACATGCACACACGCAAACACGCAAGCACACACATACACAAGCCACTGAGAGAAAGGAGACTCCTGCACAGCTTGATACAGCTTGGACCTGAGAGGTGACCCTCTCGGTATCCCGAGACGTCTCTCACTCACTGGCCGCAGTCTCTATCTCGTTAGAGCGGATTAAAGATTGGCGATGAATGAACGTCGCTCTGGCGACTTTAGTCCACTGAACTGTCACTCTAGGGTCAAAGCAGGCTCATTAAAAGGCTACACACTGTACCCAGTGTTTATCAGGACGGCTGGAAATGCAGGGAAAGCGTTTCCAGGCTTGCACGCTCGATAGGAAAATAATGAAAAGCTGAAATGACAGCGGCGAGTAGAAATGTGATGGCAACTTAGAATTAAACAGCGGCTGCAGCATTCAAGCCTGTTGATATAACTGCACACTAACGAAATTAATTGACATTAAGATGGGGATATTCCCTGCCTCTCGATGCAGCACCCGGTGCATATCACAAAACCACATCGGCATCGTTAATAATCCAAATCATAAACGAGCTGCAGATACAATCACATACCTTCATTGCACCTCTCGTTTGAGGAATTTGCCGAGTAATGTCAGAACGACGACCATTGCAAGTGCACAGGGAATCAAACCATTACGTCTTCCCTCTCTCCATCTACCAGTGTGTGTGGAGTAAGCATAACGTAATGGCCAAGAGAGCCGCATCCAATCACAAAGAGCACACAGGCGCTGGTATCTTTAGCAGCCAATGCGCCTCAACATATCATCAGAGTAGGCGTTCACAGCCGTGCGTAAAGACGCATGTGAGCGTGCCAGACAAATCACGCTGTTTTCACAGCGTTGGCTTATTCTGGTGAATTAGCTTTTTTTTTTTTTTTTTTTTTTTCCCTCAGCAGCAATAAGCATTTTAGTAAGGTACTCAGCTTTAACAGCCCTTACACAAATTTGTTACATTTCATAATCAAGACTCTTTTAAATTTGCAAAAATAACACATCAGCTTGAAGGGTTGTGCTTTCAGGACGATGTTATTTTAATAAGAGGAGTCAAAATCAAGCTTATCTTCTGCACCAGCGCACGCTGTGTTATTTCTGTGTGTTTGTACCAAAACTAAATGCGTATACAATCTTATTTACAGCCATATTTAGCCTGTGTGTGTTTGTGTGTGTGCGCGCGTGGGTGTCTGTGCCTGCACGCGGCTGTGTGCGCAGAGGCTAGTGTCTGCAGTAAGGAGATTAGAGGGGTTTTCTTTCCCTTCATAGACAGTACCCGCTGAGAGCCCGCAGGGGGCAGCAGATAGCCTTTACCAAATTATTATCATTCAGACATAACGGGGCCGCCGGGAGGAAGGATGCTCATGATGTTCTTAATGTGTAGTATAACGAAATCATACAGAAAATATGCGTCTATAAAATATGCGGAGCTGCTACAGCAGTGGTGCAGCAGACAAAAAGTGTATTTGAGGTAACTACAACCAGAGGCATTGTGATGGATGGAGTCTGTACAGTACTGAGTCCCTTTAAATTCACTGCCATCCGAAGCAGTGCATCAGACAGCGACCTTATGTTGATTTTATTTCACGCAACCACATTAAAAAAAAAAAAAAAAAAAAAACCCTCTGTGGATGCCTTCAGGCCTGCAGTGACACACTTTAGAGTTTTAGATTCGACCTGAATATTTTTCACTGTGCAGCCATATTGCAGGATGGAAGAGCGCAACTTTCTCCTTTCATGTTAAAAACATGCAACCAAGTGGAGGTAGACATATAATCCAACAAATCTGACATTTCTTTCACCTGCTTTTAGCGGCAGATGCTTCTAGTTGTCTTTGTTCATGTTCTGATCTGACAGAGACCTCTCAAACAAAGATAAATGTCAATGTTAGTTTTCTGTCGTGTCTCACTCGAGTTTTACTTTTCGTTCCTTCCCTTCCTTTGTGATTGTTTGCCCCACCCTCATTGTCTTCACTTGTACCTGTTTAGTTCACCTTTTCTCTCCTCCCAGCTGTGTCTCATTATCGAATCAGTACCGTGTGTATTTATAGGCCTGTCTCCCCAGTTCTCTTTGGCTGGGTGTTTGTTCAGCTTCTGCTGTTTAGGGCCCCTTTTGTGGTGTTATCGTTGCTGTTTGTGATCTCCTGTTTATCTATGTGGGCTTTTCATTCTCAGCTGTTTTAGTCACTTTTTTGTTGAATTTTTCAACCTTTGAGGGCCACTATAACATATTATTTATTTATTTACCAAAAAACAGTTTCAACAAGATGCAGTTTGTCATTTCTCTGATTTGGTGACCACAGATGGATGCTGGTTTATTCTGTCACAATTAGTCCAGGACTAGAAGGAAAATGAAGCAAGACGTGATAGTAAATAGTATGATATGTTTCCTGCACAAACTCTGTTTCCCACTCCTGCCACATGATTGTATGAGTGGCAGATTTTAGGCCTTTCTCATCAGTTTATGTGGTTGTTTTGTCATTAAGTGTAAATGTTCAGTGTGCTCTTCTGTGATTAGGGTTCCAGACTCTTTCTTCTTCAGCTCTCTATGTTACTTATTTATTGCACAGTAAAGTGACATCATACATTGTAAAGAAAAGCTGGGGATTGCACAGTAAAGTTATGCACTGTAAAGTAACATTATGCTTTGTCAAGTTTGGTGCTGTAAAGTCAAATCAAGTTAATATCTGCACTTTGCTTTCATAACTGCCTCCTTTATTGCACAACTGTGCTCAAATATGTACGCTATTAAAGAGGACCATGCTGCTGAGAGATCTCCATTAGTCAGAGAAATAAAGTGTATGTTTTGACTGCAACAAATGAGGAAGACCAAAGCAAAGACCACCATCGTGCACTGTTGGATCCCTCCCCATTTCTGGAGGTGGTTTGTGTTCTCTGGCCTTTAGAAACTAACTTTGGATGAGAACCACATGTTCAAACTCAAGGACTACAAACTCTGGGACAGAGTCCAGAAGTGATCCGACTCCAGGATTGTGAAACAAAGTGTAGTGTGGGAATGAATGAACCCCCCCCCCCCCCCCCCCCCTACCCACATGTGCGCGCGCGCACACACACACACACTCGCGCGCTTTTAATCTGATTTACTGTTTATCTGCACCCAGTGTTCTTGGGAAGAAACAGGTCATGTGTGTTTGATTTATTTATTACACTTTCACTGCAATTACTTATCTGTTCTCTCCTGGTGAGATCAGAAATTCAGTCAGTGTAAATGAAAGGAATTAAACTTTCAGCTGCTTCTTGTACTAACAAGCCCCTCTTTCAGCAGACATCCAGAGCTGCTCTGTGCAGCTGACAAATGCCACTAGATGGAGCGTGTATGCTTTCCAAGAAATGAGCAAGCCTCTGCTCACTAAAGGGTTGACTTCAAAAAATGAACCATTCTATTTTCCTAAACAGAGATAGATGTAAAACATCTGAATGAAACTTAACTACTAACAAGCATGTGTTATTGTTACTCACAACTGCACAGAAACCCTGACACTCACTGTCCCGAAGGGTAAATGAATAAGTTGACACCCTTTGCCACCTACATGGCTGTAATGCAGTCTGTGTTAGCCTGTGGCCTCTTACTGTGTACATTTCATGGCAAGACCCAGACTGATGAATAATGGGCTGGACTGTTGGTTTAGAAAACTGAGAGGGTAATTTATCCAAAAATACATGCAAACACTTTGAGATGATGAAACTCTGCTAAATTCTCATGTTGCTTTGTCACATGTACATCATGTACAGCAGGGGGGCTACAGCACATGTCAGTGGCGTGCATTCAAAAGCTCCATTTTAAAACTTGGTGGTAAATTATTCCTGGACTGACAGGAAAGCAGCATTTTAATGCTGCTGCTGATATACCAGGTGGAAGATGTAATGTTTGGTATTTTAAAGGTACTCCGTAAAAGTTTTACCAGTGGATTTCTCTTGTTTAAGGGAACTTTCAAGCTTCAAATAGCATTGAAACATTGAAAACTGAGGAACTTCCCTTGGTTTAGCTGAATGGGAAGTCGTTAACGTCTTCCCCCTTTCCAAGTTCTGTAGAAAATGTCTGCGACATTTGACTATGACGTCAAACTAAGAGAAAGAGAAAGTAAGAGAAACCCCCATTTATATATAGTGCTTGACCAAAAAAAAGGTCACCACCTGGATTTAAACTAAGCAAATAAATGAGAGCCTTCCATTGGACTGGAAGTCTAAGTTCAGTAACATCAGGTGCCCAAAAAAAGGAGGTCAGCTGTCTGCCTGAACATACCGAATAACCAGATTTTTCCTGCAGTGATTTTTTTTCTTCCTGATGGCACGGGCATATTCTGAGGCAATGCCAGGATTCATCAGGCTCAAAATGTGAAAGAGTGTTTCAGGTAGCATGAGACATCATTTTCACACATGCATGGGCCACCACAGAGTCCGGCTCTTCAGCCCACTGAGAATCTTTGGGATTGTCCTGGAGAGGACTTTACGCAGCGGTCCCACTCGCCCATCGCCAACACAAGATCTCGCTGAAAAATGAATGCACCTCTTTTAAAACAGAAATAAATGTTTTGATATTACACACGGTGAATGTGAGCCATCATCAAAGCTAAAGGTGGTTCAATGAAATATTAGAATGTGTGAGTTAGTTCAGGACTCCTGCAACATTTTTAATGATCTGTTGTTTAGTGTGTTGTGTGTTTGTCTGCTGCTGCGATTTTTCCTTGTTCTCACTTTGTGCTAGATTTTAATCTTAATGATTAAAATACAGAAGAAATGCAGATTCATATACCTAACAGCAGGGTTGGATCACTGATTTTTGTTTTGAAAGCAAAATCTGCTTTAAGCTAGTCAGTAAAACTATTTCAAAATACTTAGTAAACATACTTTAAATACACTTTGTTATTCCCCACTACGATTTTTGAGACAATATTCAAGTGTGACAAACTGCACAGACACGAAGCTTAAAAAAACAAAACATGTTTGCATAGTAGTCTCTGGAGCTTGAAAAAGGCGACTGGACTTCTTTTTGTTTCTTGAAGACGTTTCACCTCTCATCCGAAAGGCTTCTTCAGTTCTCAACCAAATGGTGGAGAGACCCAGGTATTTAAACCCCTGTAAATACCTGGGTCTCTCCACCATTTGGTTGAGAACTGAAGAAGCCTTTCGGATGAGAGGTGAAACGTCTTCAAGAAACAAAAAAAAGTCCAGTCGCCTTTTTAAAGCTCCAGAGACTACTATGACCTGGATAACTGAGAATCTACACAGACATGTTTGCATAGTGTTTCAGCGTCCTCTACAAACCAGAACAAGATGCAGTGGAGGAGCTGTTACCTGAAACTCCTCTGTTTCCTTTAGCAGGACAGACAGGGATTCCAGATGGATGACCTCAGGCTCTACTCCTGCAAACACAAAAATACCTCGCAAGCAGAGCCAGTACTAGCCATCAGGATGTTGATACGGTCGTGCTTCTGACAGGCCCATGCAAGGAACCATTCTCCTCCATACACAGTGTTAAAAGCTGACATGGAAACCAGCTGCTGAAACTGGAACCACTGGAATATGAGTAAAGTACTCCTGATAACTGTGAGTGCTTATTTGCTTTTCAGACAGCATGACTGAGTTGCAATGGGGGCAGGGGGAGTGTCTCTCTCTAAAGCATATATAATGTTATGGAACATGAACATTAACTATACCATATGCCTCATTGATCTGACTCTCATCTTTCCGGTCTAATGAGTAACTTTCCCTGTTAAAAAAATGATCCTGTAGAGTACAGCACTGGTAAAACCTGAAAAACATGGCATCTCAGAAATGTGGGTATATTTTTCACAGCAGACTCAAAACAAAGAGGGATTGTTTGATGTTATTACATTGACAGAGTATCAAGTAAATGTTTATGATATGAAACCAGTCCTTTGTGTTATTGAACCAGTGATTACCCCAGTCGCAAGTTCCCAGGAGTGTCTTATTTTGATTTTTCCAGCTCTGGTTCAAACTAGCCAAGCAAGTTGTCAAACAGCAGATTGACAAAGTGGATGGATGTGGGCATCACAGAAACGACTCGCATCAGAATAAATAATAAGGGCGATCACTCAGTGCAACCTTGTCAGCAGCGAACCATCATTCAAAGGTGACGAACCGTGCCAGCGAAGAGATTTAGAGAAATTCAAATGCGTCACCAAACTGAATTATTTCTTCCTTTAGTTACGAATAAAGACCGACACCACGTTCACCTTAAAAAGGAGCAAACGGTTCATGAGCCAAAGTTAAAAAGGAGTAAACTTACAAATGATTTCATTGCAGTGATTTTCATCATAAGGTTGAAGTCTCATCTGCCAAATCAAAGAATGTGAACTGACTCAGTACTTTGAATTTATATCAACAATAAAACCAGAAACGATTGTGTATTCAGGGACGGAGTTGCGCAAATGAGTAAATATTTCATTTCTGTGATCAAAGGTAGTAATTTACTTTGCATGTTCAAAACACACTCATGCACACAGTCTAATTACCATCTCATAGACACACACACACACGAACCAAAGATCCATTCCATTATTGTCCCCTGTAAACACAAATACTCCGATTTTCCTGAATAACAGTACTAAAAGAGAACAGACCACACTAATATAGGCAGGAGAACGTGTGGGCTGTATTTACAGAAAGCAATTTTTTTTAATCATTAATCCCCCCTCCTTAAGAATCTGAGATTTATTTGGAAATGTAATACACATGTGCATGCTCACTGTGTGCAGGTTCTGATGCTTTGCTACAGTAAACAGTCATGCCAACTTGTTAAAACCAATACAAAAAGATGACAGCTACACATATTAAAAAACAAACAAACAAAAAAAACCCCACTAACGATAAACTGCTGTTTACTCATGCCACAACAAAACCTTATCTTTCCATGGAAGCATAAGGGAAGAAAAAGAAAGAAAAAGCAGAGCCGTTTGCAGTTTGCAGGATTCTGTGAACATCTTCAGAAAAGGGGCGTCCTTCCCGTTTCTTGTTGTCTCATCCATAAATAGAATCATTCGTGAACCACCGTTGGACGGAATGATCTGGGGCTAGTCCTATTTGCTGAGAAAAAATAGATCCTCTGCTCACCATCTGTGACTGAAAGGGCATAACGAGGCCCAATAGAGGCAGTAATCAGTTCATCAGCAGCTCACGCCCAGACTCTGTGTGTGCTGCCAGCATGTGTCCATGTGTGCATCAGGCTTTCCTCAGCACATCGACTCCGACTGAAGCATCATTCAATATGCTTTATTAGCTTATCATGACTGATCATTTATTTTTAAAGCAATTCATGAATAAATGCAGAGTCCCAGATGGGGGAAAAAAACTGGCAGCATATTTAATGAAAACATAATTATTTACTTCTGGATAAAACATACAAATCACAAAAACAAAGGCTGTAAGATTTTACAATAATAGACACAAAAACTTGCTTAGTTACTAAATAACTAGCGAGGAATGAATCAGGAACAACCTGATAGTTAATGAGTTATTCAGGTAGTTTAGTTTAAATACCTGGGGCCAGCCATCCAAAGCAACAAATATTATACAAGAGAGGTGAAGAAGAGAGTGAATTCAGGGTGGAGTGGGTAGAGATGAGTGTCAGACTTAAGCTACCTGGCAGTTTTTTTTTAATAAGCCTTCGTCTTTGTGTGCTAGAATTGGTGGCTGTCAGGAGTTCTTAGAAACATGTTTTCAGTGGTGATCCTGGAGTCTTTTGGGGCCCCAGATGGAGCTGCTAGGCAGGAGGAAAAGAGGAAGTGCTCAGAGAAGATTCAGGGATGTGGTGAAGGGGGACATGCAGAGGGTTGGTGTGACAGAGGAGGGTGTTAGGGATAGGGTGAGATGAAAGCAGATAATTCGCTGTGGTGACACCTGAAGGGAGCAGTTGAAAGAAGAAGAAGGAATGAGTCATTAGGTGATGACTGGTTCATAATTATCCATAAATTCATCAGCTCTGATACAAACATTCATCAGCCCAAAACAATAACTGCTCATTCATTAATAATGAATTTAACTCTCTTTGTGTTGCCTTGAGTAGTGAAGCATTCTTCTCAGTAGCTCCTCATTATGCCAGAATTACTTCTCCATCACCTTCTGTTTCAATCAACCCCCCCCCCCCCCTTACACACACACACACACACACACACACACTTTATGGATAATTATGAGCTAATCACTAATATAGTACCTCCCAGCTGGCTCTAGCGAATAACTCCATAGTGTATAGTCTCAGATCAGGAGTTACTGGGGGAGTGCTGATGAACGACTCATTACAATCAGCTTGTTTCTGATTCTTTCCACACTTTTTCTTCACTAAGGAAGTTAAGGGTTCATTTTTCTTTAGTGTTTCCTATGTAGGATATTTAGGCTTAGCACAAAAATTAAGGAAATTTGTGTTTGGTTGATTATTTGTTTGTTGTAACAATGCTTCTTGGCCAGTAAATCTCATACTGTTGGAAAGCCTGTATTTTTCCCATGAAATGGATTTTCCTTACAAATGTGGTATGATTTAAGGGGAAATAAACAGGCTTTCAAATGGTATGAGATTTATTGCCAAGAAGCATTGTTACAATAAAGAAATGATTGAGCAAACACAAATTTCCTTACTTTCTGCGCTAAATTTAGTTACTTACATGTATTAAGACCCTGACATATTCAGGCAGATAAGGGAAAAAAAGAAAAGGGGGCAGGAGGAGCTAGTAAGATGTGCTTGGACAAAGTGAATTAATAGCATTCCTCTCTTCCTCAGCAGCTACTGCTGATATGCCCTTGTGCAAGGCACTTAATCTGCAGCTGCTCCAGAGGACACTGATAGATAATGGAAAGCTTCCAAGTGGGAAAAGCACACAACTTCAGTAAGATGAAGCAATGGAAGCCTGTTCAGTTCAGATTCCCCTGGATAAATGAAGAATAAATCAGTCTACAAATATACTGAGAGTACAACCACACAGCTGTCTGCATCACATTTAGTTTCAGTAGTCAGAGCATCCAGAGGGGCACACAACACAGTTACTTATTTTAAAGTTATTTTCAGAAACGTGTGGGTCACTGTAAGCATCTTCTACCACACTGACACCAGCTAACACAGGAGGAGCAAGGTGATACTGAGGGATACATGAGGCTGCCAGTCAAAAAGAAAGCAGCTCTGAGCGATCACCTCCCACAGAAGTGCAGTGGCACATTTTTTGACATGTTTTCTTCTCCAAAGCCCCAGGCTTGAAGCTCCAGTCTGTCCTCCTCCTCCTCCTCTCTATCATCTTCCTCTATATCTCCCTCCTCATACAGACTGGGCTCCTCCACAGAGGTCTCCATGTTCAGGTTATAGCTACTGAACGTCTGTGCTTCACTGTACTCATAGATGGTGGGGAGGCTGCTGCGTAAACCAAAGCGGCGCCGCAGTGCCACGAGCAGCGGCTGTGGGATGGTAAAGATATCCAAATTGTTGCCCAAGTCAATCCAGGCCAGTGTGGGGAACTTCTTGGGATCCTTCATTATATCTGTCAGGTCTTTCAGGATGGCTGCTGTCAGACGGTTGCCATTAACAGCAAGTATGGTGAGTTTTGGCAAGCAGCTGAGGTAGGGCAGCAGCATGCGTAAGCTCTCATCCTGCAGCTCGGTGAAGCTCAGGTCCACAGCGGACACCATGTCACTGCTGCTCTGAAGGTAGAAGGCCACACGGTGGACATCCCGACCGGAGAGCGGGATTCCTGACAGGTTGACCACGTCTCCTGAAAGCTTCTTCTTGAGGGTGGTCTTCAGACTGTGTAAGAGAACAGAAAAACAAATCGTTATCTTTATGTTTACAAGTTAGGTCTCCGAGGTACAAAATGGCCCTTTGCTGCAGACATTAAATGTGCAATAAAATGCTTAGTTATGCAAAGACAAATAGGTGTTACAATACTTATTGATACAGGCATTATTGATTTAAGGGCTCTGTAATGTGGCACCACACTGTTCCATAAGTACAGAGGAGCTGCAAAGTATGCAAAAAAGAAACACCATTAACCAGAGTTTAGCAATCAATAGTGCGTAGAAGAGAATTTGCATTTATGTTTTTTCCCGAGTCTCTTAAACAACAAATTTTTATCTCCTGTGCTGAAAGGCACCAGGTGTTTTCAGCTTTCGGTGCCACTTTTTTTTTTTTCCACCTCCAAGTTAAAAAAAAAATGCCCATCAGAGACAAAGAAAGAAAAATATTTATGATTAAACAAACAGAGGGAAGAAAGCAAAAGTAAACATATTGCCCTGACAAATGCGTCTCCCTGTTGTGATCTGGGACTGTAACATCACTCCTGGGACAAGTGTTATTTTGAAAACAGGGATTTAGCAGAGAGATAATTCTGTTTGTTGGATTAAAAAAAAAAAAAATCAGGCCACTTGTGTTTGAAGTGAGTTATGGGTTAATAAGCCACTTGAGTTGAGATGAATGCATTTTAAAGATGAGAGTATTCACTGGTGGGTATTTCTGCCAGAAAAGAGCATTTGGATGCACCCCATCTTGCAGTAAGCATTATAAGAATATAGAGAGTGAAAAGTTGCGCTTTCAGAGGCGCCGAGCAGCTTTGCACAGAGGCAGGGTAACTGTCTCCCTTTGTTCTAAGACTCCCTGCTAGGATAATTTAGCCAGCAGCTGGCATTAGCTTTAAATTTAATATACACACTTGAGAGCTGTATCATGCCCCCTCACCAAACTCTCACCAAGAAAGCAAATACGTGTATTTCCCAGAATTTTTTCCTGTCAGAATTTGATAAATATCTGTTAAAATATTCTGTAGAACAGACACGGGGATAAAAGGGTCGACGACACATATACAAAGAGTCTGAACAGACAAGACACAGAAGTGATAACAGCAACACGTCATCATCTATGTCAGTCAAACTGTAGACAACAGATGTTAGGGCGAATCCATCTGAAAGAAGACTCCTACACAGTTAGGTCCATAAGTTTTTGGACAAAGACTGCTTCTGTACACCACCACACTGGATCAGAGACAAAAAAATTAATCCAACAATCAAAGATGTGATTGAAGTGCAGACTTTCAGCTTTAATTCAAGCAGTTTAACAAAAGTATTGCATTGATTGTTTAGGAATTATAGCCGTTTTTATACACAGTCCCCCATTTTCAGAGGCTCAGAAGTCATTGGACAAACTAATATAATTTTAAATATATATGTTTTTAATTTTTGGATGAAAATCCTCTGGAGTCAATGACTCCCTGAAGTCTAGAACCCATGGATGTCACCATGTACTGTGTTTCTGCCCTTGAGATGCTCTGCTAGGCTTTTACTGCAGCTGCCTTCAGTTGATGCTTGTTTGTGGGTCTCTGCCTTCAGTAACTGAAAAACCTGCTTTACTGGGTTGAGATCAGGTGACTGATTGAAGAATATCCCATTTCTTTGCCTTGAAAAACTCTTGGCTTGCTTTTGTGGCTTGCTTTTCCGGTCATCATTCATTTACACTGTGAAGCTCTGTCTGGTCAGTTTTGCAGCATTTAGCTGAATCTGAGCAGAGCGCAGCCCTGTGCACCGCACAATTCATCCTGCTGCTTCTATCTGCAGTCACATCAATAAACACTAGTGACTTGGTCCTACTGGCAACCACACATGTCCACGCCAACAATGCCTCAGATCATAAACTGTTTCTCCCCTTCTTCATACATTCCTCTTTGTATCATTCAGGCACAAGTTCATCTTGGTTTCATCTGTCCAGAGATTATCTTCAGATTGGTGCAGGCTCTTTTAGATGTTTCCTGGTAAAGTCTAATCTGGAATTCCTGTCCCTGGGTGTAACCAGTGGTTTGCAGGTTGTTGTATTGTAGACCTTGACAATGATACACCTACCTCTTTGAAAGTGTGCCTGAAGTTGTATTTCTTGACCATGGAAATAATTCTGTCATCATCCACTTTAGTTGTCTTCTTATGGTGTTGCTGAGCTGGACAAGGCATTCCTTTTTAATAACATGCCAGACCGTTGATTTGGACACTCCTAAAATATTTGAGCCTAATGATGGCCTCCCTCACTTGCACTGACAGCTCTTGACTTCATATTTAAAATTACAGTGCAAAGCTGCACAATAAAATATATAAGCAAGAAAAAGATATCAGGGCAGGATTTGGATTTTGAAGAAGTCAGAGGGAATACATATGCCAAACAAATACAGAATTAGGTTAAAAAAAATCAACAAACAGCAGAAAAATGCTCTGAGTGGCCAGAGGTTTATTCTGTTTTTGTCTTAGTCCTGCTTGCTTTTCGTCGTCCCCCTGCCTCCTCAGGCGCAGTAAAGGATTATCCCTACATCTCTCTCTGCTCTCTGGTCTGTCTGGGAGCCTCATAAATTGGCAGGCTGTGCTCTTTACATCTGTCACCCTCTCTGCTGGGTTAAGGGAAAGAAAAAGATCTGTAGCACACCGGGGCTGTGATTCGCAAGATTATTGATTTCAGGAGTAGGCTATAATTCATCTCTCCCTCCCTCATATCCTCACTGCTGCTCACTGCCTCTCACTTTCTTGCTCTTTTCTATTTTCTTGGCCTCTTCGGTTTGTTTTGTGCACAGCCTCACTGTCGCTCCTGTTCTAAATTTGATCTGCCGAAGCAAATGTATTCACTCTTTCATTTTCTCATTTTTGAATGGCTTCCTTCAAAGGTTATGGAATTGCAATTATCTGGTACACCTAAACCTCTAATAATTAACAGCTTAAAATACCCAGATGAGTTTTCATTGGAGAATAATGCTTGTACTTTTGGTTCATCATTATAAGGCACATCCAAGATGTGAATCTCTCGTTCCACGACATCCCAAAGGTGCTCTGTTGGATTGGGATCTAATGACTGTGGAGGTCATTTGATTACAGTGACTCACTGTCATATTCAAGAAACCAATTTGATGGTATAATGTGTTATCCTGCTGGAAGCAGTCATCAGAGGATGGGTACACTGTAGGCATAAAGGGATGGATAAGGTCACCAAAAATAATTAGGTAGGCTGTGGTGTGTAAATGATGCTCAACTGGTACTAAGGGGCCCAAACTGTGCCAAGAATATAGCCCCCACACCATTATAGCACCACCACCAGTCTGAAAGGTTTAAACAAGTCAGGATTCTTGCTTTTATGTTTTTTACACCAAATTCTGAGCCTATCTGAATGACATTGTCCAGTGTTGGCGAGCCCCTGTGTTGTAGCCTCAGTTTCCTGTTCTTAGCTGACAGGAGTGGCACCTGGCATCTTCTGCTGCTGTAGTCCGGTTTCATGTACTGTGCATTCAAAGGCGCCGTTCTGCATATCCCGGTTGTAATGAATCTTTATTTGACATACTTTAGCCTTCATATCAGCTGGAAGCAGTCTGGCCATTCTCCTCTTACCGCTGACAAGAACAAGGCATTTTCACCCAGTGACCTGCTGCTCACTGGATATTTTCTTTTTTTCAGCCCGTTCTCCATAAACTCTGGAGATGGCTGTGCAGGAAAATCCCAATATCAGCAGCTTCTGAAATACTGAGACCAGCCCGTCTGGCATCAACAATCATGCCACATTCAAAGTGACTGACATTCACTTTTCTTCCCCATTCTCATGTTCAGTTTGAACTTACATGCCTAAATGCATTGAGTTTCTGCCATGTGATTGGCTGATTAAATATTTGCATTAGCAAGCAGTTGAAAAGGCGTACCTAACTAAGTGGCCAGTAAGTGTAATGTTATTTCACTGAGACTGAAATTACTTGAGGAAATCAAACTAGAACAGCTTGTGTGCAAGTGTGTGACTGACCTTCAAGAAGCTAATTTGCAGGTTTAGTTAAACAATGTTTTTTTTTTGCAGTGCTACTTTTCATGTAGCACATCTACCAGGAAACAAGACACCACACGGGCCTGAAAATCGTGCCCAGTGTTTTCTATACCAATTTTTGTCTCTTTATTTGTAATACTTTTTTTTTTTTATTTCACATGGTCCTCTCTGATTCGTTCTCCCTCTCTTGTCCCTCTGTTTCACCTATTTTTGGGATTGCTCTTCATAATTGACCATCATTTCCTGGCAAATTCTGAAATCTATAATCTATTAATTAGTTTTCCATCAGTTTACTAATAGACAAAAGGAAAAATAGTTTGTACACTGAAACTTTACTAAGAAGTTCCTTAAAAAGCAGGGAAAGTCTTCTTGGTGTAATGAGCCACATATTTACAGTTTCTCTGTGAAACTTCTGCACTTTACAGTAATGTAAGTGACTGTTGTTCATGCTAACTTATTTATAGGGAGAGTTATTTCATGAGACAGGAAGAGTAGGTGCTGTAGCTGAGTGGGTGGTGCACGGGGAGGTGGGGCTCTAATATGATTTTAATGAGACACAGCAAAGACAACTTTCTTTCCCAAATATGCTTCCTCCAAGCTCCATGGGCTCTTTTCCACCCACGGGCTCCTTAGCTAGCTGCAGGCCCAGAGGGGATAACTACGATTTCTAAAGCCACAGTGTATGCTATTGTCCATTAACATGAAAATGATAACAACATAAACAACAAAATGTCTCATCTTGCTCCCTCTGATGTGGTTGCCATGCTCGTAGGCAGTGGTGCATTTCCTCTTGGACTAGCTCAGTCACAAACAGCTTCAAAGGCTAGTATACGCGCATGAACACGCTATGAATAAGATCATCCCCTGCTTCGGGACTAATTTAAAAGCAAATAACTAAGGAAAATCCATCTATTGACATCTTCAGGAGCTACAGATACAACAGTGCAGGAATCCAACAATGGCTGAGTCTCGTGTGTCAGACTATTGGTTGCTTAAATGTGGGTTCACACAGGCTGTCTAATTGCTTTTCATATGCTGTCTTTCCTCTGGGATGTTGTTAACTTTTATCCACTGAACCAGGGTCCTTGTTGCTCTGTAGTTATGTAAACCCCAGAGGTAGGGAATAAAACATCTGGGGTTTGTGACGTTGAAACTGAGTGCAGGCAAATAGATGGCGTGTACAAAAAAGGTTAGAGCAAATTTAAAAAATGATGTCTTAATGAAACATTTTTTGGAGAGTTTGCAATGGATAGAGTTAACGCTGATTAAGGATTGTGCAATAAGATGATCTATTGCATAATCTGCTGCTGTTGATAGGTCTACTCAGTCTCAGCTGCCCAGCGACTTCTGAAGTCACTGAATACATAGCAGCAGAATTTTTACACAAAAGAAAAAAATGTTTCCACAATTTGCAATTTTTATTTCCAGATGTAAAACATGGAACTGTGGCTTTTTCCCTGTTTTCACTGAAACATTTACCACGTATATGTAGGAGTTGTAATTTTGTTCTATACATCCCCAGACAGCATTAAAACCTCTCCATTAAAGGTCGGTTGTAGCAGGTCCATTGATTTCTGCATTCACACTCATTTTCTGTTCCACATTAGTCTCCACTCAGTCTAGCTGTCTCAAAAAGTTAAGTGCCCATCATTAGTCTGCAGCTTCCCTGCTTCACCATTGTACTAATCAATTTTTGCTTGAATGCAACCAAACACTTTCTCTACACTGAACCAGAAAGAGATGGAGGACTGAAGAGATGAGCATTTTAAAAAGGGCTGATAGGGTGAAGAATGTAAGGAAACTCTTATCTGTAACTCTTATCTGTAAACTCTTATCTGTAGACTCATGTAATCCATGACTCATGGACTACATGAATATCTTTTTTATTCTGGAGGGCTAGCGTTGATCCCAGCTGGGCGCAGGGTAAGAGGCCAGGTAGTCTTGGACAGGTCACAAGTCCATCACAGTGCTAACTTTAAGAGACAGACAATGCTTATATTCACACCTACAGTCAGTTTATGATCTGCAATCAACCTCACATGCCTGTCTGAAATCATTAATCTCCTTCTTGTGATGCTAACTGCATGGTTGGTATCTCTGTTCATCTTTTCAACGATGCAATTCTGTACAGTTTCTGTATATTAACTAATACTGTTAAAAAGTTGTTTTTGAAAATATATGTCAATATGTCTCATTATCATTCTAAAAAATTTTAATGTCTAATGTACTGAGGGTGACTTTGGCCACAGGAAAAAGAATTACAACATTTTCCTCAGAATTCTCACTTTAAATGCAGAATTCTGATTTTTTTTTTCATCCATCCACCCATCAATTTTCTTCCTTTTTTTTTTTTTGGCTGGGTTGTGGGTGCAGCAGCCTAAGCACAGAGAAACCCAGACCTCCCTCCTCCCAGCCACCTCCTTTAGTTTGTCTGGGGGGAACACTGAGGCATTCCCAGGCCAGCTGAGAGATATAATCTCTCCAGCGTGTCAAGGTTCTGCCCCAGGGCCTCCTCCCCGTAGGATATGCCCGGAACACCTCACCCAAGAGGCACCCAGGAGGCATCCTAGTCAGATGTCCGAACCACCTCAACTGGCTCTTTTCGATGTGGAGGAGCAGCAGCTGTACTTTTTCCCCCCTCCTGAATGGCTGCACTTCTCACCCTATCTCTAAGGGAGAGGCCAGCCACCCTTCAGAGGAAGCTCATTTCTGCCACCTGCACTTTTGGTCACTGCCCAGAGCTTGTGACCATAGGTGAGGGTAGGGATGTAGCTCGTCTGGTAAAGGAACAGCTTTGCTTTTATGCTCAGCTCCCTCTTTTTTTTTTTTTTTACAACGGACAGGTGCAGCGTCTGCATCACTGCAGCCTCAGCTCCAATCTGTCTGTCAGTCTCCCACTCCACTCTCTTCTTACTCATGAACAAGACCCTGAGATACTTAAATTCCTCCACATGGGGCAGCAACTCATCCCTGACCTATAGTGGACACTCCACCCTTTTCTGGCTGAGGACCATGGCCTCAGACTTAGAGGTGCTAATTCTCTTACCAGCCACTTCACGCTTCGCTGCAAACTGCTCCAGTGCAAGCTGGAGGCCACCAGCCGATGAAGCCAACAGGACCACATCATCCGCAAAAAGCAGAGACTAGATTCTGAGCACACCAAGGTGGAAGCCTTCCACCACTTGGCTATGCCTAGAAATCCATAAAAATTATTATCAGAATCTGTGACAAAGGGCAGCCCAGTCCAACACCCACAGGAAACGAGTCCGACTTATTACCGGCAATGTGGCCCAAGCTCTCCCTGTCATGCCCAGGGGACACGGTCGAATACCTTCTCCAGGTCCGCAAAGCACATGTAGACTCGATGGGCAAACTCCCACACACTCTTGAATATCCATGAAAAGATAAAGAGCCGGTCCATTGTTCCACAACCGGGATGAAAACTGCATTATTCCTCTTGAATGCGAGGTTCAACTAACCCTGGAATAGACCAATGGAAAAACTCATTGGAGATTAAATTCTGAATTCTGATTTTAAAGTCACAATTCTGAGAAAGGAGTCAGAATTCAAAGACAATTATTGGAATTCTGAGATAAAAGTCAGATTTCTAAGGTTTTTCCTCAGAATTCTCACTTTAAACTCAAAATTCTGATGTTTTTTTTCTTTGTTCTGAGAAAAGAGTCCGAATTCTGGAGAAATAAGAATGGTCCCGATCATCCGCTGTCCTAATGGGACCTCTGGTTAGTGTCTTTTGAACATTAATTTATTAAATTATATGACAAATCATATCTTGCTGTGCAATTAATTATAATAACAGCCTGTCTGTGAAGTCTGTGCTCCAGTTTCTGTGATGAAAGTCCAGTATTTTATTAGTCTATTACTCACCATTATTGAGCAGATATGACTGTCTGGGCCGTACAGCCAAGATGATGACAGCTGTAAAGCTAAAGTTTGTGGGTAATGCCATGATAACAAAATCTATATTCTCTACAGTCTGCTAAAGCATGACTGAATAATTTATTACAATGTATAGCCCATTAATAAATTATTTAGTACTTATATATTCTTTATAAAATCTGCCTTTCACTCAGAATGTGTTACTAGTGGCTCTGTGGTCCATTTTTCAAATCTTTGACCAGGTTCAGCATGTCAGTGATCAGATCACAGAAAATATCGAGTAGTATCTCAGCTGCAAGGACAAACTTTTCTGTACTACAAATTCAATTTGAATTTATTTCCCGCTGAGCATGCAGAGAAACACTAGACTAATTTCAAGGCAATAAAATAAAAGCACTTAAGAAACACTAAATGTGGATGCTGTACCACAGACCCGTGGGATGGCCAGATCAATGTCTGCTTCATCAACGCTTTGGTCTTGACTTGTTTATACCTCAGATCGATCTATGCTGTTTTGCCTCCAGGCATTTGTATAATACATGCGTAGCACTTTGGCTCAGTCATGGGGGGGCCTACGAGGGTCTCGTACTGTACAAACTCATCGTTGAAAAGTGAGCTGCTAAAGGCCTGAGCCTTCATTTCTCTGCAGATGTTTTTCTTTTTTTTGTTAAACCTGTCCTGTCCGGCAGCTTAAGCAAGCAAAATTATAGTCTGCATGCTGTGTTGGGCCGGACACATTTACTTTGCCAAGAGAATTTTTAAACAAGACTCCTCTTGCTAATCCTTATTTTTTAAATTATTTTTAAATTCTTTATTTATTTTATTATTGATGTTGGTGTTATACAGTTTGCCTATACTAGAGCTGACAGGTGGGAAAGAAAGGGATACACACACACACACACACACACACACACATGCACCGGGACTCCCGTAGAGGAGGCCAACAACCCGTCCCAGGGTAGCACCTGCCACTGCATGCACCCCAGTCCCCACAACCCCACACCACAAGGCAGCATCCACCCAAGCTCCCACCACCAGCAACCAGGGCAAACACACATACACCACAAAATGGCAGCCACAGCCCCAGTCCAAGAAGCCATCAGACACCCATGTCCCCTGGGCCCACCTGCAGCCACCTGCTAGTAGACGAGACTACAGCTGATCACCCCCACTAAGTGATGGAATTGATCAGTGGGGACCAGAGAGAATCAAATTCATCCAATTGTCTCTTAGAGGAGGGAGACATTCTCTCCAGACTAATGTAATATAAAAGTTAATTCCTATAGTGAGTAATGCTACCTCTGCTCACTGTAAATATCAGATCCTTATTTTATCTTATCTTTTTTGATTTCCAATTCACGAGGATAATTTTCTTAGTGATGCATAAGGTGGTAAGAACTATGTGTGACATATTTGCTTTTATATCTAATTCACTTACATCACCTAAAATGCAGTTTGTGTGACGTTGGGATACTGCAATTAAACCATGTGGATAAGTCTTGACATATCCACTGCCGGAACCTCTGAACAGGTATACAAGACCATATAGCGTGCATATAGTTGTCAGCACAGTTGCCTGCACAGTGAGAGAGTGTGTTGAGGTCCATTTGGAACATTCTTTGTCCTGTATGTTTTATAGAGAGTTTTGTATTGTATAAGTTGTAAGTTATCTGTTGTAAGTTAACATATCTGTGTCCTGAAGATTTCATCTGGGTTGGTGAAAAGCTCGCGTTCCCAATTTACGGTCCGGAGTGAAATTGAATCACTAATTTTTAACAATAACTTGTACAGTTTTGATAACAATTTAGGGGTGCAGAGATTTAGAAATTGTGTTACCCATATAGGCATTTCTAAATTCAGTTGATTTAAATCAAATCTTGCCTGAATGATGGACCTCAATTGCTCATCTTCAAGAAATTTACAGTTGCTGATTCCATATTTTGAAATAAGTTCTTGGAATGAAATAAAAGTTCTATCTTGAATAACATGTTCTAGATTCTTTATCCCTTTCTGGTGCCATGCTGGAAAATTTTGTACTTTCTTTTGCTGACATATATCTGGATTGTTCTAAAGTGGGATGGAAAATGTACTGCAATCTATTGACTAAGAAGTAGTGATAAAAGTTTGAAAGTTCTAGACCACTGCTGTGTTTTGGCTTTTGTAGCGTTTCTAAATTTATTTTTGATGGTTTTTTTTCCATAAAAACTTTAAAATGTTTTTAAAAAAATTTTTTTATTAAAAAAAAAACCAAAAAAACTTTTAAATGTTTGAGTGTAGTGACTTAAAAGGTGGAGGCATTTAAACCCCAGTGGGCGTAGTCCCCTGGACGTGGTTGTGACCCTCTATTGTTCATGTGCATAATCACATGTGCCAATGTGTGAAAGGAGGCGTGGGTTATTACAATCAGTGGTTTTGGGTGAAACAAATTTGGGACTTTGCCCCATTCTATCAAGTGACCTATTGAGGTCACCTGAACAAAGGTGTGAATGGGGTTGAGGCACCTGGGGAGGGTGTTCAGAACAGCACTATAAACAGGGGAAAGATGGTGACGTAATGGTTGTAATGGTTGTTCACAGTGGACATAGATGCCTTCTTTTACACCGCTTTCAAACCATCTGTCTTCCCCATCCAAAATGTGAACATTGGCATCCTCAAAGAGCGCCCTTTCTCCTTCAGATGCAGATGTACTGCTGAGTCTTGTCCTGTCACGGTGGCTCTTCTATGTTTAGCCATTCGTTTGTGAAGAGGCTGTTTGGTTTCTCCAATCTAGAGGTCCGAGCACTCTTCACTGCACTGGACAGCGTGCATTATGTTGCTTATCTTGCTGTAATTGGACAGCAAGATAAGCAACATAATGCACGATCACTGATAGTAATAGGATGAATCTGAATCTCTATGATGTCCATCCATCCATTTTTAATAGATAAATTAACTATTATGAATCTACCTTCTGGAGCTATTATACTGTTTCTAATGGTGAAGTTTATCTTTCCATTAATTAACATGGCCACGCCTCTTTGTTTGGAGTTGTAGCAGGCTGAGTAAATGTGAGGGAACTGTGGAGAGGTGAGTGTGTGTGCAAATGTTTTGGACAGGTGTCTCCTGAAGAAAGACGACATCTGCCTGTAAATCATTTAACCGATGAACAGCCTCTTTTCCCTTTAACCAACTCTGTGTACATTCCATGAAATAAACCTCAGTGTGCTCATGTTCACACTAACTGGTGGAGGTGAAGTAAGCATGTTGCTGAGTGCAGAAAGAGAAAGGGTGTGTAAAGTGACAAAAAAAAAATAAAGTGCATACACCAAAGAGCCATTCCAAAGTGACCTAAAAGCAACATTGACAACAAGATAAAACAACAATGCACTATGCTGATTAAACCGGCATTAATTGTTATAAATAGACATGTCTCATAAACCTGTGGAAAAGGAGAGTAATAAAGAATCAGAAAAAGGCATTGGTATTGACAGGTAAACAGGTTGTTTATGAAGGAAGACACCTGAAACACTTTAATTAAAAAAGTAAGACATCTAATATAATAAAGAATCAGAAAAATACACACATGCATGTGGGGACCCAGAACAGACAGGCCTGTGTGTGCTCTCTCTCTCTGAGCCCGTGTTCCTGTCTAACCATAACATTTTTATACTGTCAGAATCTTATCTAAACTACTCGTCACCTTTCGTGGTATAAAAATCAATTCTCACACACCATACTTCATGCTGCAGATTACAGGAGTTATTTCTATTCAGTAGAAAAGTTTCCAGCCACACACACTTCTTGGTTTTAATAAACAGAGGTGGCAAAAGTACTGACATTCTGTACTTAAGTAGAAGTACAAGTACTTATGTTAAAAAATACTTTAGTAAAAGTCGAAGTACTGGTTCAACTTCTCTACTTAAGTAAAAGTAAAAAAGTACAGGCTCTGAAATGTACTCAAAGTAAGAAAGTAAACGTAGTTCTTTGGAGGATGTTTCTACCTGCTATTTTTGTGTAAAACAAACCGAACCTCATTATATATTATTGTAATAACATAAAATAATATTACATGAGAATACAAATGTTATTCCAATCTAAATTTTAATCCTAATGAATGCCCTCAGCTTGAATCTGTTATGTAGGCCACAAACTGTGAAAGGGAATTTAAACACAGCTCTGTTCTCTGTGTCCTCCATAGTAGAGGGTGACTGTGCCTCCACCTAAACACCAACATGAGGATACTCAGGGGTTACAGTGGGATTCAGAAGGTGGAGGAACCCTAAGATCAGCTGTAGTGGCTCTGCATGAGGAGAAGAATCACAGCTTTCTATTGTGAGCTGCAGTAAATGATGTTGGTGTGCAGGCTGTGATCAGCTGACCTGCTGCTGCTGCTCTGAGGTTTACTGCTCTGTGTGGATGAACTGAACTCACAAAGATGTAACCCAGTATTTCACAGCTATCTGAGCTGATCTCCATCCCCTACACTGACAGCATACAGGCTGTAGAAATGTTGGATTCAGTGAATGAATCTCAGCATCAGCAGCTTTGATTCAAACTCATCTCTGCTGCACTGATGTAACCTGTAACTCTGACCATGAGCACAAACACTGTGCTCCAGTCCAACACAGAGCTTTACTGTAAATACAGTACAACAAACTAACCTATTTATTACACACTAAACTGCAGCATTTTCATAGAATCTTTGAATTACACAAAGTCAGCATACTTCAGTTTGTTTTCCAGTCCTTACCTTTAATTCTAACCTCTCTTCTTCCTCTCCTGTCCTCTTTCTCCATCTCTGAGTGAACTTCTCTCTCTTTGCTCTCCCTGAAATACAGCAGCTCTTCTTTTAGCTAGCAGACACACTGTGTGACAAACTGCACACACTTTGTGTGTTTGCTGATATTTGTTGAGCATTCAGAAACGTTGCATTTACCTGCCACACGTTACTCCCTTCATGCTCGCTCTTCTTCAGTAGCGCTAGCTAAGCTGTTTATGTGCCGCAGCGCAACTTACGGACTCGGTCCGGCCCGATTATAGCGCTATAAATGATACATTAATTATATGGGTTTGCGTATTTAATCCCTTTGTACGAGATAAGCCCCGGTGATGGAGGATACGCAGTACGATTGTCTCTTATATGTTATTATTCCTCCATTTAGGCTCAGATGTTTGAAGGCGCACTGACCGGAAATGCAAACTTCTCTCTGACGTTAAAAAGTAACGAGTCTGTTTGAAAATGTAAGAAGTAGAAAGTACCGATACTTGCGTAAAAATGTAGGGAGTAAAAGTAAAAAGTAGTCAGAAAAATAAATACTTAAGTAAAGTACAGATACCTGAAAAATCTACTTAAGTACAGTAACGAAGTATTTGTACTTCGTTACTTCCCACCTCTGTTAATAAATAAATACATTTGATCAATAGCCTAATGCTATAGGGCAGTTTTTCGTTTCCAGTATCTCTCACAATCCTTTTCTCACTCATTTCAACTCTTATCACTTCACTTATTTTGTTTCTTTTACCCATTATCTATTTATTCATTTTTAATGTCAACCCCTTTTTGTTTTTCTGACACTTTCATATTTTCAAGCTTTGGACAGTTTAACAGATTCTCTAAAATTTGTTCTCTCAAGACCTTACCTCCTCCTCACTCACAAAAAAAATTTTAACGTCCAATTTTGCAGAATTCGGTTATTTAAAAACAACAGCTTTCTGCTTACCTTTTTCAAGAGGCCTCCTGTGAGTGTTTTGAGGAGTTAAAGTCCCAAGGTGAGTCCTGGAGAAAATATTCCCCTTCGTCCTCTTTTGCCAATCATCCTCCTTCACAAATCACCTGTCATTACCTGTTATCAGTCCTTATCACATCGGGGTCACCATCTGACAGGTTGTTTATGAAGGGAGACACCTGAAACCCTTGAACTAAAAAAGTAAGACATCTAATATAATAAAGAATCAGAAAAATACACACATGCATGTGGGGACCCAGAAGAGACAGGCCTGTGTGTGCTCTCTCTCTCTGAGCCCGTGTTCCTGTCTAACCATAACATTTTTATACTGTCAGAATCTTATCTAAACATGAACAATCTCTGGGTGCTACGAGTTGACCTTCGTCATTCAGTCTTGTTCAAGCTGGTTTTCATGACTCAGATTCCTCAGGTGTGGAGCCTGTACGTCTCCTCTCCTGATGCTTTAATTATACGTCCTTGTGGCCGGGCCTCAAGATAAGATTCACTGAAACAGAGAAGTTAGTCTAGAACTTTCTGATCAGTTGCTCTCTGTCTAATGTATTATTTAATTGTTTACTATTTGGTTGATCCACTGCTTATTAATTAATTTCCTGGAGTTTACCTTTAAACATTTGTCCTTTATTCATTGAGTAAAAAATAATCCCTTACAGTGTAGATACAGATAACCTTTATTTTTTTTGCATTTATGGCAGTGGAAAGAGACGAGAAATGGGGGAAAGATACAGTGGAAGACACGCGGGCAAATTGGCGACGGGCCGGGACTCGGACCCGTGCTGCCCGCACCGCAGCATACTAAGCCACCCAGGTGCCCCACAGATAACCTGTTAGATCACATCTCTGCAGATGTTTTATCTCACTGTGACTTCAGATCTGTGACTGTAAGACACAACGCTGAACATTTTCTCCACCAGCTTGTTTAGATTAACTCAGTTTTAGCATTGGCCGTGTCACTCTTGTGCCTTAGGGTACTTTGGCCCACGTTAATGAGGATTCTTTACAGCCACTCTGAAAACGTAGTTAAATTTGCTCAACTATTCAACTGTCATACTGATACTACGGTTATGCAGAAAATGCACCAGGAAACATGAAAGTGGTGATTACATACACCATCCAGAGTCCTCCAGTTTCATGGGGATAATGGCACGTTTTTCTGGGAAGGAAAAAATAGCCTCAAAGCTCATTTGGATTTGGATTAAATTTCAGTGAAACATTTAGCGGATGGGCTGATTAAGGCTGCCTCCATTGTACATTGTCAATGCAGCAGCTCAAGGCTGTGCAGTGTTTTGACATCTCAAATCAGTCACTTGGTTCTTGGAAACTTTAAATTCGAAGTTTGGGGGAAACGTCGGTGTTGACTGAGGAAGAAGTGACAGCATGTGCCCTTAAAAAAAGAAAAGCAAAAAAAAAGAAAAATTTTTTTTTGTTTTGTGTCTTATCTCACAAAAGACACAAATCATTGAAAACATGGTTCGAAACAGTCTCCAACTTGCAAACAGCTCAGTCTCACCCTTAAAGTTGCATTGCCATTTGTCACCGTCAGCCTTTTGTATGAGTCTGAAGGTGGGGTTTTAATTAGCACAAAGAAAAACAGAAAAAAAAAGAGACTCCAGGGTCTGTCAAGTTGCTATAAACCACAACTATAAGCTACTCCATCACACAACTCTCAGGGGCTCTTCACACATGAATGTGGAAAACACGTCAAACTGCACAACCTTTTTTTTCCCAGCAGAAACTACAGCAAACTAAAAAAAAAAGCAGGAACACACAACGTACTGTACAGCACCAAAGAAACCAAACGCCTCCTGTGTAACTATCACAAACATTAACACTCTGCTACATTCACTTTATGCCAAAAATAACACAAACAGCCCAACGCTGCTGTGACATGGATCTTTTCTAATGATACCTGACTTCAAACCAAAAGCATATTGTTGCCTTTGTGCCAACGATGCTCAAACCTGTTGGTACAGAGTGTGCCGCAATTCAACTGTGCAGCATGGAAGAAGCAACACGTGCTCCGCGGGTGAGCTATAAATTCACCCTTGATTTGATTTCATGTGACAAACTAGATGATCGGGAGGAAAGAGTGCTGCGACAGAACACATAGAAAACAGTTTGCATTACATAACTGTAAATCATGGAGGAGTGTGCCTGTCTCTGCTATACCGTGTCACAGCACAGTTATGAAACCAGCATTAAAATGCAGGGCTCCAAACACAGACCCAGGGGCTTGATCGTGGGGAGTGATCTGTGTCAGCCTTTATGGAAGGAGACCTACAGATCATCAGAAGCACAACAATTCTTTTTTTTCTTTTTTACCGAAGCAGCCTTATGTGTGATTTACAGTTAAAAATCTAATCACTGAGAGGTTAGGAGAGGTGAAACCATCAGGAAGGAGCTCCTGAAATGCCGTTTTCCGACAGAGCATAAATAAAGATTTTTTAAAATTTCTAATAAACGAATAACACCACCAATCTTCAGCTAAAAGATCAACACATTTAATCATTCTAATTATTTAATTGTCGCCCGGTGCCCTGAAGTTACCGAGCGTCTCCTCCCTCCTCCCCCTCACTCTGCAGGATCTCAGTCTGTACCACTTGAAGCCCTCAATTATTCATGGACGAGGACGGTGGCTGGATCTTTAAGTCTATATTAAAAGTGGAGGTCAGATAGAAAACAGATTGAGGAGACTGAATGTGGCATGCAGTCAAGCGGAGTACTCCATCTTTGAAGGGAAATGCAAACAGGGTCAGGAAAGTTTTACAAAAACCAGACATCTGTGGTTGTACTAAAACACCAAAGAACATATTTTGCACAAGCTCTTTCTCCTTCTCAGTTATGAGCTGACCTTGGGGGTTAGTCAGAGGTCAGGCATACTGTGTCAGAGCCTGTTTGGACTGCCAGTGTACACTTCAGGGGGCTAATTTGGCTCCAGACAAATAGGTCAGACATGCATTAAAGGCGGATGACACACAACTTAGTGTGCAGATACCAAAAGTCCAGTAAAAACATTAAAGTTTGTTTTACCAGCAGCAGATTATTGGTGATGCCTTAAATTTTAGTTCTAAACTAAACTGCTGGATACATTTCACCTGTTGATGGTGCTTTGTGGGAAGTTAAAGAACGATTAAAGAACAAAAAATCCTGATGACATCATAAATGTCTGCTCCCAGTTTCATGGTTTCAACAGTTCATGGCAGCACTACATGTGAAATCAGGAAATGACCAGAAGGTGCTTCCAGACCAGAGTTACAGGAAATACCTGCCACTAACTGCCTACTAAGGTGCTTTCCCATGAACAACAAGGGATTTTTATGCTGTTTTCATTTGTACCATTTTGTAAACTCAAGTGATGGGATTGCCAACTGGCAACTAGCATAGGGATGACTAGAACAACAACAACAAAAGATGAACAATGGTGTGTGTGTTGTGGGTTTTATGACAGTAATGATGTTGAGGTTCAAGAAGAATGCTGTTAAACCTGGTGCTTGTGACTGGTCTGAAGGGGAGGACAGGGTTGCAGTTTAACCCTGTCTGTGTAGTGCTCTGTACACTTACGTGCAAATGGGAAACTGAAGAAAAGGAATGTCACAGGTGGCACAGACGGGCAGGTGTCATCACAGATTTTCAGTGTGCTTTGCTATTTCATTGTAATTGTCTTTAAGCTTCCTCAGTTTCCACTTTCTTCAGCGTGTGTGGATGTCCAAGGTAGCAAGTTGAGGAAATGCAAGGGAAAGTTTTTTCTTTGACGGTTCCACATTGCATTGTATTTCCTCTGCTGCATATAGGCTTAAAAGCTTTACCAGTAGTCAATTTCTTCTTGTGTTGTTCGGTAGCTACCACAAATCATGTTTATGTGTTCTTGTTCGTCTTCTTTTGGCTGCTCCCTTTAGGGATCACCACAGTGTGTCATCTGCCTCCATCTCACAATACCTATCAGCATCCTCCTCTGTCACACCAACCCTCTGCATATTTTACAGTTTTTAAAAGCCAATACAATAAATTTCTAGCCTTTGTGATCCAGTTTAATTTATGATGTAATTTTATGATGAACTATGACAACACTGGGTAGTATCTATTGCAGGATAATATCAGCACACAGAAAATTTGGGGTGGGGGAGGTATGTGCTCTACTGAGTGCCCTTCTGGTTTGCTTTCTGTTTTTGGTGCGCCTCTTGACTGTTTCCCACGCTGTCACACATCAGTAAACATTATCATTCGGTCCCCTGGAACACGGTTGAGTTCATCAGAGCAGCAGAGGTAAAATCAGGACATCATAAAAATCTGTACAATGCATTGTCAAGGACTCAAGAAACTTCTGTGGCCAATAGTGTTATGATTGCTGCCATATGTTAGTCCTTTTCTGACGTCACCCCCCCCCCCCCCCCCCCCCCCCCCCAAAAAAAAAAAAAAAAAAAAAAAAAAATCCCCCTGTCCTCCCTGTCTGTGTGTTATGGAAACTTGTTTAAGCCACTGAAAAAAAGATTTCTTGTCATTGATAAGTCAAAATTTTGGGTTATTATCTCAAAATTTCAATTTACTCAAACCTCCGAGTACAAATCTTGAAATTGAGAAATTAAAATTTTGAGATAATAACTTGACATTTAGCTTAGCTTAGCTCTACCAATCAGGAAATGTTCTTTTCACTGGCGGAAACAAGCTTCCACAGTGTATTCCTCTGACCTCTAACCTTTCACTGTAGGTTAAATTCCTCTGTGTTTTAACTTCCTGTCTTTGTCCTTTTCCTGCTCTCATTATTGTCTGATTCAAATTATCTGTGCCTTATTGCACATTTCCCACAATTGTGTATTTACTCTGAATGCCTTAATTCAGTCTTTGCCAAGCTAATGAGCTAACACAGCTATTTGTTACTCTGTAAGTCTATTAAAATGAATACTTAAAGTAGCTCTGCTGCTGTGGTGCCTTGCATTTTGATCCCTTTCAGAACTTCAGAGTAAAAATGCACCAAATAGCCCAACAGATCTGACTTTGCCAGAAAGATAAATGAGAGATATATTTTTTAATCACATCAGTGTAAAGATTGAGTAGCGGTAAGCTCTGAGTCATAAATGACTACTGAACACAAATGTTGTGGCCCTGGAAGGATTGTGTAAAAGGGAAATTCTCGAAATAACAGCAAGGAAAGGAGGAAGAAGGGAATTCTTTAAAGATTAGAGCAAATGAGGCTGAGCAGAGCAGAAAAACTGCTTAGAAAATCCCACTGAGCACTTCCTTGGTGATTAGTGGAAAGCTGTCATAGAATCTGGGCTGTAGCTGTAAAAGTGGTCATGGGCATCCAAACTGTTAAAGAGACGTCTAGAAAATTTTCACTACTCAACCAAAATTAGTTGTAGCGAAGACGCCTGGATGGCTTTTCACTCGCTAATGCTGCCGGGGTGTGATTCAGAAGTGACAACATGACATGAAGTGCCACTTGAGGAAATGAGTTTTCAG
This sequence comes from Archocentrus centrarchus, assembly GCF_007364275.1. Lineage (NCBI taxonomy): Eukaryota > Metazoa > Chordata > Actinopteri > Cichliformes > Cichlidae > Archocentrus > Archocentrus centrarchus. The sequence continues at coordinate 10,254,148 of NC_044357.1, read as the reverse complement.
CCTATGAGCAAAGGCACGGAGAAGGTGATCTTGTTAAAGGAGGAAGAACATTTCAACACTGGTAATAAAGGAGAAAGACACATTTGTGAGCTTTGTGTGGTAGATGCAAGATTTAGGCACATCATGGCTATTAGGCAATATCTATTTATTCATGCAATTATTTTTATGACTTAATAGCAGCAATTTAATTTCCACAATCTAAGAACTTTTATGTAGGCCAGTCCTTCTTGTACTGTTGTGACAGACAGGCGTATGGCGCAAAAAAGTAACTAAATACTGAACAACACATTAAAATACATTACTATTTCGATATTTACCATCCTGTGACTGGACATCAGTTGAAGTTTGACCAGAAATCAAGGTGAAATACAACAGAATAAGGAAGAATTTATGGTGCAGAGATTTTAAACCAGCCTTTGATACTTCATGAATGACAGAAGCTCAAAATCATAGATTTATGTTCCTCGTTTCTTTTTTCCTTTTACGCTGTTGGTTTCCAATGAAATTCCTGAGGAACATGTGGCATGTTTAATCTTCCTCATAAATTTTTTTTATTACGCCATGTTTGAGTTGTGCAACATAAAAGTGATTTCAGATGTTGAATGTTACCAGATGTTGTGACTATTCTGGCTTTCTGAATATGACATAGCATAATTACAACATGACCTGCATTAATCACTATTACTACTTCGATATGAATGCATGAGTACCTCCATATTTTGGCAGATAAACAAGACCTTGTACAATATTGTTTGTTACAATTTGAAACCCAACTAAAAGTGATAAAACTGGCTTTTGGCCATCCTTCACAGTGTGAAATGTGGGTAGAAAAGCACTTTAGTCTAAGCAACATGAGGTCTGGGTCAAATATCAGGACTCGGGCTATAAAAACCCACCCGCAGCTGTTCCCACCTTCTCAAAACAGCTGTCACAGCCACGACTCATTTCATCATTGGTCAGCATGACAAGCAAAACTGAAGATGAGCTTTAACTAAACCCTAACCCAAATACAGCAAAAAAATAAATAAATACCAGCTGCACAGATAATGTTTTCTCTCTCACCTTGAATATAAGAATAAGTGCGCTTCTTGAGCTATAGTAATTTTAACTCAAGATGCCTCTAATATCTGCTGCCAGAGCATCACATCAATTATTGCCTTGCAGCAAAGACGAGTGGTGAAATAACATCTGAAATTGGATTCCAATCTCTTTGAAATGTGCTGGAGGCACGATTTTAGTGCAATATAAAGTATGAGCTTGATTAATCTGGAATTCAATACCAATTACAATAACATTAAAAACTCCACTGGATGTTTGGCAATCCTGTACTTTTCAGAAACCTGGCACAAGCAGCTGCAGAGAAAGAATGAAACTGCCTTGATAATACATTAAGCATGGCACACTTGCTTTACATTTAGAGGTTGCAGAAAAAAAAAATACAGGCCTCAGTAATAAAGCTTGAATTCTGGTTTATATGTTATCTCTTGAACATTTGCAGCCACTTGCATATATTTCATGAAAGTAATCCCGCGTGTGCCACGGGGAGGGAGCACATTTCGACAGATGGATTCTCATTATCAATTAATGGAGAAAATAAGATTGTGAGGGTGCAGCATGGGTTATGTAATAGCTATCGCCTTTTCATTTCGTAATATAAAAAGATCAAATTCTTGATCGATTCAAAGCGAGACAGGAAGAAAGAGGGGAATATGTAACTTTTAATCTGCTACCTTGCACTGACTCCAGGTTTTTTTCTCTGTCTCTGACAGGGCCTTTCCCCCAGAGCGTTTCCCCAGAGCCTCGGCTCAAACTGCAGAACCGCTCGGTGTGGCAACTGTTGAACAAAATGGACCCTCACAAGAAGGAGAGAAAAATTCCCACAGGATAGGGGGAGAGGGAGAAAATCAATTCAAGGAGTGGATTATAAAATAGGTTGAACTGAGGATTTGGGAGGGGTGGGTGAAAGAGAAAAGCTTAAAGGTGGGCGAGGAGGAGACTGGCTAAGAAAGGAATAACGGACTGAGAAAGACAGGGTTGCGCTGTAATGAAAAGCATCTGAAATCAAGAAAACTGATACTTAATCTAATCCAACGACATCCACGTTTTCTGCATGCTTTAGAGAGCATCATGCCCAGCAGCAGAGAAACAGCCTGGTTTGAGTCCCACAGTAAAGTGCTGCTGTGTGTTTGCATTCGAGGCTGTGAGAGAGACAGAGCTTGCTAATGAGCACACTGGGAGTGTCTGCCTTGTTGTTTTGTTGAGTGTTATTTCGAAACATTGCAACCAAGAGACCGGGGTGGGAAGGCAACTCTAGCTGTCAAACCATCTTTCGATCTGGGTTAATTGCTCAGGGAGAGTGCCTTATTATTATGATTAGCGATGTTTTTTTTCTTCATAATGTTTTCTCAATTGTACCTGTTACTTAATTGAGTTGGAGCATTTTTGTTTGTTTACGCAGGTTTTTCTCGAGTTGATCAAATCAGTATCCTTTAGTCATTACCCCGTATTTCACTCAAGCGTTGATAATACACTTAGCGCACACTTCACTAGGTGCATCAGTTCAACTGGTTGTTAAAATTTCAGTCAGTCATATGGCAGCAACTCAATTTAGGCATGCAGACATGGTCAAGATGAGGTTCAAACTGAGGATCAGAATGGTTGCTGGTGCCAGATCTGCTGGTCTGAGTATTTCAGAAGCTGCTGATCTACTGTGATTTTCCCACACAAACATCTCTAGGGCTTACAGAGAAAGGTCTGAAAAAGAGAACATATCCAGTGAGTGCCAGTTCTCTGGGTGAAAATACTTTGTTGATGCCAGAGGTCAGAGGAGAATGGCCAGAATGCTTCAAACTGATAGGAAGGCAAGATGTAAGTCAGATGACCACTTGTAACAACCAATGTATGCAGAAGAGCCTCTCTGATTGCATGACATATCAAACCTTGGAGCAGATGGACTACAGCAGCAGAAGACCTCACCGGGGGCCACTCCCGTCAGCTAAGAACATGAGACCGAGGCTACAATTCACAGGGGCTCACCAAAGCTGGATACCAGAAGATTGGAAAAATGTTGTCTGGTCTGTTGAGTTTTGATTTCTGCTGCAACATTCAGATATTAGCATCAGAGTTTGGTTTAAACAGCATGAAAACATGGATCCATCCTGCCTTTGTTGTAGTCCTGGGTTTTCTGCCCCATGCTTTGTGTTTCTTGGTAGTTCAAATTCTGTTACTGTTAAATATCTTCAGGTTGTTCCTTAGTTTGCTTATGGTTTATATTTTCAGCTTTGCATCATTCTGCTTAGCTTGTTCGTAGTTCTGGCCATTTTGAGTTTTGTATTTTTGCTTATTTCTCCATGATTTTATTCTTAGTCTTGGTACTTCCTTTCCTTTGTACTTAGTTAATTATAGTTAAGTCCTTGAGCTTGTTTTCCTGCCTTCCTGTGTTATGTGTCAAGTCCGCGTTCTTGTTCCTGTGTTTAGATACTTTCTCTAGTTAGCTAGTCAGTTTTTCGGCCCTTTGACTCGTTAGTTAGATTCTGTTCACCTGTGTCTTGATTTCCCCAGCTGTGTCCTCTCTCCCTAATTACTTAATGCGAGTCCTCAGTTTTCCTCAATTCTTTGTCACATCCTCCCCCATGCTGTGTCGTCTGTGTTTTCTGTGTGAAACTCCTGCTTTGCATTTTTTTTCTGTTTTTGGGACATCTTCAGCATTAAAGATGCCTTCTTCAGTTCACATTTCTGTCTCACAAGTCCTGCATTTGGGTCCTCGGCCTGCCTGCCATGCAGCAATATATGACAGCCTTGCATCAGTGGGGCAGGCTGCTGGTGGTGGCATAATGGTGTGGGGGATATCTTACAGCACACTTTGGGTCCCTTCATTCCATCTGAGCATAGTTTACCTACCACAGCCTACCTGAGTATTGCTGCTGACTATATTCATCCCTTTCTGACAACAGCGCACCCATCTTCTGATGGCCGCTTTCAGCAGGATAACACACCATTACAGTGAGTTCACTGCACTCAAATGGCCTCAGACCTCAATCCAATAAAGCACCTTTGGGATGTAGTTTAACAGGAGATTCACATCATGGATATGCATTCAACAAATCTGCAGCAATTGTGTGATGCTCTCATCTCAATATGGACCAAAATTTCTGAGGAATGCTTCCAGCACCTTGTTGAATCTAAGCCATGAGAATTAAGCCAACTCTGAAGGCAGAAGTGGGTCCAACTCAGGTACACACTATATAGTCATGCACATTACATTAGTTTCTTGTTATAAGAAGTCTCCAAATCGTTCCCGGACAAATTTGTAGTAGACTTGAAACATGAGGGAATTAGAAGGTCAATAATGCTCTTGGTAAGCCTTCTATAAACAAATCAGAGTAGTGTTTCAGCCTCTGCTGGGTTGTTATTGTCACAGCAGTATTGGGTGAGAAAATTAAAAAAGTCGAAATTACATTTGTGGAGAACAAAAAGAAAAAACTATTAACTATTAAAATTTAAACAAAAAATAAACAATTAAATAAAAGTGCTCACTCAATTAACTACCTTATTAATTCTTGGCCTCATTATTTTGCAAACAATACAATCACTTATCTGTATACACACACACATATATATATAATCATATATAATCATCATATACAATCATATACATATATAATAATTCCAGGACATTAAGGAATGTCCTGGAAGTGAAACAAGAAAGTACTCAAGTAGGTTAGTGGTGGCATTCTTAAACTGATCAACAGCTGAAAGTTGATTTGGTTCACAAACATGTCCATGTAAGAAAACAATAACTTTCTTCCATCACAGGGTCAGAGGTGGAAAACTGTAACTTGAGGACCTAAGTCAAGGATGAAAAAACTGAAAAAAAAAGAGATACTTATTTGATTTTCTTTAGGCAGGGATGTGGTTAGATGAAAAATTAAGGTGCGGCTGATTGGCCTATCTCAGCCTTTTTTCCAGTGACAACATGAATTGGATAAGCAGTTAAGATCAGAACCCCAGTGGTGCTCATTTGGCTCACTAACCATCACAATTCACAGGTTATGGCCTGTAAAATGACAAATGTGACCTTGACTTAAGAACAGTTTGGCCGAAGAGCTATTGAGTGGTCATTGTGTGTAAGTTTGTTAAAATTCTCAACAACATGTAGGAGGAGTAGCAATTATTAATGGCGACACCTCTCCGTGGTATAAGCTCATCGCTCCATAGGCTGGATATAAAGAACTGCTGACCTTTATGACCGACAGACCGACACCAAAGCCAATGTTAGTGCTGGTAGTTTATGTTTGCTTCCTAACTGAAACAAAACCATGTGAATTGGCGTAGGAAATGTTTAAAATGCACTGACATGTCCTTCAAAGTGGCATGCTATGATTTCTGTTTTTATGTTTTGTGTTGATTAACGATACAAAAACATAATCACCTGCTACTAATTAGGATTGGTGATTGCATGTCAGCTGTACTTATATAAAAGAAGGTGGAGATGAAAGAAAAAAAAAAAAAAAGCAAAGATGCCAGTTAGTATTTGCCAGTGACTGGCTGTGGGGCAGGAGCTTAACGAATGGTGGCTTATTGCCCTGGTGTCCTTGGTTGTATCACTAATGTAACCCTAACTGGATAATGCAAGCAATTAAAGCCTCTAAAGAGCAGCATGCCGGAAACATAAATCCCACACCAATTACTAATTTTCACACCATAACCTAAAAGCCAAATGGAAAACAATTGCATTCACACTCTGGAGTATGAGCTCCAGCACAACCTGATTTCCAATCCTTTGCTGAGGTTTCAGTTTCCAAATCTTTGTAGCATGCACTTTGCTTACAGCGTGAGCTCTCTGATGAAGACCTTTTCTTAAGCAGTCACTTGCCATCATTATTTCAACAGGTGTTTGTGGGTTTCTGGTAACTGACTTCTGTTGATGTGCTTTTACAAAACTTCTTTTGAAAAAATCAATTTAGATTCGGTTTATGCCTCTGTTGATCAAATGTCATGATAAGCTATAAAAGATATTCGCCCGTCTCCCTTCACACACATACAAACTTGAGCGACATCCTATTCTAAATCCATAGGGTTTTCTATGTCAGTCCATCCTTTGTTTCAGCCTTTGTTTACAGATTCTGGGAAGGCTTTCCACAAGGTTAAGGAGTGTGTTTGTGGGAATTTTTGACCATTTTTCCAGAAGCATATTTGTGAGGTCAGATGCTGACATTGACGAGAGGGCCTGGCTCACAGTCTCCTCTCTAATTCATCCCAAAGGTGTTCTGTCGGGTTGAGGTCAGGGCTCTGTGCAGGCCAGTCAAGTTCTTTCACACCAAACTTCCTCATCCATGTCTTTATGGACCTGCTGTGTTCACTGGTGTGCAGTCATGTTGGGACAGGAAGGGGCCATCCCCAAACTGTTCCCACAAATTGTCCAAAACGTCCTTTAAGCATTAAGAGTTCCTTTCACTGGAATTAAGGGGCTGAGCCCAACTCCTGAAAAACAACCACACACCATAATCCCCCCTCCACCAAACTTTACACTTGGCACAATGCAGTCAGACAAGTACCGTTCTCCTGGCAACCGCCAAACCCAGACTCATCCATTGGACAGAGAAGCGTGATTCATCACTCCAGATAATATGTCTCCACTGCTCTGGAGTCCAGTGAGGGTGTGCTTTATTCCACTGCATGCAACACTTTGCATTGGACTTGGTGATGTAGGGCTTGGATGCAGCTGCTCGGCCATGGAAACCCATTCCATGAAGCTCTCTACACACTGCTCTTGAGCTAATCTAAAGGCCACATGAAGTTTGGTGCAATATCCACATCAGCATCAGCTGACCCCACTCTGTGATTTTACATACCCTACCACTTAAAATAACAGAGCTGAGTTGCTGTTGTTCCCAGTTGCTTCCGCTTTATTATAATACCACTAACAGTTGATTGTGGAAGATTTAGTAGTGAGGAAATTTCACAACTGGACTTGTTGCACAAGTTGCATCCTATCATGGAATTTGCTGAGCTCCTGAGAGCGATCCATTCTTTCACAAATGTTTGTAGAAATAGTCTGCATGCCTAGGTGCTTGGTTTTTATACACCTGTGGCCATGGAAGTGATTGGAACACCTGAATTCAATGATTTGGATGGGTGCGTGAATACTTTTGGCAATATAGCGTATGTAGCTAATATTACTGAGCTAGCAAACATATAATCTGTTGTCAGTAATCATTCCAGCTATCAAGTTCAACACCTTATGTCTACAAATGAGAAACCTACTTTTTTCTTCCTCTGTCTGGACTCCTTATGTCAAAAAAATTTGAGTGGCAAATCCCTAGTCACACAGGCCTATAGACCCTTGGCAACCCCAAATCCTTGCAACCTCCAGCAACCACTTGCCAACTTTTTGGGGACTACATATTTTTCCTTAGCGACTTGTGGTTGCCAGGGGGCTGACTGGAGTTTCAATCTGCACTGTTCTCATAGTAAAATGGATATTTTCTGGCTGCTCAACAGACATACAGTAGCAGCATTAGCCAAGAGTAGCAGGGCATAGCAAATGGTCAAGGCACATATTCCTAGACACAAAGGTTGTCCCAGACCTCCTTTATTTCACAGAGTCTCTGGGGGATTGTGAGTCACATTGAGACATATGGTGAGATATTTGCTGTCTGATGGCACAGTTTCAGGCAGCAATAAAGAGAGACACTCACCAGGCCTGAGACTTTCTCCTGGGCACGCTCTGTCTTGTCCACTTGGAATGAGGGGTCAGGTGGTAAATCAGCTGACGACATATCTTGTTAGTGGACTTGAGGGAGTCAGTCTCCTGCAACACACAAAAAGGGCAAATGAGGGACAAAAAGCAAACTGCAAATGTACAAACTGTTGCTTGTGAATGAGTGCAGCTGAAACAGGGAACTGAGCAAACCATATGATATTAGACCTATTTTCAAAATGAGAGATCAATAAAGTTGGTAATTTAAAAATGCTTCCCTCCTTTATTCCTGTTGAAATAAAACTACTAGTGAAACTGCTGAATTTCACACACTGACAAAGCATTTCTTTCTCGCCTTGCTTCATTTTCCACGTGAATCATTAATTCAGCTTCCCTTTTGCCTTCCTCGTCCTCCCTGTCTCTCCAACACCTCTTTGCATTCTTTTTCTTTGCTCTGCCTCCTCTGTCAAACATAGGAATGGGTTGCGCTGAGCAGGCTAAATCTAATTAATGGTACAACACGACAACAAGGAAGAGGCAATGTGGCGAGAGAGAAAAAAGACAGGGCCAATTTACCTTAAGGCGATTAACCATTCCCGCTGCCTCTTCTTTTCTTGGGTGACAAACAAACATGTCTCATGCTTCAAAACATTCAGTGCTGCTGTTTCAGCCACTTGGATGAATGAACACAATGTTAAGCAGTGCATACTGATTTACAGCACATAAGTATTCTTAGAAAAATGCATGGCCTGGAGGAATCAGAGAGTCAGTTAACTGCAGTACTGTAACTCTATAACCACTGCTAAGCATTAATAACAGGTCTGCATTAAAACAAGACACTGGCAAATGATGCATGTTTTAACCCACAGGATGCCCTTGAATGCTCAGCCTAAATAAATCTAAGTGTGGCAGAAAATACTGGCCAGAGAAGCACCTGCGGGGCCCTAAATCCACCACACTGCCTCTCTACATCCTTGTCACGTTTAACACAGTATCCTGCCACGGGTCGCCAGCCAGTCAGGAGAACATTGCTGCCAGCTCCTCACTTTTCTTCCCTATCTCCAGGGCATTCCTCGTTGAAGTAAACAAAGATAAGATTAGAGTTTCTTACAGGTGATTATCATCTGAACTCAGTAAGTAATAACTACACCACAAGGACTTTTTTTTTTTTTTTTTCCTGTGGCAGCCCTTCTTTCATAACTGTAACCATAATAGCTTCTGGGTTCGTGTTTTACAGCCACTCTGAGTAGATTCTGTAATGTCTTCTGCCTCTTACCTAAGATTAAAATGTACTTTGAATTTCAACATGTCTGATTTGTATGCTGTGCTGCAAGTAAACGAGCTGCCTGCCAGTTTTGACAAAGCACGATTTATTTCTTAAAGGGCCAGTCCCCCCTCCCCCCCCCCCCCCCCCCCCCCCCCCCCCCCCCCCCCCCCCAAAAGGAAAAAAAAAAGTGGCTTTGACTTTTGGGGAGAATTCAAACATTGTTTTTGAAAAAAAAAATCTGAATTGTCTGCAATTCAACAGTCTCTTTCCTCTTTCCCAGACTTCCCAGTTCCAAGTGATCAGCATCACCTTCTCCAGTTCCTTCTGGTCAATTGTCATAGCCCTCAAATTGCCCTCACTCTTAGTGCCAGAGCAATGATCCCCCATAAGCCTCTGAGTCATTCACTGTGGTCATCAGCCCTGTTGATCTCGGCCTGCTGGATGCCTGGCACCTGCCCGCGCTTTCCAGTATAAACCAACCAAAGCAGGTAATTTAATATACCTGCAAGTACCGGTGCACAGCTGCTTCCCACTTGCCGAGCACAGGAGAAACAATGAAGAGAATACCCTGACTCTCTTTGGCCCTACTATTCATCCCTAACCTCAGACACTAATGAGTCAGCGCTTACAATATTTTACATTTTTCCTGGCTTCTGTGTTTGTGTTTGTACAAAGCAAACTGACAGTTCAGTGTTATTACAATAGCATGACAATGAATGTGACACAAGCTGTGGAGCGTGCCTAATAAATGTGGACATGCTGCATATAGCCCCTGTATGAAATGTAGTGCTTGTCCTTTTTATTGATGTCAGGGTCTATTATGTTTTAAACAAACAGCTGCTTTGAATGTTTACTATGAATAAATGTAGTAGTGAAAGCTGTTTTATTCATACCCTTTTTGGACACTGCAGGTCCCGGGCGAGACTGAGCAGCAATTCATGAGAAATGGGGTCCACCAGGTTTAGAAAAGCTGCATTTTTGTACAAAATGTCATTGAGTGATGTTCCTTGAAGTCCCAAATCCTGAAGGAGAAAACAGAAAAGGGATGTGAGTGATTCTGTTAACTCTTTCTAACATGTTATAGAAATTCAAGAATTAATTTGATTTAAAACAACCACCTCTGAACCACACTTTAAATATTACACTGACATTTCATAGCCAGTTAACTGAAAATAGACTTTTATTCCCTTTCATCATGCCTCCTTATCACAAGGTGAGCTGATAAGTGTTTCACATCAGAGTTGTGTTTTACAATATAAACAGTTGTAGTCAAAAATGTATACACATTCATGATGGGCTTTTAATGGTTTCTTTGAATTGTGTGTTTTCCAGGGTGTAATGAATGTACAGCACACATCTTTGACTTCAATGACTTTAAAAAACAAGAACTGGGTACACAAGATTGAATTTATTTAGTTTTTTCTCTCATCCACACAGACTCAAAACTATATATAAAGGCTTAAATATATACATAGATTAAATTAACTCTCTTTATAAGTTGTGCTGAAGGTTTTCCAATATCTTTTAACTTGACAAGGCCAAGGCCTATTAACTTCTCATTAATGATGATGATTAACTACAGGTGGTAGTTTCTCTCTGCCAGCATAAAAAGGATTTGTTTGACAGCACTCATTGGACTGACCAAAAAACAATGGGTATCTAAGAAGGAGAAGTAGAAGAATTTGAAGGTCTCTTGACACCATTTCTTAACACCAAGATCATCAGTTCAAACAACTGTACGTGAGTGCAAGTTATTCAGATGTGTTATCACTGTGCCAAAGTCTGAAAGAAGACCCAGACTGCCATTTTTAGAAGAGACAAAATTGGTTTGGATGTTCAGGAACAACTCAGGAACCACCAACGTTCAAGCCTGCCATGAATTGGAAACTGCTGGAACACCAACATTGCTTTCATCAGTGAGGTAAGTTTTATATTACCATAGATAGAGAGGGTGCCAACCAAGAAAGAGGCCCCTGCTCCAAAATTGACACCTTCATGCTTGAATGAAATTTGCAGCTGCCCACATAGACGAACCAAATGCCTTCTGGAGAAATGTTTCATGGTCAGACGAGACAAAGATTGAGCTATTTGGCCACAATGACAAGAGGTATGTTTGGAGGAACTAATCTGAGGCTTTCAAACCTAATAACACTGTACCGACTGTCAAGCATGGTGGGGTAGCATCATGCTCTGGGGCTGTTTTGCTGCCAGTGGTACTGGTACCGCCAAATTCTTCAACTTCACCTCAAAGCAACAGCTAGATGGTTGAAATTTGGACACAACTGAGTGTTCCAACAGGATAATGATCCCAAACACATATCAAACTGGTTTTGGAATGGATAAAGCAGGCTTACAATAAGCTTCTAGAATGGCCTTTCCAAAGTCTTGACCTCAAGCCTATTGAATATTTGCGAACTACGCTTTAAATTCAATTCTTTCAATTCTGCCAAGAAGAGTGGTCAAATATTCAGACAGAATTATGCCAGATGCTTGTTGATGACTGCCAAAAGCATCTGGTCGAGGTGCAACTTGCTAAGGAAAATTTATCCAATGTAGCTAATGTATATATGTGAGCCTGTATGTATACTTTTGACTCTGTGTAGATCAGAGAAAATACCAAATAACTTCAAACAGTATATTCAGGTAGACCTATTTGCTTAATTAAATCCAGGTGGAGACTTTTTTTTTCTAGCAGGGCAGTGTGTATACTCATCAGGGCTAGAACAAAGAATTTCTTGGAGTATCCTGTGGTGTCTGCCACTCAGACACTGGCAAGCAGATCGTTACCAGTTGGGGCCTCTGCTGATTGGGCTTTTTTCAATGCATCCTGCAGATGCTCATTTGGATTGATAGCCAGGCAGTTTGCAGGCTAGATCAGTGCCTCTTTGTCATGTTGCTCAAGCTGTTCATGAGCAGATTTTGTGGAACGGTGCTATTGGTGGGGAGCGCCATTGTTATAACAACACTGTGGTGAAGAAAATAAAACTTCTGCTTCCTCTTATGTCTAGGGAAAAATGCACACAGTCATAAAGCATGACTATGTTTTCCTGATTCAGGACACATTGAAGAATTTCTCTACCAATACATATTAAAAGATTCCTGGGATCTTTTTACTACATGAAAAGAATAAAAAAACATGTTTCACTGGACCATCCTCCTCTTACAGTTTACAGTGATGGCAGTTTTATGTAAGTATGCAACAAGCAGCTGTGGAGCTTAAAAATTTCAGAAGATGTGCCTTCTTAGTGCCAGTAGACTTACATGTAACAATGTGCAACTGAGCCATGCTTCTAGCACTGCCCGCCGGGATCCACTATGCAACCTTTTTTTGGTTGCAGAAAGAAACCTGTCAGACTGCAAACTCTAACTGTTGCTGCCTGCACAAGTGAACATGAGAGTCTTCATGCTCTCTATGCATCTGAGGAATGAAAACCTAGCAATAATGACACCATATCCGACAATATTGTGCGTGATGTAGCAACTTCTGCAGAAATCTTATGTGGGTCTTAATCTGATCAAAACATGCACAAGTGAACTCCAAGGTTCAGTTAACTGTAGTTGCGCAACCTGCAGTTACAGTGCATACGTTTATTTTTCCTGGTTATTAGGCCAGATTTATTAGATTAAACAAGGCTAAAGCTGCAGACACAGCCCAGTTAGAATATGGGCAAAACGTGTGGCCTGCTCAGTTTGAAAACTACAAGGACAGCTCTTGCTATGGTTTGGTATGTTTCCCTGAAACTGAACGAAATGATGTGAGGAACAGGCTTTGAGCTGCATTTTCTCTCAACAGGCTGATGCACAAGCACGTTACCCAATCAGAAATGGCATGCATATAAATCCCACTCTTTAAAAATGCTGTGAACACAGCGGATCTTCTGCCACGGGAGCGACACTTCCCAGGTTTCATCGGGGCTGAACGCCAGCATGGTAAACTGAACAATTAGCGTGACATTTTGAGCTGGACCTTGAAAGACACATTAGAGTGATGACACTTACATTAACCAGTTAAAATGAGAATAATATGAGACCTCTAAACCATGTGAGGATAATGCTCTTTGATTCAATCTAGTTTCACGTCACCCATCTCTCCTTGATCTTCAAAGTTCATAACTAAAAGACTGTGTGATGTGCAGAACATTTTAATAAAACCATGAAACAGGTCACATCCCCAGTGGGGGCTGATGACTTTTTTTTTTAATCATCTTTTATTTTCATTTGTGGTGACAGTGTAAATAATCTATATTGAAGCTGCGTCTTGAGGTACTGATGTGTCATTAACAAACAGTGTTTGAGATGTAATGTTTTCAGACACATTGAATAACCCCAGCAGCATGCGGCGTCAACCACCTTTTCAGTGAAGACGCTGACACGCGCGCACGTAAACACACGACAAACCAGATTAAAAAAAGAAACAACAAACAGCAGGGAAGACATGAATAGAGCAGATGAGACCAAATAATCAGAAGATTAAAGGTTGGAAGTAAAAGGAAGGAAAGCCAAAGGATAGCTGGTCTTTAATGAGCATAAGGCATCACTGTCTTTTTCCAATTCAAGACAAATTAAATAGTTTCTTCACTCATACATATCAACAGATTACTGGCACTGTTTTTTTTTTTTTCTGACTGCATGAAAATAATAGAAAAACATGTTTCACTGGCTCATCCTTCTCTTACAGTTTACAGTGATGGCAATTTTATGTAAGGATACAACAAGAGGCTGTGGAGCTTAAAAATAAATACTGTCAGCTCCATATGAACTGAAAAGCTTTTCAAATTGCAGGCTGGAGGTTGAAGCTGTGTAAGACATGCTCTATATGTGCTGACAGCCATAACACTGTGGGGCACAGTGGAAGCAAAGAGGAAATCTCCCATCAGCATTTTCTCCTCCTCCAGCTTTTGAGTTGATTTATTACAGCAGATATCAGTGGGATTCCCTGATGCTGGGCTATCCTCCAGACCACCCCTCCCTTCAATGAACCTCATTAATGGGAGACAGAAGGTGCCACATGTGTCCAAAAGTGGAAGCATAGAGGATTTTGCACATTATGATTATGATGCATGTTAACTATAGTGCAGCTGGAGCATCAGATATTTTTTTGTGGCGCGTTCACATTTAAATCGAAAGACATTTTAACTACGCAAAAAAAGATCTGATCCCGTGGATTAATCCGACTGATTCCTAATTTTAAAAAGCGTGAAATGTTTTACTATTTTTCTATGCCTGTGGATACGCCTGTGTGCCGTCAGATCCCACAACAAATGTCCCCTGTGAAAGCTGCATATCTAATCTGACGTGTGCTTTGTCACAAAAAGTCTGAATCAAGAGATGAGCTCCGAACCGCAGAGCATCATCCCACACATGCAGTTCATTAGAATCCAATTAAATATATTGCAGAGTGCAACAAATCCAGTCCCACCATTTTACGAGGGAAGAAACATGCCACAGCTGTCAGGAGAAGAACCTTCCAACTTCGGTTATATTTACTTTTTTTTTTTTTTTTTTCTTGGCTGATGGTGCTAAAGTCAAAACATCATGGCTGTAATAAGAAAAAGTAAAGCTGTGAAGACCTAAATATTGAGCGGGTCTCAACAACACTTTGACACTTTGGTTATAATATTTTGGGAAATATAGTTATTAATTTAATGACAGGTGGCAAGATTATTACCAGTCAATATTTTACAATAACCAGTCATTAGCTTAGCATAACATCAAGATAACAGTTGGGAAGGTGCTAGTCTGGCTTTGCCAAACACAAAATCTCAAGTGTTTCTGAAACTAGTTTCTTCATTAAACATCAAACTGCCCCCCCCCCCCCCCCCCCCCAACGAACCCCCCCAAAACTTCTTGAGCCCTGTTAATCACCTGAAACTGCAGGAAGTTGTAACCGAAAATTAGTAAACCATGTCAATTAGCAAACAAGCTTTTAAAGACACTCGCTGGTGTACTTTGTTACTTTTAGACAAAGTTAAGCTACGTTTTAGATCATAAAAAGATTGTAAAAATATAGCACTGCAACACTGGTGCTGGAAATGAGACAAGAAAGAATAATGCAGAAAATAGTTAATCTTGGGAATTCATGAGAATCACAAGCACACCAAGCAGAAAACATAATCTAATATTAATAGATATAAATAGTAATATTTATTTTACTGCTCTGTGCGCTCTTGGTGCTGCTGTTAATTTCTAATGTGACAGCTGCACATTATAGCTCTGAAACTTATGAAACATTAAAACATTAAATGTTACTCACTGTGCTCAGAACTATCATTCTCCCACAGTCTAATACAGAAGATGTAGAAATCATTTCTGTCTGTTAATTTGATCCATTGAAAATTATTGGCAAATATCTTACAAATGTAAATGATCAATTTTCACTTATTTTCAGTCCATCTGACCATTTGCAGAATTATTAAACCATAAAAAGGCACCTAAACTCAACAGATGAACCAGTGTTGTGTCTGCACATGACAGACAACTTAGAAAAGAAACTATTTCAGATTGTATATTTGGGCACTTTGTTACCAGTAGCCTGTTGCAAAAACACATAATGTGTTCCCTTTTCATGTCAAAGATAACACCATTGGACAGATATAAAGAACTGATTCCTGAAGAGCCAAAAACTTGGCAAATCTGAACGTGGTGTGCACCGTGTCCTGAAGAAAATCTGAGGAAAATGGAAAACTGGAGAACAAAAGAAGTGGTAGGCCTAAAAAAAACTATCTACAGCAGATGAACAGTATCTGAAAGGCATGCTTTTAAGAAACAGGAAAAAAAAAAATCCAACAAAGACCTGACAGGACCTGAGAGATGCAGCTGACCCTTCAGCTGATCCAGCTACTGTTCACTGAAGCCTCATCAGAAATGGTCTATGTGGAAGGGTGGCTGTCAAGAAGCCACTTCTTAAGGAAGGGAAACAGGGAGAAAAGGCTGAGGTATGACAAATTACACAAGAACTGGGCTGAAAATCAGTGGCAACAGGTCTGATGGAGTGATGAATCCAAATTTCACATTCAAATCATTGTCAGTTTGTATGGAGATAAAACAGCAAGTGTCTACAGCCATCTGTAAAACACAGTGAAGAATCTGTCAGGGTTTGGGGCTGCAGTTCAGCCAGTGTTGGAGATCTACAAATTGATTAATTTTGACTGTAGAAACGTATAGGCAGATTTTGATGCTTCATGCAATATCACCTGGAAAGCATCTGATTGGCAGCTACTTAATTTTTCAGTATGGCAACGATCCCAAACACACTGGATTGGCTCCCCAGACCTCAACATTATTGAAACATTGAGGAATCATCTTTAGGATTTAAATTTAATGTTATTTATATATTGCCAAAACACAACATCAATCACTTAAGGCGCTTTATATTATATTATATTATATTATATTATATTATATTATATTATATTATATTATATTATATTATATTATATTATATTATATTATATTATATTATATACAGCCTAGGCGTAATGCAGAGTAACTAAGGGAGGGTTCAGGGTCACCTGATCCAAACCTAAGTATAAGCTTTATAATAAAGGAACGTTTTAAGCCTAATCTTAAAAATAGAGAGGGTGTCTGTCTCCTGAATCCAAATTGGGAGGTGGTTCCACAGAAGAGGGGCCTGAAAACTGAAGGCTCTGCCTTCCATTCTACTCTTAAATACCCTAAGAACAACAAGCTAGCACTGAAGTACTCCGTGGGGTGATATGGTACTATAAGGTTTAAGATATGATGGAGCCTGATTATTCAAGACCTTGTATGTGAGAAGAAGAATTTAAAATTCCATTCTGGATTTATCACGAGCCAGTGAAGAGAAGCCAGTATAGCAGAAATATGCTCTCTCTTTCTAGTCCCTGTCACTACTCTCGCTGCAGTATTTTGAATCAACTGAAGGCTTTTCAGGGAGCTTAAAAGACAGCCTGAAGGACATATCCTGGTCAAAAATGACTCCAAGATTTCTCACAATGCTACTGGAGGCCAAGGGAATGCCATCCAGAGTAAGTATCTGGTTAGAAACCAGGGCCAAGTACAATAACTTCAGTTTTATCTGAATTTAGAAGCAGGAAATTAGAGGTCATTCAGGTCTTTATGTCTTTAAGACATTCCTGCAGTTTAACTAATTGATGTGTGTCATCTGGTTTCATCGATATATAAAGCTGGGCATCATCTGCATAGCAATGAAAATGTATGCAGTGCTTTCTAATAAAACTGACTAATGGAAGCATGTATAATGTAAATAGAATTGGTCCTAGCACAGAAACTCTTCAAATAAACCATTCCTCTGCAGTTGATCAGTTAGCTGTTTTACAACTACTCTTTCAAGGACTTTTGAGAGAAAAGAAAGGTTGGAGATTGGCCGATAGCTAAGATAGCTGGGTCAAGTGATAACTTTTTAAGTAATGGTTTAATTACTGCCACCTTAATGGCCTGTGGTACATAACACATTAATAGAGATTGATTTATAATATTTAAGACTGAAGCATTCATTAATGAGGTTTAATAGACATGTTGATGGTTTGCAGGAAATAATTATTGAAATTAATTCAGAAAGATCAACTGAAGAGAGAGAGTCTCCATAAATATCATTATTATTGAAAGTAGCTGTACATAATGATATGTCAGTGAGATGGTTATGAATTTTTTTTTTCTCACAAATTTAATTTGTGAAGATATTCATGAAGTTATTATGGGTTAAGGTTACAGGAATTCTCGACTCAACCAAGCTCTGACTCTTTGTCAGCCTGGCTACGTTGCTGAAAAGAAACCTGGAATTGTTTTTATTTGATTCAGTCAGTGATGAATAGTAAGATGTCCTAGCTATAGTGAGGACTTTTTTTTTTATAGAGTAACAATATTTTAAATTAGTGAGACACCATTTCCTCTTTATAGAGGACAAAATAAAAAGCAGCCAACATCCAAAGAAGAGCTTTGAATGGCCTTCAAGAAGCCTGGATAACTATTCCTGAAGACTACTTAAAGAAAGTACAAGAAAGCTGCCTAAGAGAGTTCAGGCTGTGTTGAAGAATAAAGATGGCATACCAAATATTGACTTTAGAATTTCCATATATGTCTGCAAGTTTCAATAAATCCCTGCAACTATTTCATATTTTCTCAGCAAAATATGAAAAAAGAGGTCTGGCTCAAGACTTTTGCACAGTACTTTACGTGTCCACATAAATTCAATAATAAAAAAGAATATTAGATGCATACATAATTTTTTGATTGATACTGATATTATTTTATTTATTATTGATACGAGTATATATATATATATATATATATATATATATATATATATATATATATATATATATATATATATATATATATATATATATATATATATATATATATATTTTTTTTTAAAAACACCACTGAATAAAATGTGTGTTGTGACAGCTAATCTTAATCTTCAAATAGGTCACATACAAAGTAGATAGTTTAATTAGTATTTTCTCCATTGCTACACATTGGTAATTGATATGAGTATTTGCTGATTCTTTGTTTACTTATAAATATCTAGGAGACCTAAACTAATTAACTTAATGGCCCAGAAGGCAGATTTGCCATGGAGATATCACGTTGGGGCCAACGTTATTGGTTCCTCTTTGAAATGACTTCCTCGATGTGAGAGGCGCTTGTTCCAGCATCCATCACTTCAAGGTGATAATCTCCAAAACCATCCGTCCCTGAGAGGAAAAGCTGCTTTACTGCTAGAGAACAACAACAGGAGATCAGCTGCCAGTTTTTCCTTTTTTTTTTTCCCAGTCTTGAAGTATTATTAGTCAGACACTTGGCTTCAGCCCCAACAACGTAGCAGTGCTCTGGCTTCACCTCACTGAGTGATGGAGAGAGTATTCGTGCTTCGTGAGCAGTTTAAATGCCGAGCTATGGAGAAAGCAACCCCTGCTCACGATCAACACATCTACATGCCGATCTTGAAAATCCTCTAAAAAAAAATAAAGATATGACTGACTCCAGGACTGCTTTAATAAACATAGGCACTTTGAAGTCTTAAAGGAAGCTATGCATGAGTCACATCCCTCCTGCTTCATGCAAATAGTGTATGAATCTTAACAATTCACTCTATTTTGCGCTCTGCTTTTGGTTTCTGAAGAAGGTTACCCATGAATCTGTCTTCAATTCAGACTTTTCAGAGCTTCCTATCAACATTGCTTCCTGCTTTAATCTGCACACATCTGTATAATTTATTCTATGGCACCCTACAGATGGGCAGGGGCTTTTCATGACAGGAGGCCCTCTTGATCAAAACTGCTTTTGTCTGAACTTCAAAACTGTTCCCTTTGATCAATGCACAGCTAACAGAAGGCAGCAGAAAGCTCGAGCTAAGTGTGAAAAAATATTTATTTTTTCTTATTTCTCTAGCTTGTATACATCTTCATAGAGTGAGGATTAAACCAGAGAAGGTAATATGCAGGAATGTGTAACAGATGAGACAAGAAAGCTTTCCCTTCCCTACAACTGTATATGATTTTGGAGCAACGAAAATGGGGAAAGAAAGGTGTTTTGATCAGGGACTGATTAGAGCTATTTTTAACAGTGGTATCAGAACCTCAGTGAAGTTTTGAATAAACTGCTCCTTCAACCTTTTTAGCAAATAAAACAGTGAACAGTATTCCTATTTATTTAGGTATACTAAACATAGTCCTGGAAAAGCCTCAGTGGAGTCTATAAGCTTGACTGGTAAACAAAGCCAACCCGGACCCTATAGTTTGTCATATTAAAAACATATCATGCTGATAAAAGTACTGTATGGAGCCTGGCTTTATCATCTGGTACGGTAGCAGTTGAATTTTGAATCTCACATCCCATCCAGTCTGATTTCATTCATCTAAAAAAATACTACAAAAACCTAGACTGACATCCATAATTTGGAAGTTTTAGTACACCCTTTAATTTTCTCCCATCTCTCACATATCACGTACATCTCTCAGTCCTCCTGAGCTCATCTTCAGTTAGTCCAGAATGCAGCAGCATGGCTGCTAACAAAAACTGGGCTGCACTCGCACATCACCCCAATTCTGGCATCCTTTTCACCGGCTTCCAGTGAACCTCATGAATTTAAACCATTATTAATTACATATAAAGCCCTACATGGCCAAGGTCCTCATGTACTGTCGACCTGCTGAGACCTTATTCCAGCAGCTGAGCTCCCTGGTCCTCTGGTCTTTTAACTGATGCATGCTCTAATTTTAAATCCTTTTGACTTTATTTTAAACGCTTTTGAGGTCACAGCGCATCAACTTTGGAACAGCCTCCCTCAACCCATCAGGTCGGCTGAATCAGTGGTGTGTTTCGAATGACTACTCAGAGCTGGTTTTTAGTGGTTTTATAGGTTTTCTCTAATCTGTCCCCCAATATTTTTGTGCTATATCTCATGCCAGATGGGTGCACAGAAGTATGCATGTATGAACAAATGTAAGACTGCCTGTTACTGTGTGTTTGCGTGATGGGATGTGTACACTTCTCTTCAATGTGTGGTTTTATCCAAACTGTAAAGCACTTTACAGCTGTGTGTTGAGAAATGCCATAGAAATAAAGTTATTATTATTTATGACCATTCCCTTTCAGAAAAAAGCAGGTAGTTTACCTGAATCATTCTCAGAAAACAAACAGCATTCATTTGAGAGAAGTTGCACAGAAACGATAATATGAAGGATTATCATGAAGGCGTGATCATTATACTGAAGCTTTGCTTCTGCTTTAATCAGTGAGTGCTCTGTTAGCCGTGGCCAGTGTATGACATGCAATAAAGAACAAGTGAACTGGTGAATTTTTGAAATGCACCTGTGGATGGTCCAAGCATGTGCAGACTACTTTACGCAGAACTAGTTTCCTAATGATTTAAAAAGGTGAGTTGTTTAAAAGAAACATTTAACTCATTAATAAAAGGAAAACTTGCGACGCTTCTTCCTTCAATTACAAAGTTTGCAGTACAGTAAGAATAAAGTAGTCCCTCCCCCCCAAGCTTCCGCAGTCAGCCCATGCATGATTAAAATAAGGTCAGTTCCTTGCCTTTCTCAGCACTTTGAGCACTTCAGCTGCTTGCTCCATCTTCTGCTCCCGGAGAAGCCTCTGGATTTCCCGGACCCAAGTCACCCGCCTGACATATGGGCTGTGGTTGGTTTTCCGCAGCATCCCTGGAAGCTTGTCGGACTTGAGCATCAAGGATGTAAACAAGAAGTCTCCGCCGCTCCTGCCGCTACTCCTCTCGCTCTCTCCAGGAATATCATTTCTCTGGCGTCTCCGCTTTGACAATTTGCTATCAAAATCGAGACTTCTTTGTCTGGTCAACTTAGAACCCATCACTCCTCAGAGGATGTGTCACTGGAGGTGCTGAGAGCGAATTTACAGCGCGCAGCCAAAACATCACACTTAACTTGAAATGTGAAGAGATACATAAAATAGTGCCTCAAAGTTTGAAGGCTATTAACTAACCGCACAGCATCACTATCGTAAATGTGCGGCTGGTTTCGCCGCCGTCTTCTCTCCGTCTGCATCTGTCCATGCGCTGCCGGAGCACTCTGGCATCCCTCGCTTTACTTAGAGATGGTGTTTCTTCTCAGCCAATCAGATCGAGATTTGCTACACAGCTCGAGAGTGCAGGAAACTATCATCTGAGTTTTCTTCCACAGTTATTATAGTTAACTAAATCTAAACTAAAAATTAAAACTGAGTGCGGAGAAAAAAGTACTAACGGAAATAAAAATGAAATGATATAAAAATGTATTTAGTTTGAGTCTTTCTCAGTTTTGTTATTGCAACCCGAGGCTTTAGTGCATCTGTTTATTGAGACTTGGGATATCTACATGACTGAGAATCAACTGCCTTCGGAAATATGGTATTTCTACACACCGGCCACTTTGTTAGGCACACATGTTCATTCTGTTAAAGCCAATATCTAATCAGCCAATCACACGGCAGCAACTCAGTGCATTTAGGCATGCAGGCATGGCCAAGACCACCTGCTGAAGTTCAAACTCAGCATCAGAATGGGGGAAGAAACGTAATTTAAGTGACTTTGAATGTAGCATGGTTGTTGGTGCCAGACTGCTGGTGTGAGTATTTCAGGAACTGGTGAGCTGGGGGGATTTTCACAACCATCTCTGGGTTTTACAGAGAATGGACCAAAAAGGAGAAACTATCCAGTGAGCAGTAGTTCTCTGGGTGAAAATGCCTTGTTGATGATGCCAGAGGTCAGAGGAGAATGGCCAGACTGCTTCAAGCCAATAGGAAAGCAACAGTAACTGAAATAACCACTCATTCACAACACCTTGAACCTTAAAGCAGATGTGTTTAAACAGCAGAAGATGTACCAGCTATCACTCCTGTCAGCAATGAGTGGGAAACTGAGGCTACAGTTCACAGGGACTCACCAAAACTGGACAGCAGAAGATCTGAAAAACATTTCGATTTCAGCTGCAACATTCTGTAGGGTCAGAATTTAGCTTAACTACATGAAAACATGGATCCATCCTGTCCTGTATCAACAGTTCAAACTGGTGGTGGTGTAATGGTGTGGGATGCTTTCTTGGCACATTTTGGGCCCCTTAGTGCTAACTGACTGAGGTAGGCGGTGGTGTTTAGACATCATCACCTACCGGAATATTGTTGCTGACCTTGTCCATTCCTTTATGACCACAGTGTACCTGCGACAACGTGTCATGTCACAAAGATCAAATCATCTCAAACTGCTTTCTTGAGCATGACCATGAGTTCACTGCACTCAAATGCCCCCCACAGTAACCAGATCTATTTAGGACACCTTTGGGATGTGGTGGAACAGGAGATTCACTTCATGGATGTGCAGCTGACAAATCTGCAGCAACTGTGTGATGCTATCATGTCAGTATGGACCAAAATCTCTGAGGAATGTTTCCAGCACTTTGTTGAATCTGTGCCACAAATAATTAAGACAGTTCTGAATGTAAAAGGAAGCCCAGTCCATTACTAGCAAGGTGTAACTAATAAAGTGTCCATTCAGTGTGTGTGTTGTATTTTCTGCTCTGAACATCTGAAAAATGTACATCTGACTCTCCATATTATAAAAACTCAAAGTGACACTAACTAATAAAAAGTAATTTAAAATGAAATTTTTTCAAACAGTAAAAGCTGAACTGAAACAAACAAATCTACTTTGGAAACAAATAGAAACTAAACTGGAATGACAACAAAAACTTAAAGGAAAAATAAAAAACTAATAGAAAATACAAACAAATATATATAATAACTCTGGAACCAGTATCATAACCATGTGCTGTTTGGCCACAGAAAGGATATTTGTTAAATCATGTTCATTAATTAACATGATTAAAGACCCTCTACCTAAAGAGTACTTAGGTAGAACAGATGGTGTAACAGTTATGAACACTTTTCCTTGTATGGAAACCTAGTATAGACTTTGTCAGGCATCTAATTCAGAGGGGGTGCCCCGCTCATCCTGCATTTAATTCTGCCTTGACAGCATCCTTATGGCTAATAGCAGCAGGTGGCAGCCACTTTCTCTCAACACAAGAGAAACAGCACACCAGAAATGACGTTTTAAAAAAAATCTAGACCCTGATCTAAAAGTGAAGTGGGTTATGAGAAGCCTGATTATTATTGACTTCCTGTGGCAGCACTGAACAGTCATGACTAATTTTATACAGATGTCTTTGAAGACAGACGCAAGAAGACATCTGAGAATAAAAAGCAACTCTTTGTTTACTGTATATCTTACCTTTCATCTGCCCTTGTGTCTGCAAACTTATGCCGAGCCTTTGGGATGCTGTGCTGCAGGATGTGTCGGCGTTCACAGGCGGAGGCCTACTCCAGGAGCAGCAGGTGTACAGGAAAAAAAAAAATGCTTAATGATCTGCAGTTTTATCTCCAAGATTTCTTATTCTCTCTCTGTTCTGCTTGAGTGACACCGCGGTCACTGTGTGGTTTATGAGACGTGGGCCAACATTTAAATTCAAGGAGAATCATTAGCCCGCTGCGAGAACACCTGTGGCTCTCTTTGTTTCCTGCTCTTTATCGTGGTGGGCTGAGATATCCCTTTACCTTCCCAGCCAGACTCATACTTCTCAGCTGATGTGTCTCGTGGTTCAACATACCCGCCTGCAGCGTAGGAACTGATTTACCAACCTGCGTTGCACCATCACTGCATAGATGGACGTGTCAGGCTTTGTCATGTGCTCTTTGTAGGCCATACACAGTTGTCTTCACAAGATGACAATAGACCAGTGAAGAACAGGGTGTAACAGCACATATGGAAAACCACAGTTTTGTCTGTGCTGCAAGTTGATATTATTGCATTATGTGCAAGAAATATAAAAGAAAATGTGTTTTCTATGTCGTCTAGAAACAAAAGAAAAGTGCAGCTACAGGTTTAGCAGATCTGGTCCTCTTCACAGAACAGTACGTTCAAGTAGAGATGTGGGTCAGAGCAGATAAAATAGACAAGTGTAGAAAAAAAAATGTGTGGTCCAGTATATTCACTCTATGTTGACTCTGTATCCACACAGGGTTTAGAAATAACTGATAAAATGTTATCTAAATTATGCAGTCAGAAAAAGTAATGAGTAACTACAGTTACATTGTCAACGATTACTTGATTAAACTTTGATTGTGTGGTTAGATTCTGATTAATTCTGAATATGTTACAGTTTATTGTTAATGATGAGTTTACTTTTATGTTTCTGACTAATTCAACTCCATCTCACAGCTCAGCTGGAGCCGATCCCAGCTGGACACATATGGAGACAGACAACCACACATGCTCATGTTCACACCTACAGTCAACCAGCCAGTTGGACCCCAATTACAAAAGTTTCCATGTGATTTGTACTGACTCGGTGTAAGTTGTGCATTTACATCTTTTATTGAAGAAGGAATTAAAACAGACTTTTTTATTTTTTAAGGCTGAAGTCGGTCATTTGGCAGGAGCCTGAGGGGAAAATCTGTGGCTCTGTGGTTCTTTTGAGAAAGAAAATGATGATCACCCATCTCTTCTATGTTTCGTTGCATTGCAAATGCACCATTTTCCTGCTAGACCCTTTTGTGTGAAATGGAGCAAGGTACCTAACTCTGAATATTTAGTACAGCTTCAGGGTTACAGCTGTGAAAACACAAATGCTGGCTGTTGGCGATATCACAGCAGAAACAAAGTGCTGGGAACAAATTAGCAAAAACAAAACAAAAGATTTGCAGAAGCGAATGGATGGATGGATGAAAACAAAAGATTTCCTGAGTTTTTTTTATCTGTAAAGTTCAAAGCCAGTTGTCAAAAGTTTTCAGGGATTTTCTTTCTGTTTATGGACCACTCCTCCCTGGGCACCTAAAGACTTTAAATTTGATTCTTGAGTGCTTTGTTTCCCCCCTACGTTTATAATTGAGGCTTCATGTGGGCATGAGAGGTCCCGAATTTAAAACACACATGGACAAATATGGCTTAAGGGCCAGAGACAGCCAACAAATCATCCCAATCTGGCCTCTGATGTCCTTAAAGGCAAACCCCAGCATCTCGCCAATAAATAAATAAATAAATAAAAGAAAACATTATGTTAGTTGATCTTGAGGTGAACAACTATAGACAATAATGAAACAGCCTACAAAATGGAGGCCAAGCACCTCACAGTCTGGCGTTATCACAATCACCTGGACTTAAACATCCCAAAAACCATGGAAATGATAGTGGACTGAGTACTCTGCCCTTTCCATAAACAGGAAGGAAGCAGAGAGAGTAGAGCGCACTCTACTCTCTCTTTAGAGTGCCACACATGTCTCCCAACAAAGCCCAACAGAGGCTTTACTTCCTGATGAAGCTAAAGCTAAAGCAGGGCCACCTCCCTCATTACCTGCTGAACAACTTCTACTGGTTGACTGTAGAGCGACTTCTGACTTACTGCTGCACAATGTGGTTTACGAGTTGCACAGGAGAGAACAGAAAGGATCTACATCACAGCAGATAAAGAGCCTTTCATCTGGTGATTATTTCTTACTCTCAGTTTCAGGGTCATGTAATTGCTCCGTGGATCCTAGAAAGTTGCTTTAGCTCAGAAAATTAATTATTTCAGAACAGCTGTCGTCTCAGCGTTTTTCTTTCTGTCTACATCTTTCACCCCAATCAGAAACACGAGTTAGACGTTTTATGGTGGGATGGGTTAAAGTTTAATGACTTTGCGATAGTTACACATTGAGACCTGGAGCAAACCTTTTACTGATCAACTGCAGCAGATTGTAGGCAAATCCACATAGCAAACCACCTGCTGCTGAGGCCCCGTGAGGAACTTAGGTAAGACAGGTGATTGATTCATATCTGAAGAATGGGGTAATTCACAAGTTTGTGTTTTAGTTCTTGAAATAATTTTGTACGTGAGGTGTGAAAACAGATGATAGCGTTGTGTAAATAGTCAGTTTACAGTAATATGCACAAGTATTAATTGTGCTGAACTGTTTTATTTATTTGACAGAGCATTTCAGGTTACAATTCCCACCTGTTGCAGAACCAAAGTACTAGAAATGGATTTCCATAGGTCTCTGTACTTACTGTGGCTATTGTAATAAGTAATATCATAGAGCATTAGAAATACTGTACCAAAGACTTAATAATTCTTCAAATATTTTAATCCAAACTAATTTAGGTGACCTAGACGGGATTACATCATGAGTGTAGTTGTATAATAATTACTAGCTTTCTAAATTATTTACCCAAGCCACTGGACATGTTTTTTTGAGTATTTTTTTTTTTTAACTGTGAGGTGAACGTCCCCAGTGGAGTGGAGTGGTGACACCATTCCTCAGTTTATCACTATCGAAACACTAAGCTGTCATCAGGATGTTTTGATTGCTACTTAATGTATTTTCTTTGCTAAATCATGTCTCCTCAAATAAATTAATAACTGTGCAGCCTAAATGATTTTCTGAACAGAGACTATCTGAATTATTTTGATTTACAAGCTCTTTATGTAACTCCTATGTAATATATGGTGCAAGTCATGTTTAGTATCATATTGCACAGCATGTGGGGCTAATACTGCATTTTTAAAACCTGCATTGATTCTACTGCAGTGTTTTGCATGTTTCTGTTGCTTGTTTAAGTTCAGCATTGTGACTTTTAAAATGCAAACCAAGTCCCCCCACCCCTCTTTTCTCATGTATTAAATAAATTATTTATGGCATTTGAAGTATAAAGATGTCCAAGAAGAAAATAACTGCGGGACTGGCAGCGCTGCTGCTGGGATCTGCAGTTACTTTTGTGGGTGTCTACTTCGGTGTGGGGAGAAGGGAGGCCGCACATGAGAGGTGGTACTCTAAGGCAGCAGTGGCAGCAGATGCTGGACCATGCTCAGAGATCGGCAGGTAAGATCTGTCTACAAGATATTCGGGAAACAGATTTACTTAAAAGCAGAAGGTAGCACATACTCGCCCTGAGGCGACTGTTTGCTGTGATTTGAAGCTATATAAATAAAACTGAACTGAGTTGAAAACTGCATTTATTTCTGCATTTGCCTCCTGAGCATCTTAAGATCTTAACTGTAAAATCTCCACCACTCTTTCCAATTGTATTTATTTTTTTATTAATCCCAGAGACATGCTGATGAAAGGGGGGTCTGCTGTAGATGCTGCCATAGCTGCTTTATTGTGTATTGGACTGATGAACGCTCACAGCACAGGCATAGGAGGAGGGCTTTTCTTCACCATCTACAATGCAACAACCGGTAGACCTTCACTCTTAAATGCATTTTACTCCAAATACTCTCTTCTTACCTTCTCACTAACACAACAGACCCATACAGCTTCCACATCATCAAGCCCCTAAATAATTTTCCTGATCTGCACAGGGAGAACCGAGACCATTGATGCCAGGGAGATAGCACCCCACAATGCAACACAAAACATGTTCGGGAACAGCACAGATCTATCCCAGCAAGGTAATGTTTAACCAGCACTATCTGACATGGACATGAACTGAGGGAAGCTATTGTTAATGGCTGATGACGTAACAAAAGAGAAAAGGGTGACATAATATTTTCTTAAATATTTCAAGCTGAGGAATAAATAATTAAACAAACTTTTTGTTTTGTATTTTATTCTTATTCAAGAAAACACATAAATAATAAAAAAAAAAAAAATTGGTGTCCTAAAATAATGTCTTTATGGCGAATGAGTTATGTTCTGTTTCCCTGCTCTTTGTGGTTATTAGGAGGGCTGTCAATTGCTGTGCCAGGGGAGATTCGAGGTTATCAGATGGCACACCAGCGACATGGAAAACTGCCTTGGAGAGACTTGTTTGTGCCAAGCATTAAACTTGCAGAGGAAGGATTTCCTATGGGTAGTGCACTTGCCTCAGCTGTGTCCAAAAACAAGGAAAAAATCATGAAGGACCCAGCCTTGTGGTCAGAAGAAGTGAACAATACCAATAAAAACTGTGTGATTATTTAGACAGTGACTAAAACCCTTTTAAATGATGTTCTCTTCTTTCAGTGAAGTTTTTTGCAACAAAAATCATGACATCCTCAAAGAAAAGGAAACTATTAAATTTACCAAGCTTGCAGCAACCTATAGGAAAATAGCCGAGGAGGGTCCTGATGCTTTCTACAAGGGACAGTTGGCTCAGAACCTTGTGGCAGAAATCCAGGCGGCAGGTACTATTTTCTTAATCATCCACGAGATATACTGCTTAAGTTAATAAAACATTTTTAATTAAATGGGAAAATGGATGTGCATAGATTTTAACCTACTGTTTAGAGGCACATCTATAGAAATTCATCTCTCCTCAACATCAGGACTGAACTGATTTCAGACTGGAAGCAAATACTCATTCTACTAGTGCTGGCAGTCGCAATAGTGACTTTCCACATTGCAGCAATTTCGGCAGATAAGATCATGTTTCCATACCTAGAAAACCTGATATATATATATATATATATATATATATATATAGTCTCCATCAATAGTTTTTATGCATAGTCTTTAAATAACTACCACATACACCTCTCTGCACATCTAATTTTCAGGGTAAAGAGGATTTGTATAAAGCAGTAGTTCTGTCCAAGTGTGCATTCACAGTGTTTGTCAATCTGTGTTTAGGCGGTATCATCACAATGGAGGATCTGAAGGATTATGTGCCTGTCTTGGATGAGAACCCTTTAAGGGTGAACGTGGGGGAGTACACCATGGTTGTTCCCAATGCCCCCGCTAGCGGCCCTGTGCTCTCGCTGATATTAAACATCTTGAATGGTAAGCCTTGATGCTTCGTCCAAAAAACATCCCGAGTGGGAGAGAATAAGCTTTTATGTGAGTTGCCTTCACTTCACCAGTCAGTCTTACAGAAAAGACTCTACATGCTGATCTGCTGTGCAGTAAATCGCTTCAATCTCACTTCAATAAAAAGCCCCTTTGACTTATTGCTACCTAAGAGCAGCTGGAATAACAGTATAAAAGCACAGCTCTACATTTGTAATGCTTTTCATTAAATTGTCATAATGATATGGGATAACTTGGAACACACACAAAAAAATGCTGCTCTAAGGTGGAACAACCTTCCTTCTTTGTGCATTATTTGTCCGTTTTAACTTATGACTGTTGATTGGAGAAACCATAATATCCAAAATATTGGTCTGGGAAGATTCTGCCTTTCTACTTCAGCTACTTTTCAGTACAGTGACAATCTCTCCTTCCAAGGATTAAAACCCAAAACTTACTTCTAAAGATATTCCTTTCCTTTCACTGCCCACCCACTCACTGTG
This sequence comes from Archocentrus centrarchus, assembly GCF_007364275.1. NCBI lineage: Eukaryota > Metazoa > Chordata > Actinopteri > Cichliformes > Cichlidae > Archocentrus > Archocentrus centrarchus. The sequence continues at coordinate 10,224,417 of NC_044357.1, read as the reverse complement.
TCCTCCCTGCCTCACACGCTCACACTAATCTCACTGCTTCATCTCTAATTGGACAGAGTTGAGTGGTGGAGGCTTCACACACACACACACACACACACACACACACACACACACACACACACACACACACACACACACACACACACACACACACACACACACACACACACATTTTCACATTTCACTGTCCAAAAACTTTCATCCAGCTGATTTACCATGACTCCCACCACTGTCAGCTAAAAGCCATTAGACCCAGACTCTGGCTCCCTCAGCCATCTCCCTGTTTCCTCGTGTGGGTGTCGGCCCCTGTCTGATCACAGGACCTTTTTAGACTAAATAAAAGCACAGGAGTGCCCTGCATTTTGTGTCTCATTTCCTACCTGAACCACCATCTGTGGGTGAGGCTGTGGTTTAAATAAAATGGTAATTTTTGTTGTATTTTCTACAGGCTACAACTTCACCTCAGATAGCACGGCAAGCACTGAGAAAAAGATCCTAACCTACCATCGCATTGTGGAGGCCTTTCGTTTTGCTTACGCAAAGAGAACCTTGCTTGGAGATCGGATGTTTCTCAATCTCACAGGTGTAAGGTTATAGATTATGTCGCTAATGTCTCTGCTCAAAACAAATTTAAATATTAAAGGAATTTCTGCTTTGGTTCTTGACATGATGAAAAAAAAAAAAAAAGGTAGCATATTGCAAAAAAATAAAGTTACAAAGTTATTCATCAAACTTTGACATGAGCAGTCACTCTAACATAGTGAATGCAGCTAATCATTCACTGCTTGAATAGGGAAAAACAAAATTAGTCTGTATGTCTTCCAGTTTTCCAAACTTGTATAGACATCAAAACCAGACAACAACAAAAAGACTGTATAACTAATACCTGGTTATTGCTTTCAAACTATAAACAAACCCACACACTACAATCTGAAAACAGACAGCTCTCCTCCCCTCTGTTTAACCCATTACCTGTGACCTGTGATTGGCTCAAGTCTGTGATCATAGCCAGAATTTCTATAGAATTTCTTGGACACATTTCTTGGTTTTTCACATCTATATTCATAATCTTTCTCCCCCAAAGCTCATCCAGAATATGACCTCACAGTCGTATGCCAATGCCCTCCGTGAAAAGATTACCGATGAAACCACACATCACATGAACTACTATGAGCCAGAGTTTTATCTGCCTGAAAACTACGGGACCTCACACCTCTCTGTGGTAGCTGAGGATGGAAGCGCTGTGGCTGCAACCAGCACTATCAACCAATAGTACGACTTCCTAATTGAACACTTTACAGCGGTGTGTGCAACTTGGATGATATCTTACTGGTTATAGTTTTTCTGCAGTTTCGGCTCCAAAGTTATGTCGAGAACAACAGGGATAATTCTCAACAACGAGATGGACGACTTCAGCTCGCCATTAATCAATAACAGCTACGGTGTGCCTCCTTCACCGAGCAACTTCATAAGGCCAGGTAATATCACGACCAACACACTTGTACAAACTGAGAGCACAGATGAGCTTTTCAGTGACAGACTGATTAAAGGTCATGCAGATGTCAGCCTGGTGTCAACCACAAAAAGTGGTTGTTGAAAGATGTTGTGTCCATGTAGATGAATCTACTGTGATACAGAGTTGTTAGGCATTCACAAAGTGGAAAATGAACACATGGTTTTATTTGACCTCATCAATATAATCAGCACATTCTTTTAAAAAAGGGAAACGACCAATGTCTTCAATGTGTCCAACGATCCTTTTTGACAAATACAACAAACTGAAGATGGTGGTCGGAGCTTCAGGAGGAACAAAAATCACCACCTCGGTCGCTCTGGTAAAATGCACGCTGATACCTCTGTAAAGCAGTCATTTGTACTCATTAAATATCAAAGCTAATCATTAGCTTCTTTTCTATTTAATGCCTTTTTTGTAGGTGATTCTTAATGCGCTGTTCTTCAACTATGATCTGGAAAAAGCTGTGTCAGATCCAAGGATCCACAACCAGCTGAGTCCCAACATTACCGTAGCAGAGTTGGGTTTTAAGAAAGTGAGTGTCACAAAAAGTAAACACTGATGTACGCAACTAACCACACGGTAGTGTGGCGTGCAGGGAAACAATTTTTCATCCTCAACCCTGACAAACACTGAATACATAAACTAAAGCCATGGCTAACACTGGGGACAATGTTCATGTTTAACTTCATAGATTAAAAACAATGCAGCAGGGAGGGAGGGAATAGTTGTACTATGGCTAAAGTATGCTAATGGGCTCATTTGTGGCATATTATCTTGTTTCACCTCTGCTCACAAAATGTAGGAAAATACTTCAAACTGAATGCAGGATACAAGAGACCAGAACAGGATTGCAAATGTTCAACAAGTGCTTATTTTAAAATATGCGGGGGTAAGCGGTGACTCCTGAGTCCTTTGTCCAGCAACCTGGAGCCAAGGAGCTGAGGTGGGAGATAAGGGAATGGCTGAGCTCAGCTGATCCAGAGCGGAGTGGTAAAGCTGTCATGCACCGCTGTGGCAGGCAGGTTGAGGATCCCAATGCAGACTCAAGAGACAGGGTTAAACTCAGAAGCCTTTATTGCTGCAAAGCAAAATCTAAACAAAGCTGTGCGGGGCCAGCAGAACTGACTCTGAAATGAACACGGACAGGAAAGCACACAACAGGTGGAAGATCAGTGATAATGACACAACAAAAGGACAAGAGGAAGACTGAGACAATAAATACACAGTGGGGTAATGAGGGAACAGACAGCAGGTGGGGAGCACAGTTGAACGTGATCATGGAAACAAGCCAAGGAATGTAAAACTAAACACAGATCACAGCAGACAGAGACTGACAAAGTAAAACAGGAAGCAACTGAACACGGAGACAAGAACGCAGACTTGACACAGGAGGCAGGCACATGATTAAACATAAACACAAAGAAACAAGACACATACACAAACACAGAGAGAGAGGAACCAAACTCAGCAACAAAACTGAAAACACGATTAAACATACTCAAATGGAAACTAGAAACCAAAACTAGAGATCACAAAATAATGAGACAAAATTTCTAAACACAAGAACACTGGGCAAAAGGTCCAGGACTGTAACAAAAGCAAGATGGTGTGGTGAAACGCAACTGGAGCAGAAGTAGTTTAGAGGCAGGAACGAGGCTGGTACAGAAGAAGAAATTACAGCTGATTTAATGATTGTAGAGCCCAACTCCCTCCTGTAATCAGATTACAAAGTGAAGATAAGAAGGGAGGGAGGAAGAGAAGGTGGATGCTGAGGCAGTAGTATTTTTTTTTTTACTATGTATTTAAACTTTGTTTTGAACTTACCAATAACCCACGAATCACTAATCAATCGAGACCTCTCAGAATTCTTCTGTTCTATGAGTGTATATGCACACAGTGTAAATACCAAATGAAAGAGCAGAAAGTTTTTTAACACTATCACATGATGTGAAAACAGTGAGTGCTGGACCAAAAACACAAATCCAAAACAGACGGTTGGTGAACTTTACAGACGGCAAACATGAGATGATAAATGGAGGAAACCAGTAGATTTGATAAATACACGACAAAACGTAAAAAATACAGTGCTTAATAAAGACTGATAAACACTTACATGTACACTTCATAAGTACGCTGCATAAAGTCTTAAAATAGGCTCATTACTCTCATGCAAAAACAGCACTGTTAATGCATGCCACACAAACAAAAGCACATCTTTACATGGCACACCTATTCAGTTCCTGTGTTGAGCCTAAAATGCATCCTCACTTGTGGTTTGGTTTCGCAGAGCGTCCTGGATGGTTTGAAGAGGAAGAACCACGAGACAGAATTCCTCAACTCGATGGGAGCCGTGGTGCAGGCGGTGCTTCGTCACGGTGACAAGCTGTACGCTCAGTCGGATTCTCGCAAGGGGGGGTATGCAGCAGGATACTGAAGTCATGAACACATCTTATAACGCAAAGTCATTGTCGGTAGTGTGAACCTTGAGACTAGTGAGACTACCTGAGAGATTAGAAAGTTAATAAAGATCCAGCAAATGTAGGCACTTGTCTTGGGCACTGCTTGTTTTGTACTGCGTGTACATAACAGCTAGTACCAACTGTACAAACCTGCATTAGAGTAGCAGTTGTACTTTGAATCGCAGTGCCTCAGCTGATTCCTCAGAACTTCACATCATCGCTTGATCTACTGAACACAATGTAAATTATTGAATGTTATTTTAAAGTGCAGCTCAGCTGTTCTTCTTTTCTTTTTTTTTTTTGAATATGAAAATAAAAGTAGCAGTAAATTTAAAAAAGGGGAAAAAAAAGAAAAGAAACGCAGCCGATGTACATGAATCTATTTATGAAGCACTAATCGTTAGCTGTGTTAAGCTGTTTCCTGTTATTGTTTTGATGTGTCACATCCATAAAACTATGAGAGTGAACTCAAATGACCGAAAGCTGTAATGAGGGGCTGCGACGCCTCAGGGTCAAACACTATTTAAGAGCACACAGAAAACAAGTAGTAATATCCCAGAGTCCCAAGTTCAGTGAATTTTAACAACCTCTTTAAAACATTACAGCTGTTGCTGTCTGCTGTCACCTTCTCCTCAAGACTGTTGAATTATAGATCCATTTTTTTTTTTTGCTATCAGTGACTGGCTCACGTGTAATAGAAACAGTATTTTAACACACCTACCAGACAAATATTCATTAAAAATAAAAATAAGTAAATTACAACTTTTCAACTTTCCTGGAGCTTTATTTATTTATTTATTTGCATTTAAACATCATTTCACCAAACTTGGATCATAAACTGTGTTTACAAAGTGAAGCCATGATGCCGTCTTGCTGTTTTGACACCAGAGATAATAAAGTGAGGGACGGATCGGATTAAGATACCGAGAGACTCTGTGCACTCATGGGTTTGCAAATTGTCAGTCACCTAACCTTGTAACCTAACCTATTATATTATTTATTAGACTCTAATTGGAACCATAAAAATGAACAAATTACAAAATGAACATGATCTTGCCTCAAATTTAACATGCGAACCAGGAACTGACACATCAAGTGTTCACTGGTCAGGAATCAGGTGAGGTGTTATGGGGCTTTAAGCAGAATTTGATTAGGTGCCCTTGCCCCCAGTTAAACCAATCACCTACCACCCACCCGAGCACCATTAATATTAACTATATATTGTCCATGTTTAATTGTCTCTGCATTGTACATCTAAGACAGCCATTACCATCGCTTACTAGTGTGCTGGAAAGTAATGAAATAAACCAGCAGTAAAAATAGGTTACAAAAAAAAGTTAACTGTTTCAGTTGCTTTTGAAATGTGCAAGCATGTTTACGGTGGTTGTAAACCGCTCTCCGTGGGCTCTCTGTTGGCAAATACGTTCACAAACAGACACAATCATGGTAGCATACATCAAACATTAGTCTTCTCATGCCTCCGGTAAGCTGTGATCAAGTGATCAGTAAGGTTGTTTTCCCATGGACTTAGATATTTACATACTACACAAGAACGCTGAACAGGTTCAGACAGCCTGCTCCTGTCAGGTAACGCAGAGCTTCAAGCTTCAGTACATTAAAAAAAACAAAAAAAAAACATCTCCGTCCTCCACAAGTTGATATAGAAAAATTAGAAATAGAGACCAAAGTTGCTTTTTGTACCAAGTGTAAACATGTTGACTTGCTTTTAGAGCCAGCCTCAAGTTCTTGGCTTCATTTTTCAATCTGGAACTTGATGTTTCTTAGCATGCATACAGTTACTATTTAACACAGCCTACAGTTACTGTACAGCTGAGGTGAGGTCGTTTTGCAGATCGTTATCCTTCACTAAACTGCTGTTGGCACTCAAAGCAGGCTAATATCGCCATGCTTATAAATACCAGAAAAATACACAGTATTGTTTTTCACGAACCCGCTCAAGGCTGAACAAAGGATGTACTTAAAGTTGTTTTATTTTGCATGTATAAAGTTTTAAGTCTCCTGCAGGAGGAGACCCATCCACTGAGGGTTATGATTTAATGTCTGCATGTGTGTTTGTTAGAGTGAGACTCATTCGCATTGCAATATCCACATTGATGCCTGGATTCTTTGATGTATGCCTCAGAGAGCAGATCATTTTCTCTATGTTCCTACATATGCAGGCGCTCACTGAGCCTGACCTGATTTGTGATTTTTAAAAAAATATATTTTAAAAGAGGATGCTCTGTGTGAGTGAGACTATGCCATGCCACTTTTTTTTTGTCCTTTGCCTGGATTGTTGGTCTTCCTTGTATGACCTCTAACCTGGCATCTCAGTTATGGATTTTAGACTTTTATCTTTCACAGTTATCCTGTGTTTGGGTGCTCCCTCCACTGTGAACCATTACAATGTATTGGTAGTTTTGCCTTTAGTGGAGGGAGCAGGTAGAGAGTTACAGGTACTTGGGAGAGACTGCAACCACATTGTGTGTATGTCAGTATTACAGTTAACATGCCAAAAATTTTACATTTATTTGTGTTACCTGCAGTGGTTACAACTGCTCTGGGAAGAAGCTGAACGCCAAAAAAAAAAAAAATCTCATCACAGAATCTGGAATTTTCCTTTAGGGCCCAATTAAGCAAAGTCTCACTTCCACATATTAACTTCAGAGTTACGCAATGCAGGGAGAGCAATTTACTAACACTTTAGGCAAGAAAAGAAAATCTCAATTCTCTGTGAATATCAGAGTCTACTGTAGCTTTAATTTGATTCGCTGCCTCGAATGGCATTGTGACAGATATATATATAATGACAAAAAATTATGTAATAAAAGAACTACTGTTGAGATAATTTGCCTCATCAAGGGACTTGTGAGTGAAAGTGTGCCGAGTCATCACAGGATTATTTAACTGCTCTGCTCTGAGTGAGAGGCCATTAGCGGAAAGACGATTTCTGCACACTTTAAAATGATGCTCACTTTAAGTGGTTGTCATTTATACAACAAGGGCAAGATCATGACATTAAAGTAGCAAAGTTGCAACTTACCCAGATTAACTCATTTGTCATACAACAAAGACAGCGGCCCTTCACACAGAGTCAAATTTGCATGTTCTCATAATTCTCATCTAGTGCTTCAAAGGAGAACGGAGCTGAATCCACTTAAGAAATCATTACTAATTCATAAGTTTCTCGACTGAAACATATCTCATTACTGCTTTCTTTGTTCCAGCGCTGCTCTGTATAAAAGTGTAAGGCAAAATTATTCCTGTCATACTATACTAACAACAAGGAAGACACGTTTAAAGAAATGCAGAAAAGTGATTGGTTGGACAAAGAAATGCAGCGCTCGGGGTTTGTGGTTTATAAGAATTTTTATTACAAACAATACAAAATATGTTCACAAAACATTAAAAAAATACAAAATATTTAGCGTGTGTTAAAATATACTTCCTTTTTTTATAGGTTAATTTTGGACTTATAGCATGGGCTCCAATCTGAGTAAGATTGTTTCATATAAAGTTAAATCTTTAATGCCACAGTAAAAGTTGTCTGTTTGGGAAGCTGCCAATATACCAGTCAGGCTGTCACATTAAAAATTTTAAATGGCTCATCTTTAGTAAACATTTCTTACACAGAATAAGAAATATAAAACATTCAATGATAATTTGATTTAGCAGACACACACACACACACACACACACAGTACGCACTGGTCCTACAGTTCATGGAGGCAAATGTGAGCACTGCCCCTGTTGGTCACATCACCTTAAAAAATGTTTTCATTTCAGCTTATCTCCAACTTTCACTGAGTTCCGGGCACACATAAGCAACACTAAAAGCGTCATCATCCTCTATGACAACTGTCATTGAGGCTAGTGCTATAAAAATGTTGCAAACATTCAAAACACCTTAAAGACCAGTTTCTTAGATGAATTTTGTCCTAAACGTGCTGTAGTTGTGCACATAGTAATTGCATTCTTATCTGTTTTTATAGGAATTTTTCAGTGATTGCGTAAAAAAAAACAAACAAACAACAACATACAAAAAATTCTCAGCACCTGCACAAGGTGGAAAAGTTGAGACATGGATGAAAGCAAAGTTCACAGGAAACAGTCTGTCACATTTATTACATCATCTCAGGGCACTTTACTGCAATATCGTAATGGCACTGGTCTGGAAATTAGCAGTGCATGTGCCTATTTTCTAATATTTGCATAGGAGTAGCTGACAAAAATATTAATGAAATCACCTTTTTGGTTATTTGCTGAAAGATTCACCTCTAAATAATCTGAATTGACTGGATCTCACCACTGTTTCTCTACCCAGCTCACTTCTTTTTGTCCACAGTGCCAGCGGTGAAGATTTCAGCAATAACTTTATTATATTGTATTAGAAATAACGGCCAAAAGTTTGAAAATGTGACCCAAGTTATTATAAATTGAAGTCATCCACTAAGGTGAGTAGTTTCCTGATTGCTCCGTTTGGAAAGAGCCACAGCACCATTCGCTCACCTTTTGTTGGCAGTGCTGCAGCACATAGATTACTTTTAAGGCAAAGGGTCAGTTAGTGAAAAGGGCAGATATTAGTGGAAAGGTTACGTGTCCTCATGCTCAGTATCCTGCTGACATTCCCATCTTCCTGCTGTCAGATACAGCCGCAATGCAGCTGTTCTGCTTTTCCACGGCATTGACCACATTTAAAAAGAAGCTCCAGTTCCCAGGCTTGTGTTCAAAACGTGTTGTTAGGCCTTTTATCACAGACTGAGGGTACACAACACACACACACAGACAAAAAATTAATACCACTTATCCTTAAGAGATTACAGATAAATTAAATCTGACTTGTAGGATTATGGCCTTCTAATCTCCTTCAGAATCCATTATTATAGATGATTTTTTTCCCCAATAGATAGTGTAGTGAATTTGAATAATATTAATGGACAGTGAGGATAAAAGGGAGTACTTCACCTTGTCAAAACCAGTCTCAAAATTTACGTTGTTCTCTGAGTCGACAAAGACAATATGCGCACCAATGGCATCTTTCAAGTTCATCCCCAGCCACTGGTGATTTATTATAGACTGCAAGGATAAAAGAACTGTAAGTAAACAAACAAGGAAGCAGATAAAGGGGGAAACACTCTGAGTTTAATTATTGAATTACCAAGGCCATTGCTGTCGTAATCAGGCTTCCTCCTGATCCACCAATCACAAGAATCCCTCCAGACTTTGACTCCAGTATTGCTGGAGCCATTGAGGAGGGAGGCCGTTCGCCTGCGTAAAAATACAGTAACGCCCAATATCAGACAGAAATCACTCTCAGTGATGACATGATGACACATGTGCTGCTCATGCCTGTAACTTTACCTGCCCTCAGTGTGTCTGCTCTCCCGCAAAAGTCAGCCAGCTCATTGTTGAGGATGATTCCTGTACGCTGAGAGTAAACCAGTCCTCCAAATCTAGAGAACAAAAGGCACTCAGTCAGGTGAGGGGGTCGATACACCTTATATTAATGTATTTCCTGTAATAAAACTCTTCCTGCTCACATTTGGTTTATAGTGCTCGTGGCCGAGACTGCGAGGCCATCTTCATCGAGGACAGACACGTGTGTCGTCCCAGTGTGATCTGATGAAGGTGTGACATTGTAGTAAGAGTTGCTGTGAGTCCTGTTTGAAGAAATCATCTTCCTGATGCGATCAATGAAGGTGGGATCAATCAAGTGATGTGCGCACTGAAAGAAAAATATCATGAAAAGCAGAAGACAATTTATATAATATACACCCCGACATAAAGTAGAAGTGATATTAAACAGTAATGAGAACAAAACAATGGGCTGAAAGACACTAAAATCCTTAAGAGAACTGTGGGAGATGGCGTAGTTGTGCAGAATACATCATCTTTTATGACTGTTTGAACAATTAAATTTTTTGCCCTTTTATTAAAAATTTCCCCATGAATACTAAGAAAAAGAGATTTCAGATTCCAACCTTGGTGTTATTAAACTTTGGATCACATATGCACTTTCTCTGGCCATTAGCAAATTTAAGTGCCTCTATGAAATGATGATACATCTGAATCTTCTTGTCACCAACCAGGGAGTTCGAAGTCAGTGAGAACCCTGCAGAAAAATCAGACAGTGACAATCGTTTTAAGAACTTGTGACCTAAGAAAAGTTTTTACTACTATATTTTTATTGGAATTTCATTCAGTTGTAAGAGCAGCTTAGACCAAAAATCACACAAAATGCGAAACCTTCCATGACTTTGAGAATGAAGGCAAGCAGGGCGCCCCCAGCAGGTGGTGGAGGGACATATAGTTTAGCATCTCCCAGAGGAACAGTCCAAGCATCTTCGACCTGCACACGGAATGACTTCAAATCCTCCATGGTCAACTTCCCACCTGAGACAAAAATATAGAACGCGTGTTACAAACTTTACCCCAAATCATTTAGAGTGAATAAAATTAATGTTTTCGTTACAGTTAATTCCTTTTCAAATACAGCCCCTCAGGCTGCCAGTGCTGACACTGCACCAACCTGCAGCTTCTATGTCTTGGATTAAGTCATGCCCTATCTTGCCAGTGTAGAACTCCTTTGCTCCGTGATTTGCAATTGTTTCCATGGTTTCTGCAAGTTTAGGAAACTTTAGGATGTCTCCTGTGCTCAGGACAGTTTTGTTCTTGTGGCATAAAATTTCACTGAAGACAAAAAAACACAAACACAAGCACATACTAAACAAAAAAGGGAAGCAGAGAAAAAGAGACAGAGAGCAGTCAAAACCAAAAACTGATGAAGGGTCAAAACAGTACACCCCATGCATCCTAAGAATATGGCACAGCTGAAGCACTTCTGCAAGGAAGAATGGATCAATATCCATTCTTCCTTCCATTCTTACTTCATTCCCACCAGGATTAGGAATGTTTAACATGTGTGTTTGATAAAGACACTGGACATTAAAATTGCTTCTTAGTTAACAGAGCTTAAGTGTTGATTTGTACTTGTGAAAAAGATGAAGAGCATCTCATTTTTGGGCAGTTAAAGAAGAATATTTGTTTGATTCCCTGCATGTATCTATAGACAGAATAAACTGAAGTGAGATTCAAGCTCTTATATGATTACTGGCATGCTACACTGATATAATTAGAAATTAACACAGGGCAATTACAGTTCAGGGAAATGTTGTTCAGTGGACCCAATAGCTGTTTATCAAGGATCTTTGATTTCCTTGTGGCCTTACGTAGGTGTCAGCAAATTCACAATATTAAACTAAATCCCGAGAAACATCCAAAGCAATCCAAACACAACCGAGGAACCAGGAACTGCACCGAGATGAAAAACACTGACTAAATACACAACACAGAACACGAGATGGAAGTAAAAGCGCAGAAAACCACATGATGAATTACTGTAACCTTCAACATTAAACAGGAAGTAAACTGAAATACACGACACAGGGAGCATAAGGGTCATACTCAAAATCTAAGAATTGCAAAATGTAAACAAGGATCATAAAAACTGACTCTGCTTTTCATCATACAAAACTAGACCTGTCACTGAAAACTCATTGCACTTTGGTATTATAAAAGGCAACAGCAGAAGAGTAATTTTCATTATTGCATCCAAAGTACCCTCTCTACTGGTCTTGATCATAAAAACTTTAGTTGTTTTCAGTTTAGAAGCTGTAGGATCAAATGATCAATCAAGGCATAAAAGCACAAAACATGCAAATAAAAAGCTTCCAGGCATTTCTAACTCTGAAAAGGGAGATAACAGCCGCTCCAGCGCCTGACTAATCACCATATCTGTCATCAGTGCACTGCACCAGGTGAGACCCTGGATGCATTAGGAATGCAACACACTGACCAAATGGCACTGACATGAAATTAATGCCCCCTAAAAGCACTGCTGAAACCTCAAAAGTACTAAAGTGTATATCAGTGACACCCAAATCAAAAGAAACTCTGCATAACGTTCAGCCTAAACAAAACTCATTATTGACCCTTAACCTAGAGCCGAGCATGTGTCTCAAACACCCACGTACACAAAAATGTACTCAGTTCATCAACAAGACCAACCCCTCGTAGAGAGTGAGCCACTGGCAAACACAAAGATAATTCCCTTTTAGTGAACACACCTTTTCAAAATGACTTGCTCAGCTAAAATCTACCCCCGAAGGCAGTGAGTCAAACAAAGTTTTCCTCTCATCCTCTTTGCAGTGCCCCCATTTTGCACCTCATAATGCAACACTGTTTATAGCTATAAGTGCATGACGTGATTCCGAAAGGTTTCTAACTATGACGTAGTTTCCTCAGAAAAAGGTCTCTTTTTCCAGATTCCCTTCTGTATCGTAAACATCTTAAAACTCTGTTTGTGCACACACTTTTGGAGAGCAGGCCAGACAACCATAAATCAAATGGATTGTTTCACGTTTTCCCCATGAAACCTGATCCCTGGATTTTTTTTTTTTTTTTTTTTTTTTTATGAAAAACCTCTCACAAACATTTTTGGTTGAAGGTTAATGCTACCTTTGCCTCTGAGCTGTTAAATCCTAGTCCTGAAATATCACATTATTAAAAACAGTGTGCACCCTTGTGTCATTAAAATAACAATACTTCACTGAGAACAATAAGCTTGGTGACTGGGCTAAACTACTGTATTATGCAATGTGTAAAGTCAAGTTCTCTGAGTCAATTTTAAACCAAGAGGTTACATAAAACCATCATTAAATTAGTTAAACCAGGGATTTACAGGAGGGCTCTTTGCTCCAGGATTTCTGCAGTGACAGATGCATGAAACAGGCTCCAGCAAGGATTACAAATGCCCTTAGTTTGTTGGGCATCATCAAACATGTGACTTCAAACTGAAAATTTTCTTTGCAAACATTAATTTAAAAAAAATAATCATTTGTTTCAAAGCAGTAAGTGAAAAGCTGTACCACAGAGATGATCCTTGTATGAATTGTTTCACAAAGGGAGTCGCCAGAACTTTTCCCAGAAAGACTGGCAGAGGGATGCCGTCCCTAGCCAGTTTAATTGTTGGCTCGAACAGCTTGGCCCAGGGCAGCTTCCCGTACTGTTCGTGAATTTTCTCATAGCCTCGCAGCTCTCCAGGAATGCCGATCCACTGACTGCCTTCAATGTAAAAGTGGGAAAAGTAATGGAGCTGAATTAGACAAAGTCTGTTCCCAGATATTGATAGCTAAATCTGCCTACCTGTGGAAAGTCTGAATGTAGTGGGACACTCCTTTAACAGGTTTGGCTTTACTGACTGTGGGACAGTCTCTCTGAAGTTGTAGACTTTAACATGCCCTTAAAATAGATGAGAAATTAGAATTAGATCTGTCTAATCAATCACTGATTATAAGAAACACAGTTTTAAGCAATGCATGTGACAACAGAGGACTCACCTGTCTTATTTCTCAGCGTTATTATAGACCCCCCTCCAATCCCCATGCTCTGAGGATTGACCACAGATGTGCACAGGAGAGCTGCAATGGCGCCATCTACTGCTGACCCACCCTGCTGAAGCATGTTCCTGGAAGATAATTTTGGCTGTATTTATGGGAAACTCACATTTAGTCACCGATTACACTAACACTAACTATTCACCCACAAACACTGTTCAGCTCTTTTAGCATCAGGCTGAAACTTGGGGATCTATTAATTAAAGACGTCAGTACGGTGACGGCTGCCAGTAGACATGTTGAAACCACATCCTGTTGTTTGAGGTCGGCCTCAGGTAACATACCAGGAAGTCGCTGACCATAATGGTGGTGGTGTTCTTTTTCTTTCTCTCTGTGTGTGATTAACCTGGCACTTAGAGGATGTAACTCAGTTATGCGACTAATTAATTCTGGATCTGAAAAGCCCTCAATGGGTCTTTTCACCAGCAGGCTGGCGTGGGATCAAGGGTAGTCACTGAGCGACAGGAGAATGCAGTCTTGGGAATGTTTTGGTCTTGATGCGGTCAGACCAGAGAGTCAATGGGATCGGACAGAAAGTAAGAGGCAGAGGAGGCAGCAAAAGCAGCTGTCGGTGACACATCGGTCGGGATTATATTACAAACAGAATGCATCACAGCTATTGGAGAAAAGTGAAGAACTGACTTGCACGCAGTGCATCGTGCATCTGCAGCTGGATAAAGATGGGTTATGAAATTAAAAAAGTTCATAAGAAAAAAAAGAGCTGGAAGAGTTTTAAAGGCAGCTGAAGCTGAGATACAACAGTTTGGCTCAGTTGTGATATTCTAGTAGATATAGTTTAGTTAATCCTAATAATAAAAAAAAAGGAATATTTTGAGTTTGATAGAACACTGTGAGTCTATTATTTTCCTCTATGTCCCGACCAAGGTTTAAAAGAGGAAACCGGTCCTTGATCCGCAGTGAATGGTAAACACAAAGAGAAATAAAGATATCCATTTGTCCCACAGCTGCCGTAAAAGAACGAGGTCAGTATTTTAAACAACAACAAAAAAGCTGATGTGGGTTAAGTTTCTGTGATTACGTGAACTTGCTGCCTGTTGGCATTGTGCCCGACGCTTTTACCTGCCTGAACATATTTAATGCGTCGGCTTTGAAGTGGGAAATGAACCCCTTTTAAACTCTGGCAGAGAAAAGGGAGAAATATATCTATCTGCTCCCGCGAACACAAAAACAGGAAAGGTGTTCTCACACCCTAGCGGGGGAAAAAAACATCACCCATTCATCTTCATTTGGAGTTACAGGCTTGATTGATAGATTGCTCGCTCAGCGCAGAACAAATAACTCAACCGCAGAGCATATTAGAGAAAGAGGCCACTCGCCAATCAGAGAGACTAAAATCAGGTACTGAGTTTTTCCTTTTACAGTTACAAGCACAAGTGGTGAGGAGAATCAGTGGCCTGCCTGCTTACTGATCTGCAGGTATTATCTCTATTCTTCACAGCCAATTAAATCTCTTAAACCACTTATCGTATTGCTCAGTTCAGCTTTTTGTTTTGTTTTGTTTTTAAATCAGAGTAGGGAGCGCCAGTCTAACCAGTTTGTGAATTATTTGTAATAAAAGCTTAATTATAAAGGACCCAATATAAAGAGACAGCAACGCCGCTATATAAGCTTAAAAACGGGACTGTCGCAAACTGAAACATCCTAAAAGGAAAAGGTGATGGCAAAACAAAAGAAAAGAACTTCTGCGCCCAGTAAACCCAAACGTCTCCCTGGTATCACCAAAGCAACACTAGTCTCACAGTCAGGAACTCAAAGAAAGCGCACCGCTGCAGCTCTGTGCCCTCAGGGTTGGTTCACACCGAGTGACCAAGTTGCTCTTAAGCAGCCTTTTTACTGTGTGGTGGCCGATTGCTGAGTGCACACTGGCTCCTCTGTGCCTCGGTGTACACTAGCAACTGAGAGCAGCACACACACACACACACACACACACAACACACACACACACACACACACACACACACACACACACACACACACACACACACACACACACACGCAATCCTACTTCATGTAACATGAATAAAAACGTATATAAAATGAAAATAGCTTAAGAACTACAAAAATCAATCAATCAATTAATCAATCAATTATTAATTAGAAAAAAATCTTTCAATTTCTAAAAAGCACTGGGGTCAAGACAAACTGTGGTCAAATTCAGTACTGATTTCTTCCAGCATTAACCACAGTTTCGCTCTATAAATAGGACTTCCAGCAGACCAAACCGTACCTGCCAATCTCCGAGCAAATCTGAGAGTCTGCGGACACGGCCGCACGCTTGTAACTGCCGCTGGGGCATCTTCTGTCCAGGAACGAGGTGAAGCACAGGCACACGATCGCAACAATGCAAATGAAACCGATCAAAATAAAGCAGCACAACATCCAGGGCTTGTATTTAGCCATTTAACTTTCTGGGGAGGAAACTTTGCGCTCAAGGAACTTGCTGCTACTGCAGCCCTTCAGTGTGCGCACACGCTTTCAGTGAGGTGTCTGCCCAATGATCCAAAAGAGGATTACCCTCCTCCCTCCCTGCGCCAGCCTTCTGTATGAAGTAAACTGAAAGTGAATAGAGGACCGGATGTGTAGAGTGACTAGACCATGCAACTATTGTATTTTTCATCCTTCTTATTATATACTATATCCTCCCACATTAAATCTCAAGAATGACTTAGCCATGGCCAAGGTCATTTCCAAAGGGTGGGAAATAGTCACGCCAGGCATTGCAGGCTTGTTCCCGTTTGACTGAGTGATGTCAGTGTCGGTAAATGATCTAGAGATATGAAATTGATAGAAAAATCAGTAGCTTCTCATTTCCCGGTGAAACTCCTCTAAATCCTCTCACCCTGACCCTCAGTATGTGAGAAACTAGAGTTCTACTAACAGCTACAACACTGAACTCAGTGTCAGCGACCCAGTGGAGACAGGGATATTTAAATTGAGATGTCGCAGATTCTGATCTCCTCCACATAAGGACCACGGCAGACTGTTGCTTCTTATTTTAATTTTGCTACCTTTACTGATCTCTGGTTGGTAAGACATAAAATAGGTCATTGTGAGACAAATAAAAAAAAACAACAACACAGAACAAATCTCCAGGGATCTATTTTAAACTCCAACCCAAGTCTCCCTGACGTCTGTTTCGCTGCCTCTCCCTTTCTCTGTTGTGTCTCTGTCCTGCTCTTCTGAACCAGTGCTGGCTTCCTCTCTCTATTTTTTATTTTTTTTAAAAAGGGCTGACAGGGCAGGTGTGCCCCTTTCCCAAAACTGGGGGAGACCTGGATAGGAAATCAAATCACTTACAACAATTTTTAAAAATAAAAACCTTAAAAAAAAGTAAAATAAAAACATGAAAAATGCAAAATAATCAAAACCCACTCAAAACACAGGGTGAAACACTTTAATCACTTCCACCTGGTGACATTGGTGTGGGAAGCCAGAGGTGATGGTTGGCCTGACTGCTAAGAGGCCGCGGCCCGAAGAAGAGATGGAGAAAGAGATGGACGAATATGGAGGCAGATAGTGGGAGAAGAGAACAGAGAGAGTTCTGTGTGCAAATATCTGCAGCCTGCTGGCAGCCTTCTTGTTAAATTGGCCATGCTCCCGTGAAGAAATGTCTAATTTCCTAGAGGGACACAATAATCTTTCATTTAGTAAACATGTTCAACAGTAATGACTGATGAAGGGGTGGCTCAAGGGTCACCAAGAGGCATGGGAAAGCCAGAGCTGATGCTTGGTCTGTGACCGAGGGCTGGTGCAAGGTGGAGCCAGGCACAAACATCAGAGCCAGAGCAGAGAGAAGCTGCAAAACAAAATGGATAAATAAAAACAAAGAGAAGAAACCTGGATGGATCTCATGGTAGGGAAGCTCTGATCTCACACCAACAGACCTGTGTCCACTCCTAGAAGCAGTCACAATAAGTACAGTGAGAGAGAATTATCCAGTCTGGGAATCTGGGAAGCAGAGTTGGACTTACAGGCATCAACACTAAAACCTTTAATTATGTGTGTAAAATAACATTTATTATCCCTAAGCCTGTCTGCATAAAGCTCCAGCCTGGGCCACTCTGGGTTTTTGCCATGCAAGTCACTGCAACAGGGAGACACAAGGCTGGCTTTCTTCCTCTCTATGGCGCAGACCTGGTAATCTACCAGATGACCACATGCTCAGTCTGATAATCCACCAGCTAACTGCACATGATCACTCTGTGTGGGGAACAAGCAAAGCCATATTGCAACATTTGAATTGGTACATGTACTGTTCATAAAGGTATGGACGTTTGTTTCTGCCACTGAAAACGAAGCAAAACGTCATTTGTCATCCATAAATCAGACTTTCAGGTTATTATCTCAAAATTTCAAGTCTGGTAAATTTGAGTTACTGTCTCAAACCTCCGAGAAAATAACTTAAAATTTGACAAAATGACTTGAAATTTCAAGTTCTTAAGTCAAAATTTAAAATTGCAACCCAAAAGTTTTACTTAGCTCTACCAGGCATTTTTTTTTTTTTTTTTTTACAGCGGCAGAAATAAACTTCCATATAAAGATTTCTTTGTATATTGTTGAATAGTTTCATATTTTATAAGACAGCTGTCAGACCAGTTTTCTGAGATTTTGTCTGGCTCAGTTCCATAACTTGTTCTGCTTCCTCCTTTAGACCTGCAGTTTAAATAACCATGGTGAAGTGAAACAACAACACATAAAGAAACTGCAACAAAAAGTGTTGATTGAATGTATAACTACAGTCAATTGTGTCACTGAGTGGATAATGCTACTGTAAAGTGAGAAGATGAGGTAACAATGGAGTGAGGACAGGTGCATTCAGGAATACAGTCTCCATCCAGATGAACCTGAAGTCAGACAGAAAAGAAACAGAAGCTGTCTGCCAGGGTGAGAGGGACACCTGGCTACAGTTGGTGATCTCGGGTCAGGACGTCACTCACTAAGATTCTAAATTTGCTAAACTGGTGTAGACTGTGGCGGTCTGGGGCACTGACCCTCGAGTGGGGCAAAATCATAAGAGCCACGAGTCCAAAGCCAGGGGAGAGTGTGTTTACTCCTGCTATTGGATTAAAAGTATCCTAAACATGTTATTAAATCCAGTGTTAGCTCAGTTTAGCAATTTTAGCAAAAATTTTTTTAGCAAACTTCTGTCATCTGCAGTGGTGGAATATCTTCCAGAAAAAAATACATCTCAGCTAGAGGACCAGAGAAAACTGATTAATTCAAAGCCATTTTTTTTTTTTTATTATAATGAGCCATACGTATGGAAGCATTTCTTATAACATTATATTGTATGAGAGAGCACTGATATGATTTTGACCATTACTGCATAGAGCCAGATAAAAATTTAACACAAGGGGGAGATGGTGTGCACACTTTAGAGAAATAAAGCAGCTCCTGTGGCCAAGTGGATAAAAGATCACCTTTCCACACATTTTCATTTACTTACTTTTATATTTTAATTCAATCATTAGTTTGGGCAAACTGACAGTAAACTGTGCTGATCATGTAAGCAAGTCATTGAGGTTCTGAATCTCTTTTTTTCAGCAAACATCAAAAAAAAAAAAAAAAAAAAAAAAAAGAAAGCAGTGATTCCTGGAAGTGTTGCTGAGCCTGTGCAGTGATTTCTGTGACAGGATCGTGCCTGTTTTCAATGCAGTACTCCCTGAAGATCATGAACATCCACTATTGATTTCCAGCCTTAATCCTTGTGCACAGAAATTTCTCCAGAGTGCCTGAAATTCTTGATGGCACTAAGTACTGTAAATGATTGGATATTCAAAGTCGTTACAATTTTAAGTTGAGGAACATTATTCTATTTGTAGACACAGTTTTTTTTCCCCCCCAGATTGGTGAACCTCTGCCCACCTTCACTTCTGAGAAGCAGATGCTTTTTTTTTATAACCAGTCATGTTGCTGAACTGTTGCCAGTTAATGTTCTTCCAGCTGTTTCTTCTTTGCACCTTTTAGTCTTCCAGCCTTTTGATCCCTCTGTCCCAACTTTTGAAATGTGCTGCTGCCATCAAATTCAAAATGAGCTAATCTTTATCTTGAAATAGTAAAATGTCTCAGTTTAAACATTTGATGTTTTCTGTGTGTTTATTGTAAATAAAATATGGGTGTGAGTGCCTACAGCATTGAAAAGGAGCTTATTCAGTTCATTTTCGGCTGCGCTACAGTAATTAATCTTTACAAAATGCAAATTAGCGTGTCATGATTTCCACTTATGTAAGCACACAGAGATGGTGTATGAAGGATATCATACTGTAGGTCGCTGTGGTCCTATAAATAGCTCATGGTTATTATTATGCCCTTGATGCGTCATAACAACCCCCCACCTCCCAAATTCACCACGCCAGCCTCTAGTCAATCACATCCACCATCATTGCCACTGCACCTCTGCAGCTTTTAGTTCAGGGGATTTTTTTTTAAATCATCTTTTTTACAGCTTCTTACTTTTCATTCTCCAGGAGAGACGTAGAATTACTTTCCTTAATGTGTTACAGTGCACTTATACTATAGGCTGGCAGGTGAAAACTAAAATAGACGTTTGCTTCTATTCAGACAGATAGATTTCTCTGGGAAGTAGAAATGAAATATAGGAGCATGAAAAAGGAGCATTCTGAATTCACAGCTATTGAGTAACACCCCCGCCCCCCCAAGAGGAAAAAAAAAATACTGCTTCTTATAAGTCAACACATTTACACAGCTGTGCTTGGCGGCAGTTCACAACTCCCGCACTAACTAAACTAACTAAAATTACTGATCAAATTTCTCAATTTGCTCTGCTTCTGCTTCAAAGCAGTAAAAAAAAAAAAAAAAAAGCAGCTGACTTGAAATATGTTAGATGTTGTTGATTATCTGTCAAAAATGGATTTTTAGAATAAAAAAATCCAGCCATTAAAACCAACCCATTCCTTTATGATATTCCCTTTTGTGGAATTTTTAGGAATCAGAATATATTCACACATAGAATAAATGTCAGGTTTGTGTAAATGCCAAAATTAGAACAATGTGGCCATAAAATCTTCACAGCTCACTGAATTGCAGCTATAATTTATTTCATTTATTCTTTCATTTGCTAAAAAAAAAAAAAACCCCAGTGAGCGAGTAAAAGTTTTATTCCACTTTCACATTCACAATGAAAACCACTTGCTGAGTCTGCTAACGTAAAACTGACTGAACTGCATCAGTCTTCCATTTACTGTAATGAACTGCTGTGGGAGTGGGTGGAAATTAAGCAGTTTAAGCTCAAAAAGGAATGAACGCCTTCCTCATACAGTCGCGTCTGATTGGAAATAAGGACACAAGCACCTTCATGTGTCCATTATACCCACTCATCCAATAAGTAATTTCAAGACAACTAAAACATTGTGTTTGACGGTTGCGCTCACCCACAAATCCAGATGTCAGGGGCAACAGATGTGGTTCGCATCTTTAAAAGACTGCCAACTTTCATGAGTGTTTTTGGTTTATTTTAATTCATTGTGCAAAGTTCAAAGTCGCCTCATAAAATGCAAAGAGGAAGGTGTTCCAACTTTCCAGGGAAGTCGTGAAGAATGATGTTGATAGTGCTTTTTTCCTGGTGTTCATCCTGCCTCCAGAAACGCCTGATATTCATTCCAATCTTCTATAAATCCTTCCGCAAAGTAAAATGTAACAGTGGTAGATGAATATCCGCTAATTCTTATGATGAACTCTGAGCAAACTTGGCATGCTTAATAGACATTGGCAGGCCTTCTGAGCATCGCTAAAACCAATGATGTTTAGCACTTGGGTGTTTCTTGTTATTCTAAATGCTGTTTTATTCATTTGTTTTCAAGCTGTACTGAAGACATCATCTAAAGCAGCATTGCTTGGTCTTTAAAAAAAAAAAAATGAAATAAATACATCTGTACTCAACCTTGGTCTGATTTTTCGTGTCGCATACTTTCAGTCAATTTGTAACGACACGCACTGAGATTCAGGTTATGAAAGGGGATCCAAATATGGTGCTGGAATTGTGAATGGCTTTTTATACAAGTCCAAGCATGAATTTTGCCAGGTTTCTGAAACTGGAAAGACTTTTTTATTGTTATTAATCAGGATCACACATTTAAACATCCAGTAGTAAAATATTCACACTCTATAAAGGGCATTTTTTCTAAAGTTTATCTTAACCCTAAAGTTTAGCATTAGAACAGACTTCTACTGCTCAGATAACTGTATTATTTTCTAAAATGTCAAATATTATTCATGTAGGTATGTATGTAGAAAGCAATAGAACAGAAATTGCATTACAGTTAAAGCTGTCACTTCCTTCTGAATTCATTTTGATGCTAGAAGCAGGAAAACTAGTTATCTAACAAATGTGAAGATTGTTAATTAGTTTGCTAGAAATACATAAGTGACCGACACAAACAACCAGCTTGTATTAGATGTGTGCTGTTTATGAAATACTTTGTGGGGAACAAGCCTCTTCCCAGAATGAAACACTTATATTGTCAAATGTGTGGCTGAACATCTGGTTCCTATGTAGACTCTGCCCAGTGGTGCAGAGTCAGACAGAGTGCATTCCTACTAAGCATAATAAAAGTGAAAGTAAAGGAGAGCAGGCATGGGAGAAATCCTGAGAAAGAGCCTTAAGAATGATCCTCTGTCAGTGAAAGAGTGAATGGTCCCATTCCTTATTTACTGTTGCAGGATATTACATTTTAAATTTCATTTTAACAAAGCGTCTTTTTTTTTCTTTTGGAAAAGGTGTAGCATAAAGCAAATACACACAATACAGATGAACTAAAGTCATCAACGATAGCAGCACTATGACTCAGTGGTTAACACTACTGCCTCACAGCAAGGAGTGTGCATGCGCTCTCCGTGCATTAAGATATGAAAGGTTAATTTGCCTTCAAAGTTCCCTTGACCGAACCACAAAGTTGAAGTCAGGCTGTGTGAGCAGCTGTGTGTTTGGGCAGCTCTGTGGCACACACAGATTCCCACTGTTCCTAATACTTAGCATGAGAACAAATTCCTATGGGGATTAATAAAGAATAATTAACTAACTCTGATGAATGTTTCCAGCACCTTGTTGAATGTGTGCCACAAAGAATTAAGGCACTTTTGAAGGCAAAATGGGTCCAACCTGGCACTAGCAAGGTGCGCTGAATAAAGAGGATGGTGAGAACTTATTGTCCTCTTTCCCTTGAGCTTTGCCACTCACCAAAGTTTGGAGATTTTGGTCCAAATTGACATGATAGCATCGCACAGTCACTGCAGATTTGTAAGCCACACACACTCATGATGGGAGTCTCCCATTTTACCAAAGGCTTGACCTGTTATGCATTGAGAGATGCTCTTCTGCATACCGTGGCTGTAATGAGTGATTATTTGAGTTGCTGTTGCCTTCCTTGAAGCAGTTTAGCCAGTCTCCTCAGACAGAGAACTGCTGCCCACTGGATATTTTCTCTTTTTCAGACCATTCTCTGGAAACCCTAGTTCTGTGGGAAAATCCCAGGGGATCAGCAGTTTCTGAGATACTCAGACCAGCTCATCTGGCACCAGTAACCACAGTCAAAGTCACTTAAATTACTTTTCTCCCACATCCTGATGCTAAGTTTGAACTTCAGCAGGTCATTTTGATAATGTTTACATGCCTAAATGCATTGGGATACTGCGAAGTGATTGGCTGATTAGATACTGGTGCTAATGAGCAGCTGACCAGGTGTACCTAATAAAGTGTCCTGAGTGCAGATGCACTTTCAAGGAAAGTTTGTGGCTTTAAGGAGCTGCCATACAACCAAACACATGCTGCAAACTGGATATGACACTGAAACAGAGAAAATATGCTTGAATTGTCTCCTAAGATGAGCTTCAGTAGAAGTGAGCAGGAAATGAAGTGAATATTTGCTGACAAGAAAATGTCACGTAAAAATTTGTAGTTCACAGATGCAGACAATTCTGATCAGACAAATACGTAGAGCCGGGAGTCTGGTTTTATCAGGCAAACAGTTAGGACATGCATGATTCCTGCTTTAAAGTGACTAACCAACTTTAAATATTTGATTAGCAGATAAGCAAGAGCTTTAGACTGAACTTGAAATTTGAGTTTTATCACAGTATCACTTGCTCAGTCCTGCAATGCTACCTGCTGTGCCTGCTTCTATTGTTTTAGTGTTGATATTGCATTTCCTGAGGCTGCTCTCTAGATGAAGTGTTTTGATAATTCCGATGAAGGAAGTCTTTGTTCGCATTGTAGGCCCCAAGCTGCAGTTTGGTGAATTATTTACCCTCCTGATTAATCTTTCAGTAATATGAAAATGTGCCAAAAGGCGAGACTAATGAGGATGCCTGATGTGATCACATTGAATAAAGAGGTACCACCCGGGGGAGCATGGAGGGACCTTTCAATAATTTTGAAAAAATTATGGTTTAAGTTTGATTGCAAAGTTTGCAGTATGATTATAATCCCGTTTGGATTTTCAGCTTGACTGTTCTTGACTTTTAAACATCATTTAGCAAATACATGCTGTACATGTCAATCTTAAGTATGAATAACAGTAAGCAAATAAGTGAGATGGATATTCTGACTTTGACCAGAATAATATCATGAATATTTCTATTTATTTATGAATATTTATTTTGAACACAGGGCAGCAGCTGTGCGCACTGCAGCACTTGCCACGAAGGTTTGGCCATCTGACCCCTGTGAGAGTTGATGCTGGACTCCGTGGGTTTGGGGGAGGGGTGCAAAAATAGAATCTGACATGACCTCAAAAAGTCTAAAAAACACATGATTTCAGTTTTATGTAACTTTAGCAATGATCTTCAAGGGTCATCTTTTAGAGTACTTTGCAGTTTTGTTTCTAATGATGTTATCTGTGTTTCAAAGATGTGTATATTTGTACTTTCCCTGCACATCTTATCTTTTTTTTTTTTTTTTTACTTTCAGGCTGCCTCTGTGGACAATAAATGGGGCATGTTGCACCCTGAGGCCTGACTGTCCCCTGCAGCTGCCCAGTGTCTACAAGAAAGGACAGGGGCCGTTTCTGTAAGAGGTGTGAACATGATTCACACCTCTTACAGAAATATTCTGATGGAAATGTTCCTAAAAGTTAGGCTCATACACCAGAATGTCATCTCACTACCATGTGAAGATGCTGCTGATGCTGACAAAATGAAGAAATAATGGCTCAGCATAGGCGGCACTGGCCTGCCCTTGCTAAGACGCAGACAGATGATGAAATGATGAAAAAGGTAGCGGAGGAGTTAAAACGAGTCGATGTGGAAGGTGGGGGATGGGCGCAGTAGAGTGAAGATACTTTGCCTCTCCCTAGAGCTGTGGAGACAGGGACACAGATGTTGGAGAACAAAAATTCCCCTGAGAGAGTAGGGCAAAATCTCAGCTTTGCACTATGAGCACAATTTGTGAGAGCCTGAGCGTCTAATTGGCTGCGTGTATTAACATCACTACTTTTTGCCCTGCATCCCTGGACATCTGCTGTGAGAATTATGACCCTGGGTGTGCAGATGGGGTGAGACTGAAGGTGTTCTGTGCTTTTTATTTATTATTATTTTTGTTTTCAGCATTTTTCCATTTGAACTTTGCTGTTATTATTTTGAGTAACCCACAGTCAGCTTTTCCATTATGTTCTTGACACCATCAGACTCAGATTATGCAACCATGTTGTTTGTTTGTTAGCAGGAGTCTAAAAGCTGATTCCGTGTGTATGCATATGTATCTCCCCTACATATGGATAGCCTATAGATAATTCACACTGTCAGATATGCATAAAAGGTATATAATTAACAACTTTCTCCTTAGAAACATGTCAGTGAATTAACGAGAAATCCCTAAGTTAATACCCTTATGGTATCTTAATTTTTATAGAGAGATTCTAGGGATGATGAAGCTTTAATAACTGTCTGGTGCTAAATCTTTAAATTGCTTTAATTATTTGAGCTGTAATGATTTGAAGGACTGGAAGAATGTTTTTTTTCTTTATCATTTTTGTGCAAAAATATTCGTCTTAATGCATTTTTTTTCTCCAAAGCCGTGATTTTATTTTGCCTTTTGTGACATCCTGTAATATTGTTGCTTTGTTTTGTATTTCCCTGTTGTCTATCTCAAGGTTCATCATGAGAAAAATGTTGCCTCATTGCAGAAATGTTCTGATACTATTCGTATCTCAAAAGTCCTTCTAGCTCCTGAAGTATTTGATAAAAGCCCCAGATCTGCAGGACACAGAGGAATTCCTTTACCTGTCCTTGAAAAATGACCACTGTCCACTCGCATTAATGTCACTGAAGTCATTTGTTGGTCCTGACTGCTGTGTGTGGTCTAATAACATTTTTTTAATCGATGTTTGTAATTTAATACACCTTCCACTGTGTGTAAAAATATTAATACTCTTATATGAACAGAAGTGGTCATACTTTCTACAATGATCAGATTATAAAGGGAACAAAGTTGATCGAGCGGCTCATTACGCGTGAAATTGTGTGTAATGACGTGGATCCGAGTGAACTTGTGCGTGTGACACGCGGCAGCGCAACACAGTGCTGTCATCCAAACTTAGCGGAGCCCCCCGTGAAGCGCTAGACTGACCGGCTGGCTGACAGATCGAGCTGCTCTTCACATTTTCTGCTCCCGCTGCTCGCTCAGGTGGCCGCTGCGCCAACTTCATCTCTGCGCACTGCCAAGTGCTGATCGAGTGTGTGGATGTGGATTAGAGAGCGGTGTCCAACCGTCTGAGGCTGAACACCTGCACGTGGTGGGGGACTGTCTTCTTTTCCTTTACTTGACCTTCATCCTCCCTCAGCTTCACTTCGCCTGTCAAACGAGCGCGAACGATGAGCTCCTCTCTTCCCAAAAGCGAGTCGACCACCTCTCTACTGAGAACATCGGGGCCCCGCCGCAGGTCTGCGCACGGGGATCATGGTCCACACGGTCACCGGAGCCACCGCTCTCACCATCATCCTTCCGGAGCTGGAGGCAGCGATGATGCAGTCAGCAGGGAAGACTGCGAGACCAGTTCGCGGAGACCTCTCTGTCAACCAAGACATGCCGATTCTCGGCACGTAAGTGACCATCGTCGGACGCCGAAAAGTAATACTCACCGGCAGCAGACTCCCCTGGATGATGATGATGATGATGATGATGACTACACTCAGGAGGATGTGAGGCACAGGACTAGCAGGCACGAGAAAGAGCACAGCAGGTCATCAAGATCCAAACGCTCTCATCATCACCACCACGACTCCTCTCGAGGTGAGATGCCCCCTGCTGCGCATCTGCAGGGCGGATCCAGGCATGACAAGAGAGCCTCACCAACCCCATCTTATCCAAAAGACCAGGATGATGCTGCTTTCTTCTTCGAGCCCAGCGAGAGAGTCGTCACCGGGTCATCCTCCAGTCTCAGCTCCGACGCACCTGCGACAAGCGCACCTGTCCGGCCAGCACCCAGCCGCAAACCCAAAAGACTGAACGCAGCATCATCTGAGTATGACTCCAGTCTTCATCCCATAGTGAAATCAGTTTTTGGCCAGGTAAGCAGGGAGGCGGAGAGAACATTTAAACTTCGAAAAATGTTCTAAAAGTTGAAAAAGCTCAAAATGCAAAAAAAAAAAAAAAAAAAAAAAATTTAAACAATGCCATTTAAAATTATTTAAAAATAGTTTTTTTCCTTATCCACCCCATAAAGATGAAAATAGTCCCTTTACAAAGTGATGCAAGTTGCTCACTTTGACATCCTTACTGGATTGCACTACTGTATCTTCATGTTCTGTCTCATCATGTATATCACATTCAGACCATCTCCTTTCACATAAATTCAAAGAAAATGTTTTGCAAAACATTAGGACCCACCAACAGGATTGTAAACCTAAAAAGTCTATTAAAAGACATAAAGAAAATAATGATCAGATATTTAACTTTTTAATTTTGGGTTCCTCTTTGTTATTGCAAGGCTTTGGTTGATTAACAGCGGCATGGATGCTTATCATAAGAGCAGTTGACATTCACAAGCAGGTGGATGTTTCACAGGTGAAATGAAGGTGAGGCTGGACTGACAGTCACCCCTGATAGGCAGATTAAAAATGAATGCACCTTTTCAGTCCAAATCTGTCTCCTGTTTGTTTTGGGTATCCATTACTTTCACGCACTCTGCAGTCTTTCATGCATCCCGATATGAATGCAGTCACTTTCATTGTGTTTGTCACCTGAGTGACGGCACGAGGATCATCTTTCCCCCCCATGTGGAAAATGTTTCAGTGATGAGAGCCCATATGCCACTCACGCACACACAGAAGGGTAAGTGAACCGTTTATAAAGATATCATTCGTAACAGTTGCCAATAATGTGGTGAGTGATAAAAAAGGCTGCATCACTGCACCACCTGTTCACTTCCAAATAAACTAGTTTTCTAAAGGGTGCCACATTCCTTATATTACTCAGACAGATGAGGAAGATTTTCAGCCCCTTCCACCCCATCTTTTTCTTGTTTCATTTAAAATCCTTCTTCATCTGTGGATGATAAAAAGCTCAAGAGGAGACAATTACCTCCCCGGGTGCTAATGTGTTCTAGAAATAACTCCTCAATCCAGGCCAGAGCTTCAATCAGTCTTAGGGGTTCCAGTGAGGCAAAATCCATGCAGCGGTGTGCTATTTAAAGTCTCCAGAGCTGCTGATGTGTGTGGAATAACGAGATCTGATATTTCCTGCCTAGATCCTGCACGAGCAAAATTCAGATTCCTTGATTCAGGGAGCAGTGAGGGAGAACGGTGCCGGTGAAAGCTAGAAACAGCTAAAAATGTAATTTAAAATGCAGGATTACATGACCAGCTTACCTCTTTCATTGATTTGTATTTTGCAAGTGAATCATTAAGTTTTCAAAGTGCTTTGTTTTCTGATGGCACTGTGAAGTTCAGTCATACCAGACACTGCTGTTAAAAGTCAAAATGAATTTGTGAGT
This sequence comes from Archocentrus centrarchus, assembly GCF_007364275.1. NCBI lineage: Eukaryota > Metazoa > Chordata > Actinopteri > Cichliformes > Cichlidae > Archocentrus > Archocentrus centrarchus. The sequence continues at coordinate 10,196,021 of NC_044357.1, read as the reverse complement.
GGACACGAGTTAGTTGTGCGTCTGCCTGCATCAGTGTTTGTGTGAAAGAGCCAGCGAGTGAATGATGCATGTGTGAGAATGGCAGAAAAGTGAAGAAAGCCGGGAAGGCTTATGCAGGCATGTTTTCTTATTTATTTATTGTTTGCACCTGCTCAGCATCTTACCTAAGCTGTTGCATTTATTTGACAACACATCCATGATAACATGCCCTTAGTACTTCTTAAAGAGGGACGTGGCAGCTTGACACCGGGTCCAGCGTGAGGCATTAAACTCCCTGCAAACTCTTATTTTTCATATTTTCTTATGTAACATCAAGATCTGCACACAATCCTAACACAACTCATTCGCTGCATGTAGAGAAGGATAAAAATAGCCCAACAAGACCTGATTATGAGAGACTGGAGGTAGGAAGGGTGTTTTTTTGTTCTTTTTACCTTTTGTTTTGTCTTGGCAAAAAATATTCAGACTTCTGCGAGCGTGCCACCTGATTGAGAAAAATGGTAAATGTTTCTCCGAGCCATCAGCTGAAAATTCGAATTTTAATATATGAATCATGATGATTCACGGTGACCGCAGACGCTAGTGTGGGGGTTAGAATAAGGACAAGTGAGTTTTGCTGCTTGCATTTTGGAGATTGTGTATTATAGTGAGGTTGTGACACTGTGATTCATTTGGTTTTTAATGCCAAATTTGATATCTTTAAAGCATCCGTGCACTGTAATTAACTCCCACTATTCCAGAGCATTCTGGCCTTTGAACCATTCCGGCTTAAAAGGACACCTTGATTGAGGACACAGCATAAGTACTTTTATGTCTCAGTAGAAACCTTGTTTCTATTTTAAGACACTAACGACAGCTCTCAGTTTTTGTGACCTTGTTTAACAAACCCTTGTGTGAACTGTGGAAATGCAGCAGAGAACTATTGTTGAAAGAGGTGTGATGAGAAATTACTATCAAGAAAAATGTCATTTTTCAAAAATAAATTTAGTTGAAGGATAAGAATTGACCAGCAGAGGGAGCAAGTATCATTGGTACCAATGCTTTTGAGCTGACAGTGTGTGGGTGAGAGAGAGACAGAGAGAGAGAGAGGGTTGTGTGTGTGTGTGTGTGTGTCACATCAGGAAGCCAGGAGATGCAAAAGGGCAGGAAAAGAAAGTGAAGGAAGCGGGGGAATCGGATAAATGAGGGGAACAAAGAGTGAAACAGGAAGAGAGCGCCTTTACTGGCAGACTTGATGATTGTTATATAAGACAAACACTCATCAGCTCTCACTTCCTCGCTCCCACCTGACAGGTCTAAAGACAATCTGAGGAAAGGTCTTTAAACACAGATTAACTCCTCTTCCTGTGACCCATCTTGTGCTCGCATGCACTCATGTTTCCTTTTCTTTTTTTCCCCTTTTTTCATTTCTTTTTTTTTTTGCCTGGGTCACACTGACCTTGGTGACATCAGAGAGGGGATAAAAAAAGAGAGTGCGCTTAGAAAAAAAAGTGCAAATGAGTAAAATAAGGAGAAAGATCTGGGTGAAAATAAGAGGAAAGGGTCATTTTATTCACATATGCCTACCTCATGTCTAGAACATAAGCTATTTTTAGGCATACGGTAGGTATATTTATATCTCTGCTGACACAGAAGGAGGTAAAAATCACTTCTTGGTTAAACCTCCCCTTTTTTTACGAGACAAGGATTAAAAACCCATACACACACATCAACATGCTGCATTATGAAGTGTATGTGTGTGGGCGCTTGTGTGATGATGCTAAATATTTACGTAGACCTGAGGCTGAAAGAGAAAATCTCTGTGAGAGACTGCACGGGATAAATGAGTCAGAGAGAGAAAAAAAACCAGCAAAGGTTAAAAGGACATGCGACTGAATATTTTTCCCCTCCTGACACACTGGCTGTTTAACTACTCTTACATAAAAGCAGATGTTTATATGAAAAATACTTAAATACTGACTGTGATCTGATGTGAATGAATGAATCAGCTGTAGGATAAAAACTATGACGTCTCAGCCCAAACACAAGAAGATGACGCAAGTGCGCACTGCGTGTCTTTTCGTCGCCCAGATGCCCCCCCCTCACCCCCGATGACAAACTCAAAAACATAAATTCTGTGGCCACAGTCTGCTTGTCTTTGTAATATTAACTCTGCTTTAGAGGAGAACGGCTCATGAACTCATGAGAGCTTATTATTACATCAGTCCCCTCCTTCACCCTCCTACACCTCTCTGCTCATTTAACACAGCTGATGGCTGTGGATGAAAAAGGATTAGACTTGACCTCAAATCTTTAATAAATCACAAAGGAAATGATTAATATTTCCAACTTGATTGAGATTCGTGCCCTGTGCATGTGTCCAGGCTCTTGATAAGTGGTTCCCCAATAACCATCTGCTGCTAATATTAGCCAAAGTAAATGATGTGCTTCTGAGTGGGTAAAGTATTTGAGAGTGAGTGTGACAGAGAAGGGAAAGGATACAGCAAAAAGAGAGCGAGAGGGATGGATCTCATCCTCGTGCACACCGTGGAGTGACATTATAAGAGCTGACGGCTCCAGTGTCTGACGTCTGATGTGTTCTGAAGTTCACAATGAGCCTCTGGTGAGAGGGTGGATGAATCACCCGGAGAACAACACAGAGGAGCCGCTCAGATATTGAATGGGAGTTAGATGTGAAGCAAGTTGGGTGTGAATGTGTTTATTGTAATAGCGGTGAATAGACAAGGTCGAACAGGAGAGGGAAATGTGGACGGTACATCAGTGTCGCAGGAAGGAACTGTGAAGGTACCTCATGAGTGGGTGCTGCTGATAGAAAGTTTTACATAAAACTGTAAAAGGCTATTAAAACCTTTCTTCAGTCAAAAGTGTTTTGTTTTTTTGTTTGTGTATTTTAGTAATTTATTGTTGGGTACACAACACTGCATTTGGTTGCCTGACCTTGACTGATGCATGAGAATTTGACACTAGAAGTTTTAACATTTATCTGCTGAAAGGGAGAAAGTCCAACACACACACACACACACACACACACAGACACACACACACACACACACACACACACACACACACACACACACACACACACACACACACACACACACACACACACACACACACACACACACACACACACACTTAAAGTTGTAACTGGTTTAGTTTTAGGTTCTAAAATGTGTTCAGATTTTAAGCTCATATTTTGGTTTGCTAAATTTTTGTTGCAGCGTAGATTAAAAGGTGCAGCAGTTACCTAAAATGTGAAGTCCAGTATGAAAAAATGTTGAACTGCTAATTAGCACACAGCGCCCTAAGATACTACACTAAGTGCACATTTTTCTTTTCACTACTGTTTTTACAGGAGCTCCATATTTAAAAAGCTGCATTTTCAGTCAATGTCCCTAACAACAAATGTATGCATGTGTGTGTGTGTGTGTGTGTGTGTGTGTGTGTGTGTGTGTGTGTGTGTGTGTGTGTGTGTGTGTGTGTGTGTGTGTTAAGACAGGCTGAGAGAGAGCATTTATTTTCCTGTCTGTGTGTGTTTGCATTTGCACGTGCTGATTTGCATCCTCCAGCGCGGTGGTTCAGAATCCATGTGTCATTTCTTGCACATTTTAGCTTTGATCTGAATCCGAGCCCTTCAAGCTTAACATGACTTTGTGATGCTTTTGCGTCTTTGTGTGTATGTGTGTGGTCGAGAGAGAGAGAGAGAGAGAGAGAGAGAGAGAGAGAGAGAGAGCAGAAATGGATGTTGAGGGCAGAATAGTGGGAGCAGGGGGGAAGAGAGAGCATGTGGTATATTTTTAGCTCCACAGCCCCACATCCAAGAGTGTTTAATCGAGCGTGTGTATGAAAGAGAAAGAGAGAGAGTGAGTATGTGTCTGTGTATGCACGTGTCTGTGTGCATGCGTGTGTGTGTGCGTGCATGTTTGGATTAGTGTCTCCAGCATCTTGCTTAGGGGAAGGTAATATGCTTGTCCGAACGAGCTTCTTCTGTCACATTCACATAGATGGTTTAGAACTGTGGGGTGAGCGGGACTTGGGGGAGCAAGCGAGGGGAAAAAAGAGCATGAGACAGACTGACAGACAGAGAGAGAGGAGAGAGAGACAGAGAGAGAGGGAGGGTAGAGGGGAGGGAGGGAAGACACAGTAGGAGAGAGGATAGAATGAATAAGCAATCTTGCTTTTTCTACTTCTGGCACTTGCATCTCTCGCTGATCACATGCATGCTTCCTCTCCCTCGCACATCTTCATGTTTTTCTGACCTGTCCGTCATTCTTGTTTACATATTTCCTCCTTTGTCTCAGTGTCCCTCCCCCTGTTCCAGTGTCCTTGCCTCGAGGTCCTTCCTGCACACTCCTCTCCCTCCTATCCCCTCGTACCTCCTATGATATTCCCTGCTCTTCTCCCTGCCTTTTCCCAAATGTCTTCCTTTATTAGTCAATGACCCACTGAACCCTCTTTTGCTTTCTAATCACTCTTATTCCCATGCATGCCTGGAAACACTTGCAAACACACATGCATACATGTGCACTTACATGCAGGCTCACCAACACAGTCACAGTTAGGGAGAAAACATAAGACAGGAAGATTTTTTTTTTTTTTTGGTTTGTTTGTTTTTGCAATGGGCAACTCTGTAAAGTCGCTTAAAATTTTCACCAAGAAGGTAAGGTCCGCTCTGAGGTTTTTCATTCTCCTTGAATCCCCTCACTCATGATGCATGTTTGTCTAATGGTTTGTCCCCAAACTGACCGATGGCTATTTGACTGGATGTGCACTGACTGAGCCAGTGTACTCTTAGATATTTTACTTTCAGGCTGTGATCTGTGTTTTTTTTGTTGTTGTTGTTGCTGGAGTCTAAGCACAATGGAGAATAATGGCAGGATATTAAAGCTTGTCTTTTGTGTAATTTAAGCCAAAACAGGGGCTTATTGTCTCAATCTTTAAAAATCAGCCTGCATCTACATTATAGACATTTTTGGAATTTGGGAACAATTTCCCAGTTTTTATCGACACATGCATTCGCACAGAGATACAAGGAGTTGGTCAGTCCTTGTGCTTGACTCGTCGACTGCGTTTGTGAATTAGGATCATGTCACTGAATCTTAAGGTCAGTCAGGCTGCACACCACCTTATCAGGCAGCTGAAGATGCTACCCTGTTGAAATGCACCTGCAGGATGCGATCAGTCAGCGTAAATGTTGCAAACAGGTGTGCTGTTTTCACTATATCAAGTTCTGTTAGCTCACTGGCCCAGCACCTTTGGGTTTTTTAATATGTCTAATTTACGATTACATCTCTCACACATCAGCATATGCTTGAATAAACTCTCGGTGTAGCAGGACGAAGGACCCACAAATAGAATTTCCTTCATTGAGGCAGCTGCACATCCTTGACAAGCAACTGTTGATGCCATCTGTGAAAAACGGGGCTGGAGTGCTGAAGAAGTTCTTGCTTGAATTCAGCCTTTCTCTGAAACTGTTTCAGATTTTTCGTTGCTCTTATGTGTGTGCGTGTATGTGTGCTTTCTTTTTTAGTTATATAACTACTAGCGCATGTATTCATAGTACTTTTCTGGCACGATATAGCCACAGACAGCCCTGCTCCATGCATCACTTGGTCAGATTGCCCAGTGGGCATCCGTTCCTGTGGTGAAAACTGTAGAAATGCATGAACTGGCAGCAGGACTGGCGTGGTAACAGATGGAGTGTGAAGGTCATTTGTAGAGTGCATAGTATTGCGTGTTTGTGCATATTGTACAAGTATGCATATTAATTTTTCATTGGATATGCATGCAGATGTCTTGTGTTTACAGTATAAAGCATCTGAATGTTGTACAAGTTCATGTCAGAAAGATTTAAAGCAGCAGCAAAATGGTCCCCTGGTAATTCACTGTGATGTCATGTTGACTTCACTCGCTTTTAGCTTGACATTCCTCCACTCAACTGGATGTTAAAGTGTAGTAATTGAAAACTGAACCAGGGGTGAATATGTTTTATAAGCAATGAGAGATATTAGTGTGTAAAAATGAGTTAATTTAATCTTGATCAAAATATACATTAGAGTCCATTTTCTAATAGCAATCTGTGAACTGGGTTAGTCCACTGCTCTCTATATCGAATATTAATCAGTGAAATTTCTGGAGCTTATTTGACTTTCTTTAGAGGAAGCCTTTTTTTTAAAGCCATTTTTAATTAACTTGTAGCCCTCTCGGTAATTGCAATGACTGATGTTAGAGAACAACAATTGCCCCCTGGTTGATTGGCTAATTGGTGATTATAATTAAATGGCTGGCTGAACTTCAGCATCACCTTCAGGAAAATTGTTTTGTAATGTGCACAAACAGAAAAAAAAAAAATTAGCCTGTTATGGGTAATGCTTTAAATTCCCATATCTGACCACAACTCACTAAAAGAAAACACTACAGCTGCTTACAGGTTTGTAGTCTACTGTGAGAAAGGGTCAAAACGGTGTCAGTTAAAAGCACAAATGCTCATGTAGACAAGCTACTAAGAAATTATTTAATTTTATCAGAACTTGGGGCTTAGTTTGGTAGTTCTGGCCATTACTGATATCTGTTAGGTAATATTACACTCCCCATTTTAAGCGCTGATATTTGGGAGCAATCACGCAACTACTTGCTCCTACTATTATTATTCCAGTGCTTCCCTGTAGAGGAAAACTGATGTCAGAAGTCAAATTTGAACAGGTAAGTGAGACCAGTGTGTTTACAGTGTGTGTTTCCACACATCTCAGCAGTTATGGTGAGTGCAGTGTTATCATAACCACTGGAAACAATGGCCAAAACTAGAAAAGTAAAACCATATTTTGTAATGATCCACAACAAAATGTGTAGATAAGGACCATAAAAAAAATAGGCACTATTTGCATTAGGCTGTTTTTGCTTTGTGACATGAAAAGAAGCTTGCATTTTTGCTCTGCAGTGTCTGCTCTGCAGAATGGTCTACTGGATGAATTTATACTACGATGGCATCAGTTGCTCTGTCACTATATTTTACACCCTCCTGTCTGTCACTGAGATCCTTTCCTCTATCATGACTCACCTGACTCCACACCTTCCAATGACTGACAGACATGTGTCTGTCATCTATGATCCTCCTCTGAACCCTCCCTCCTTCCCATCTCCTTGTTGGCTCCTTGTTGAAACGATGCCTCAACAAACTGAGTCACACTTTCTACCCCTGTCTTTGCCTCTTCATCCATATCCGGCTATCCACCGGATGCTTCTTCAGGACCAGAAGAAGAACTACAAAGCAGTGCAATCCTGTGAGGAGGGGGGATCTGGGGGGGCCTATCTTGAGCCACTAGTAGCCCTGGCCCAGAATGGAGCCAACATGCACAACGTACTGGGGCCTGCATGCATCTTTCTACGCAAGGGCTTCGCTGAGAGCCGGCAGGCTGTACGTAAGTCCAGAAAATATCATGTGCATGCATGCCAAGAGAGATTATAGCACACAGTGCAGTACATGCACAATAACCAAATCCCATCATGAATGTGTGTAGCAATCACCTTCTACTTTGATGTCAGCGCTTCCTGCATGCCCTGAAGAGTGGTCGAGTTGAGAAGATGGTATTTTGAGAATTTAACAAGTTGAATGGTGAAAGGGTGTTTGAGCATCTGTTATGCATGAGGACGGATGCATTTTGCAGCGGGATGGAGGATTATTAGGACAGGTTATGGTGGTTATTTCTCTTCATTTATTTCCAGCAGCTGACAACACGACTCAAGGTCTTGTTATTAAAGCCAGGAGCAATGCTGAAATCCTCAGTGTGGACGGCTGTTCTGATGATGAGCTCTCAGATGGGGCTTCTTAAAGGATATGGGGGTTGAGACTGAATTATTCTAATTCGATGGACTGACACATACAGGATTTATTTTGTACTAATATTTTCCCATAGTTTCTGGATCTATGCTTTCAGAAATACAAACAATTTGCAGATAAAAGCAGAAATGAACACATTGATGCTACAGATACAATAAATACTTCTGATTCCTCTCTGTCTCGACAAAGGCTATATGTTTTGTTTCGGTTCTTACACTTTGATCCCAGTGCCAAATTATAAATAGAAGACTCTATGTTTTATTAACTGTGCTATTCCATTAACAAATTCTTTCTTTCTATAGCTGGACTGAAAACTGCTGGCACCCTGCTGCATTGTAGCTGCCAATTTTTTTTTCTTACAGTGTCACTTTGTGTGAAGGAATGCTGGGAATTGGCCTGATTTTTAAGATATCGGCAATGTTTGGATGCTAACTTTGCAATTTGATCCCTCACAGGATCGAGAACTGAGGCCAGAAGAAATGGATGGTATGTCATTTTGTTAGTAAAAGTGAAGAGCCAATTTTACAATATTCTGAAGTAGTTTTCATCAAATCCTTGTCACATTCATGCTTAATCTCCCTTGGTCTCAGAACTGCGTGAGGCCTTCAAGGAGTTTGACAAAGACAAAGATGGGTTTATTGGCTGTAAAGACCTGGGGAACTGCATGAGAACCATGGGATACATGCCAACAGAGATGGAGCTAATAGAACTGAGCCAGCAGATCAACATGAACCGTAAGACAGAAGTGTGCCTGTGCGCTTGTCAAATATGCACACAAACTGAAAGAGACAGTTCACCCAAAATCTAATATGCATGCTCGTCCTCTGTCCTGTAATGCCGTTTATCCATCTAGATTGATGCGGTGTCAGCTGACCAGTTTTGGAGATATTGGCTGCAGACATGTCGGTCTTCTCTTTTATGTAATGGCACTCACTTTGTGGTGAATGTAAACACAACATGGCTCCAGGAATTGCACAGATTTCCAGAGATCACAACCAGGTTACTCCAAAAAAAAAAAAAAAACCCACAAAACCTTCCTTTTGAAAGTTTAAAAGGTTGGAATTTTGTTACAGTAACTATTTTCTTTCTACTTTTCTTTCACTGTACAAAAGAAAGAAAGAGGATCATTAGCTGCGTCCCCTTAGGCCGATCTTTCTTTTGCACAGCACCACTGTCAGCTGGTTTTAGGTTCCTCCAAAGTGGAAGTCATTTGCTTGTCACTGATGGCTGGTGCTAGTGGATATTCCAGACTCCAGTTGTCTAGGTAACCATCCAATGTATTTCCCACCCTATCATATTTCAGTCCGCAGTATTCTTCGCTCTCATTGGTAGTCACGTCAATGGAGAAGTTGAAAAAGTTGACCTCAGGATCTTCCACTTTGTGTTTCACCCGGAGTAGCTTGAAGCTGGTGAATGTCATTGACTTTCTATGGCCACTGGTCACTGGTCACCACTACATCAAAGATAAGATAAACACCTCTATAGCCAAACCAGGACATTGTGGATGGATAACAGCCAGAGGGAAAACATGTACTTTTGATTTTGGGGTAAATTGTCCCTTTAAAATTGGATTTTAGTCTTCACCATCACTATTCATCTGAGAGTGGTAAAATGAAGGGAAAAAAAGGTCCTGTCTGAGTTTGTCTCTAAAAACTAACTTTCTGCCCATCAGTGGGAGGACATGTTGACTTTGAAGACTTTGTTGAACTCATGGGGCCCAAACTTCTGGCTGAAACAGCAGACATGATAGGAGTGAAGGAGCTGAGGGATGCCTTCAAAGAGGTAAGGAAAGACATTAATTTGGATGCCGTGCAGGCACATGAAAAAAAGAAAACAAATCGTGTTTAATTCAATCCTGATGAACGTTTTTCTGTTTTAATAATGTGTTATTTTTTTCTTTTCATTTTCAGTTTGATACTAATGGAGACGGCGAGATTAGCACAGCAGAGCTTAGAGAAGCCATGAAAAAACTTTTGGGACAGCAGGTACAGAGCTGCTAAGAGTTTGCCCTCCTGTCAGTAGCTTTCCATCAGTCACTGTCTGCCTGGGTTCTGCCTGTCCTCTCTGCTTTCAAATCTTCTGAACTTGCGCCACAGAAGCTCACACGTTTACCACAAACTGACTTTTCTAGGTTGGACACAGAGAACTGGAGGAAATTCTACGAGACATCGACATCAACGGAGATGGACGCGTAGACTTTGAAGGTAAAAAAAATACCATGAAATATGTCTGTCTTTATTTTTTCTGTTGGTGTCCTTCTCTCTCAACCTTCAGTCTATCTCTGAAACAAACACACACACACACACACACACACACACACACACACACACACACACACACACACACACACACACACACACACACACACACACACACACACACACACACACAGATAATTCAAGTATAAGCAAAATCCCACCATGTGTCTGCCTTATATACCAATACCATGCTGAGAGTAAGGTGAGGGGATGAAGGCAGTAGGGCTGTCTCTCAGATAATCTTCATGCCAAAGGATTATGTCACCTCATAGATTACCCGCAGAGAGAAAGATATATACAGCAGGATGCCAGGGATGAAATTTTAAGGTTGTTTTGCTGTTCTCAGCAGTGTTACTATACTTAGAGCAACATAATTTCAGATTTTTGCTACATTCTAGTAGCAGGATAAAAAAAAAAAAGAAAATACTGGAACAGATGAGGCCGAAAAGGTTACAAAATGAGGCTGAATTGATTGTGCATGAGTGCCTCAGTAATTGTTTTACAGCTAAAAATAGATATGGAAGCAAATATAATGGGGTGAAAAAATGATAAGGTTGAGAAGTTGTTCTCATAGAGTTGTGCATGCTTCAGTTTATTGTATGGTAGGGAGGGTCTGATCTAGAGGTCTTCTGAGGTCTGCCTGAACCTTCAGGTTCAACTCCATGTTTCAGGAACCGGTAGTATCACCGTGTCCAATGCCTATTTGACATGTGCAAAGTCCAAGTGAACCAGGGAAGATCAATTATTATTGCTATTATAAGCTCTTGCAACAGCTAATGACTGATCTACAGTCTGGCTTTGTATATTGCTCTTTAACACTCATTCTTTTTTTTTTTTTTTTTTCCTTCTTTGGGTAACAAGCATAATGTTAATGTAGTGAATTGTGACCTTTTTTATATAGCAATGCACACTAATATCAAGGGTCATACTGTCATGAGGTGTGTAGTGAGAGGACACAAATGCAAGACTCAGAAGCAGAATTGCAATAAACAAATTCATTTATTTAGCTTATTGCAAAGTCCCAAAACAAGTCAAAAAGCAGGGAAAATAAAAACCACGTGATAACAGACAACTCAACAAAAGAAAAGGGGACACGGGACTATTTATATACAGAAGGCTAATCAGGCGAGTGGAACGAGTTGGGGAACAGACTCACTAAAACAGGGACACACAGAACATGCATAACTGACTAATAACTCCGCAAATTGAAACAGTATCTGTAACTAAAATATAACAAGAACTAAAGGTCTCAGAAATACATGAAAATCAAAATCTAAACCATAAATAAAAGTAAGAACCAATCAGAGATAAGGGATTAAATCCAGGGACCATTAGTGCTCCAGCATGTTCGTGCTACAGCTCGTCAGTGTAAAATTGTTTCTGTCTGTAATTCATTGCTAAGTAGTATTTGGAGCTTTACCACTGAAAACAGCTGCCACATCTGGAGAGTGGGCCTGGCTGGTCGTCTGCCTGTCTCGCCAAATGTTGTTCTCGTCAATTGGATTTCCACTTCATTAATAACTTCTCTTTTTACTTGTCTGAAGTTATGCATAATTATGATCGTGTCCATGTGGTAGTGCTGACTGTGTGCGTGCGTTGGTGTGTGTATTGGGGCTAGATTCGTCTTAATTTACTATTGTGCACTGTATTTTAGTAATCATTTTTATCACTCATATTTTTATTATTTTATTATTTATTGTCTGAGGCACCTAGAAAGGAATGCATTTTAAATTTCGTTGTGCAACTTCTGTGTACAATGACAATAAAGATTCTGATTTCTGATTTCTGATGTTTGGTCCCACTCAAGAACGTGGACACACATCTTGTTTTAACACATGGATTGCCTCTTCTTAACATGGGAGATCCACGAAGTAGGGTTTTCCAACCACATGGCTGTTCTGTTTGAGGTTCGGTAGATCTGGGTTCTCTGGCACAGTATCTTAAGCCAGTGATCACAAACTTAGGCTGGGCTGAAGCTCAAGTTGAGCTCTTTTTTTTTACCTGAGGCAGCTTGCCAAAATAAAGCCAGTTAGGTGAGACTTTGAAACAGTAATCCAAACCTTTGTTACCACTCGGCTGGATTGCTGTAATGCACTTTATATGGGGCTTAGCGGTCCTCCATTGCTTGGCTACAGCTGGTGCAGACTGCCGCTGCCCATCTTTTAACTGGTGCTCACAAACATGAGCACATTTCACCTGTTTTAGCGTCACTCCATTCATTTTAGGATCCTTTTTAAAATGATTTTATTTGCTTTTAAATCTCTAAATGGACTTGCCGCACCTTACCTCTCTTAGCCGCTACACTCATATACTCCTACCCAGTCTCCCGGGTCAGCAGATCAGCTGCTCCTGACGGGGCCTAAAACTAGGTTTAATTTCAGAGGGGACCAGGCTTTTGCTGTGGCAGCACCAGATCTGTGGAACTGCCACTGCATGTTAGACAGGCCTCATCGCTCACTCATATTAAATCACTTTTAAAAACTCACCTCTTTTCTTTGGCTTTTAACACCAAGTAAGCTGCTGAGTCTGTGAGCTGTGTTTAAATTCTTTATGTATTTTATATATATTATGTATCTCTTAGGTATTTTTATCTATTTATTGAGTTGTTTATGTATTTTATTGTTCTACTGTACAGCACTTTGGCCTCTGTGGGTTATCTAAAGTGCTTTAAAATAAAGTTGGATTGGATTGGATTGGATTTGAAGTTAATGATAATGTATAGCTTAGAGTCATGCTCATTTAGCAGCACACAACCTCTGTGATATCATTAAGACCTTTTTGTGGAACGAATAGAAATGCATTCAGCACTCTGGGGCAAAAACTACATTTCTGATATTCTGCTGCTACTCAGCAAGGTCAGCAGGTGCTGCAACCAGTATCCCCACACCCACATACTTTTGTATTTTACAAAGATACCATGATAGCATCTTACATACTGTAATTATGTTTAGTTCTGGCCACCAAAGCAGACCTCTGAACTCTGTGAACAATCTCTTCTTTGTATAATTTTCAGAATTTGTGCGGATGATGTCTCGGTGAGTTCCTGGCAGAAAACTAAAAACACAGCCTGGATCCTCTGCTGGGTTTGGAGGAAAAGGAGCGCAAGTAGCACAGAATACTGATGAATCTTGAACTTCTGAATCTGTCAATAAAGAAGACATGCAAAAAACATATCAACCCTGCCCTGAAACTGCCACGCTGAAGCACAAATGCTGACGACTACAGTCGGGAGCAACACTGTTGAGAATTATATGCTGCTGCTGTTTCCTAGAGCATAAACAAAACCAATGGCTGCATTTCTGACTTTTGCAAAGTATATTTTAAAAACATATTTTCCTTTAATGACAACATTTCTAATGTTGATGTGCTTTTTCGACCCAATGGGTGAAGGGTAAAGCTATTTTGCTCACCTATAAAATACATGCTATTATACTTTAATAACTGTAGCAATTAAGAAGAGGCAGCAGTATGCCAACAAACACCCAAACTAATATAGCACATTCCTTTTTTAATGCTGACAGTATCTTAAGCACAAATACAAATGGCAATATAGAAATATGTCATGTGACCTTGTCAAAGCAGTGTGTTTGTGTTTCGTGCATACTGTTGTTTCTTTCCACCTTATGCTGTACATGTGTTATGTCACTGGAGACTATTGTCAAACCCCGATTAAGGCAAGCCAGTATTTGTTTGGTAATTATGTGTTACGTAGCACAGATACAGTTCTCATAACTTTAATAACATTTTACCTATTTTACTGTGATAAATATATACTATATATATGTGTGTCATTGCCACTGTGCATACGACTGACAGACTCCTTCAATGGCAACTTGCTAATCTTGAAGATAGGCCTTATTTTTATATGTACAGCGTGTTTTGCTATGGCTGAATTACTCTGCAAGCATACTCAGAATCCAGAAAAGATGTTTTGACATTGAGAAATCATCTACGCCTCACTGTGTAGGTGTGCGATCAAACAAAGAGGTAAATTATAGCTGGAAGAGGGATTCAGTCAGTGCTTTTATTTTTATCAGCGAGCTTTGATAATTGTTGGTTTCTTTTACTGAGTAAAACTGAGTGAACAAAACATTTCTGAAGTAAAAAAAAAAAAAAAAGAAAGAAAAAGAATCACACTTGGTGCAAGTACACTTTTACCTTTAATACCTCAAAATCAGTCAAACAATAAACCTCACTCATAAACTCCCTCCTGGCACATTCTTATCTTAAATACGCTGTATGGATAACAGTATTGGGCCACCCCCACAGCTATAACAGCCTCTACTCTTCTGGGAAGGCTTTCAATAATATTTTGCAATAATATTTTGGAGTGTTTCTGTGGGAATTTTTGCCCACTCACCTCACTATTTCCATTCTAGTTCATCCCAAGGGTGTTTAATGAGATTGAGGTCAGGGCTCTGTGGGTTCTAACACACCAAACTCATCCAACTATGCCTTTATGGACCTTGCTTGGGCGGACATTCATGCTGGAACGCCAAACAGTTCCCACAAAGTTGGAAGCCCATAACTGTCTAATATGTCGTGGTAAGATGAAGATTTAGGTTTAAGACCGCATGGATAGGCGGTTGATTTTATACACCTGTGGCAATGGCACTGAAAGAAACACTTGAAGAGGTGTAGCCCAATACTTTTGTCTGTGTAGTGTACCAGTTCCATTACCTTCATTAACAATATTTCCAAGGGAGCAGTGGAAGCTTCTTTATGGAAAAAAAAAACGCCAAAGAAAGTTTACAAACACTATCACGTGAGTCTAATCCACTTTGGTAAGTAGCTGCAATATTTTTCAGAAATTTGATGCACTGGATTACATTTTCAAAATGGCTGTGTGAAATGCCTTCCGTTGTCGGGACAGCTAAATTATTTGTAGACTGTTTATGAATGGATGTGAGGGTATATGCATGCTATTTAAAAAAATGAAAATCTTATGTTGTGATTTTACTTGTCTTAATTGTGTGAAACTATGCATGCTAATAAATTACTGCAATTTGTAGCAGAATCCATAAAAAATAAAGGTTTTTATTCCATCTTGAGATTAAGGCATGTGTGGGAGTGTCTTTCTTGTAAACCTCAAACAGTGTTGTTGGGATGCTTTCTTTCAATTTGAGTTGTGCCACAGAATCCCCATTTCTGATCTTTTTTTTTTTTTTTTTTTAAAGAGACAGCCAGGTTAAAAATATCTAATTGCAGCTCTCAGTAGACTTAGTAATTACACTCTGTGCTAGTATCTGCTCCCATATTTGCATTACAAAAAACTTGATGGATCCTTTATTATTTTTCACTTCCACCCACAGTTTCCGAACTCTGGAGATACCAAGAGGGACATTTGTCCTCTTACTGTATGTGGAGTGCGCTAGTTGAGTAGAAAAGCACTATATAAGAACCAGTTTATTTAAAACCAGTTTATTTAAAATCTGCTCAAAACTGACTTCATGTAACATTAACAAATGCATATTTTCATTCCATTACTTATATTTAATATAAACTTCTTAAACACACAAAATTGTATTAGTATGTTTCCTTAACTTCATTGGAAGAAATGGATGGATGGATGTTCCCTTGAATGGATGAATGAATAAAAGTACACAAATTTAAATAGATAATAATAGACTTTTAGTCTAGATGTTTAGTTAAATATGTGAGAATTACAGCATTTCAGTTTCATGTCCTGCAGCCAAACTTTTTCTTTGCTTTGTTTACAGGTTTGTAAAATTTTAAAATTATGTTCAGTACATGATCTCAACATTTCCCCAAGCCTCCAGCTGCAGTATTTGCATCTACCTGACTTCATCCTTCTCTTTGCAGGTGGTTTTATTTATTTGAAACCAAATTTGGACTTTTTAAAATATTTTAAAAATCATTTGAAAATTCATCGCTAGAAAATATATGCACAAGCACTTGGCAACAGTGGAACGGAAAAATTGCCCTATAAAGAGAAGACATAGGAAACTATAGGAGAGAGAGGCAGAGTTTAATAGTTGCTAATGATTAAATATAGTAGTGGTGTATAAACACACACAGAGACTGAAAACAGATGAAAAAGAAAGGCTCAGTGTATCATGAGAAGCCCCCCCGCCCCCCATAAACTTCAGTTTTGTCTGAATTTGGAAGAAGGTCAATTAGAGGTCATCCAGGTCTTTATGTCTTTAAGACATTCCTGCTTGATTTAACCTACTTGATTTGTGTCGTCTGGCTTCATAGATAAATCTGGGCATGATCTGCATAGCAATGAAAAGATATGCAGTGTTATCTAATAATATTAAGATTAATAATCTTAATCTTAATACTAAGGAAAACATGCATGATATAAAAAGTATTGGTCTCAGCACAGAACCCTGTGGCTCTCCGTGATTAACATTTGTCTGTGAAGAAGACTCCCCATTTACATGAACAAATTGGAGTCTATTAGAGAAATATGATTCAAACCACTGCAGTGCAGTTCCTTTAATTCCAGCAGTGTGTTCAAGTCTCTGTAGTAAAATATTATGGTCACTGGTACTGAACGCTGCACTGAGATCTAGCAGGACAAGCACAGAGATGAGTCCACTGTCAGAGGCCATAAGAAGATCATTCATAACTGTCACTACTGCTGTTTCTGTGCTATGATACACTCTAAATCAGATCACTTTGCTATTTCAAATACTCACTAGAAATGATCAACTAAAAACAATATATAACTGGTGGGATGTATAATAGATGTAGGTGCAAGAATGCAGTCTTATCCATGTTTGTTTAAATCTCAATATTCATTAATTTTAGCAGAGTATTATTTTAAGATCTGTTTGAGATTTCTGCATGAATAGACGTTTGGTTTGGAACTGGCATGGGTTGAGCATTTTCCTTCTATAAGGTAGGCTATTATTCTTGCTGTGTGATCTATATCATATTTCTATTGTATGATTTAACTTGACACTAAATGACAGACTTTCCTAATAGCATTATTATCTGATTTGATTTGATCAGGTATGAATGCAAAGCTGTAACAGACTGACTCTGTGTCATATACATTGTTTTCTGGCAGATCTATTGTAATCAGAATAACCATGTTCAACCCAGAGTGCAGTGACAGTAGCCCTCATTGGCCACCTGTTGCCATGTTGACTTTGTACAGCTTTGTCTGTCTATGGTCTATAGCTACAGCATGCTGATAAGAAGCTGCAAAGGCGGCACAGTGTCAGAAATTCCTGTTCTTCAGACCGGACAGCCCAGATGGAGCACCACCTGTCATCTCAATCTTACTTGACACAGTCGTAAATCCAATGGTCGGTAAGAGCAACTTTTAGTTGTTAATGGCTAATAAATACATCATTTACCTTTAGCTGCTATTATTAGGTAACATAAATCGAACTTGTCAGTACTCACTAATTTACACATGTAGGGGTCTGAAAAGTCATATGAGTCCTGGGTAGTTAAAGAAGTAAAACTGACACTTATTTAACATATTTAATAAAGAACTAGGTTCTGCTGACTAACAGCGAACATTAGAATAGAATAGAATAGAACTTTATTCTCATTATACATTCAATGACATTAATCATTATACAATGAATTATATAACATCATTCCATCATAATATAACAAAATTGCGCTCAGAACAACCATCCAGAGAAGAACAGACAAGACTAACATGGGGAGATGGGTGTCCGCAGCCGCTGCCACTACTGGTGCCGCCGGTACAATCAGTCCCCAGAAAAAGGAAACAAATACACATCATGGGGTAGTTAGGTTAAAAAAAAATTCATCTGGTACGGTGCACAAGATGTGCACCGTACCAGGGTCCAAAAGACCACCTTAGCAAAGCATATTTGCACATTTAAAGCCAAGATAGCAATATGGTAGTACAGTATTTTAAAGGGTTTTCACTGGGGTTGAATCTTTAGTTCATGTTAAATTATTCTTAAACATATTTGCAGTCATGACAATGAATAGATAAACTTTTGCATTGCTTTATTTTCATATCTGTGCAGCTATACAAGATCCCAGCCAGATAACTGCTATAGTAATGTATTGCAGGAACCTGTTGATAAATGACTCCCTCATTATAAATTCTTCTGTGCATTCACACGTTGATTCTGACAGCAGGCAAATGTGTTGTAGACAATTGCTGTCAGTCTGCAGCTGTGAGCCGCAGCCACTAAGTCATTGTTCAAAGGATAGAAGAAGCTCTTGGCTTAGGCAGGCTTTTCAGAGAAAAATCCTTGTTCATTTGAAAAAATCTGTTGTTGCTCAAAAGGTTTTTTTTGTTTTCTTTTTTTTTGAAAGAACAAATAACCTGAAAGGGAAGCCCTGGGATTTAAGTGTGTGGTTGTAGCTCTTACCTTGGTACTTTGTGCTGTGTTTGTCAGATGCAGACAGTGACTTACTCCTGATGTACCATTCAGCACTGACTACAGACAGCATGGCTTTAAACGGGGCAGAAGATTTTCCCTACAGCTGAGTGTTTCAGTGTGTGGTGCACAGCTTTGTTGTTCTCCGTGTGATAGCAACACGGCTCAGTTTATATGGCTGTTTGACAACCTGCTGTGCAGGTATCTCGGCATCTCCATTTCTGTGTGATTCACTCTTCTGTTTGTCATTGTGCCAGATGTCCTTAGAGGCTGTTTTGGTATCTGCAGCTTCTACCTGAGGATGCTTCTCAAGATATTTGAGGTGAGCTTGGTGTCTGTTTGGTGGAAAAATATCATTAGAATGGTGCAAAACAAAAACTGTTTAACTTCACATTTGTTTGACCCGGGAGTTTGCTAAATTATAAAATGCGGATTATTTAGTGATTATACATTGTAACCCCTGAGATATTAGTACATTTCATCACACTGAATTGAAAAATGCATTGCAACAACAAAGGGGACAAAGAGAATGGAGCTCCTTTGTTCTTCAGGCTCAGAGGGACTGTCAGGAGCACATGGGATGTTGCTGCTGCTTCTTCAGGGAGAAAGGCTTTGTGACTCCACCCCAGGGAGAAGCAAGCATTTAGCAATGTGTCTACAATACTGACTGGTTCTCAGACAAAGTCAGCTACTCAGGTGAAATGTAGTGTCAACTAGAAAAAGCATTTCCTGAATGCTGCAAGCTGAAAGATTGCAGCTGAAATGCCAAGAAATGCTTCAAAGAGCTGAAACTTTATTTGCTGAATGAGCTTCAACAGCTGAACTGCTGAATAGCTGAACTGCTGAACAGCTGGATAGCTGAAAGGATTGGCTTTATTTTAAAGCTTAAATGGTGTCTCTAGCTGAATATATGTTGAACTTCTTACATTTCAAAGCACAGCTGAACAGCTGGACTGCTGGACAGCTGAATAGCTGAAAGACTTGGCTTTATTTTAAAGCCTAAACGGTGTCTCTGGCTGAAATGCCAGGAAATGCTCCAAAGAGCTTAAATCTGGCTGAAAGAGTTTAAGCTGGTGAATGAATGCTCAATGGAAAATTTTTAAAGTTTGGAGTAAAGTGGGACTTGAAGCTGCTCTGTCTGCTTCTTGTGCATTGATGGTCCCCTTTTCTACCACTGAGCCAACAGTAGTGTCACACAAGCAGTGAGGTTTGCAAGCATACATACTGGAGAGCTCTGCCAAGCTGAATGCTTGTAAATGCGCCAATTGAAAACACCTGCCAGGTGCACTGCTTACCTGCTGAGATGCAGGCACTCTGTCAAATTTGCCTCGGCGCACCTGTCAAATAACTGCTTCTAAGTCAAAAACCGTAGCTCCTATCAAAATCATTTTTGAGCTGTGAGCGTCACAAGAACCTGCTCTAAACAGTGGTGTAATTTTTTATTTTCCTGGGCTCAAAAGTGTGGCCGTGGAAGCAGTTTAAAAAAGGTGCTCATTTCTGCTTTGCTTTAGCTGAAAGTATGCTGAAGTTATTAGCTTTTAAAGCCTGAAAGAATTTGAAAAGGATTTGAAACTTCCCCATTCATTTTGAATGGCAAAAATGAAGATTATAAAAAGTTCAATATCTTAAAAAGTATAAAGGTTACAAAAAAGAAAAGTAATAGCATAAATCTCCAGAACAGGCTGAACGTTTTGATACCAGAACGGTGTCTGTAGCCCAAACGCTGCTTGAGTTTTTAGCGACCGAAAGTTTTTGGAGTACAAGAACAATACTGTGAATGCTTTGCAGCATTCACAGTAATTAAAGCTGAAAAAACATGCAGGGAGATGTTTGTTAAGTCAGGGGGATTGCAAACTGCTTTTCAAGCTTATCGAGGGTTGGAGGACAGTTCTAAACAATCTGTTGCAGGCCAGCTGTTCCACCCTTGGTATTAGGTTTGTCTCTTACGGTGCTGAGGAGGTCCAAAAAGTATCAACTGGCAGCAGTCTGAAGAAGCTGCAACGTGCAGGTTCCTGTATGAAGGTTACTGGTGTTCCTGTAGTCAGATTTGTCTCAATCAGTGACTGCAAACAGGTGCATAGTCTTACAGGTGCATCAAAGTACACATCATACAAGATTACCTGAAAAAACAAGCACGTTTCAGTATAATATCCCTTCACCAGTGTCGAAGGATTTTCTATTTCCAGGTTACACCTTGGTCACCTGGCCTCCTGTCCAAATCTTTGGGGTGTGTTGTGTTCATTAAGGGACAAGACAGTCTGATTTCAGTGAACTCATTTTATCTTCAAAGCAGCCTTAATGTTGCACAGCTGCTAAACCCTTAGTTTTATGGCATCCTCGCTGCATCTAGCAGCTCTTTACTCACTTATGCCGGAGCACACAGTATTTAGTAGTGTACTACTATAAGTAGGCTCTTCTCAAATGGCTGCATCACAGCTCAGATGGACAGTGGTGTTTTACTTGAAGTACATGCCATGATGATACCATGGTAATGATAATGTGATGCTGTTGTGATTCTTTTAATGTCTTCTCTTTTTTTTTGGTTGAAAGAGTGGAGTGTTTGAGGTGAAATTGGACCACAATATCAGAACTGTTTCTGCAATTTTTATGCATTGTTTTCTTAGCTGCAGGCTTCAGAGGCAAACATGGTTTCCCATCCTTTTCTGCAGCAGAGCTGTAGTCTCCAGGGAACATCTTGCCCAGTTTCATTACTTTGATCATATCCCTGAATGCACTTCCCATTTTTTCTTTGGATCTCTGAACTTGAATGTATTTTGCAGCCCAGAGGGGTTATTACTGCTCATCTAACTCCAAAAAAAAAGGGCTTTGAATGTTCAAATTAAGTAGAAAAGTGCTATATGAGTACCAGTGCACTTAAATCTGCCAGTCAACAGAAGAATGAATGCAAATTGAAATTGTTCCACCCTTGAAATCTACTTATCATTTCATTTTTGTCCTGAATTAGTGGGCAACTGTACAAATGGAGATGAGAGCAAAAGAAAAGAATCAACAACTCTACAAACCATATACAAATGGTAAACAAATGATATTTCATATCTTTATCAGTTATAAATGCTTATTTTACTTGTGCAAGTTTGCTCGTTAAATCGTGCATTTCTCCCCCTTGCCCTCTCTGAAGTAGAAAAGTGTTATATGAACTATATGTGCTATATGCCCTCTCTGAATGTATCTGGAGCAGGAGATCTGGGATCTCCGAGGTTCTGCCAACTGTCTGTGCTCAGAGCCAGAGCTTGAAATGGCTGACATCTTCTAACGCTGCCGAAGAGGTGTGGAGAGCATTGTGGATGATGAACCAAGCGATTTTCAGCACAGGAACTTGAGAGCTGGAATCTGTTGGCTCGGAGCAACTACAATGTGTCCGAGACTTACAGTCCTGTTGGGGCTGGGAGTTCTCATCCGCTATTTCATCCTGCTGCCTCTCAGGTTTGATTTGTGTCATATTATAAGAGCTGTGATTGGCTGAATGACTGCTAAGAAAACCATTTGTTCTGTTTTCTGCAGGGTTATTCTTGCAGTCACTCGCATTAGTCTCTTCCTACTCCTGACCACATTAGTGGGTAAGTGAGTAAGTTTCTATAACACCTAAAGTGATTAGTGATGTCTCCATAACCAAAGCCGCAACAGAGCCCATGTTTTGTGTGCATCAGCCTGAAGAGATATTGAGTTTGTGGTGATGTGCTGTATGCCTTCAAGTTAAGATCCTGCCTGAGTGAGAAAGTTCACCTGATGGACTACGCTCTCACAGCAGTCATCACCTATCATAACAGGCAGAAGACAGTAAATATTTAGCAAAAAATCAGCCTCACAGTAACATTCACAAGCATGGTAGCATCACGCTGTTTGACAGGACAACAGCTTTGTCCTAATGTCTCGATTTCAATAATCATAGTGACAATAATTTTGTGACTTTTAACTGCAAATAGTGTCAGATTTTCAGCATTTTTGTGGCCTGTCTCTGTGTCTTAATTGCAGAGAGAACAAACCAAAGAATGGTGGCATCTGTGAGGCCAGTCACACCACACCCATTGATGTGATAATCTTGGCCAATGATCGCTGCTACTCTTTGGTACAACATTTCTGTAAATGTGCTGACTTTTCATTAGAATGAGTGATTGTATTACATATATCAGCTTTTAAAGTATTTGAGACAAGTAGAGTTTTTGTTTCTGAGGTTGGACAGATGCATCGCGGGTTGCTGGGGGTGATCCAAAGAGGCATGGTCAAATCCTCCCCGCACATCTGGTTTGAAAGATCAGAAGTCAAAGACAGACACCTAGTGGCCAAGAGGTAATATTGCATTCTCTTGGGTTGATGGTGGGGGGAGGGGGGATGAATGTTCATTTAGTTTAAGAAAATTATTGATGGCAACCAGTGAGTTTTATAGGAGGCATGGCTGGATAGATCACTAGTGTGCAAAAGTCTTGAGCTACCCATTGTTTCTTTATATTTTGCTGTGATTTATTTAAACATCTGAAAACATACATGAAAATACAGTACGTAAGGCAAACTCAAAGTTAGTACAATTCCAATGAGCTATAAAGTCAATATTTGGTGTGACCACATTTATTCTTCAACACAGCCTGAACTCTCTTTGCCAGCTTTCTTGTAATTTCTTTAAGTAATCATCAAGAATAGTTTTCCAGGATTCTTGAAGGATAGTCAAAGCTCTTCTTTGGATGTTGGCTGCCTTTTGTTCCATTTCAAACCATGACAGAGCCTCCACCATGTTTCACAGATGGCTGTAGACACTCTCTGTTGTATGTCTCTCCTGATCTTCTCTGTACATATTGATAACATGAACCAAAAATGTCAAATTTGGATTCATCACTTCATCAAACCTGTAGGCACCGATTTTTAACATCAGTCTTTCGTCCCTGTTTCCCTTCCTTAAGAATGGCTTCTTGACAGCACTTGAGACCATTTCTGATGAGGCTTCAGTGAACAGCAGATGGACACAGAACCAGATGTATCTCTCAGATCCTGTGTCAGGTCTTTGCTGGGATTTTTTCCCCCCTATTCCTTAAGGGCATGACTTTCAGATATTGTTTATCTGTTACAGATAGTTTTTAGGCTTTCCATTTCTTCTGTTGTCCTCCACTTGTCCAGTTTCTTCCAAATTTTTAAGGACACACTGCACAGATATGGCAAGTTTTCAAGTAATACTGTAGTTCTTTGGGAATCACCTTGTTGGTGCAAGAAAAAACATTTTTATGCTTGTTAAACTGTGTTATCATTGGCATTTTTTTTTTTTTTTACAGAGTCAGCTAAAGAAATTGGAACAGATGATGTGTTTTTGTGACAGGCTGCTAGAAACTTTGAAAGACCTTCAGAAAGTTTCTCAAGACCACTTTAAAACTTACAAGAAGGTCTGGCTCCGTGGATGGCTCAAGACTATTGCACAGTAGTATACAATAGGGTGTGTGTCACCTAATATAATGTAGGTCAGACATTCACCACTGCACATTTCCCTCTGTTTTTCACTAAATTTGGTTCATGTGATTAACAGTGAAGTGTTCAACAGTCACTGCAATTGACTGATTTTGGTAATTCACATAATTGCAGTGGGTAATATCAAATTTTAATCGTTAGATTTTAATACAAATATTTTAATCTGTTTGTTCTGGTATTTTTATTTCAGGCTTAGTGATCATGTTGCTGATAAAACCAAACAGTGCATCCTCATCTTCCCTGAGGGTGCATATCACAATGGGTGTAATTTAAAGAAAAAGCAGCTGAAACAGCCTTATTAGCATTAAGAGCTGCACCATTTATCCCGTTGCCATTAAGGTAGAAACTTCAGTCCATTTCTTCCTCTCTCCTCATATTGCTCTTACCCACAGCTGACAGGACCTTTTACCGTCATCTTACAGTATGACCCTCGCTTCGGAGCTGCTTTCTGCAACAGCAGTAAGTTTGGCCTGGTGTGTTATCTTCTGAGTATGATGAGCAGCTGGGCCATCGTATGCAGCGTTTGGTACCTGCCACCTATGGACAGAGAGGCAAAATCCCACCTTAAAACTTCAGAGAAAAATATTTCCTAAGTGAGAAAGTTAGTGATTTTTAGCTCATGTATTGACCAAATCATCTTTTTAATAGCCTGATTTTTTTTTATGTTTATGTGAGAGGAGAGGATGCGGTACAGTTTGCCAACAGAGTGAACGCTGCCATAGCTGCTCAAGGCGGATTAGTGGATCTTATCTGGTGAGTCACTTTTGGATTTAAATCTCCTGATTTAATATACTACACAATTCTTTTGCTGTTGTAAAAGGGGAATGTTAACAGTGACTTGACTGAGATACTGATTACCAAAACACATTATTATCAGATTTTAGCTTAGACAGATATTGTGCAGTGTTATACTCATACCCAATCTTGCTTATTTTTTTTCATGCTTTGTACTGTTACCCATAACGCTTGCTGAGTCTGTGTATAGTGCAACTTTCTTGATATACCTGCGTTCTCTCAGGGATGGAGGACTGAAACAAGTCAACGTCAATGATGCTTTCAAACAAGAGCTGCAGAAACTTTACAGCAACATTCTTGTAGGTGACCGTGGCCACGAAGAAACAAAGTGACAGAGGACAGAAATCCAGAAACAAAGGTTCAGTCACAGGACAATGATGACACCACCAATGTATGTTATCATTGCAGACTTTTACTTCTTAAAAATATCGTACAGAAGGTGAATGTAAAATACAATCACCAGCCACTTTGTTAGGTACACCTATATTGCACCACCACCACCAGCCTGAACTACTGGACCATGGCAGGATAGATTCATGCTTGTTTAGGTCAAATTCTGACCTGACCAGCAGCAGAGATCAAGATTGCCCCACGAGACCAGGCAAAGTTTTCCAGTCTTCTATTGTCCAAATTTGGTGAGCCCGTGTTCATTGTAGCTTCAGTTCTAGGTGACAGGAATGGCACCCAGTGTGGTCTTCTGCTGTTGTAGCCCATCTGGTTAAGATTGATGTGTTGTGCATCCAGAAATGGTTATTTAAGTTTCTGTTTGCCTTCCTATCACCTCACCGTCTCATCTGACATCTGCAATCAACAAGGCACCCAAACAACTGCTGCTCAACGGATTTTTTTTTTTTTTTTGGACCATACTCTGTAAACCCTAGAGATGGTTGTGTCAGAAAATCCCAGTAGATTAGCAACAACAATGTCATGTTCAAAGTCACTTGAATCATCTTTCTTCCCTATTCTGATGCTCAGTTTGAATTTCAGCAGGTCTTTGTGACCTGTCTACATTCCTAAATGCATTGGGTTGCTGCCAAATGATTGGCTGATTAGATATTTGCTGTAACAAGGAGTGTTTGAGCAGATGGACCTCAAAAAGTGGCCGATGGGTGTTTATTCATTGTTAATTCTACCAGGCTGAGGACCAATGAAAAGGATTTTATGTTTCGGTATCCATATTTATTTTGCTTTGTGTCCATGGTAAATCAAAGTGTATTTAAAGTTTTGTATTTTATAAACTTAAAATGATAATTGGTCACATTTTCTCTTCTTTAATTGTTTGCCTTTGGGCCAAAACCTGAAAAATTCTGCATCCTTTTTATTGACATGTGAGCTTGTGGTTGTACTACCTGATTAAAACCTTCTCCTCCACCACAACAAGTGTTTACTACTAAAGCTGTTGCATCACAGCCAGACACTTTGGCAGTGGTCACTCATTTGCGTCACAGTACTAATTGGCTCAGGCTTCTAAATGTATCTTTAATCTTTGCTGGATTTTGTGCATGAAGGAAAGTGAGACTGGACTTATTCAGGACTGGTGCACCATTTAAGCTTTAATAATGAAGGGGTTCAGTTTGTTAGTCCTTGATTCTTAAAGCAGACTTTCTTGAGTAACTTGGCCCCATTTTTCTTTCAAGTTTGTTTCCTTCCTCAAACAGCAGGAGTCACTATTCAAACATAAACTTGTTTGAGGAGCAAATTGTGACATGACCATTTCTTTACCTCATTAAAAAACATATAAATCGCTCTAGGTAGTGATTTAGACAGCGGTGACTAAGCTAAATGCATTTCCCATGCCTACTTAAGTGTATTCAGGCTCATAAGTTCTGTTATGCACAGAGGAAAAAGCATGCAAGGAAGCAGCTCTGCAACTGGGGAAAAACAGACCTGGAAAATATCATCTCGCATTCACGGTTTTTCAGAGGCTTAAAGCCTTCATCTGCAGGTTTGATGTAATCCATGCAGACACTGGCACTTCAACTTAATTACAGTTCAGCAGAGCTGAAGGTGACACTGAATCCAACCTAATGAACCTTATCACATGTGGTATTCTCTCCTCTCTCCAAGTGACAGAATCATTAGAGCAAGGGTGTCAGGTTTTAGACATAAATGGGATAGCTGCTAAGAAAGGAGCAGGCGGCTTTTTGAACTGTAAACTGTGACACAATTTGGGGCTAATATAGATCATCTTTAACTGTAAATAAATCAAGGAATATTAAAATCTTTTACATTCAGTCCTGGTGTTATTTCAGTTCGTTCAGTGTGGGGTGGTGCTGATGCAGTCTGACAGGTATACACAAGCGTCAGGTGTGGGCTGTCGTCTAATTAACGCGTTGTGAGTCTCGTTGGAGAAACCTGGGGGCGTGCCTTATCCAACCAAGGCCCCTTTCTCCGTGTAACCACGCCCAATCAGCTGGTTCCTGAAGTTCAGCGAGGCTCAGGAGAAAACTTTTTCTCGCTTCTGTGCAGTCTGGCTCTGAACCGATGGTAGCCACCGCTGTGTTTTGTTTTGGGGGATTAAGTCTTCAACGTCGCTGAGCCACCAGCAACAAGTCGTGTCAGCATGTCCTTGGCGGATCAGCAGTGGTGTCCCACAAGCGTCCAGGTAACGGTACTCCAAGCCAGGGGCCTTAGGATAAAGGGGAAAAGTGGCACCAACGATGCGTACGCGGTCATACAAGTGGGCAAGGACAAGTATCAGACTTCAGTGGTGGAGAAATGCGTGGCTCCGGTGTGGAAGGAGGAGGCCTCTTTCGACCTCCCGCAGCTGCAGCAGGGTGGCGGAGGAGGCAGCACGCTGCATGTCCACGTCCTTCACCGGGCTCTGGTGGGTCCGGACAAGCTGCTGGGGCAGGCAGTCATTAATCTGCTGCAGCTCAGTGAGGACAAAACCCGCAACAAGACCGAGTAAGTACACAGAGCAAGGAGCTGCACTTTCAGTGTATGTGGGAAGCAGTACTGCGCTCAAGTACAGCCCTAAAGAAATGTATGCAGCCTGTGTTTGAAACAAACAAAAATACAAAACAATGAACCAAAGATAAAGTACAAAACTAAACACCCAGAATTGTTCATTTCAGAGTGGCTGGAAAACGGAACTATAATTATCGATGATTTCATACACCACTGGCATGCTGCCTCTGAAAATAGTGACATTTATTAAAATGATGGTGGGGGTGGGGGCCTTTCACAGGGTGCGAACTGTGAAAGCGTTTACCAGATCATATTCTATTTCCTGCAAAACCATCATCTTGGGTTTCTTTGATCAAGCCCTCTTACTATGCAGCTGGCCTTCTTGACCTCTCTAAAGATGGACACGTCAAAAGAAATTAAATGAGGAGTTGTTGGTTTCTCCTTGCATGTAAATGGGGGGATTATGGAAGGCAAAGTGAATAATGAGTGGCTCTGATTTTCATCTGTGCCACAAGGGGAGAAACTCCTGTTAGCTCCTTCTGTCAGTCATGCTGCACCTTCTTGATCTTCATAATCCCTATTAAATCCCCAATATGGGCAGAATTTAAAAAATGATGCAGCATTTGTGAAAACTGTGTCTAACGGTTGCATATGAATATGTTTTACACATTTGCAAGCCTCACCAGACGTAGGCTTAATGTCTATCTGAGATATTTGCACCTTTTTATTGTTGTGATGTGAGTTATTGGAGGATGTGCACTCTGCTTATGCATTAGTGGCCAGACCCGCTCTGGTGGGTTTGACTTAAGAATGCTGCCTACTTGCTCCAGTGGAGCTTAAGGGATTTGTTCCCACTGTAGCCGCCTTCAAGGATGCCAAGCAGCATTATTTACTCAGGCGAATGAAGTGAGTTAAAAGATTCACTTTCATTGAGTGAACTTGTCAACAAGAGGATGATTACGCTAACTTCAGTCATATTTCCAGATGGGGGTGGGTGGGTGGGGGATTTTTGTGCCTTCAAATGGTCAATTTATAAATAATTAACTAAAGCAATCATTTTTACTATGCAAAAAAACATCCACACCCATCTCTAAGTTTGTAGTAATAATGGAATTGATCGGGTTTTACAGGCCTTGCTGGTACTTCAGCTAATGGCGATTAGATCTGCTCCTTTAAGCAGAAAATACTCTTTACTCAGTCAAGGTTAAATGTATTAATGCTAATTTAAGTTATATTTATTATGCAAGACAAAACTGAGTCACAGTGAGCCATTTGTAGCTCTGTAAGAATGGAAAAAATTTTCTTGGTAAGCCGTTCCTGAGTGATTTGTTTCCCTGATGTGTGTCTGGTATTACACAAAAGCAGACAACAATACCAGCCTGTTAACAGCACACACTTCCCCGTTCTCTTACCTTTGCCAGGTTTTCCTGTTGGTGTTTTTAAGTCTGTCTGCTTTGTTGGATGTCTTTGAATGATTGCATCCACAACAAGGCTAGATTTGATGTTGTGATTCATTATGCCTCATATTTCCTCCACCATAAAGCGGTAAAAAAAAGGCTGTTCATACTGTGACACCCCCCCCCTTCCCGACTGTAAAAGGGAAATAAGCTGTGATTTAAAGGCATTTCGTCACAATAAGTTTGCCACACAATATGCCCTGAAAATAAGATGCTCAAGTATGCTAATCTGAATTTTACCTGGCTGTAGGTTTCACGTTTGATCGTGGATGATTTAATATTTCATTTTCCCTTGAGCAAAGCTGCAGCAATTTACATACTGATTCATGCACTGCTTTTTTTTTTCTGTGAGCCTTTCTTTGCCCTGAAATATTTTTATTATGTGTGCGAAGTCAGAAGCTGAGCTTGCTCTCTGTTGATCTCTATGTGAGCTCTGTGAATGCACGTTGCCTCTGAGGTTTCATTCCAGCTGTGGCCTTACATTCCTGACCGTTTTTATCAAAGAAAAGCAAACAGTGATGGCAGCAGCGATGGCCACGCAAGGTCAGTTTGTCTGAGCAAGACCACAGTGGTAGTACTGAGCCTTGCCAGACAAACAGTGTTATATGTGCTGTGAGCTGCTAGCACAACAGCACTACTGTCAAAGTTGAAAGATGTTTTTGTGAATACTGCAAATCAAAAACTGCATCATGTTTACTTCCTTTGTGAACAGGAGTTGCTTGTCATAGACGCTGATATTATGAGGAACTATAATATTTAGTTTGTGTAGTTGTTTTAATAATTAACCAGGATGTTGTTCATTTTTAGAAAACAGAATCATGAACCTTGGGTGGGGGTGCAATCCCACTACACGGTAGAGTGGTAGCTACTCTGGAGGTTTTGATTGTATCCTGCGGTCTTCCTGTGGTGTTGTTTCCCAGCTGTCGTGGCCTATTTTTAAACACTAATCCATGTTTTAATTTAACTTATTAAAAATGTTTGTCACGCCAAAAAGAAAGTGCTTCTAGAAGAATATGAATAAAATGAAAACCCAATCATAGTATAAACCAGGGATCCTCAAATCCAGTCCTCGTGACCCTCGTGTCCTGCAGGTTTTTGGTGTGTCCCTGATCCAACACACCTGAATCAAATGGCTGAATTAGATCCTCAGTATGCATTCAAGTTCTCCAGAGTCCTGCTAATGACTTCTATATTTGATTCAGGTGTGTTGGATCAGGGACACATCTAAAATCTGCAGGACACCGGCACTCGAGGCCTGGATTTGAGAATCACTGGTATAAACAGACTGCTTTAGGCTTTTGTTTTCTGAGTAGGCATTTTGTTACAGTAACAGACACATTTCAGCTTCAGAGACTAAAACCCTGTTTCCCAAAAAGCATTTTACTGAAAGTAGTACAAAGATCACACACACAGGCAGGTAGGCCACTTCACAACCGAGCTGTCTGCCCATTGCTGGGCCAGTTGCTAGGCAGATAGGCCGTTTCATGCCTAGATGACATGCCTAATCATGTTCTTAAGGAATAGGAGAAAAAAATCCAGCAAAGACCTGACACAGGACCAGGAGAAGTGGGAAATAAAGGCTGAGGTATGCCAAATTACACAAGAACTGGGCTGAAAATCAGTGACAACAGTTCTGATGGAGTGATGAATATAAATGTTAATTTTTTGGTTCAAATCATCATCCATATATACAGAGGAGGTCAGGAGGGAGTTACAACAGTGAAACACGGTGAAGGCTCTGTCATGCTTTGGGGCTGAATTTCACCAGTGGTGTTGGATATGTTGTCCTAAATGATGGAATTATGAGCACAGAAAATTACCTTCGGATTTTGATCCACTCTGCAATAAACTACTGACAAGGGGTCATTACAGCGGGTAGCCAATGCAGTATCTCTCTGTCATGGATTGGCCTCCCCAGAGCCTAGACTTCAACGTCATTGAAGCAGTGTGGGATCATCTTGACAGAACAGAACAAAAGGCAGCAACATCCAAAGAAGAGCTTTGAATGAGCCAGGCTGACCTGGTGACCTGGATAGACCAGCACGTTGCTCTAAAACATACACTATATCAGTGATCCTCAAATCCAGGCCTCGAGGTCCAGTGTCCTACAGGTTTTAGATGTGTCCCTGATCCAGCACACCTGAGTCAAATGGCTGAATTACCTCCTCAGTATGCAGTCAAGTTCTCCAGATTCCTGCTAATAAGTTCTATATTTGACTCAGGTGTGCTGGATCAGGGACACAACTAAAACCTGCAGGACACCAGACCTCGAGGCCTGGATTTGAGGATCCCTGCACTATATGAACAAAAGTACTGGGCCATCTACGCATTACACCTAAAGGTTCTCCCATGGACACCCATGCCATGAAGCTCCTGGCACACAGTTTTTGTGCTGATGTAAATGCCAGAGGAGCTTCTCACCTCTGCAGTTATTGATTCAGCAGTGTGTTGGTGACTTTTATGCAATATTCACAAAGCTACCTGTTCTGTAACTCTATGGGGTCTACCACTTTGTGGCTGAGTTGCTGTGGTTCCTAAATGTTTCCACTTTGCTATAACATCCCTAGCTGATTGTGGAATATCTAGGAGGAAATAAATTTCACCAGCTGACTTTTTTTGCAATTTTTGCATCCTGTTACAGTACCACGCTCAAATAAAGTGAGCTCTTTAGAACAATGACATTCTTTCACAGACTTCATGACAGACTACTTAAAGCTCTAAAGAGCTTTAACTAACTTGATTGCTTGCTTTTAAATACATCTGTGGCACTGAAAATAACTGAATTCAAAGATTAAGAGGTGTGGCCCAATACTTTTGTCCATATAGTGTATATGTCATTCAGCAGATGTAGTCCATTAGTGCACTTGTACGTTCTTACAGATGTACAAGTGCACTAATTTAGCCCTGTACCGTCATGTATGCTCACTTTTGAGCTGTGTGGTGATGACAAGCCTGATAATCCCTCATAAATACAGTGGAGACTGAAGGAAGAAATAAGAAGGAAAAGAGTCTCAAACTTTTGCTAGTCAGACCACAGAACTGTTTAACACTATGCTTCAATGGGTCTTAAGAGAGAAGAAAAGCACTGTTGTTCAATTGTGTGTGTTTGTGTGCGCTTCTGTTTTTTTTCTGTCCTTTTGTAGAATTATTTGCAATTGAGGACACTCTGTTCTTCCATGGCTTTCATTGATTTCCACTACAGAGAATAGTCTGTTTTTAATGCAGTGCCACCTGAGGGCCTGGAGATCAGGGCAGTTCAATATTGGTTTTGCTTTTCCCCTTTCATGTTGTTACATTCCCAAATTTTCCTTTCTGTTCTAAGTTTATAAATCCTGTTGTTACCTTCTGAGAGACTTGGGCTCTCTGGGATGCACTTTTCTAATCTTTCTAATCTTTTGTTGACTTTCTCCCAACTTTTTAGAATAGGAAAATAATAATTTCAATTTTTGCTATGTTGTCTTTGCAAGCTAAATCACTTAACATTTTATACAACACCCAAGCTTTATGCACAGAGTTGCACAAGGGCATTACAACAGCCATGATAGTGACTTCTGCTTGTGAGGTCTGATAGCACCTATATGATTCAGTTAAATTTTATTTATGTAGCACCAGTTCACAGTAACAGTTGCCTCAAGGCACTTTGTATTATAAGGTAAAGACCCTACAATATTAGAGAGAATATGAGCAGCACAGTGACAGTGCGGAGGACAAACTCCTTTTTAAGAAAAGATGTCTGGCAGAACCAGGCTCATTGAGGGACAACCATCTGCTGTAATTGGTTGGGTGGGTCCCCAAGCAGCCCGAGCCTATAGCAGCATAACTAAAGGAGGGTTCAGGGTCACCTGATACAACCCCGACTATAAGCTTTATCAAAAATGAAATCTTAAAAGTAAAGAGGGTGTCTGTTTCCTGAATCCATCCTGGGAGCTGGTTTCACAGGAGAGCGACCTGATGGCTGAATGCTCTGCCTCCCTTCTACTTTTAGAAACTTTAGGAACCACAAGTAAGCCTGCAGTCAGAGAGCGGAGAGCTCCAGGGGATATTATGAACCTTGGTTAAAGGAAAAACAAACTTGGAACAATATAGAAAACCCGATTTAGTGAGGACAGATCTCAACTGTTACTTCTGTTCATCATTTCTGTCATCTAAAACAGCTTTTTTTGCCTCTTTCTAATCATTGTGTGACATAGCATAAATTATACAATTTTAAAAAATTTTTTTTTTAGTTAAAAAATGGCACCAGTTTCAGTCACCATGGGAAAGTGAGCTTCTTTTCTTTGCACTGGCCTTCATTTTGTTGCCCTGACTCGTGGATACCAATAAGCCTTGAACATTATCACTGCTGAGCTGTTTAACTCACTCAGCTCTTCTCCCACTCACAGCTGTCTTCTGTGATAAGAAAGGCTTGAGCCACACAAGGCATTGTCTTATCAGTAGGTCACAAGGAAGGATGTGTGTGCAGAAAGTAAAATAGCTTTACAAAATGTTGAGTCATGCATTATCCCCCCGGCTCTGGCTGTCCAGCAGAGCTGCACACTTTGTTACTTACAGAGGTGTGAGATTAGTCAAATAGCATCATGATGATGATGATGATGATGATGATGTATGAAAGCTATTCAAAGCAGCTGTAACTCCTGCACAGTGCTTACTACTTCAATGAGCTAACGCCCAAAATTTTTGGCAACTTCCCTTCTCATTTAACTGACGTGACTTACTACTTCTTCTTTTTATTTTTTTTCACCTTATTCATGCGGGATGCATTTGTTTTGCAATGCTATCCTATACTGTACTCTAAATCTACATATCTGCCTGTAAAAAGAATAGTATAACTAAGGACACTGTGCCCTATATAATATTAAAAAAATCTGTATTATTTCACTATAGTGTCTTTCCCCCTTTTTTTTGGTATAGTTGGCTTAATTATAAGAATTATCATGACAAACATTTTATTGATTTGATTTGAACTTCATAACACTGCACAGGGTGGACCTGACGGCAACAATACGAGGGTAGGCCGTGGTGTTTGCCCAGTTAGTAGTGAGGGGCCCAAAATGTGCCAAGAAAATACTAAACTACTAAAATACCTAAACTATTACACCACCAGCATACTGTTGATACAAAGCAGGATGGATCCATGTTTTCATGTTTATGCAAAATTTTAATTATCTGAACATAATAATGTTGCAGCAGAAATCAACTCATGAGTCCAGATATTTTTTTTTCTAAGTCTTATATTATCCAATTTTGTGAGTCCATGTAAGTTGTAATCTGTTTTCTGTTCTTAGCTGACAACAGTGGCACCTGGTGTGGTCTTCTGCCGCTGTAAACCTGCTTCAAGAGTTGACATATTGTGCATTCTTCTGTACAGCTTGGTTGTAACGAGTGGTTATTTGAGTTACTGTTGCCTTCCTATCAGCTCGATGCAGTCTGGCCTCTCCTCTGACCAACAAGGCATTTTTTCCCAGAGGACTGCTGCTTACTGGATATTTTCTCTTTTTTTGGCCTGTTCTCTGTAAACTCTAGAGATGGCTGTGTGGGAAACGCCGAGTAGATTAGCAGTTTCAGAAATATTCAGACCAGCCAGTATGGTACGAACAACCACACCATGTTCAAAGTAACTTAAATCACCTTTCTTCCAAATTCTGATGCTCTGTTTGAACTTCACCAGGTCGTCTTGACCATGTATACATGACTAAATTCTTGGAGTTGCTGCCATGTGATTGGCTGGAGAGTGTTCATCTTTATGAAAAAGGCAATTAAATTATAAATTACAAGTAACCAAAATTATTAACAAATTGTACAAAGTATGATGCTGCAATGACAGTAAAGAATTAAGTTATCAGCGTGGAATTGAATGCACCACTTAGAAATGTGTCCTCATGCATGAGGGTGAGAACATAACAGCAACAGAACACTGTCTACATTTACAGTATATGAGAAATAAATATATTCTCCATCTAGCACTGTTCTGTTGAATGGCACTTATCGGGCAAGTGTGAAGAAACTACAAATGGCATAGTTATGTCAAGGCCTGAAATTTGCAAATCACATCCCATTACTCATCAGCAAGTCGGAGGCAGGGGAACGGTGACAGCAGTCAGCCATTTCACAACTTCCAGGAAAAGGCGTTTCCCCTCCTTTAATTTGTTCTGGCATGACATCTGAAGCATTCCTAAGATGATGATAAAATCTCAACACAGCTGACTCTACATGTATTTAGTTCTTCCATTCTATATAAGTGAATTACAGAGGGCTGTGTTCTGTCTAAACTGAAGGGAAAAAGTCTGTATGGCACACAAACACTCCCATGAACAAAGCATATTTGGACAATAATGTGTAATACAGAAAAAGAGACGGAAGCCTGCAGCTACAAACACACAGCCCCCATCCTTATTTCCTCATTTCCCTAGGAATCCAGACTTCAGTTGGAGTTGTTTGCTCAGTGGTGAGCTGACCTCAGATTTCTGCCTGATGGGCACTTTTTCTGCTGACTGACATTTTTTTTTTTCTTTTTTTTTTTTTCCTGTTGTGTTAAAGTTATTCTGCACATTGTGAGACCCTTCTGTCAGAACTAGATGCCACAGGTGCAGAAACGGTGCAAAGTTGGCACCATCTGGTCTCGGCGTGTCTGTTTATGATTTTTCTACAAATGTGAAATTTTAATTTCATAAATCAACTTTTATGGTGTAACCAGTATTTGTTTGGTTAAATGACTGTCATCCTGGTCCGTTATATCCAGCTGTTTAAAAATGTGGTGGTTTAACTAAGAACACTGTTGGGCAGTTTGTTTCTCTGTTTCTCTCTGGCATGCATGTGTTGTATATTTAAAGGATGAAGATGAGGCTAATGAATCTGGCAGGCTAAGTTTTGTAAGAATCAGACTAATCTTGGATGAAAGCTTTCTCTTTCAAAGGGGCTGCCAGCTTGTTAACTACCTGCAGAGTTAGATGTTTAGGAAAACATTGTGACCATGAACATCAGCGGTACACGCCTACTGTGCTCTTAAGATTTAATCATGTAAGACAGGCAACAATGCTGAGGCGTACACACAGTATGAGCATTCATACATTTTAAAACTTTCCTTCATGGTCAGTTTGCTGGTTGTGCTTAGATCATCACAGACTTTCCAAAAACATTCATGCTGCCACTTTCCATTTGCTATGGGATGGATCATTCCATAGCAAATGGAATGATCCATCCACATGCTGTAAATGAGTCTAAGACTTTCATTTGTTTAAATCATTTAGAAGATCATGGGCAGTATTAGGTAATGCAAAAATAGAGACACATCAAGCATGATCAGTTTTAGACTTTCAGACAGCTCTAAAACACCCACGTTTCTAGGAATGATTTAAAAAGGAATAGCATTGCCACTTCATAATCATTGGATGTGTAAATAATTACTTTTGTCAAAAATCATTCAGACAGATGTCTAATAATGTGCCTCTTTTTAACAGATGGTTTAAACTGCTGGATAAGACTGGTAAGCCAGACAAAGACAGAGGAGAGGTGCTTGTGGACATCCAGTTCATGAGAAACAACATGACTGCCAGCATGTTCGACCTCTCCGCTGCTGGAAAATCCCGGTCTCGTCTGGGCAAGTTCAAGGACAAAGTTCGTGGCAAGAAAAAGGAATCAGATTCTGTGACTAGTGTGGTGCCATCCTTCACTCAGGTCCTGACGGACAGTGAGGAGGAGGCCAACGGTGATGGTGAAGCAGCAGCAGCAGGCAAGGATGGAAAACGCAAGAAGCACAAGATTAAGTCTTTGTTTTCTCCAAAGTCCAACCTGCAGAAGAGCATGTCTCAGTCCATGTCTGTTCTGCCTGGAAAGAACTCCACGCTGAGCAGCAGCCAATCATCTGGCCTGAATGTCGAGTCCTCCGAAGGTCAGGAACTTACTTTTTCACTATCATTCCTTTCCTCTGTCATTCTGTTGTGTTAACTTGCTCATGTCCTTTCAGGTAAAAAGAAGTTCAAGTTCATGATACATAAACGCTCAGGCAGCTCAGATAGCAAAGACTCATCATCCGGTCATGAAAAACAGGCTCCTGTGGAACAGAGTAACTTGTGCATCAATGGCAGTCACATATACTGTGAAGAGCCGCCACCTCGGACTTCTCGCATCAGCTCAAACTTCAGTCTGTCCAGTTCAGGCCATGGATCAATGGAAGATGTCCCTGAAAACTCTCCTCCATCTGAGTCACAAAAGGCAATGGGGCAATATTCACCTTGGGAGGAAGAGGAGGAGGAGGAGGAGGAGGAGGAGACATCTGAAGTAGAAAACCGAAAAGAGAGTGTGAATGAATCAAGGAGGACTTTAATGGAGGAGGAGCGGAAAGAAGAGGAGAAGATTAGGAGGCAACAAAAGAAGCTTGAGAGTTTGGCTGAGGACAGTGAAAGACAAGAGGAAGAGGAGACAAGAAAGGCTGAAGAAGAGGAAGTTAAAAGGGTGCAAGAAGAAAAGATTAGAAGAGAAGAAGAGAAGAAAAGACGGGAGGAAGAGGAGAGGGTTAGGATGAAAGAAGAGCATGAAAGATTGGCAGAGGAAAAGAGACTACAAGAACTAGAGAGAAGGAAACTTGAGGAGGAAAGGGTTAGAATTGAGAAAGAGAAGAGGAGACTAGAAGAAGAAGAGAGGGCTAAGATGGAAGAGAGAAGGAGAGAAGAAGAGCAAAAACTAGCAGAAGAAAAGAGACTTGAGGAAGCGAAAAGAGCTCAGGAAGAGAAGAGAAGGCAAGAAAAAGAGGCAAAAATGGCAGAGGAAAAGAGATTACAGGAACTAGAGAGAAGGAAACTTGAGGAGGAAAGGATTAGAATTGAGGAAGAGGAGAAGAAGAGATTAGAAGAAGAGGAGAGGGCTAAGATGGAAGAGAGGAGAAGGCGAGAAGAAGAGCAAAAACTAGCAGAAGAAAAGAGACTAAAAGAACTAGAGAGAAGGAAACTTGAGGAGGAAAGGATTAGAATTGAGGAAGAGAAGAAGAGACTAGAAGAGGAGGAGGGGGTTAAGATGGAAGAGAAGAGAAGACGAGAAGAGCAAAAACTAGCTGAGGAAAAGAGACTTGAGGAAGAGAAAAGAGCTCAGGAAGAGAAGAGAAGGCAAGAAGAAGAGGCAAAAATGGCAGAGGAAAAGAGATTACAGGAACTAAAGAGAATGAAACTTGAGGAGGAAAGGATTAGAATTGAGGAAGAGAAGAAGAGACTAGAAGAAGAGGAGAGGGCTAAAATGGAAGCGAGGAGAAGGCGAGAAGAAGAGCAAAAACTAGCAGAAGAAAAGAGGAGACTTGAGGAAGAAGAGAGAGTTAGAAAGGAAAAAGAAGAGAGGAGGAAGGAGGAAGAGAGAAGACAAAAAGAGGAGGAGTTTCTGAGAAAACAAAAAGAAGAGCGTGAGAAAAAGAGAATACAGCTGGAGCAAGAAAGGAGCCAGAGGGAGGAAGAAGAGAGGATTAGAAAAGAGGAAGAGAAGAAAATACGAGAGGAGGAGCAGGAACGAGCTAGGAAAGAAAAGGAAGAATATGAGAGACTGGAGGAGGAAAAAATGCGACAGGAGGAACAAAGAAGAATTGAGGAAGAGGAAAAAGTTAAAAAGGAAAAGGAGGAAAGGGTTAGGATGGAGGAAGAGATAGTGAGGAGAAAAGAGGAAAAAGAGAGGGCTAGAAAGGAAAAGGAAGAAATGGAGAGGTTGGAAGAACAGAGACTACTAAAGGAACAAGAAATGAGAAGGATTGAGGAGGAGCAGAAAGTTAGAAGGGAGGAAGAGGAGAGGATTAGGAGAGAGAAGAAAGAAGTGGAGGCAAAGAAGCTGGAAAAGTCCACGAGAAATGCAGAAGAGCCAGAAAGGAAGGAAAACAAAACAAAAGATGAAGGTAGAGCTGCGGGGGAGAAATCCAAAGTGAGCAGTTCTGCAGAAGTCACTTCCACTAATCCGTTTGATGAAAACTTCTCATGCAACCCCTTTGAGGAGATTCCCGATTCCCCCCACGGCAGCGCAGCCAAAGTGGCAACGGTTCAGCAAAGGTTA
Organism: Archocentrus centrarchus; assembly: GCF_007364275.1. Taxonomy (NCBI): domain Eukaryota; kingdom Metazoa; phylum Chordata; class Actinopteri; order Cichliformes; family Cichlidae; genus Archocentrus; species Archocentrus centrarchus. The sequence goes on along the minus strand of NC_044357.1, from coordinate 10,156,930 downwards.
GTTAAAGCTGTACGCTACGTGGATCACAACCACTGCAATAAATGCATCATTTAATAATATTATATTTGTAGGTGTTAATTCACACACATCCTCCTTAATTCTTAAGAACCGTCACATTCAACGTCTGGAGACATTTCTCCAAGCGTGAGACTGATATTGTTAAGCATAGTTTGCTAAAAGGAATCATTATGACCGCTCGGTGTTCCGGGGTTAAAAGCAGAGCAGGATAGCATCAGGAACAGAACAGAAATGAAGGTAGGGAAGCTGAATTTGAATGCTTGGTTAACAATATGATGATAATGATGATAATTAAAATATAGAAAAGGTGTTATCTGAAGTTACTTTATCTGCTGTTCAGTCAGCCACAGGTCAGCAGCAGTTCTTCTCAGCACTTCTCTTTTTACTGGAACATAAAAGTGACGCGAGCCTGAACATTACGCAGCCGTGCGTGTTAGTTTGGACGAGTGTTCAGGCTGGGCTGAAAGATTTGGGCTCTTTGCATAGTTTTACCTCATAATGTGAAGTGAAAAATGGCTAGGAACTTTGGGAAGAACTCAGTTTGAGGAGTAGTAGAGTCAAAGAAACTTCAGTTGTTCTCGGCACATTAAAACACACATTTCTTTTATTATTTTTTTCTTTTTTTAGCTTTTCATTTTACACATATTTAAACTGAGAAAACTGTGTTCTTCTTTGGTTGTTCTGTAACATAGCAATAGAGTTTGTCTTTATTATTTTTCACATTATTAAAAACCAGTTTGTTTTTTTTTCTTGCATCTTTAGTCTATTTTGACTCCCCCTGTTGGCATTCCTGTAATTAAATGCTGAAGTATGCCTAGCTGTCATAGTCTTTTCTCATTTCCAGGTGTCAGTCTGCTGTGTCATCAGTGGGAAGTAAGACGGTTTCCCTGGATGAAAAGGACCTGATTAGTACTCAACGAGAAAAGCGACCAGCTCCTCAGCCGCCAGGAAGGAGTCAAGCTGAGAAAGAGACTCACAGGGAGCAGGATGTGTCGGCACGACATCTGGCACAAATTACCAAGCAAAGCAAAGACAAAGATGTCAAAACTGTCAGTGTTCCCCCTCAGCGCTCGGTGCAAATGATCGCTCCACTGAGCAGGTCTCCCACAGATTCAAAGAACTCCCAGAGCCTGATGCAAAGTAATAACGCTAATGGAACAACAAGTGCAGCCAAGCACAGTAAACGTCCTGCACCGTCCATACCTCATCCTGCGGAAGAAAAGCAGTCATCTGAACAAAAAACAAGCTCTAATCTAGGTGGTGCAGAGACCAAACAAGTTAAAGTTTATGGCTTAAATCCATTTGAGGATGAGGATGATGAAGATGAAAGTGAACTCACGGGCCAAGATGACACAACGGTCTCTGGTGGTGCTGGTTCAGTACGCTGGCCTGCAGCTGGGTCACAAACTGGTGATAAAGATGCTGCCTCTCAACCAAAAATCAAATCCTTAAAGATGGCCCATGCTCCCCCACCTCCTGCAAAGGATGACATCACCTCGAGCACTTTAATGAACCCCAACACCGAAGGAAGCCATGCTGCGGAGGATCGAAGTGCAGCTGCACCTGATAACAGTGCACCGCAAGCATGCGACCCCCATTCTGATGCCACAAGTCCCGTGCACGTCCAGGAGAGTCTGCTCCAAGAGTCCCAGTCCCTTAAACTGCAGAGTATAGCGGAGGCAGGTGTGAAGAAGGATGGGGCACCCACACCTTCACGCAGGTGAGATGGTTAAGATGCTGGAAAGAAAGGCAAAAAAAAAAAAAAACTAACTTTTACATTACTATATTCAAAAAGATTCATCATTATGCACATTTCAGTTGTATTATTTGCCAGGTTCAATCCCATTAGCTTTCACTGATATAGTCACAAACAGTAAATGTGTATTCTTTACAGTGTAGTAAGCTTGATGTGGATAAACTAACTCAGTGTTGTTATTATTGAGTATTATTTTCAGTTGAATTGACTGTTGAATAGATTTGTTTTTCTCGCATGGTGATACAGTTTCCTTTTACTTCCATTCAACAAGTGCTCACATCTGTTTTTATGCTTTGTTTTCTCATCATTTCAGGCTTCAGCCTGTAAGACCCCTTAATCCTCTCGAGCAGCAGGGTGCCTCAGTTGTTCAAGGGGAAAATCAAAACAAATCCACAGGGATCCTCAGTGGAGTTCAGGACAAAACAAAGGTATTTCTTTCTTCCCCTCTGGTTTAAAAATAAATAAATAATAGATTTTCAGCAAGAAATGGACCGATGGAATTTAGATTTTTTTTTTTTGTATCCTGACACCTTTGGTTTGATTTTTAAAAATGATGCTTTGTTTCTCCACAGGTGAGTGACAGTGGGATGAAAGGGCCTTACTCCCAGCTGACTCGGGAGGAGCTGATCTCTCTGGTCTTGAAACAGGAGAAACAGCTCTCGGAGAGAGATCATAAGATATCGGAGCTGGAGCAGTACATTGATAATTTACTTGTGCGGGTCATAGAAGAGAAGCCAAGTATCCTCATGTCCATAGGCACTATGAAGAAAGCTGCTTAGGTACCTTTGCAGGTGTCACTGTATCCTTGCTGCACTTAATCTGTCCTGTTATCAGACTTTATTCACATCAGTTCCACATTAGAAATCTCACTTTAAAGACATCTCAAATAAACACAACTGGAATATTTTTGTTGTACAGTGTGGGGGACGCTTCAGATTTCAAAGATATATCACCTAATAAAATTAAAGATTTGAAAAAATTCTTAAAAATCTGAGCTATTTCAGCTAAAGCATTCAGTTCGCAAATAGTCTGTAGTTCTTTATATAATCAATAAAGTTAGACATTTGTTTCACGTGAGACTTTGAAGAACATCTGTTTTATATATTTGGTCGTGGCTTTCATGTTGAACTGAATGTTTCTTCTAGAAATAATTTTGATAAAAGTCGAATCGACCCAGAAAAGCAAACCTGCTGCAATTCATGGCCAAAACGTGCAGCTGATTTCTCTCTGTAGAGCTTCGTGTCCTGGTCGACATGATGCTGCTGATCTCCATGTGCACTTTAAGTAGCTCACACTATTGACATGACACTGAATATGGTTTTTACTGCTTTAATAAATTTGCAAAATAAAATAAAACCTTGAATTAATGCAAACACTGTCTGCTGATATTCTTTTTTTTTTTTTTTTTTTTTTTTTAATATTGAATCAGCCAATCACATGATATCAACTCAGTGCATTTAGTTATGTAGATTGGAGTCAAAACAACCTGAATTTCAAACTGAGCATCAGAAAGGGGAAGAATGATGAATTGGTGATTTAAGTGACTTTGAATGTGGCGTTGTTGTTGGTGCCAGATGGGCAGGTCTAAGTACTTCAGAAACTGCTCATCTACTGGGCCTTTCCTGCACAGCCATCTCTGGGTCCATAGAGAATGGCCATAAAAAGAGAAAATGTCTTGTTGATGTCAGAGGTCAGAGGACAATGGCCAAACTGTTTCAAGCTGATCAGAAAGCAAAAGACGACCACTTGTTGCAAACAAGGTATGCAGAAGAACGAACGCACAACATGTTGAATCTTGAAGCAGATGGGCTACAGCAGCTGAAGACCACACTTTGTGCCATTCCTGTCAGCTAAGAACAGGAATCTAGTCTCAGTTCCATAGAGCACCTTTGAGATGTGGTGGAACAGATTCCCATCATGGAAGTGCAGCTGACACATCTGCAGTATGTGATATAGACCAAAAATCTGAGGAACATTTTCAGCACCTTGGGGAGTCTGTGACATGAAGAATTAAGGCAGTTCTGAAGGCAAAAGTGGATCCAGCCTGGAACTAACAAGGTTTACCTAATAAAGTTGCATTTGAGTATTAATACCAGTCAGAGCTGTGCTAATAAATGGAAAGCACCATTACAAATTTATTTAGAGGCAACATAAATTTATCCTTTAATTAAACAAAACACTAGCGGTATGTAAATAATGTAAAAGCATGTAATACAGCATGAATAACCATACTCGCCACAAACATCAGTTACACATTTCTTACAAAAAAATATTAAATCATTGCTGTTTTTTGTTTTGTTTTTTTAACCATTGCCTGGCCAGCTGCTGTCTTGTGCTGTGTGAAATTAAACCCACTGTGTCGTGCATCACGTGGTTCAGTCGACTGGCAGTATTTTTAGAATCGAGGATAGCCGTGCTGTAACATTTGATCTCCTTTTGAAAAAAATATAATGGTTAATCATTAAAAAAAAAATCCAGTCATGTAGAGGCTAAAGTTGTTTAATCACATCATTGTCAACATGTTGGATATTTATGTCACATTTTTGCTAAGCTTGGTTTGTCTAAAGATAATCAGCTTTGATATCATTTTATGCAGCACAAAACGTGATGTTCTTAGATATATTTTCAAGGATTGGTCATGAACAGATTTTGATAATTTGAAACAAACAATCCAGTAATATGAGCACAAATGGGAAACTTGCCTTGAAGAGTTCTTGAGGGCTCAAACTGTGAAATTCTCTGTACCGCAGGGTGGAAATCAGCTTCTATTCAGAGTATCTTACAGCAGCCACAACATATTCAGTTGGTCTGCATGTGCAAAGGACATTACCCTAGAAGATTATGAACAATAAAACTGTAATCACAGTAAGGCATGTGAGAAAATCACTCCATTTTAAATTGTCAAATTCTCTGGTTGCAACATCTTTTCTCCTTCTGCACAAAGCTGTCAGTGAACTAGACTAACATCACCAGTCTTTGTATTCAGGAATAATTCTCATATTATTAAAATTCTTGTGTTTTATGATTTATGGAAGGTAGACTGAAGCAGAACTGTGAACAGGGCCCAATATTCTTTTTTTTTTTTTTTTTTGTGCTTGATAGTTTCAGGCTGTAAAAGACTTGATTTTAATCCATTTTAATCACAAATGAACGTGTGGGTTTTTGGAAGTGTAAAATTTGTTGCTGGCAGTGTGGGACTTTGCTCTGTCTCTCTTTGTCCAACCTTCATGAGACTGAGTGATAGCTTAGGTTAAGAAAGCAACTGGTCAGAGAACTTATCAGATATGATGCAAAACCTATAATTCATAATGTGAGGGGAGCTCTGCAGCAGCTGCATCCTAATTTCTTCTTTCTTCCTGCTTTCTAGTTTTTGCTGCCTCTTCCATGTTGGGAATCTTGGACTCTTTGTCCTATATTGGTGTTGTGTTTCCCATTTAACACAGTGCCCAGTGAGCAGAAGAGTGTAAGTGCTCACTGAGTTTTGCAACCTGGGAATTTATTTCTGGGAATTATTTGCTTACCCAGTTGCCCTGCAGCCTTGCTGGCTCTGGCTCCATTCTCAGGGTACCAGCCTGCTTAGTCCAATTCTCTACTCTGGACACCCGCATGACTCAATTATATCTGCCCCCAGCCCCTACAGCGTGCTTGATTATTCAAGACTCCTGCACGCCTCCGATAACAGCTTCACTCATTCAATAAGTTCAGCAATCAGCAGCGCGCCTCTGAGTTTTTGTCTGCATGCAACACATTCTGATATCCTTTTATCCCTTCATTTTGGAACAAGTAGCAAAGGCTGGAAGTAGCTGACAGTGATCTCTCTGTTATGCATTATGGGTTGGTGACCAGTTGTTTTAACCTATTTTAAGTTATCCTACTGTAGTTTTGTGTGTTGACAGATTTAATATGTTAGCATTTTACAAACTGGGAGGAGAGGTGCATTTTAAGAAAGGTGAGAGAGTGTCAAAGGAGCTTTTACGCTCTTATGAGAAACTGTGGATCCAACATTACCCGCAGTATCTGCAGTAGGTAAATATTTTAAATACAAATTTTGCATTCCATGAAGGGACTGTACAAAATTAACTTTTGTCTAAATATGAGCCATAAGTTTTCAGAGATATTTTTAAATTCTTATTCTTTTTTTTAATATAACATGAGTCCACAGTTGCCTCAGTTTTGCTGAACGTCTTTCATACCACTGGTAATTTCCTCCATTGTTTTTTGTTCCTGTCCTGCCATGTTCATGCTCTCTGCAGCAGCATTCGCTGTTGTTCACCTGCTGCCTCATTCTTGTGTGAGTCTTCATCTTGATTGTGACGACGTCTGTGATGACGTCTTTTGCCGCCTTGTTCTTTTGTGAGACTTCATGTGTGACTGCTCGCACTACTTGAACTGTACTCTTTTGTGCCTTTTTTTGTTGTTGCTTTTCTTCTGCATCATTCTTTCCTTTTATTTGATACCTGTTCTTTTTACTGAAAGTCCTCTCTGCACTCACATTTTCTCTTGTTCATTACTGTCTCATTCTCTGCGTTGCCCTCATGTCACACTGATTTAATCCTGTGAGTCGTACTCAAAGTAAGTAATTTATCCTGCTGTCATGAGTAGCCTACATGCCCCCTCTAACAGCTCTTTCTTCCTCAGTCTTTTTAGTCTCGCATGCTGATGGCACCATAGTAACATCACCAGAATTTCTTATTCCATGGCCTGAATTTCATTCATGTCTAATGACTTTCCTTGTTGTTTACTACTCAAGTCTCTCACTCCATTTTGCATTTATAAGATAAGACCCAAAGCTGATGATGTATGGTGCTAAAGGAGTTTATAGGTCTACAGAGGTCGCGATAGCCGCAACACTCAACACTGCCCCGAATCACCAAGAGCAGCAGGGGAGCGATGATAGGCTGCTCTTTGTAGACTTTAGCCAGGCATTTAACACTATCCTCCTTCACAAACTGGTGACCAAACTGACAGACATGGTACTGTCTTAATACTTACCGACGACTGCACCCCCACCGACTCCAGAGCAGCTGTCTGGTTTGTGTACTGTAGGAATAACAACCCGATCCTTAACATCACAAAGAACAAGGAGCTGATTATTGACTGCAGGAGGAAGAAAATGGACATTCAGCTCATTTTCATGAGTGGGGAGTGTGTGGAGAGGGTTTCGGACTTCTTATTCTTGGGCTTGAACATAGAGGAGGAGCTCACCTGGAATGCCAACCCCCACCGAGGATCCTCAGGAAGAACCACCTCAGTCAAAAGCTGCTTGTGTCCTCCTATCGCTGCTTAGTAGAGAGCATACTGACATACTGTGTGTGGTTTACCAACTGCACAACAGCAGAGAGAAAAGCACTCAAGAGGGTTGTCACCACTTCCCAGAAGATCACTGGATGTCCTTTTCCCTTATTATTATTATTATGTATGACCTTGACTATAAAGGGATATAGAAAGTTTGGATTCGATGATTAACCCATGTCTCTGTGCTGTTAATAATCTTTGTTTTTCTGACCCAAGCTTCCATCCAATCAGCCATCCATCTGAGATGTGTCTTCTTCTTTATATCTCCTTATTGTCTATAAGCTGCATCTAACAGTGAGAAAACAGACAGGGGAACTAAGCTCTTATGAAGATACATTAATTATTAATTAATTGTTGAGTAAACAATTTTGTAATTAAACCGTCACTGCCACTCATAAAAACACACAATTCTGGAACACATAAAATATATATCTAAGAACGACAAACACAGGTAAAAGTCACATTTCCTGCTTCACAGACATTAGTGTCCCTAATAGTGTCATTTATTTAATATTTAAATGTGTCTGGAGCTGAAATTCTGTAAAATGTGACTTCAAATATGCAAAAAATGTAGCTCAGTTAATAATTTAAAGGTCAGAATAGGTTTGCATTGACATGTAGTATATCTATGTTAGTAACTATAATGAAAAGAGAGAAGTGATGAAAAGAAAATGTTGCCCTGGTAACCACTATATGCAAAAGCATAAAAGGGACATTAATATAAATTGCTCTGTTTGTAACTTCTACCCAGAAAGAGTTGTTCATCTGTTTTGGTGTTGTTAGCAGACTAAACAATTTTGGAGAGACCTCAGCAGATTTTTCTTTGATTGTCTAATTTTGTTTTACGCTGGGAAAATGTTGTTTTTGGTTTCCATAATTCTGCTAAGAAAGAAGGTAAATGCTACTTCTTAAAAAACTGGATTTTATTTTTGGCAAAATTCTTCAGTCATAGAAGTAAATTTAGTAAGAAAACCTTTGGTTTTGTGGTCTTCAGAAAGGCTATGGAGCATTTAATTACTTACTGATTCAGCAAATCAAAAGGTTATCAAATCATTTAATTTATGTTCCACATCAGCTCATCTCTTTGTTTGTTTGTTCTTCTTTACAATAAAATAATTTATTTTAAAAAAGGAAAGAAATAAAAACTAAAATCACTGCAGTTAAGCTTAAATGAAAGTTTATTTTTGATTTGCTACAGTGCCTACAGTCACCCTACTCAGCCTTCTTGATCGGTAGACAGAGGCCATAAAGCGCTTATGGGTGGGCTGCTGGTTACATTTTTTCCAGCCTTTTCAAACTGTGTAAACATTGCTTGTGTCTTAACACCCTTTCTGTTATGACTAGTTGATCCCAGAGGTTTGAACCTTTAGACATGAATATCTTTACAAACGTGACCGATTTAACACCACCGATCGGAACCTTCTAGGATCGGAACGTTGTTTCTGTCCGGACACATTATCGGGCTGTTTCCTGGAGACCGGTGGTGGCTACGTTAATTGGTCGTTGATAGTTTCAGAGAGTAGCAGGACATCGTGTGTTTTTGCAAGTGTTCCTGACACTTTAATACCTGTTTCATATCTTTAGCTGCTCTTTATGCGGCGGCAGGTTCTCCGACGGTAATGTCTGCTGCGGGTATGAGCTGTCCGGGCTGCGGCTCCACAAACATTGTAGACGATGATCTGTACTCACAGGCTCAGCTGGTGTGTGTGGACTGCGGCTCGGTGGTGTCGGAGGGAGTACTGGCCAATGATCCAGTGGGAGGTTCAGGTACGAAAATAAGGCTGAGATCCAGTCTGTCCGGTTGAAATTACCTCTTAAATGTGAAAATTTATTAAGGACCCTTCAGAGATTTAGTTATGATGTTTTTTGGGGGGTGAGCTCGCCAGGACAAACTTCAAAGCACTGAAAGCGAGTGGGACCCTTTACATTTGAAAAAAAAACTTGTCTGTGCTCTCTGGTGGACAAATTATGTAATGAAGATACTTATTTTCCTCAGAGTTTGGCATTTCTATAATTTAGTACCATGTTACATGTACGCTCACCAGACACTTTATTAGGTACACCTTGCTGGTAGCGAGTTAGACCCCCCCTTTGCCTTCAGAACGGCCTTAATTCTTCATAGCATAGATTCAACAAAGGGCTGGAAATTATGCTCAGAGATTTTGGGCCATATTTGCATGAGTCACACAGATTTGTCAGCTGAACATCCAGGAAGTGTCTCCCATCACACCACATCTCAACGGCCCTCTATTGGATGGAGATCTGAACAGTGTGGAGGCCCTTTGGCTCCAGTGACTCACTGTCATGTTCAAGAAACCAGTTTGAGTTAATTTGAGCTTTGTGACATGACACATTATCCTGCTGGAAGCCCAAAGTGTGCCAAGAAAATAACCCCCACATTATTACACCACCAGCAGCCTGAACAAGGCAGGATGGATCTGTGTTCATGTTGTTTACATCAAAATTCTGACCCTACAATCCAAATGTTGCACCAGTCCAGTTTTGGTGAGCCTGTGTGAACTGCAGCCTCAGTTTCCTTTTCTTAGCTGACAGGAATGGCACCCAGTGTGGTCTCCTGCTGCTGTAGTCCAGTTGCTACAAGATTCGATATTGTGTTAAGAAGTGCTGTTCTGCATACTGTGATTATATGCAGACGTTAAGGTAATGTACAGTTCAAAGCAGTCTGGGCATTCTCCCCTTACTTCTGAGGTCAGCAAAGCATTTTTGTCCACTGAATTGCTGCTCACTGGGTTTTTTTCCCTCTTTTTCTGACCATTCACTGTAAATCCCAGAGATGGTTGTGTGGTAAAATCCCAGTAGATCAGAAGTTTCTGAAGTTCCTTAATCACCCTTGTTCCCCACTCTGATGCTCAGTTTGAACTTCGCCAGGTCATCTTGACCATGCCGTGTCAGCAGGTTTGTCTCCAGTCTCATTGTACGTCCTGTATAATGACAATAAAGGCATTCTATTCTATTCTATGTGATTCACTGATTAGATGATTTTGTGTTTTTTGCAGTTGAACACTTGTTCCTAAAAAGGTGGCTTTGCGTGTAGATCCACAGACACATCTGTTTATCTACAATATTCTGGCATTAGCTTGGCTGGTGTAATGATTTCGTTTTGCTAGGGGTTGAAAAGGTCATATAGTGTCAAATAAACACATATTTTTTTTTTCTTTTTTGCTGCTGACTGGTGACCACAATAGTACCAAAATTCTCTTCAGTGCTTAAATGTTTTAACAGCTTCTAGGAATAATGGCTACAAACTCCTCTTTTATTCTCTGCCACTGACAGTTTGGTTAAACACAAACTTGTTTAGATTATGCATCAAGACAGGCAGTCTCTAGAAGGGCAGGTAATAAAGTGGGACCCACCCCTAAGGTCCTTATAATTGGACAGGATTCTGCTTTCATGTGCCGCATTCATATTGAATGTGCATGGTATGGTCTCATTAGCTGTAACATTTGAGGTGCCACAATGCTGCTGCAGTTCAAGAAACTTTAACAAATTCAAACTTAATTTCTTACAAAGATTGAACACAAATAATAAGATGTGAGTCCTGCAAAAGCAAACAAAAGAGGAAGAAGAACCAACACGAACCAACCCCACTAGGGGCCATCAGATGCAGGCTTCTCCCTCTTCTCCTTATTAAACTAAACTAATAAAACTAAAAAAGCAAACAGGACTGCTGGTAACACTCAGTCCAACTAATAATTGTTAAACAAAACTGCAAATGCAACTGAGGTATAATGCTGGTGCTGATGGAGATGAGGCAGAGTGAGACAGAGCCCCAGTGCTCCATCTTCTCTTCCTTTATATGTGTGCAGGTGAGCCTTCTGCACTCAGTCAGCACTGGGGATGAATCAGAGAGAAGAGAGTAGGTTATAAATGATGACGAAACACAGTAGCTGGATGGTAGATGTGCCAGTGCACTAAGACACATAACATGTGGGACCTCATCATCTAGCTTTTAACAGGTCACATGGAAATTTCAGAGGTCTGGTCTGCCTTGAGGTAGCAATAAATTGTCTACTCCTCAATATGGGGCAATAACTAGGACGTGTAAAGTAATATCCATATGAAAGAGACTTATAAGTAAGCCAGGGCCATATATGGTGCAGCCCTATCTGGTGTGTCTTAAAATGAAGAAGTATGAGGAGCATAAAGCCCTGCAGACCAGTAAAATTTTGGTTGCATTTAAATTATGCTAGCAGGTCTGAAGGGCTAGGAGATATAACTCTTTACATTTCATCACTTTTTGTCTCTTAACCTTGATTATGTTTCCCTCTTGCAGATGTCAGCTTCAGTCGAACCACAGCTGTGGCCAAAAAGCCGTGCGCAAACCAGATCAAAGGTGAGGTCTTCCCCTCCAAAGGGAGCGTTCCCTTGCTTACTTTGGTGAAGTTATTGCATAGCAATTCAACCCCGTTGCTCATTCATTTGCTCAAATGCATTTGTTTTACACCTACAGGTCTGCAGCGCGTGAAAGCCATATGTCGGATTCTGATGGTCAACAGTGAGATTGAGGCTCTCTCACAGACGTACTACAAGATGGCCTACGAGCATAAAGCCTTCCTCAAAGTGAGCCTTCAGAAGAAAGATATTCTCACTGGTTGCTGCGTGCTTGTAAGCTGCAGGCTGCTCAACTGGCCCATTACCATAGGAACCATCAGCTGTCTACTGGATGCCGACCCAATGATGGTGGGAGCAGTTTATCAAGAAATGGTCAAGAACCTCAGCATCGAGGCCCCGATCGTCAACGTCACCGATGTAATAGAAGCTCACTGTCACGAGTAAGTGAAGATCTTTGAGCTCTGCAGTTCTCAGTCCTTAAATACTAAGTAGAAAGTTCAAAATGACTCATTTCTTGCAGTTGTAGAATAGCAGGAGATGAATATCTTCCAACTGCGGCCTATTTAAACTTCCCCATGCATTCTTATTTTCCTCAGTATATGAATGTTGCATTTAAAAGCGAATTTACTGGTAGACCTTAAATAATTATCCTTGATTATTTTAGATGTAGTTATTAGCTTTTATTTAAAAACTACCATGTTTAGTATACAGGAATGTTTCATTTTGTTTTTGGTTGTTTGTTTTTTGGTTGCTTTTGATAAGATATAAAATAAAAAGCAGATTTTTCTGACTTTAACATCCTTTTTTCTCTTGGCCTGACCTGATTCTTAAAGAGGTGCTTGTGTCTGCATCAAACTTTAAAACCTGTTTCGTTGGAGTCATTTGAGGTTAACTGTGTTTATCTGAAAAGCTGCTTGTTAAAATATAAAGCTGTCAGTGCTCTAAATGATTTACCAGCTCAGTCTTTATCTAAAATTCACTGAGAACATTTCTCTTTGACAGATACAAAATTAGCTCAGTCGATGTTCCTGAAGAATTGGCTGAGAACTCGAGGGACTTGACCAAACGAGCCGTGGCTCTGGTGGAGCTGGCAGCAGATTCCTGGATTGTGACTGGCCGTAAGCCCATCCCTATAATGATGGCAGCAACGTATTTGGCCTGGCAATCCTTGAAACCCAACAAGCATCGCCTGAAATTCTCCCTGGACAAGTTCTGTCAGATCGCCAAAGTGAAAAAGCTCAAGCCTGCTATGAAGAGAGTAGCTGAGATTAAGGAGGTGCTGTGTAAGCTTGGCAAGGAAATCCCCTGGGTCGGAGGAGCAATGACACCAAATAATGTTATTCAGCAGGTTGAATGCATTCTCCAGCACAGGTATGCCCTGCTAAGGAGGGCTATGAGAACCCACGAGGATGCTCTGCTGGAGGAGAGTCAAGCCAGCTGTGCCGAGCCTCCCCTTGAAGAGACTGCTTCCTCCCAAATCTCAGAGTGTGTCGATCAGACTCCAGTTACATCTGTTGTGAAACAAAATGGATCGAATGCTAATGGGAAAGAGCAACCAGGAGATGGAGACAATAATCCACATGCACTGCCAGAGCACAGCGCCACTCAGGAGAGCCAAGATCCACCAGGAAACTGGGGGAAAAGAGTTCTGTTTGCTCCCCCGTGTGTTATTCATCCTAAGAAAAGGCGAGTGGATCAGCGTGAACACAAGGATGTGACCGGTGATGAGGAAATCTCTGACAGCGAAATTGACTCATACATTCGCACTCCTCGGGAGGCTCGAGACTTTGCTCTAATGCAGCAGATGTTGCCTTTATCTGACAGTGGTAAATCATAACCCAGTAACTGCTTAAGGGATGGGGTTGAATATTTAAGTTTATCTGCAGTTTATTTTTTATGACTGTTTTACTCAGGATGCAGATATTTTCATTATATATGACTGAGAACTGATTTATGTAATGTTATACAGTCCATGTAACAGACTGTATCTTTTGTGTTGCTGCTTATACTTGGTTCACTTTCAAAATCTTCACTCAGCACTTGAAAATGTAGCATAAGAAATTTATTCTGTACAAATATTTTCTTTTAATAGAAATGGGAATAAAGTGCCCGATTGAAAAGATACACCATGTTCATAGTGTGCGATGGCATTTCATGATTTTATGTTCTTTTCTTTTTACAGTACAGCTCTCATCACTTAAAGGTACAATAATACACGGCTGTAAGTGAAGCACAGCACAGGGGGCCACAGCAAACAAAAAATCCTCAGGAACATGCTAAACATACACATACTGCAGTGAAGTAGAGGTACAAAGAATCAATGAATGTGTTTGAGTGGGACTGGTAGTTAGTCAAATATACACACATCAGCCACTTTATTAGGCACACCTTGGTAGTACCAGGTTGGACCCTTTTTGCCTTCAGAACTGCCTTAATTTTTCATGGATGGTGCGGATTCAACAAGGTGCTGGAAACATTCCTCAGATTTTTTTTTCCATATTGATATGATAGCGTCACACAGTTGCTGCGTTTTTGTCAGCTGCACACCCTAAAGGAGCTCTACTGGATCGAGATCTGGTGACTGTGGAGGCCGATTAGTACAGTGAACTCGTGTTCCAGAAATCAGTGTGACACTGTGGCCATAAAGGGATGAAGATAGCATCAATACTCAGGTAGCCTGTCACGTTTCAGTGATGCTCAGTTACTGCTAAGTGGCTCAAAGTGTGCCAAGAAAATATCCTCCGCACTGTTACAGTACCAGCCTGGACTGTTGATACAAGCAGGTCGTACTTTCATGTTTACACCAGATTATCTAAATGTTGCAGCAGAAATCAAGACTCAATCAATTTTGCTGAACCTGCACAAATTGCAGCCTCAGTTTCCTGTTCTTAGCTGACAGGAGTGGTGCCCAGTGTGGTCTTCGCTGACAGGCGGGGTCTTCTGCTGCTTCAAGGTTCAATGTGCTGTGCATTCAGAGATGCTTTTCTGCATACCTTGATTATAGCCATTGCCTTCCTATCAACTTGAAGCAGCCTGGCCATTCTCCTCTGGCACCAAAAAAAAAAGCATTTTCTGCCAGAGAACTGGATATTTTCTCTTTTTCAGGGCATTCTCTGTAAACTCTAGAGACAGTTGTGTGGGAAAATTTTAGTAGATCAGCAGTTTCTGAAATACTCAGACCAGCCTGTCTGGCTATGCCATGTTCAAAGTCACTTAAATCACCTTTTTTCCCCCCATTCTGATGTGCAGTTTGAACTTCAGCAGGCTGTCTTTGACTGTGTCCACATACCTACATGGAATGGCTGATGAAATATGTTTCAACAAGCAGTTGAACACCTAATAAAATAGAGGTATCCTAATTTAGGTGAAGAAGGTAGTGTGTATAAAATAAGTCAGGTAATCAAAGGATGTGTTTGTGTACGACTGGTAGATCCTAACACGATCCAGTTTATTAATACACAGTTTCTCGCACCAATGGACAACATTTGGAAGAGTTTTCTTCTGTGCTTCATGTATGAAGTGTCTCATATACTCTCATATATTTATGGACAGAAATCTGACCCAAAATCAAAACCACAAAGTTCAATTTTTAAAATTTTTCTTTTTCCTGACAGACCTTTTTTGTGACAACACCGCAAACTGTAAGTACAACTCTTCTGGATATATGAGCCCTGTGGAGTATAATGAGCCCTTTTTTTGCTAAAGTCATGCTGACATATTCTAGCACATTCAGGGTCGTGGTATTGTATGTGCTGGCTCTTTGTTGCATGAACTAGAAATACTTTTTATTACAATACAACCATCCCTTAAGATTGCAGCTAACCTGAGCATTTCCTATTCTGAGAAGTCATAATGTCTGCTGTGGAAAAAGCCTATTGTGCTAAGCCTTCATTGTGTTGAGTGAACATGCAATTTTAGTTTCACTTCACCCAAAAAAGTTTGTTTAAATTGGAAATATCTCACTGAATATTACTGTGATCGAATACAATCCAGCTTAAAATTCAAAATTCACCACAATCATAATGGAAGCAAGCTATTTGCTCTATCCTGTTATGTATATGAACTGCGGACTCGGTGGTGTCTTTTAAAAAACAGCTAAAAACTCATCTTTTTAGGCTTGCATTTGGTTAGTTTATTTTCTATTTTATTTTATCTTATTTTATTTTATTTTTATATATATATATATATATATATATATATATATATATATATATATATATATATATATATATATATATATATATATATATATATATATATATATAATATATTTTTGTCCTCCTTATTCCAGTTGTAATTTGTTTTAATGTTGTGAAGCACCTTGTGATCTATGTCTTCAGAGGTGCTATATAAATAAAATTTTACTTACTTACTTACTTACTATTTTGGAGAGCCAGACTCAAGAGCTGAAAAATGAAGCAGACACAGAAGTGCCCAAAACTGCAGTAACTCTTGTAGCCACTTGAAGCTGGTGTATAAGTGAGTCAGTCCTCACAGGTCCTGTGTTTAGCTCTCCAATTTTACACCATTACATACTGGGATTAAAGTAGGAAAGAACAATCCAAAACAGCAATCTGGCACCTTCTGTTAATGATCGATTAAATTAGATAGCTGGGTAAATACACAATAATATAAAGCAAAACCCTCTACACCTCCCTTTTTCCTTCTTATCACTGTCATGCATTCATGCACGCAGACGTCAAAGTTGAAGATGCAGAAATTCTGCGTGGAGCCATCTAACTAGTGCTGCAGAACGGGAGCGAGATAAAAGAAATGACTTTGTTTTAAGTAGCAGGTGATTTCAGTTTGGATCACAATCTGTCTGCAAGATAAAAGTATGTATTAACTCCTAGCTGCGTATTTTCCAATGAGAAAAAAAGTTAATGTGTGATAAGATGGAGACAGATGTGATAAAGAGAGGACAGGAGAGGAAGATGAGATTATTTTCAAATGTTGAGGACTGCTCAGCCAGTGGCATTTGATAAGATGGAAATTTAAAGCTATGTAATGTCCCAGCTCTAGATGATTTTGATCAGACACTGGATCAGTGTTGCTGATGTAATATTAAAAGCAGATCAATCAGCTTTCAGGTTAAAAGTAAAATAAAGATAAAAAACAAACATGAGCAACTCAGTTACACAAATTTCCTCCTACTTAACTGGGGCCTGTAGTGCTGGAAAACACCAACTCCAGGAAGCAAACATCTTTCTTGGCAAGTATCAAACATACTGATGTAATTGTGGAAGATCAATAAATTATCACATTTTTTTTTCATGTCCTAAACAGGCCTAATTGTTATGCAGACAACACTTTTCATCCTCCTCTTCCGTTTAATTAGCAAATTCAGCTGTGCAGCTGCACTCTGACCAAGTTGGATATAATTTCATTCCCTCTACTGCCGTCACACACACTGGTCTGAAACAGGGAGGTCATTTCATCTCTGCATTTATTCTCAGCTTTTCATGCTACACATTACAGTATACTGTTATTACATGTCACACCACATCATGTACATAATTTAAAACATCCTGTGATCATTATAACACATTTGCATTTATTTATTTATTTTTTTTTACCCTATAAGAACACGAAGGGAAAAAAGCTAAACAAGGAGCACATTTTAGCATTTGAAATTTGTTGACTTTGCTGCAAAGGAACAGATGTGCACACAGAGAACACAAAGCAAGAACCGTGACATCTGCTGTACAAACGGAATAAAACTGGATTACAGTGTAAACAACCAGGCAGCTCATCTGTTATCGGTTCAGCGTAACAACATGCTTAGTGTAGCAGATTGGTAAATGTGGTAGGCATTCTTATTAGAAAGCTGTATTAACTACTTTTTTTGCTTTGTTACAATTTTCTGCCTGGATAACCAGCCTTTCACATTTAGTACAGACTTCCAAAAAAGCCAGAAGAAACAAGAGAAACAAGAGCACGGAAAGCAACATTAAATCAACCACCTGAGTATGATAATTTTTCGGCAGCAATTAAATTATCGAAAAATAATTTGATGACTTAAGCTGCATATTCATCAAACACAGGAAATGTAGGCCTTGGGGACCAAGCTGGTGAATTTAATTTTAAACTACACAAAGATTAGTTCTGACATCAGCCCCATGGTGAAATCAACCACCTTTGTGGTTTCCAAATCCAATTTGAACTGATGGTTTAATTTTCTAGTCATGTCTGGTATATCTGCACCTGTCTGACATGTTTGCTGTTATTTCTGATTAAAAGCTGAAATCCTTCAGATCCTATCTCCTCTAATTCAACAGAAATATTATTAATAAACAAATGAATACAAACATTTTTTTTACTATTAAAAAAATTCTTTCTAGCAACACTGTGGTCCACGACAGAGTTGTCTGAATTCTAACTGCCTGATATTTATGAAATCTGCTCCTGATATGCATCTTCCCCCTGTTGGCAGGGATCCTTATCTTTCAGCTAGTAGCACATGGCAACCCATACAGATGAAATATATGAATCTAAATGGCCACAAAAGTAGCCGGGTGCACTCCAATAAGCTTGCCTTTCTGGTTTGTGCACTCTGAGCTTTCGCCACCCTCAGCTCAAACGATCAACCTTTTCCACAAGATATTTAAAAAGGAGTTGGGAGTGAAGCTTGTGTATATTTATGGTCCAGAGGGGATGAATTATAGTTTAATCGTGCCAGTTAACCAATCCTCCTTTCGCGCTCTCCTTTTTCATTTGAGTTTAGTTTTATTTTCACACATGGAAAAGTATGTTACATGAAACAGGCAACACACTACACCACAACATACATAAACACAAAAACAATACAACAATACCACAAAACATAAAATGACAGTTAATAACAATATCATAACAAAATAGAAATGATTCATTTCATGATTGGTTACTTTTTAAAAACTGTTTCAGTTGGATATTAAAATGATTCCAATCAGGATCAGAAGGCAAATAATTCCACACATTAATACCCCAATGAGGATATCTGCAGTAGTGCCTTACAATTTCCAACTGATGCTCCATGAACCCAGAGCTCTCAGAGGAACCACAAGGTTACAGAGTACCTGGGGAGCAAAGAATGAGAGGGAAGTTCACTCAGAGATGGAGAAAGATATAAGAAGAGGAGAGGAGAAGAAAAAGAGAGGTTACATTTAAAGGTAAGGACTGCTCAGTGGCATCTGATAAGCAGGAAATTTAAGCTTACATTTTTAAAATCAGATATTGGATCTGTATATGATGTGAAGTTATGTTTTGTCATACATCCTGCAAAACAAACTGAGGTATACTAACTTTGTGTTATTCAAAAGTTGCATGAAAATACTGCAGTTTAGAGCAGGATAAACAGGTTAGTTTGCTGTAGTGTGGTGATTTTACAGTAAAGATCTGTGTCAGACTGGGGCACAGCAGCTGTGCTGTTCATGGTCAGAGTTTGGTTCCATCAAGTGTAGCAGAGATGAGTTTGAATTTAAGCCAATGATGCTTAGATTTAGTCACTGAATTCAACATTTATACCAACTGTATACCGTCAGTATAAACACAATACTGTCAGTGTAGGGGTGGAAATCAGCCAAGAAAGCTTGTGAAATACTGGGTTACATCTTGTTGAATTCAGTTGTGTAAATCCACAAAGAGCGAGGGCGCCTGGGTGGCTTAGTGGTGAAGCCGGCGACCACATACACATGTTGCGGTGCAGGTGGCGCGGGTCCACGTCCCGGCCCGTCGCCAATTTGTCCACGTGTCTTCCCCTGTATCTTTCCCCCCATTTCCTGTCTCTCTCCACTGTCACAAAAAGCCGCTGTGGCCAAAAATGCAAAAAGAAAAAAATCCACAAAGAGCAGTAAACCTCAGAACAGCAGCAGCAGATCATAGCCTGTACACAAAGAAAACCTACTGGAGCTCTGCACTACTGGAGCCACTACTACAGATCACAGGGTCCGCCCACCTGCCAAATCCTGCTGTAACCCCTGACTGTACTCAGGGTCACCCTCTACAATGTAGGTAACAGCCAATATAGCATGACAGCATTCATGCTGAGTGCATTCATTAGAATTAGAATTTAGTTTGAAATAAAGTTTGTACTTTCATGTAATAATGTTATTTTATTAATATAGCATGAGGTTCAGTTAACTTTGCACAAAAATAGCTGGTAGAAATGCCCTCCAAAGAGTTACTTGCACTTTCGTACTTTGAGTACATTTCAGAGTTTATACTTTTTCACTTTTGCTTGAGTAAAGAAGTTTAATCAGTACTTCAGCATTTAAGTATTTTTTTAACACAAGTATCTGTACTTCTACTTAAGTACAAAATGTCTGTACTTTTGTCACCTCTGACTTCAAGTTAGTGAATATGATAAAATCATAAAAACTTAACATATTTAGTTTCTTAAGCCCTTTAAAATGGTGCACCCTGATAGGCTTTTTATCCAATATTTTTATTGCTCTACTACAGGGCTCTTCAACTCCAGGCCTCGAGAGCTGCTGTCCTGCAGGTTTTAGATGTGTCTCTGCTTCAACACACCTGAGTCAAATACAGTATAGAAGTCATTAGCAGGACTCTGCTAGTACTGAGGAGGTAATTCAGCCATTTGATTCAGGTGTGTTGGATCAGGGACACATCTAAAAGCTGCAGGACAGCGGCTCTCGAGGCCTGGAGTTGAAGAGCCCTGCTCTATTATATAGAATCCCAAGGGGCCTAAGTGCTGTGCACTTTGTTTGTGACTATGAAGATATAAATGAGAATAAAATTATAATATGCATATGAAAAACATTTGCTGCATGAAATGTAAGCAGCTTCTAATGAGTTTAAATGTATATTAACTTAATTTTACAGCCTTGGTCACTTTTTCACGAGTGTCTCAAATTTGAAATGGGAATCTAAAATAATGACAAGAGATTTCACCTCTTTAAATTTAGCACATGAGCTTCTTTTAAGGAATAAACCCTGGAGGAAAAACAAACACAGATTTCTTAGCATTAAGCCAAGCTGCCACCAACTGTAAATGATGTGACAACAGACAAAATATTTTAACTTGATACATATACAGTATCACTGTATCGTCAGCATACATCTGAAGGCCTGCTGCAGGGCATGAACTTGGCAAATGAAGGAAACGAGTTTTTATGAAGTTTCAAATACACTCATGGTATATGTTTGCGTTTACCATATGTACATTTATTTGCCCGAGGAAATTAGACTGGAAGATAAACATCCATCCATCCATCCATTTTCTTCCGCTTATCCGGGGCCGGGTCGCGGGGGCAGAAGCCTAAGCAGAGAAGCCCAGGCTTCCCTCTCCCCAGCCACCTCCTCCAGCTCATCCGGAGGGACCCCAAGGCGTTCCCAGGCCAGCCGAGATACATAATCTCTCCAGCGTGTCCTGGGTCTACCACGGGGCCTCTTCCCGGTGGGACATGCCCGGAACACCTCACCCAGGAGGCGGCCAGGAGGCATCCTAATCAGATGCCCGAGCCACCTCAACTGGCTCCTTTCGATGTGGAGGAGCAGCGGCTCTACTCTGAGCCCCTCCCGGATGGCCGCACTCCTCACCTTATCTCTAAGGGAAAGGCCAGCCACCCTTTGAAGGAAACTCATTTCTGCCGCTTGTATTCGCGATCTTATTCTTTCGGTCACTACCCAAAGCTCGTGACCATAGGTGAGGGTAGGAACGTAGATCGACCGGTAAATCGAGAGCTTCGCTTTTACGCTAAGCTCCCTCTTCACCACGACGGACCGGTGCAGCATCCGCATCACTGTAGAAGCAGCCCCGATCCGCCTGTCGATCTCCCGCTCCCTTCTCCCATCACTCGTGAACAAGACCCCGAGATACTTAAACTCCTCCACTTGAGGCAAGAACTCGTTCCTGAGCCGGAGAGGGCACTCCACCCTTTTCCGGCTGAGGACCATGGCCTCAGACTTAGAGGTGCTGATTCTCATGCCAGCCGCTTCACACTCGGCTGCGAACCGTTCCACTGCGAGCTGGAGGCCCCCCCCTGATGAAGCCAACAGAACCGCATCATCTGCAAAAAGCAGAGATGAGACTCTGATGCCACCAAGGAAGAAGCCTTCCGCCACCTGGCTACGCCTAGAAATTCTGTCCATAAAAATTATGAACAGAATCGGTGACAAAGGGCAGCCCTGACGGAGTCCAACACCCACAGGAAACAAATCCGACTTATTACCGGCTATACGGACCAAGCTCTCACTGTGGTTGTACAAGGACTGAATGGCCCGCAACAATGGGCCAGACACCCCATACTCCCGCAGAACCTCCCAAAGAACACCCCGAGGAACACGGTCGAATGCCTTCTCCAAGTCCACAAAGCACATGTAGACTGGTTGGGCAAACTCCCACGCACACTCGAATATCCTTGAGAGGATAAAGAGCTGGTCCAGCGTTCCACGACCAGGACGAAAACCGCATTGTTCCTCCTGAATCCGAGGTTCGACTAACGGACGCACCCTCCTTTCCAGCACCCTGGCATAGACCTTACCGGGGAGGCTGAGTAGTGTGATACCCCGAAAGTTGGAGCACACCCTCCGGTCTCCCTTCTTAAAGATGGGGACCACCACCCCGGTCTGCCAATCCAATGGCACTGCCCCAGATCTCCACGCGATGTTGCAGAGGCGTGTCAACCAAGACAGTCCTACAACATCCAGAGCCTTCAGGAACTCAGGGCGAATCTCGTCCACCCCAGGGGCTCTGCCACCAAGGAGTTGTTTAACTACCTCAGTGACCTCACCCCCAGTGATGGTCAAGTCATCCCCCTCATCCCCAGACTCTGCTTCCACTACAGAAGGCGTGTCAGTGGGATTCAGAAGGTCCTCGAAGTATTCCTTCCACCGTCCGACTATAGCCTCAGTTGAAGTCAGCAGCACCCCCCCCGCACTATAAACAGTGTGAGTGAAGCACTGCTTTCCCCTCCTGAGTCGCCTGACGGTTTGCCAGAATCGCTTCGATGCCGTCCGAAAGTCTTTTTCCATAGCCTCACCGAACTCCTCCCACACTCGAGTTTTTGCTTTGGCCACTACCCGAGCTGCATTCTGCTTGGCCTGTCGATACCTGTCAGCTGCCTCCGGAGTCCCACAGGCTAACCAAGCCCGATAAGACTCTTTCTTCAGCTTGATGGCTCCCTTCACCTCCGGTGACCACCATCTGGTTCGGGGGTTACCACCACGACAGGCACCAACCACCAACCACAAGATAAACATAACTGATTAAAAATACAGAAGCACATAATGTTTGGTTTGAGCCAAGAACAGTTCGTTCAGGGTATGTCTCTAACAGATTATCCATAACAGATGCAAGTAAAGACTAAAGGAAAAGACTAAAGGAAAGACTCCGAGGTCAGGAAGCAGCTGCTGACGTTCTCTGTTTTCCACATTTTGTTTTGTTTAATGATGTAACCAAGATTGATAAGCTTTGACTATATGAAACTGTGAGCTGAAAGAGAGTGTGTGAGCTCTTCATGTCATGTTCAGTCCCACACTGGGCATGCTGTGCAGTTCTGACCCAGATTAATCTGTAAACTGTGTGACAAATGGCTTAATTAAATTTAATAATTGGACTCCTTATTCCGTTGTTTTGTCTCATTCCTGTTTGATGAACGAACACGCCGAAACCTGGGAGGAATAAGCTGGTAGCAGGTTTCTTCACAAATCATTTATATATGATCATTTATATCTTCATGGTTAAAAATGATGATTTTTTTTTCACTATTAATAAGGACACACTGTTCCCAGTTAGACAAGATTTAAACCATTGTAAGGTTTTGTCAAAAAAATTAAGCTTTGAAAGTCGATGGTTAAGAATATCGTGATTTAAAGTATCAAATGCCTTTTTAATGTCCAGTAAGACCGTCAGGACTACTTCACCTTTATGTACTGATGATTTTAGCTGTTCAATCAAAAAGCAAGTGGCAGTCTTTGTGGAATAATGGGATTAAAAACCAAACTGGAACTGATGCTGAATCTTATTTGATTCAATATAATATAATTGATTTGGGGAGGTTACTAAGAAAGTGAATAAACACTTTCATCCTCATCCTGTTTTTTTGTTTGGTTTTTATATAACTCATAACGAATGGCTGCATTACCGTGAATGTTTAGGTGGATGAGTTTGCTGGTGATACCAATGTTTCCACTTGCACAAGGATGAGTCAGAAAATTACTCTAAATTAACGACAGAGGATGCTCTTCAATAGTTAATTACAATACCACACCAGCAGCACAGTGATTGGCAGGCACTCCAATGCGATGATGGCGCTTGAACATCTTCCGTAGCTCAGTGCGGAAGCGGTCGTGAAGCCACGCGTAGAGGAAGGGGTTACAGCAGGAGGAGCTCATGGCACACAGGTGGCACAGAAGCTGGATGAGCAAAAAGTAGCGCTTGTTAATGAGGTGGATGTCAATGTCTCTCAGCACGTTGAACACGTGAATAGGAAGCCAACACACCGCAAAGGCAGACACCAGCAGTGCGACCAAGCGAAAAATCTTCCTTTTGCGAGCCTGCTGGGCCCCCGCCTGGTCCTGCGTCCTGTGGCCTGGAGCAACACAGTTCCTCAGTTTGACAGTGATGCAGAGATAAGAGACAAAAACAGCCGACAGTGGGAGGATATAAGTGACGAGCAGGGTGCTGTATGCATAAGCACGTCTTTCTTTCTCCTGACCCAACCAGAACTCCTCACAGATAGTGAAGCCTTCCTCTTTGAATTCAACATGGTAGGTGTGGGTCACTGCTGGAGCTACCAAGCCACAAGACAGCAGCCAGATGCCAGTGAGGACAGAGGCACAGGTCGCCACAGAGGTCCTCTTCTTCAGGGGGTGAACTGTGGCATAATATCTGCAATAAAGAAGAAGCAATACTTTATAATAAGGATAAGAGCTCATGCTTAATTAATGGGTAACTATTAAAGCAATCACAAACTCGTACAATTATAATAGAAGTTCCTTGCTCGTGGTGTTACATAATGTAGACTATAAATGTTAAATTGAATAATTTTCTCATAACCAGTCACTTTGCATTCAGCGTGCTTTACTAAAGGCCAATCGAATTTGTTAGAAAAGACAGAGCAGACATTGTGATCTGCACAGTGCGAGAGGAAAAAGAGTGAATTATTTATATTTTAAACTTTAAGACCGAACTCGGGTGTGCATCACAAAATGACAGCAGCATTATATTCTCATTGAAAGTAAAGTGCATTTTCAATTGATATTAATATCCTCCCCTTAGGAGGAGGAGACGTTTCAGCAGATTGACTGCAAAGTACAGTTGGAAACTTTACTGAAGATTAATTTTTTTTTTTTTTGGTCCAGTAAGTAGACGTGTTAAAATGATGGTCTGTTGGGGGCCACGTCTCAGGTTTGTCTCAGGGTGGACACCCTACAAAGCTGAATAATTTTCTCTGGTTGTGGGACTCATATAATTGAGTCACTGCATTAATCTATGCACTCAGTTCTAATGGGTCATGAATTTATTAACTGGCTAAAGGAAGCACTCAATAATTTGTTTGTCGTGCGTGTGTGTATGTGAAAGAGAGAAAATTCTGAGGAACATGTGCAGTGCCAAGAGGTCCACTCACCTGTCAACAGCAATAGCAGTGAGTGTGAAGACTGAAACGTACACTGTGACAGGTTGGATGAGGAACACCAGGTAACACATGGTGCGGCCAAAAATCCAACCGTGAGGGTTGAATGCGTACGCGAGAGTGAAGGGGACACAAGTCACACACATGAGCATGTCAGAGAAGGCCAGATTTCCAATGAAAAAGTTGGTGACGTTGTGCATCTTGCGGGTTCGGCAGATGACATAAAGAAGGAGGTAATTCCCGAAAACACCCACCACCACCACGAGAACGTAAAAGGGGATGATGAGGGGCTTGAAAGTCTGCAGCAAGGCCACATCTGCAAACTGGGAGCTGTGGTTGGTAGAGTTGCTTTGTACTGCAACTTCATAAATGTGTCCATCAGTCTGTTTTTCTGGCAAAGATGGTTGTGTGCTTCCAGTCAAGCCACTGTGATTACCCTCCATGGGAGCAGGGAGCAGTCTGCCAGTAACTGCTCTGTACAAAAAGAAAGATCCAAAAAACAGTGAAACAACACATTATTACCTCTACCAAAGGTAAAATACACTCAGTCCAAGAATATGTCCAAAATTTAACAACATTCACATGCAAGCCATTTGTGACATTTGCAAAATGGAACAGCAATTTGGAAAAGCTAATGTTTTACCAAAACACAGAAAGTGTTGGTGATGGAGAGAAGAAGACATTATTATAATAGTTACAAATGCATTTGAACATGAACAACACATCATGCATCCTCTACTTAAGTCTGCAGATTGAAAATGTCAAATCATGTGATTGTATCTCATTTTAGAGGACATAGTGCACCTTGTCAGCATGATTATTAACCAGCTGACTGTTTATACCACTTTTCAGCGTCAACAGAATAATTCAACATGACTAAGATGCTTCATTTTTATGCATTTTTCTGATAGATTAAAATGTTGTTTCCCGTTCTGATTATCGTTGTGTGTCAGTTAACAGAGTAAGAATTGCAGAGAAATTTAAAAGAAGGAGAAATTTTCACATAAAATTTCATTTGGAATTAAACCATTTTATTGGACAATGTTTTTGACTGCTTTAAACAGCTCTGGGACTCAAAATCTCTGGGCTCTCTGGATAAAAAACTCACGAGAGAATGAAAATAATTAAAAAATTTTTTAGTCAAAATAATTAATATAAAAAAAAAAAAAAAAAGCTTTAAATCTGTGAGTTAGAAGGCACTGATGCTATTAAACCCGTTCTTGAAATTGACAGCTCCACCAGACTGGATGCAAACGAAATGAAGGACAACATGCCAACCATTACGTAGACCACCTGGGTGGACATTTATGAATTTCGAAATAATAAATCTTCAGTGCAAAATAACTTCACAGCCTTATTTTTGAAGTCAGCTTGCTGACGCAATGTCTGGTGTAATTTTCGTAGTACCATGCAAATAGATGGTGAAACAGGAACCCCTCTCTAAAGCTGTCGCTTGTAGTGTTTTTAAATGAAGTGTAAGAGGCACTCAGTCCGAATTGGAAAGGTTTACTATTGCACATAATTTCATGTGCAATCTTTGTGTCCTATTCACCTCGCCAGATTTCATGATTTGCAGCTTCAGCACAGACTGTGACTTTCTGTCTCGGTCTTTCTCTCCTTATTCTGTTCTTTTGCAGTTGACACATACGCTGCTGTTTAGTGTAGTAGTACACAGTATAACTTGAAGACTAAATTAAACATTGTTAAGGTCCTTTTTCTCATTGGAAATGAATTCTACCATTCATGCAAAGGGTTGATGCTGACAGCTACTCGTAACGCTCATGAAGAGTATGGAAAAAAATAAAAGCTGATCAGATTTCCTCTTTTGCTTGCTGGCTCTTGAATACAAGTGTGTCCTTTAAATTTCTTAAACACAGCAAATAAACAAATGATGCATTCCATGTGTAAGATAGGCCTTTCACACTTGTAGAGAATATTTTCTTTTGGTGCAGATTTACCAAATGGATGTTGACTCGTCTAAAAGACTGACCCCAGTGCTTTAAATGTGGTTAAACAGATCAGATCTGTACAAATGAAATGCACTTTGCTTCCGTAATTACTTTCTGCACATATGGGGCTCAAACCAAATGAAGTAATAATCTGAATTAAATGAGGAAAAAAATAATGCAATACTGTGTGAAAGATTCTGGGTGCTTTAGGGTAAAAAAGGGTATAAAATGAGGATTTCCTTCATTTCATTGATATTTATCAATGAACACTGTACAAAGAACACTAAAGAGAATTAAAAACAGATTAATGTTGTTATCACCTAAGGTATTGTCAAAGTATTTGGCGAGGTTGTTAGAAGCATTTCAGAGAACTTTCTATAGCTTTCATGTGGATGAATGCTTAGTGTCTTTGTCTCTATATTCAACCCCATACTAACAACTTGACTTTGTAGAAACCCAGAACCTGCTGCAGGCTGCCTTAGTTGCTGGGTTCAGGTGTGGTTCTTGGCTTTCTTTACAGGTCTGGCAAATGAGTTTCTGTCTTTCAGGAAGAGCCCTTTTGACAGAATTCTCCAGATTGTATAGAGGTACATCCGGGTTTCACTGGTTTCTGGCAATTTTCAGCTGCTGGTGCTGCTAGACTTCTTCCAAATTCTTCTCCGAGTGAGGCTTGATGTCTGTTTTATCTGGTGCACTCAGTGTCCTTTGTGTTTCCTGTCCAAAGTCTGTTATGTTGTGCATCTGCAGAAGAGTCCGGATATCTAGAAACATCTGCCTGCTGCTGAATTTCTGCCGATGAGAGGCTTCGCTAATGCAGGTTGACCACCACCTTGTGTCCTGTTGCTATGCTCATGCTTTTCATTGTGTAAGATTTTTAGATAAACCTGCCAGCTGTCCTGCAGCCGCATGTTTCTCTTATGTCAGTCCCAGATACAGGTTTGTACACCCGACAAGCTCCTTCTGTTTACTTGTACTTTATTTAACATACAAATTTCACTGTTTGCAATATACATGATCACAAATCTGAACTTTTCCTCTTGGCACGCTATATTATATAACACAGAAAGCTACAAATATCTAGATCAAAAGTTATTTGCAATCTGATTTTATGTTAGAAATCTAGCTATAGGCCCTTGGATCAAATGCCAAGAAGCCTTATATAACAAAGGTCTGGAATGCAAAGCTGTTAGCTCATACCAATTTTTATCTCAATATGCATTCATTGAAAACAAGGGAGGGCAACAGATAAGCATGTAGTTGCCAAAATAATAATAATAATTCTCAAACTACAAAATTTTAGCCCACACCTGTGAGGCTTGTGTTACATATAACTGGAAAACCTTGAAAAACAGGAAACGCAGTTCTTTTCTGTTCCATTCAGATATTTTCTTTTGCACTTGAAAAAAGAAAAATGTTACAACTACCACTGGAAGTGGACGCATGCAAAAATAAATAAACATGGAAACACATTAAAAACAATCAGCTGGTAACCTACCTGTGTTGGTGTTTCTCAGTGCAAAAATGAGTTGTGTGCGCAGGGTGTGAAGAGCAGACCTTCCCTGTGTGCTTCTCCACAGTGAGTGAGCTCAGGCTGGATGCAGTTTTATACAGAGAGAAAGAGCGAGAGAGAGAGAGAGAGAGAGACAGGAGGAGAGGACGGGGGAGAGAGAGTGGGAGCCAGACGTGCCAATAAGATAGAAGAGTTCCAAGAAGAATAATGTCTAGGTTGGACTTGCCAAAGATGTTTGATCTTCAACATATTAGTCAGTCGTCTGACGGAGAGATCTGGGAATGGTGACAGTTAGGATGATTAGAGCTGTGTTTACAGGCATGTGCAGGACTCTCTCTGACAGTAGTTTAATTGCTTGTTTGCTTAATTGTTTGTCTACAGCATTCTGACTTAACACACTATCAAAGTGTTGTTATAGTCAAAAGGATCAGAAAATGGATACTGAAGAGAGATTTCTTGCAAGCCTGCTGGAGAGAGAGAGAGAGAGAGAGAGGCTTCCCAAAGCCCACTTAGGTAGAGAATGGCCACACGTGACAGCTGCTACAGATAAACGTCCTGTTCCTTCCTATTCAGATTTTCTCCTTGCAAGTATCAAGCAAATCAAACCAAAACATGGAGGTCAAATGATTCCAAAAAGCTAAAGTCAATAAATATCTTACGGTAAAAAAAAATCAATCAAGAGCCATGAACTGTAGGATTGAACAGTTAAGGGTGAAACAGAGGAATGATGATGGCTTATATCATGATAATGTGGCCCACCAGATGGGTTACCACTATACTGAAATCAAGTAAACACTACAGTGAAGATCTCCCGCACAAGGGCTGGCACCAGCACCTGTCCAGGGCGTATCTCACCTCTTGCCCTGTGACAGCTAGGATAAGCTCCAGTCCCATCACTACCCTGAACTGGATAAGCAGAAGAAAATGGATGGCTGGATAGAAAAAAACAAGCATATCCTCTGGACCTGCTAAAAGTCAAGTTAGGAAAAGAGAGGGCAGCCAGAGGATGTAGCATAGTGTGGCACACTTACCCTAACTAAGCAATCACATTTCAATACTGCTGCCCACAATTCCACTAAAAGCAGGTTCAGCCATAAACTGGTTAGTCTCTCTGGGGGAAACATCCAGGAACAAATTATCAGCTACTCAGCTACAGCAGATCATCTAGCCAATGATACGTTTACTGCGTATGTGTATCTAGGAGGGTTGTGTTGAATCCTTGGTTGAGCAAGACAAAAAGAGCCTATCCCACCTGATGCATGGCTGCTTGTTACCCAACCACCTCCCACCAACACACCCACTATTCCCCAGTACTGCTGAATCTTCTAGGAAATCTTTCTAAGAAATCTCATAGACTACATTAATAGAACCAAAAGAAAAGCTCTGTATTATTCTGAGGTAATGAACGGTTCCACTGAAAATGAGAAACCTCGAATGAGTGGATGCAGATGGCAGGCAAAAAAGAAACACAACTGAATTAATTGGATGTGTAATCGTGCAATAATGGCCGGAATTGGCAAAAACTAAAAGAAAAAATCTGAGTGGTTGTTCATCTTCGATTAAGGGATTTATGATGACTGAAACTGCTGCCCATTTTTAGATCCATTTTTGCCCCACTGTTATAAGTTTACATGATCAACAATGTGCTCACAACTAAAGATGACATTGCGAACAATGACGCAGTAAACAGAGCTTCCTGCTCTTAAAGAAAAATACATTTTCAAATGTTTCCATTTGGAGAATGAGCATGTGCTGGTAAACGCCTGAACAAGGGCTTGCTTACAGAACGAAGTCTGCAGAGCCTCCCCTGATAAAAGGTTTTTAAGGCGCACTATGATTCACAGTTGAGTGTGCTGTGGTTGCAAATGGCAGACGTAGGTTATATATAACTTCTTTAAATAAAAATAATAAAAAAAAACCCTGACCTTTTCAATGTAGAAAACTGAATGCTGTACATCCGGCAGTAGTTATGCCTCTGCACTTCCTCAATTTTCTTTCCATAAATTGTTATTGAATTTTCATGGGAAAACAAGGCTGTTATTTTAGTTTTGCAACTGTGGGTATGAGCCGGAAAGTTGCCCAAAATTTAAGCGGAAGCCACAGATGAAAAAATACAAATCATTGTAAAAGTCAAAAACAAAGCTTTCTCTCTGGGTAGCTAGACAATAATTTCACTACAGGGAGTGGAAAATACAATGTATCTATTGTGCTTTCTCTCATAAAAGACTGAAAACACAATTAGCTCACAAGCTGCACGTTACACTGAATATACACATAATGACAGAATTGGGAACATTGTTTTTAATTGGTAGACCAGAAAACAGGAAGCCAAAAAGAACCCGATTCAGTTTCATCCCCGAGATGCCAGAGGAAGTCTATCCTGTCGCATCACTTTTGTAGATTTAGAGGACTGGCTGTGTAGGAAGTAATTTGTTTATTTGGTGGTGTAATGATGACAGCTAAAAGAGCCTGTGGCTGCAAAGTTCAGAAAATATGCAAATCAGATGTTATCTGTATAAATGGAAGTATTATTTTTTTGAAAGAAAAAATGAAAGTGCCTACTTAATGATGCAAAAATGTGCTGCTGCGAGGTTGATGCAAACGAATCCCGAGTGAATCGATGAAACCATCTGGTGTTAGGGGCCCCTACAAGGCTTCTTTATAAACAATATTCAAATATTAAAAAATGCTCAAATTTTGTCTCAAAGGGTTTTCACATAAGAGATGAACAGTAATTAAATGACCTTCGGTGTTTTCATGTAATCATCTTAACTTGGTAGAAGAGCTCTTGTCTCTTTAGCAGGAAGGAAATTACATGTTTAGAGAGCGTAACTAATCTAATGCGCAGCTCATTAAATTTGAGTTCAAGTCTGCAGACAGATGTTCCAACAGGAACTCTGTGTTCAAACGCTGCTATGGCTGATAGATAAGTGACAGTTAATTAAGGCTTCATAAGTTCTGACTATTGGATTAATTGGTGATAGACCATTAAAAGCTCCACTTTGGAGTTTCTGAGGTTTGAAAAGTCTCTTTTGCTGCAGTCAGCCCAACCACACAATTACCTTTGTTTTTTTTTTTATCTGAACAAAACTCCAATGGAACATTTGAGCCCTTACTTGAGCCCTGAATCCAAATTTTTATTGAAGCAGCTATGATCAATATATTTATATAGTAAGACACCAGCTCAGTGCTGGCAGTGGCAAATCTACAGACCACAATTATCTGAGTCTGCTGCTCCCTCATTGTCAGCTCATTGTTCAGATGTCTGCCACACAACTTTATTGTAATGGTCTCCCACCAGTGATACTGCATTATTTACAGCCTCTGCTCTTCTAAACACACGGACACTGTGAAGATCAAGCACCTAGAGAACAAGACATTTCTCTCAGGAGTTAGAGACTGAAAGTAGCATTGACACAACTTTGATGTTTTTGGCAGCCGGAAACACAGAAGGAAATAAATGCCAATGTATTTATCTCAAATTCAAGTGGGTATAGTGAGGTTACAGCTTGTCTTCTTGCACCAAAGTGGCCAAAAATGAATTATTACATGTTTATTAAGAATTTAAAAGCATTGATAATTTAGTATTGTAGTTTTACCAAAATTTGTAGCTGTAGGTTTTCTTGCTTAATGGGTAAAAAGATTGAACCATTATTGGATTCATGAACTCTATTGATACAGGGATCTGCATTTATTAATATCAATTTACATCAACAGCCACTTCATTAGGTATACCTGTTCAACTGCTCATTAATTCAAATATCTAATCAGCTAGTCACATGGCAGCAACTCAATGCATTTTTCAATGTAGGCATTGTCAAGACTGCCTGATGATGTTCAAACTGAGCATCAGAATGGGGAAGAAAGATGATTTAAGTGACTTTGAATGCAGCATCGTTGCTCATGGCAGATCTGCTGGTCTGAGTATTTCAGAAACTGCTGATCTTCTGGAATTTTCCCACACAATCACCTCTAGGGCTTACAGAGAATGGCCTGAAAAAGAGAATATATTCAGTGAGCGGTACCTCTCTGGGAGAAAATGGCTTGTTGATGCCAGAGATGAGAAAAGAACGGCCAGACTGCTTTAAGCTGATAAGAAGGCAACAGTAACTCAAATAACCACTCTAGCTACAACCAAGGTATGCAGAAGAGCATCTCTAAATGCACAATGTATCGAACCTTGAATCAGATGGACTACAGGAGCAGAAGACCCCACCTGTCAGCTAAAAACAGGAATGTGACTGTTGTTGAATCTGTACCATGAAGAACTGATGCAGGTCTGAAGGAAAACAGGAGCCCAACCCAGTACTGCCAAGGTGTATTTAATAAAGTGGCTGGTGAGTAGAAGTCAGCAGACAGCTGATGAGTCCCCAGACTGTTATATTCTGAGCATAGCTGCATCTTTTACAAAGTATGTGCCTACTAAGTGGTACTGTAACGAGTGAAATACAGACATGTGTTTAAAAGGAATCCAGAATCTTAATATGAGGGGTGCACACACTGTACTTCCAGAGAATTGAGAAGAAGTGTAAAAATCTCAGGAGGCAAACTGAGAGCTTTGTTAACACCCAACTCACACAGGCTGTGTAGTGACTCATATGATTGTTGAGGTCATCATCATTGATCTTAAAAAAAGGTGAATTATCAGAGTACTCTTGACCTGTTCTGTTGTGACGTGGATGTGCTGCAGTAACACTACAATTCTCTAAAACTACCTGTAGTAACAAAATTGAGATACTCTGATTTTGAGGACCACTCAGGTAGTTTCTACAACCACAGCCTCTTTTTCCATGCACTGTATAATTGTCGTGCCACTCAAGCTGATAGCATCCTAATAATTAACCATAACAGTGGCTATAAAGAACTGCTAATGGACACTTAAAGGGCCCAAACTTTTCACCAAGTCCTCTACTGAGGGAGCTTTGATGGGGTCTCAAAGCACCGTCATCTGACTCATAAGACCCACAGGCTCTTTCTTCACTCCATGAGGATAAAACTCATTCTGTCACACACCCTGATGTAAACGAGTGTGAACTAGTGGAATTCTGGTGTAATAAACTTTAACTTTTTCTTTCTTGATTTAAAGGATTCTTATCTCCACATCTTCAAAAACAACAAGAGTTTGTTTTTGTTTTCTTTTTTTCTGACTTTCTGCAGAATCTGTTCAATGTCAAAGGGGCAATGCACTCATCTTAAACATTCAAGTACTACACAGCATCTGTGGCTCTTGAAGGAGCTCTCATAGCTTTGACAAAATAGCCATAATGATCTCTTCAGGGAACCTCAGCTTCAGCTTGTGACTTAAAGCAGCCATGATCAATAATTTCATTTTAGCACTGGAGCACATGCCTTCTTGAATGAGAAAATGTTCACTCAAAGTGATTTTTCATCCCTCTCACCAACCTTATACCTTTTTTTTGGCAATAGAAGGCAGCTGTTCTATTAAATTAAAAAAAAAAAAAAACTCTAAAAACCCATTTTTTGCCTATCACCAAATGACAGCTGGTGAATGTGGAATAATCATAGCAGGGGCTTAAATCATGGCAGCAGCAGCTAGCTGTGGCACCTCTTGAAGCCCCCTTCAGAAGCCAGTGATTTGAGGAAGCGGGTGCTGTTGTTTGGGGTGATGCCACAACCTAATGCAGCTGTTTGGAGCTGCCAGAGGTTGTTGCCACTGCTCACTACAGTTGTTGCAGCATTTATATAGACTATGTCTAAACTCCATTCCATTCTTATCATGTGTGGCATGGCAAGCTTATTCATTTGGACCCTTAGATTGTAGCACAGGCATTTGCTGGCATCTGCCTGTCTTCCTGGGCTAGTTCATCTTTCTGTCTCTCTTCTCTTGGTTACTCTTTCTCTCAGTATGGCTGTGGTGTATGTATGTTTGTGCAGTCAACCCCACTTTTGTGTTTCAGTGGGCGGCTTTCCTTTGGCTTCCCATTCTCCAAACTGCACACCTGGAAGTGATGAGCACACCTGTGTGCCATCCCATTTGGCAGCTGCTTCTGAAACAGAGGACTGATCTTCAGTCTTTGCTTGATTGTTGAACTAGTACCATTAATGAAATCATCTCTTTTTGAATCATGTTTGCTTGTTTTTTTTTTTGGCTTTGGGATTTTATCTGTTTTCCCTTATGTGCAGAAATACCTGATGCCTCTTTGGAGAGAGAGTTTGCTGTGGACAAACCTGGTTCATGGATCCGAATGTTTATTAGCTGGAAATCCCTTTGTTTTAAGGCTTTTCATCATTTAAACACCACAGCCTACTTGAGTATTGTTGCTGACCAAAAAGCAAAGCAGAACTCAAATTTAACACAGGACTATGGTGTATGTATACCTCTGGAAGTAATTAGAAATTACAAATAAAAGGGGAACAAAAACACAGGTGAAAGTAATTAACAAAAGGTGACAATAATCAGGACAAACACAAAAATAAAACTAATTTTCAAAATAAAACAGTAAGTAAACAAAAGATAACTGATACTGAAGCTCAGAGGGCACGAGCACATGAATGAGATAGAGGGAGCGCTAACAGGGAGACGCTGACGAGGCTAGAATAACAAAATGAATCGAAACCAGGAATCAATTTCACAAGAACAAAGATTCAAAATCACAAAAATAAGAATCCAACTCCAAGCCACACACCCTGGGAACTTTTTTCCAAGCAGAATGGATCTTTTTACATTTACCATTTACTTACGTTCCAGTTAAATAAATACATATAAATGTGTGTGTGTGTGTGTGTGTGTGTGTGTGTGTGTGTGTGTGTGTGTGTGCGTGTGTGCGTGTGTGCGTGTGTGCGTGTGTGCGTGTGTGTGTGTGTGTGTGTGTGTGTTTAAGGCCACGAGAAAAGGTTAAAGAAAAAGTTAAAAGAAGGAGATGAGAAAATGTGTTTTGCTCCGAGACAACATCCCCGTGTCCCATACATTTTGAATAAAGCTACAGGTATGTACAGACTTTAGATTAGTACGTCGCGTGTATGTGTAAATCTATGTCCATGGGAGTGTATGTCACAGTGATGGATTTCATGCGTCTGATCCTTGGTGCTGTTTTTAAAAATCTGTTTGGATTTGTGGGATTTCAAACAAATCTCTTTTATATTCTTTTTGTCTGCAAAAAGCTAATGTTTGTTGAATTGCAGCTCATTGAACTTGCAGCTACATGTGCAAATAAGACACTGGGTTTCATTGTATTCAACCACAACAGCTTAGGTGATTTTACCAGAATCTATTCTATATGGGTATGTGTGTGTGTGTGTGTGTGTGTTTCTATACTGTAGCCTTCAAACTGGCCTACCTGCAAACTAAATTTGCTGGCAGCTGGGACGAATGATCACTAAATTACCATCCAGCCTCTGAGATGTGAATGTGAATTGAAACATTTTTAGCAATTTACACTTTTCAATCTATAATGAAGCTGAAGATAATGTGAAGTGATTATTTTCCAAATGAGCACCAGATTTGATTCACTGACATGAGCTCATTTACATAGAAAGAGAGAAAACTTCAAAGCAAACTTTCAACAAGACAGTTTAAACAGTAATGGCTGTCAGTGAGCGAGTCGGTATCTATTATTTCACTGCATTTTAAAATCCCATGTGTCATCTGAGCGTTCTTTGCACAGAGAACTCCCCTCCACCTGCCTGCCACTTCCTGTCACTGATCTGCATTATGCAAATTTTTTTTCTAATCTGGCAGCGGTCAAACATGATACGCATTTTGTTTGTTTGCTTGTGTGAATTAGGAGCTAAATTATGAGCCGCTACAGGCATTTGCACATCGCCTGTTCTTCTGGCATTTGTTTTCATTTGCACAAGATGTTTGTGTATGCAAACACATTTGTGTAATGTGTTTCTCCCTGATGTGGAAACAAATGTTCTGTTGAGCTAAGCTGAATCACCAAAAAAATCCCAAAGTAAAAGAGCATGAAAATGGTCAGACTAAGTATATATATATACTCAGGACTTTACACTAAGGACTGATAATAAATTACTTTAATCCCACTAGATGAGACTGAACTAATGGATCAATACTGAGCGGGAAAGCAATGAATAATGATCATGGTTACAGAGCAAATTCTGGATCGCATAATACCATTTATTCTTGTTTTAGAGAAACTCTATGAGAGCCATTAATGGGCCCATATGCCGAGCTCTCATGTTACTGTAAAAGTTAAAATGTCTTTATTATTATTAATATAAGGTTATTAAGGCATCCCTTTGGAGAAAGGCTAAAATGAGGGAAGAATATCTGTTTAGATTTATTAATAAGAAGAAGATTCCAGAATTAATTGGTTCAGACTTCAGCTGTGATCTTTAACTTTGAAGTCAAAAATAAGCCGTGGTCCTTAATGGCACAAAAATTCATTTTTATACATTAATTATATACTTTTTTACCCTTGAATAATCAGAATGACTCAGGATGATGAACCTATGGAGCATTTCCCCTCAGGCGGAAATCTTTCAGTTTAGTTCTTGTTTACTTTTCCATTGACATGCTGTTTTAGTTCACCATCACTGCTCTTATACAACACCTCTTTTCCACTGACGCACTAAACCTAAACACTAAAAATAAAACTGGTTCCACACATTTCCACCAAAAAGACATCCGTGCCGATGTTGTGCCAAAAAGTGATCATCTTCCAAAAAGTGATTTCTGGTATTTATGTCAAACATATGTCAATTATATCTCTTAAGCAACAAATGCAACATCACAGTTCTTTAAAGATATTTAAAGTGGCTAAAAAAGAACTGGATTGATTATAATGTAGATGCAATGACACAGTCATAAAGATACTTGCAGAATAGGTCATTTCTATATTTTATATATAACCCTTTCATAAATCCTGTTAAGTACAGTCTACTTACAAATATAAGCAAAGACATTAAACATAAAAAATAAAAAACATCAAAACATCAAAAATCACTTTTTGGCAATTGATCAGCTTTTGACTCAACAACGCACCAAAAAGCTGGCACTAGCACAGCACCATGGCACAAAGTTGGATTTATTAACATCAGTAGCTACAACAAGAGATTCAAGAATAATTCACAGATGCAGCTCTCGAACAGAAACAGAGAACTGTCTTTGCACTGCGCGCTGATGGAAAAGTATTTAGTGTCATTTATTTGTCCCAGCAGATGGCTATGTGTGAAAATCCTGCAACTGCACATCAGCGCCAAACAACATATAAAGTATTTCCAGCATAATATTGCATAATATTGCTCTGCAAGAAGTGTAAACTGGCAGCTGTTTGCTAAATATGCAAACTTTGTATCATATCAGTCAACAGTGTTGCTGTATTTATATTTGAGAATATCCTAACATCATGTTGTTAGGATATTATCTTTCGTTAGCATGATGATGTATATTGGGAATTATATGTGTATTTTGTGTATATTATCCAATGTTTGGGCCCCCATTTATAAGCTCCGGATAGCTTTTGGGAAGTCCCATTTGACAAATGACTCATTTATATGAAATCATGTCTGAAACTGTTTTTTTTTGGTTTTGTGAATAAACTGTGAAACATAAACTGTATGCAGGTACTGTCTTTAGAGCTTGTTTCCATTTCCCTCATAAGGCAAATGCATGTAATAAATAATAAATAAAACCTTAAACATCTACAATTTTACACAAAAAAAAATTTAAAGGACAACAACCTGACAGAGTATGTGTCACTGAGCATACACGTGGGTCACAATGTCACAGCTTGTTCTGCTTAGAGGCAGAAGTGGCTGTCTAATGTGGCCTTGGGGTACCTAACCTACTTGAAAGTTTAACAAAAATAAATTATATATTCCAATATATTTGCAGTGCTCTCTCTGCCAACATTAGGCGGCTCAGGTGTCTGATCCTCACTACGCTCTGCAGCACATTAGTGACCTGCACTTGAAGTGAAACCAGAGTTTTTGCAGCCACGTCTATTTTATCTTTGTACAACAAAGGCTGATGTAAGTACATATTAAACTCAAATTCACTTGGTGAGGGTCAGTGGATTTTTGCTTGGCTATTTCAAAGGCAACAAGTTGTGCAACCTCAGTGGTCAAATACAGTATTAAACCCTATGGATTAAGAATGAGATGCCACTCTAGTTGATACGTGTGTGAAGGGAGATGAGCAGATATTTTTTGGCAGTATATTGTAACCACTGCAGGGTGAAATCACAATGAACTGTATAATGTGGCATTCGGGAGAATCGGCTTCTTTGGTAAACTTATCAGGTCCCGGGTGATATTGTACAGCTTTTCATATTTCTTCCACTTATCCAGTTTGGGGTCATGGGTCACCTGTCATGGGGTGAGAGGCGGTGTACACCTATAGCCAATTAACCTAACATGCATGACTTTGGGAGAAGCCAGAGTACCCAAAGAGAGCTCACACAGACACAGAGAAAACACACAGAAAGCCCCTAGGCTGGATTCAAACTCAGAGCCTTCTTGCTGTGAGGTGACTGTGCTAACCACTGCACCATGCCGCCCCCTTACCTGATGACATGCTATCTTAATTTCTTTTTCCTCTTATGTTCTGACAGATGCGACAAGACTTTCAAATTTCTCATCATCTCAAATGTCCAAGCAGAATATGATGCATATTTGTTTACTCATTCACCTCTTTCATTCAGCCTGCTATTGATCGCAATGGCATGTTGGTACGTTAAGCTTTAAGTTAGTTAAGTGTTGCAGCAGCCTAAAATCAATGAACTGAGAGGTGTCATTTTTACACCAGTGCTGTCTTATTCCTCATTGCAGTCTTTAACTTAAATCACAAATAAAGCAAATCTGGAACTGAATTTGGATAAATGTGGTTTATGATGCCATTTCAGCTTTTTAAGAAGCGGGCACATGCATTCATTTTCAGTTGCCACCACGTCTTGGATCAGTTGATGTGAGCTATTTGGTTTTAACACCTTCTCCTAATACACATTTCCATATTTCAGTAACATTAAAGCCACATTAGTCCTGAAGCCAAAGCTGCATACCTTTTTACTTGATAGTGACCTTCTGTCTCAGCTTACCGCCCACTTATATTAACAGAGAGCTGAGTGTACAGTAAGCATTAGCACGTGTTGTTTGCTGGATGTTTTGTGCTCTTATTTCTCTTGCACTGCCTGGTAGATCTGCGGTGATGTGTTCATTCACCTATTCAAGATTATTAAGGGTTAATCATTAACATGTCAAAGTCAATATAAATAAATGACCTCCATGTGTGACCTAAGTGTTGTCGCTTGTATTTGCTGTATCCACTTTGTCACCTTGTCTTATTTTTTTAAAACAATAGTTACATATGCCTTGTTGAATCATTCTTTTTAAATGCTCTTTTATAATGTTTATATTGATTAGCTCATATTTTACAGTGCACGGTGAAATCCCAGATCCTCTTTATGTCCTGGGAATGGAACTTACCTGCCAATTCTAATAAGGGAAGGTGCTTGTAAAAAGGATTTAACTGAACATAATAAAAGAAAAGGATTTCTTTGAAAGCTTTTTGTGCCATAACAATATATGTGATGAGACAGAGAATGACATTCAAAATTTGAAATGTTTTAAAAAATTTATACAACTGTGACAAAAGCGGGTGCAATAAAATGGCAGAAACCTTGAATAATAATGTATCACTAAACAAATCCTCAGCCCTTTGGGGCCTTGAAAGCCTTTGAAAACTCAGAAATTACCAACTGAAGATTTCACAAAGGATGGCAGACCCTCAGAGAAAGACAGAAATTGACACAGGAAAGAAACTGATGAACAACTGAGCTGTTCACTGTTTAGTATTATTTCTTCTTCCTTTCCTTTCTTAATTGGTTTTATGTTAAACAACAGGCCAGATTCAATAACAAGGAGTCAGATGTAGACACCAGATTGTCCGGGGTTCATATAAACACTACAGAAAATATGGATGTAACCACTGCGATGCTGCACTTTAGTTAGTGGACTGTTGCATTTTGCTGTTCACCATTTAAAAAAAAAAAAAAAAAGCTTGTACTGTACACCGATCATTGTAAATGTGACCAAAATGTAAGAAAAATGAACATCATGCTGCAGTGAAGAGACCGTGATGTCATAAATGAAGTAAGCAAAGGAGCTTTTCCCCTATGTCTGTACAATCAAACTTCTGTTTGCACAAACATGGCTGACTGTTGCAGAGAATGTCACTTTAAAGGACCTCATCATTGGCTTCACTTCTAGCCTTTATAGCTGCTACAGACACATTTTTTTGAGAGTTGGTTCCACCTAGTGTTCACCTTGATCACTGCACATTACAGCATTACCTGGGTGTATTGTTCAGAGATGAAGCTCTAAGTTTATAGTTTGCATGACATTCTATTTATATTGATTAGAGCATGCTTTACTGCCTCCCAATTCAAGCTAGCATCCCATTAAGTAATTGAGTCAAATGATAAAGGACTGACTTAACAAATGAGGAACTGCTCCCAATTAAACAAATGGACTTCATTGACTAGAAGATGACGAAAATTCTGCACTGTAACAAGAGCTAGATGCCAGTGACATCCATCTTTTTTTGTTTTAAAGATGCGAGAAGCATATAAATTTCACTGTCTAACAAAGGATCAGCAACAGAAAACACAGAGCTCTGTACAGGTCACTGATCTTTGGTTTAATTGTTATTACAATGTGTAAAACAAGGCACAATGAAACGTACAAAGCATTGAAGAAGAAATTGTACTACCAAAAAAAAAAGAAAAAAAAAAAAAAAAAGGCCAATAATGTAGTTTGCAGAGTAAAACCATGGCTGAATGTGGTACTGAGATTTTGTTTACTCGCCTCCACAGAGCATGAGCAGGATTTTGCGGTAGTCACCAGATGTGTCTCCCTGCAAGAGGCATAAAAGCTCTGTGAGACTGAAGCCAAACTGACAAAAAATATATACTTTTATTCATATTCAAGACTTCTGAAAAACCAAAAAATATCTTGCAACACTGTAAAGCACCACAAGGACATCACATAAATTTAGAACTGCATATATTATATTGCAGCTGATGTATTGCAAAGCTTCTGCTGACGACAGTACGTTCCCGCCCCTGGTCTTTAATGCCTCACCTTGATGAAGGAGTAGAGACTCTTTCCATACATCTTCTGGAACTGTGCTTTAATGTCCAACATATCAATCTCAGCCCTGGCAACCATTATCCTGATAAGG
Organism: Archocentrus centrarchus; assembly: GCF_007364275.1. NCBI lineage: Eukaryota > Metazoa > Chordata > Actinopteri > Cichliformes > Cichlidae > Archocentrus > Archocentrus centrarchus. Next base: position 10,115,310 of record NC_044357.1, on the reverse strand, counting down.
ACACTGTCTGTAGTGCCTAGCCCCTGGAAAGAAACAAAAACTTTATTTGTAATTTGTACTGCACCATACTTCACCTAAACAAAGAGCATGACAGCATCAAACTGCTTTCCTTATGATCAACATGGCTACAACTGTGTATTCATAATCAATTAAAGGCATGAAGACCAACAATGCTGTGGAAAAGTCCACCCTCATTTCTTTACATTTTGCTTCCAAGGAGCCAGACTTTATTGTAATTCTTTAAAGTGGTCTTAAGCAATAGTTCCCCAGGCTTTCTGAAGGTCTTTCAATGTTTTCCTGTGGACATGACCATTTTCAGAGAATTACCTTTGTTAAACCATTTAACACTGACCTGTGAATCATTCAAGTATAAAAAGGGACCTGTCTTGAGTCAATAGATAACACATAACTTGTCAAATAAAACCTATTTTAAATTGTATCTTTTGGCACTTTGTTACTAGCACAAAAACTGTTCCCAAAACCCAATTTCTCTATTTGAATCTATAAAAAAAAAATAAAAAATACCAAGGATAACAGAGCTTGACAGGTATAAAATAGCAGTTTTGCACCAACAAGTTGACCCCCAAGGAGCTATTAGCTGAAAGCATGGCATATCACAGTATAACGTGCAGTATACCTTTAAAAATCTGGTGGAAACTGGACAAGTGGAGGACAGAAGAAGAAGTGGCAGGCCTAGGAAATTATCTACAGCAGACAAACCGTATCTGAAAGTTATGTCCTTCAGAAATAGGCAAGAAAAAATTCAACAAAAACCTGACACATGACCTGTGAGATGAATCTGGTCCTTCAGGTGGCTGCAAAACAGGAGGTAGAGTGGATCGTCTACCAACTGAAAAGTCGGTGGCTTCATGCTATACATGTCAACCTCAAGTTGCCCCCAATGCATTCATCGGTGTCAGAGTTCATCAGAGTAAATGAATGTTATACGCTGCCTGGCCAAAAAAAGTCGCCACCTGGATTTAACTAAGCAAATAGGCACGAGCTTCCTATTGGATAATTACTGCATGGGCGATTATCTTTCAGCTGGCAACACGTTATTTAACCCCAACTGGTGCAATGAGTTGGTTCTCATTTATTAAACAATCACGCCGAAAGACACATCGCGTGGTCATGGAAAAGACGACAATCTGTTTGAGAAGGGTCAAATCATTGGCATGCATCAAGCAGAGAAAACTTCTAAGGAGATTGCAGAAACTACTAAAATTGGGTTAAGAACTGTCCAACGCATTATTAAAAACTGGAAGGATAGTGCGGACCCATCGTCTTCGAGGAAGAAATGTGGCCGGAAAAAAATCCTGAATGATCGTTTCAAACATTTAAGTGATCGGCAATCACTTAAATGTTTGGTGAAATAAATCAAAGAAAAACAGTAGCACTCAGGGCTATGTTTCATAGTGAAAGTGAGAGCATTTCCACACACAATCCGAAGGGAACTCAAGGGATTGGGCCTGAACAGCTGTGTAGCCTTAAGAAAACTACTAATCAGTGAGGCTAACTGGAAAAAAAGGCTTCAATTTGCTAGGGAGCATAAAGATTGGACTCTGGAGCAATGGAAGAAGGTCATGTGGTCTGATGAGTCCAGATTTACCCTGTTTCTGAGTGATGGGGTAAGAAGAGAGGCAGGTGAAGTGATGCACCCATCATGCCTAGTGCCTACTGTACAAGCCTGTGGGGGCAGTGCTATGATCTGGGGTTGCTGCAGTTGGTCAGGTCTAGGTTCAGCAGCATTATGTGCTCAAAGAATGAGGTCAGCTGACTACCTGAATATACTGAATGACCAGGTTATTCCATCAATGGATTTTTTCTTCCCTGGTGGCACGGGCATATTCCAAGATGACAATGCCAGGATTCATTGGGCTCGAACTGTGAAAGAGTGGTTCTGGAAGCATGAGACATAATTTTCACACATGGATTGGCCACCACAGAGTTCAGACCTGAACCCCATTGAGATGTGTTGGAGAAGGCTTTGCGCAGTGGTCAGAATCTGCCACCATCACTGCAAGATCTTGGTGAAAAATTAATGCAACACTAGATGGAAATGAATCTTGTGACATTGCAGAAGCTTATCGAAACAATGCCACAGCGAATGCATGCAAAGGTAACGGCGGTCCAACGCAATATTAGTGTGAGATGCACCTGGCTATCCAGCTGATCGATCTATTGTTTGCTGAACCCTCATCAGAAACGGTCTCAATATCTGTCAAGAAGCCATTAATGTTGAGGTCCAATTTCAACATCTCAACATTAATGAAGCAGAAAGCAGAACAAACAGGCAGCCAACATCCAAAGAAGAGTTTTGAATGTCCTTCAAGTAGCCTGGAGAAATGAAGACTAAAGAAATTAGAAGACAGCTGCCTCTGAGAGTACAGGCTGTGTTGAAGAATAAAGGTGGTCATAGTAAATATTGACTTTCAGGCTCATTAGAATTGTAAAAACTCTGTTTTGATTTATATACTGAGTTTCCATGTATATTTGTACATGTTTCAATAAACTCCTGCACCCATTTTCCTAGCAAAATGTAAAGAAATGAGACGTGACTTTGGACTTTTGCATAGTATTGTAATAGAAGTCTTTTTTTTTTTTTATCTTTGTGGTTCTACAGCAGACCTGGAAGTCAGAAAGAAAAGTAGCTACATATTCCGCTGCATGAAATATTTACCTTCATTGATTTGTATAATCGCTCTGCAAAAAACATCGGCTTGCTCCTCACGCATTTCACTGCAAAGCAGAAAACAAATCCCAGCGCATGAGATGCAAATCTTGTATGATGCAGAAAAAAAAACAATTGCTTTTGTTAATCGTTCAGCCCCATTTCACAAAAGAAGAGTTAAATCATAAACATCTACAAACAAGTGTCAATAAAACCAGAAAAGCAGCGTCACAACATTTGCTACACGTCTGCTGTGGCTGCTGTGGGCCTTCAGTCGATCTTCAGTTCCTCATTTTGGGGATTTTGAAATCTTTAGTGCCAGAGTATCACTGCAGAGTGTGTGTTTCTGCACTAAATTTCACACAGACCAGAAGCAAATATCACAAAGTTGCTTTTGTTTTTACTATAAAATTTCAGGTTTCTATGCTAATTTGAACCCAAGTGTTAGGATGAATCTTTATTAAAAAAAAAAAAAAAAAAAAAAAAAAAAAAAAAAAAGGTATATAACTTCATCTACAGGATCATGCAACTGAAGAGACGCACCTATAGCCAGAAAGACATCTTCCAGGCAGCCAGACATCTCCCTCTTGATGCTCTCCTCAATGTCTCTTCCAGAAATCTTCTGATACTCCTCAAACACTGCAGGGACAAGTAATATGATTCATATGGTAGTTGACCATAGTGATCTGATGAGTCACTAATTAAAAGATTGTGTGCTCATAAATTTGCCATAAAAGGTCACTGAAATCCCTTCAGAGACCAATTTAAGGAAGTAAGACAACATAATGTATATTCACATGACTTATTTCATAACAGTACCTCGCAGCAGATGTTTTTGGTTCCTCACACAAAGCACTGTGAGGAATTTAACCTCATCTGTGCCCCATCGAGCCTCACCAGCCTCATAGATTTCCTACAATCACATATATATTTTTTAAAATGTAAGTTGCATTGGAACAAGTTAAACTCCAGTCACACAGGCCTAGACACCGATCAGTTACCCCCTGGTAACCACTGGCTGCAGGGAGAAAATGTGTATTCCCGAATGCCAACCACCTTCCAGTCTTTTAGTGGTTGCCAACCAGTTTCTGAGCCTGTGTAACCGGGCATTTAAATGCACAATTTTGTCTCATGACGTGAACCTTTACCTTGGCATCTTTAACAGCTTGGGCCTCGTCCACTTTGTCGCTCTCGTCCCGCCCAGCCTGCAAAGCAGAAGACATGTCAGCTCAGGGCAAAATGGGAGCAAGATTAAACAAAAGCAAACCAGCAAAGGAAAAAAAAAATAACTGCTGGTTTTATTAGGCAGAAGTGACTCATTCTTCCTCTTCCCTGAAGAAATTAGAATTGAAAAAAGGTCCAACTGGCATTTTACAAGTGAGACTGACCCTGCTAGCAAATCCCAGGAAGTTAATATTAATAATCTACAAAGCTGTGTTCTACTTGACAGTGTAATATTTGTGATGCAGCATGTATAAACCAGGCTAAAGTTCAAAATTTTCATTTTATTTAGTGTTTTATGTTTCCTAACACTTCAAAAATTCTAGACTGGAAAAAAAATGATTTAATTTATCTATCTTTGTTTATTTTCTACAAATCTTTTACTTAAAGATGTCAAATAAAGTCACTTGTAGCAGGTTTGTAAAGGATTAAACTTCTGATACAAGCTCAATCAATCACAATGCACACTGAGTTATTGCCACAGGCTACAAATGGAAAAGTCACCAGGTCGCACCTACAGGGAGGTTTGCTGCATGAGGACGTAGGGCAAAATAGTGTGTTGTTTTGAGTTTTGAGAAATATTTGATGACAACAAAGTTAAGATAAGCAATGGAAATATTAGAAAGTTCAGTTGTTCTCGATTGTGTCATTGCTTGGCTGCTGTTACACACAGCTGGTATTCTCAGCCTGCACTTTTAGCCGGTGTTTCACACTCTGCATCACACACAAAAAAAAAAAAAAAAAAAAAAAACAGGTCATGGGACGATGTTTGCTCACCGTAAGTAAAGAGACCAAAACCCTTTGAAACATTCCAGATGTGTCCCCCATCACAGCATCTTCCAGTTTCTTCCCATATTCTGCAATAAAACAAAATACGTATAATGTGGTGTATGTTTATAATATGTACTGGCTGTAACTGGTTGTTACAGATTCATGAGAAAGACACGGTTAGGATGCTCCTTGTTCAACTAGTTCACAGGTCTTTCATTAAATGCCTTTGCTTACTTTAAGCACTTTTGCTAATGAGAGCTTCTCACTTAAATATTAGCCGTACAGTAAATTCCAAAAAGTAGATTCTCAAATTTCTACACCATGTTACTTAATATTAATATCAAACATATTGTTTATTGCAGGTTTAAAAAGGAACTACAATCCAGATTTCTATGAGAATCAACCAAATAACCAGATTCTGAAGCCAACTGTTAAAAAACTGTATACAGTTCAGTGGATATTCACTGTGTTTTTATCTAGATTTACCTATTATGAGGCTCCACAATGCGCAATAAACACATGAGCAACACAACAAAGTGCTAGCAATTTTTTTTTATAATCACTTGAGACAAAGCTACGGAAAAACCTCTTTATAAATACTTTCCAACTACTCTCATTTCAGCCACAGAGGAACAATTGAGCAACAATAAACTGCCACACAGAGAGCAGCAGTGGCTTTTATGAATAATTTACAGCATCCACTGTTTTCTAATAAAGGAGGTCGATGCACCTTCTAACAAAGCACACAGGCTTTGTCATTGCTACATGATATCATATATGATACACAAACCATTGACACCAAATGTATGGAGATAATAGTGACCCTGTTACCTTTCTTGTAGACCTCATTGATGGTGTTTATTTCACCGTTTGACCTTGAGGCGAGGATATCAATGAGACAGGCCTCTTCAGTTCCAGCCCCCTGTCATGAATCACTATGTCATAAACCAAATATTGACTCAAGGGAATAAAAGGAAAAGGCTGGCAGCATTCATTATATTTGTTATTGTCAGATAGTCCTGCTTCCTGAGGTTCCCAGCCCAAAAAAAATATCTTTGAAATTTTCCCCAACCCACTCCACACTGTTATAAACAATGCAACAGCAGAGGGTTGACACTGTATGCAGGATTAACTCAAAACTAAATTACAGTATGTAAATAACAGCAACAGAGGTGTGTCCTTTACTAGATTATGAAATATTTATTGACTTTGGGGGGCAATAAGAAAATACACAATGCCATTATTGAGAACCGTTTCACTCACCTTCATTGCAGTCCTCAGCTCGTAGGCATCGTACACAGGTGCCGGCATCAGCAGACCCAGAACAACACTTCTGAAGTTGCCACTCAGCTCTGAGGACAGGTCGTCAGCCAGGTCCTGAAAGAGGACGGGAACAGATGCAAGTTTTCTTAGTACTTCAGTAAACTCGTTAGGCAGTGCTTCTGTTACAAATGTGAATTCTCTACAACATTAAAGTCATGTAACATGGATCCATGACTTCACACACTCCAGCAGCACTTGGGTCTCCACTAGAGGGTGTGGTTCCTGGAAAGGGTTTTTGTGAAAGGAGGAGCTGTTCCACACAGTTCCCCCGTGTGTGGGCGTTCGTGTGTGCAACATGACTCACTTTTTCTAACTGCAACAACTCCACTCACAAGCTCTGCTGTTCCTGTATCTCCCCGAATGAACTTTCAGTTAGTTTTATTGATCTCTTACCAGATACTGTGCAGTGAGATAATGATTATCTTGCTATGTCAATACAATCAAGATCCTAGGCTTCCCATTTCGTTAATATATGGATCCACATAATCGGGAAACAAACACAAGGACAGTGGGTAACACACCTCTGTGGGTTCAGTTGGTGTTTTTCTTATTGACTCAGACCTTCCTCTTCCAAAGCATCACAAGCCCCTCTCTGTATTAGTCTTTATTTACAGGTGTTATTCATTTCTGCTTTTCAGTTAATGGTTAACTTGTACCTTATCACCTTACCCTGCCTAAAATGAAGAGAGTGAGAGTATACAGTGGAGTAAGAGGCAATATGTCCACTGCTATTGCCAACAGTGTGCGTAAAGACTGCTGCTCAAACTCTTCTGGTAGTCTAGCCATCAGTTATATTGACTTTATTTATAGTGAAAAGTTACATTTTCATTCATAAACGGATTGTGTTTGCTGCCTCAGTCAAACCTCACCTTCCCCACAGTTTGTTTGTAGGCCACTTTGATGCGCTGCCTCTGGGCATTAGTACGGCAGGCTAGGATGTCAGTGATTGTTGCCTCATTAGTGCCTGAAAGAAATGTCATAAAACTCAAGTCATATAACCTTAACTGCTGTCAGTCGTGAAATAAAAAGGAACATCTTTATTTCTAATGTTAGAAATGCATTTAAAAAGCAAAGATTTGGTCATTAAATCTAGGCCATAGAATCAGGAGTCAATGCTGCAGCCCTGGAGATTATCCTAACACAAGGTTGTTTGTTCCCATCAGCACAGAAACCATCTGTTTGCAATGGAGCTCAAACTAGAGTCAGGAGAAGATTATTAAACTAGCCAATCAACATTCCTCTCCATGAATTTGCTGAATTGGTTAACACTCTCAAATGCTTAATGTTAGAGGGTACCTACATACTGTAGTACCCACATGCATTACCTGTCAACTTGGCCTTAAAACAGCATGATCCACGACAAGGGTAGTCTACAACTACTGCCTGCATTATCAGCAATGTTTCATAACACAAGGGGTAAAGATGAGCCACAGTAAAAGATTACCAAACGAATGGACTATGAAAGGAAAAACTAAAGCTGCCATGACAACGTGAGCACTGAGCAAAGCTGAAATTAGTTTTCAAACTTTCCTTCAGAGGAAGGGAGAGACAGGAGAGGAACTTTTTCTCCCCCCACTGAGGGCTAAGGATAATGACAGTGTCAAATATATCTTTAGCTGATGGTTAGTGGATGACAGTGAAGCTGGATCACTCACCAGCTCCTTTCATGGCTTCTCTAAGGTTCTGGGCATCTGCGTCGGGATTGAAATTAGCAGCTTCAGTCACAGTTCCACGATTTCCAATCTGATCATGAATGACAAAATTACAATTATTTATCTATAAAACAGAAATCAAACAAGCAGACACAAACTTAAAGTCCAACTCAGTCATTTTGCTCTATTCCTCCAATAATTTTTCCCTGCTGTGTATACATGTGAAGAGTTTGACTCATTTTTGAATTAGTTAGGAGAGTCTTAAGCTTTAGTCACTTGTGCAGGATCAGTCATTCTGGCTTCAATCAACGGATTAAACGACAACTTGTTGCAAGCTAAACAACTGTTAGTCGCACTGCATACAGAAACATTAAAATAAAGTTCTATGAAACAACTTTAATCACAGGTTGCTAAAGTAATAGGACATTAAAACATTTACCCTTTTATTAGAATTACATGCCATTTCTGTGATGCAAATTAACAGTGAGCACATGACTGAGAGCAGCCGAGAGAGAGACTTACTGCTGCCATTGTAGAGCGTAGGTTTTCAAACTGGAAGTCCTGAAAGCTACAAAAGAACAGATTAGGTGTCAAATACACAAGGAACACTTTATAAACCTGAAAAAAACAAAGAAACTTCAGGGGCAGTAAACTGTTTCAGGTTTGAATACGACACTTATTAACATCTGATCAATATTGTATGCAGTTCATTATTTCAGAGGGGGTTTCCAACACATGACACTTTGCCACGGGTTCTCTTGTGTCCCACATTTGTGCTGGCTTCCCTGGAAGCTCATCTGATTAAGCTTGTGTTTGGAAACACCTGTAATTACTCCACTAAGGGGAAGAGCTATTACACTCCCTGGCTTCATTCCTATGGAGATCAACTTACCCTGTCCACTTCTATCCACTTATGATCCAACACATTAGACGTTTTTATTATAAATTATACACAACATGAGTCCTCTCCCTGAATTTGACTGTGGAGACATTTGATATTCAAACATGGGAGCCTAAACTCTGCACTTAGGGCTATGACCACACCTCAGCGGTGTGCAATGTAAACACGGAGCATGTAGTTTCAACATATACTTTATTCGGTGTTCGGACTTGGAGATCAAGACAATAGTGCAACCTACTAGAAGGATCCTAATTTTTCAAGAAAACCTCTTCACATATCACCTAACGCCGTACCAACACTATTCAAATACTTATGCAAATATGCACACTAAACATTTGTGAGGCTGGGGTGGATAAATCCGACAGTTTTCCTGTTAGTAAACCTGTTTGGGCGGCTCATGCTTATCCTTGCAGTTTTGATTCTTTGAAAGAGAGCAACTGGATTATTGGCGATTTCACCGGGAAAATCAATAAAACTGAAAGCTGAAGCTAAAAACAAAACAAAACAAAAAAAAACCCCCAAACAAACAAAAAAAACAGCCCTATAGTTCCAAAAGATATTGTTGAAACCTAAACGTATTAATCGATGCCGTATAGATCTACGGAAAGTCACATCGATAAAAAGTCAGGAAGCAGAAGACTTAACAGTTACTTGTCTTGAAGTTAGTGGGCACACCCAGCACACTGAATACAGATAGAGGAGCTGCCGCCAAATCGCCAAGCTGCCGAAGTCACACCGCAAAGCAGCGAATTAAACTGGTACTAGAATATATCTTACCTGTCCCGGAGACAAATATACTCAACCTGGAGTCTGACTCAAAGGTAAAGCGTCACAGCCCACCGAGCTCTGCAGCTTAATAACTACCAACTGTTCTCTTGCGCCTCCCACTGACGCAAATTTTACAAGGCCGTCCTGAGCGCGCACACGAACAGCGGCCCAACATTAAAAAAAAGGCATTTATTATTGATAGGGGCCGAAAACACTGATGATTTTTGTTGAGTTCCTCTTCCACATTTATAAATTCTATGGATGCTTGGTTTCGCCACAGGTGTTTTTAAAATAAAAATTGTGGCTTAATCGAAATTTTTATATACTTAACTCAAAAATTTGAGGTAATAACCCCAAATTCTGAGATCTCCCTGGCAAAAAAATAATAAATAAAATAATCCAGAATGTTGTATGTAATTTAGTATACACAACATAAAAAAAATGTAACCTATAAGTGTATATTTATCTTTTCCTTACTTATTTTTAAATTAACTGCATTGCACGACACGGAACACATAGTACATAAAGTGAATACTCGGGCTGTGCGACGTGGCGTGAACGCGCCATATAACCACATACGCGAGAGGGGGTGGCTGCAGCTGCGCTACGAACTACAACACCCATAATTCCGTCCGCTCGTCAACAGCAACAGCTAGGATGTTGCGATAACGGTGGAAGCCAAAGATTGCTGTGGTAGCAGAGATTATACCGCTGGGCTGAAACCTCTGTGTCCTGTTTTGGTAGATGTCAGAATCTGTGACTACATATTCGCAGCTATACTTGCGACAGACGGAGGCTTCAGTCTATTGTCGACTCGACGCTTGTCTGTGTTAATGAAAGGCTTCATCCCGCTAATGCGTTAGCTTAACTAAAATCATAGTTTTTTTTTTTTTTTTTTTTTAAATAGTAAATGGAAGCAATTAAATAGCGACACGGGCAGCTAGCTATGTGGCAACAAACAGTCGCTCCACTTCGCTGAGGATGGAAATATCTTTGCTGGCAACGCTGTCAGACAAGTTACACGTCGGCTACATCGCACTCGAAGACATTATCTTCTCCAGAGGATAACCTGGATAACCTTAACGTACACGAAATGTCATAGCGCGTAAGTAGCTAGCACTAAGCTAGCCTAGTAATGGCTGGACGAGATGGAGAAGGACCTAATATTATCACCGTCAGCAGCAGCCGACCATGAACAGCTGGATTGATAGCTAAAGAAATACTTTCTCCGGAGATGCTTTATCCTCCTGGGTGGTGTAATTCACTTACATAACTCTTAGTCGCAACGGCTCTAGCTATCACTAACTGGCTTGTTTTGGCAAGCAAATGCCCCCAGAAACCTGAGTTATCGCAATATTATCATAAAGGCATCACTACAGGCTCCATATAGACTCGTTAGGTTTACAGTCAGAGCTGCATTATAAATCACTGCAATAATTTTGCATACAGGAAACGACAGCTCATCTGAAGCCGCATATACCCGTCATTTTGACAACATGAGGAAGTTCTTTGATTCCCGTCGGGAGTTGGTCAGCTCCGGGCCTGGTTCTGGAGGAGGAGGGAGCAGCTCCGGGTCCAGCCACGCAGGCGGTAATTTCATTGGACGAGCTTTTACTGTCGGGCGACACCAAGTCACTGTTGAGGAGATAATTGCTGAAGGTGAGAAGGGGTTGCACAGACCAGATGATGCCATTTGTTTGTTTGCCCGCTCTCTCTCTCCTTCCATGCATGTCAGAGTGTGATATGTGACCTGCATGCTTGAGCCCAGAGTATGAGTCACATGACAGAACAGAGATGCAACCTTATATGATTCCCACAGGGATGATGGCGACTTTGCATCTATGTATCTTGTGTACATATATGCAAAACAGAGGCTGGCTGCTTTCTCCCAACTGTACACTGACTAACACACACACACCATTTGCTTTTAGCTCTTATGATTCAGATGAGTGATTCAAGGGGGTGGAGATGTACCTGAAGCCCGGCAGATGCGTGATGTCTTTGAAATGAAAGAACGTTTAGTATCCAGTAGATTCTGTATTCAGGGTTTTTGTAACAACAGTAGGCAAACTATAGGACTGTGGAACGTCAGGATAACATAATGGGTTCTGTAGTAAAAGCCTGAAACTTGACCACTGAAAAGTAGTTCTACTAATCATGTTAAACCAATATATTTAATCTGAGTGTGCTTTTCTAGTGTTCAGTGGCAAGTTATTCAGCTTGTCTGAACATCGCATGCACATTCAGTGTGTGTCTGGTAATGCTTCCAGTAATGTATTCTTACAGACTCTTGCCTAACTTAGACACCCTTTTGTTCTATCAGGAGCTTTCTGAATCAAATACTGTACAGCATCTATGCTTTTAATCAGTTTTGTCAGGCTGCCAGGTGCAGTACGCAGTGAGTGTCCAGTCTGTGTATAATACAAGAATAGACTGCAGGACAGCTCATCGGGACATCAGCATTTACTGTAGTCAAATAGACACACCAGACATGGATGTAAACCCTTAACTCACACTGACGTTCATAGGCATCTCTTGCAGATGTCAAGTGCCATGCTGCCATTACACATGACAGGCGGAGGATGCAGTGTAAGCTGTGATGTCTGCCTGAAACTGATGACTCCACAGCTAAAACTCTGCAAAGCAAATTTGTGGTCTGAGCCATACCAGATGGTTAGGCCTCAATGTAGGCCTCTATGTAAACCCTGCAGCAATGACATGACTAATAGATATTGTGCTATAAGGCGGGTACCATTTGGTGCTGATTGTGGTTACTGATGAAAGAATATACATGGATAGAAAGCCCAACAGTTGCTGAAGAAATGAGGCATGAAAATTAGCATGTCTGCTAAATTTTCAAAACTATGATGTCCTGAGAAGCCTTGTAAGAGTGTTGTGGTGATTTTAATTTGAATGTACATTTTTAATTTATCATTTCTCTGCATCATGCAGGTGGTTTTGCAATTGTGTTCCTCGTGAGGACAAACCAAGGGGTACGCTGTGCTCTGAAGAGGATGTACGTCAACAATGAGCACGATCTTCAGGTCTGCAAGCGTGAGATTCAAATAATGGTGAGTTTAAACATTTTTCTGCAGGCTCTCACTCTAAGCTGTCATGGTTTGTTATGTTGGGTAAAACCGCATAAGGCAAGTACAAAACAAAAGTCTTTGAGAAGAAATCCACAAATGCCTCATTCTGTCCAGAATAACTAAGAGCAATGTGCTCCCCGCAGCAGGCTTGTTTGGATTCTTCAACCACTTTTGCCATCCTGGTACTTTGTGTGCTGTTTTTGTTTTGCCCTGCATGGTTTGGTAAAAATGAACACAAATTTAGGGGCTGTTTATTTCTTAGTGAGTTTTTTTTTTTTTTTTTAAGTATTTTTTGTTGGTGATTTAAAAAAAGAAAGAAAAAAACTTTTATATCCAAATTGTAGTTGTTTCCCTGTGGACTTTTGACACATCTCTGATGGCATGAAATAACACTGATCTGCATTTTCCTGCTACAAATGTATTATACAGAAAGATCACATTACTGTAAAGTAAAGATTTCTGACTTCTTTAGGGAACAGAGGTTTATTTAGTGTATAAACAGACATTAATGCCATGGTAGCCTACCACTAAATATGAATAGTCTGTCAGTGGTCTTGGAAAGTTTGACAGCATTTTCGATGCCTTCTTTGATGTCTGAATCTGTACAGTTTTCTGTGCAAGGCAACACGCCAAAAAGAAGGAAGGAAGGAAGGGATAAAGCCGCAGCAGTAGACATTCAGATTATTTAAAAAGTGACAAATTGTATCATTAAACAAACATTTCAAAGAACTACCTCCATTGCTGGCCTTGTTTTGCTTGTGAAACCAATTAACTGACTCTAGTATTTGAAGTGAAGATGGTAGTTCCTCAGCATACAGTGTTTTCTTCACCTCTTCAGTCTTTGTCACTTTGCCTCTTGCACACTCACTGAGACACACACACACTCACTCATACACAAGCAGACGGTGCTTCACCTGGGCTGTAGTACTTGACATTTTTTCATTACATAATAGATTCCAGATTTCAGTTCTCCATTGCCGCTCCCCCTGTAGGTGAAGACCTCAAACTGCATCTCAAAATGCTGACCAGATTGAATGAATGAGCCTCCTTTTACAGCAGGAAATGGAAATACTTTGTCTCTGACCCACCTTTTTGGAAAACAAAAAAAAAATGTCAGTTAACAAGGAAGACATACTTTTGGGTCTATCATTTGCCCACAGTCCTTTATTAAGGATTTTGTTTGTGTTTGTGTTCTTGCAGAAAGACCTTGTTGGTCACAAGAATATTGTTGGTTATCTGGACTCCAGTATCACAGCTATGGGGTCGAGGGATGTATGGGAGGTGCTCATACTAATGGACTACTGCAAGGGTGAGTGCTGAAAGGGAAATGTAAGGTGGTTGCAACCTCATGTTTTGATTAATAAAATAATTTAAATCTGTTGGACTTCCAGTTTAATTTTCACTATTGTTCAATGTGACGTATAATTGGGTGGTATTTTACAGGAGGTCAGGTGGTCAATTTGATGAATCAGAGGCTGCAGACTGGTTTCACTGAATCGGAGGTGCTCCAGATCTTTTGTGACACCTGTGATGCCGTTTCTCGTCTGCACCAACGCAAGACACCTATCATCCACAGAGACCTAAAGGTGACACATTTTGCCTCTTCTGCTCACTCTAAAACTGCAGCAATTATCCTTTTCTGTGTTTTGTTTAATGTTCTATCACATACGGAGAGCATTATTATAGCATAAAATCGAGATGATTGTGATTGTGCTTTTGTACTGCCCCTGGTTTGTGCTGGGTTAGAGGATGTTTGCATAAAGTTTTATTGTGTAGCAAGGTACTTTTTTGAGTCTTTAAAAATTAGAGGTGGGCTCAGGGGCTCTGCCTCAACATTTTGAAGTCATGATGTAACCTCTGCCTCAAGCTGGACAGCACCTACTGTACATCAACATTAAGGGTGAGACTCATGAGCTGATAAGACTATACTGTCAAGATGTCAGAGAGGAAAACTGTGGAAATATCCAGCATTAATAAGTCAAAATAGCCTAAATCATATTCTTCTAATTCTAAAAGAAAATCAGAGCAGTGACTTGTTTTCATAAAAATATCAATATTTGGCAGCGTATGTGCAATTTACATTGCAAGAGGACATGACATTAATATATTGAACTATCAAGATTTTGTTCCATTTGTAATCACCATGCTGTGGTGTCTTTTGAAGAGTCGATTGATATGTTTGTGTGAGCTGAAGCTGAGTCTTATTATATGTTAGATTAATAGGCAAAGAGAAAAAAAGGGTACTTGTCAAAATACTTAAAATAACTTACAGTCACTCAGCTGCTGCATAGTTGTCTCATTAATCTTGGGTTACTGTCACTCAGTAATTATATGGAAACATGACTTTAGTGCAGTGCAGTTTTTTTTTTTTTGTTTTTTTATAAAACCTCAAAAACATAGTATATCGAGTATATTGAGAGAAACATGCAAGTTTTGAACGTGTCTTAAATCTGCAAGTCATAATGGGAAGATATAGATTATAGATGAAGCGCACCTTTGTTATTATTTCAAGCGCACATCTTGCAAGAAAGAGAGGCCATTATTTGTGTTGGAGAGCGGCTTATCACTTACTGCCAAAATTATTCCTTTCATGATAAAACCCTCTATTGCCCTCAAAGGAAGCAGCTCTGCATGTCACTGTGTGAGTCATCGCTTGTGTGTCTACAGGTGGAGAACATCCTCCTGCACGACAAGGGTCATTATGTGCTGTGTGACTTTGGTAGCGCCACTGACAAGTTCCAGAGCCCGCAGACCGAAGGAGTGGCCGCCGTGGAGGAAGAGATCAAAAAGTTTGTGTCTCTTTTCATCTGCAACTTTCATTCATTAGCACTTCTTTTAGGTAATGTGGCACAGAAAGTGACTGCAGTTTTTCAATTTTTTAGTAGCTTGATTGTTTTTTGTTTTTTTTCTTTATTATTGTATTTTCTCAATTTTTCACCCTTATATGGAACTGGAAAATTATTTTTAGGTTTAATTTGTGATACATAAAAGCAGCTCATTAATGTGCATTTATAAGCATACTGTACTATGCATTTTTTTTTTTTTTCAACACCTCACTTAAAACCTGTCACTAACTAATTTGTTTCTGTTCCCTTCTTTCAGGTACACCACTTTATCATATCGTGCTCCTGAAATGGTGAACCTCTACAACAATAAGATTATCACTACAAAGGCAGACATCTGGGTGAGTTAAGATGACAGACCGCTCTGATAATCATGATGCGGTTGTCGTGAAGAGTTAACACATGCAGCATGTACCTGGAAAAAAATATCCTAACTTAGACTTAAAGTTTGGCTTAAACCACAATACTGTGCAAAAGTCTAAAGTCACCCCTCATTTCTTTATATTTTGTGCCCAAGGAGCCAGACTTTCGTGTAATTTCTTAAATGGTTCTCCACTCTTTCTGAAGGTCTTTTAAAGTTTTTCTTTGGACATTGGCTTAATTTTTAGTCCAGTCCTTGTACCTGACCATTTTCAGAGGAATGTTTGTTTGTTTGTTTGTTTGTTAAGCCGCTTAACACTGATCTATGAATCATTCAAGCACAAAAATGGCACCCAGTGTTGTGTTTACACACAACAGACAAATTAGCAGAGAACCAATATAAAATTGTGTCTTTGTTACTAGCAGCCTATTGCTAGCAACACATAATTTGTTCTAAATATACCGAAGATAGCACAGTTTGAAAGGCATAAAATAGCATTTTTGCAACAACAAGGTGATTCCCAAAGAGCTGTGACTTACAGTGCATCCTTAAAACATTTGAGGAAATGAGACAAGTGGAGGACAGATGAAGAAGTGGCAGGCATTCAGAAATATGAAAAAAAATCCAAAAGAGACCTGACACAGGACCTGAGAGATGCATCTGTCCCTTCACTTGAGCTCACTGAAACCTCATCAGAAATGGTCTCAGTGGAAGGGTGGCTTTCAATAAACCCTTATTCAGGAAGGAAACAGGGAGGAAAGGCTGTGGTGTCCCAAATTACATCATCAGTATATATGGAGGAGGTCAGGAGACAACAGTGTATTTAGTCATCTGTAAAACGCAGTGGAGACTCTGTCATGGTTTGGAGCTGCATTTCAGCCAGTGGTGTTGCGATCTTGTCAAAATGGATGGAATTATGAATGCAGAAAGATACCATGGTCCCCAGGTGGCTCAGGGGTGGAGCAGGTGGTGTATATGCCGCTTTGCAGTGCAGGCAGCACAAGTTCGAGTCCCGGCTTGTCACCGATATGCCCGCGTGTCTTCCCCCATATCTTTCCCCCATTTCCTGTCTCTATACTGCCAATAAATCCGATACCATTAGATTTTGATCCACCATGCAATACCATCTGGAATGTGTCTAATTGCAGTGCTTTTCAAGAATGACAGTGATCCCAGACACAATGTCAGTGCAGTAAAAGCATACCTGGGTAGAAAAACACACAATGGAACACTATCAGTCATGGATTGGCCTCCCCAGAGCCTGGACCTCAACATTATTAAAGCAGTGTGGGATCATGTTGACAGAGAACAGAACAAAAGGCAGCCAACATCCCAAGAAGAGCTTTGAATGTCCTCCAAGAAGCCTGGAGAACTATTCCTGAAGACTACTTAAAGAAATCAGAAGAAAGTGGCCTCAGAGAGTTCAGGCTATCTTCAACAATAAAGGTGGTCACAACAAATATTGATGTTCAAACTTAGAATTGTACAAACTCTGATTTTGCCTTATATACTGTATTTCTATGTATGCTTGCACGGTTCAGTAAAAGCTACACCTAGTTCCCAGTTTTTCCAAGCAAAATGTGAAGAAATGAGACGAGTTGCTCAAGACTTTTGCAAAGTACCGTAAGTTTAACATTGTGGCCCAAGATTAATCAAACAGGTCTTTAAGAGAAAAATATAAACTCTTTAGGCTTGTGAAATAGCTGTGATGTTAATACTCACTTTTGTAACCTTATCTCAACTGGTGTTTAGATGGGAAATACTTTCTGTCACTGTTTTTGATTAATTATCTTCCTCTCCCTCTTCCTCTCCCTCTTCCTCTCCTCTCCTCTCCTCTCCTCTCCTCTCCTCTCCTCTCCTCTCCTCTCCTCTCCTCTCCTCTCCTCTCCTCTCCTCTCCTCTCCTCTCCTCTCCTCTCCTCTCCTCTCCTCTCCTCTCCTCTCGGGTATGCATGTGGTTGTCTTCTCCAGGCACTGGGCTGTTTGCTGTACAAGCTGTGCTTCTTCACTTTGCCCTTTGGTGAAAGCCAGGTGGCCATCTGTGATGGCAGTTTCACTATTCCAGATAATTCCCGTTACTCTTATGATCTTCACTGCCTCATTCGTTAGTACCTCTTATATATTTCAACAGCATAAATTTCATATCTACTTACTGACTGGTGTCCGTCTTTTTCAGACTTTCATTTTTGTATACATGGTGTGTTTCAGGGTACATGCTTGAGCCAGATCCAGACAAAAGACCGGATATCTACCAGGTGTCCTATTTTGCATTTAAACTAGCTCAGCGGACCTGCCCTGTTCAAAATGTGAAGGTCAGTCCCTCTCTGCACCAGAAGCAGTCAAAATATTTGGATTTGCTTGACTTGGTCTCATCAGGTCTCTGCTATGGGTTCTCTGCCTGACCTACTTCTCGATCCAGGGCAGTTGTCACACTGTGGGAGGAAGATAAGCTCAGATTCATTATTTTCATGTAGCACAAAATGATTCATTATTTTCATACAGTACAAAATACTTGTTTGCCCTGATGATATTTTAGTTTAAAAAAAAAAAATCTTTTTCAAGTTTTGTCTGTGACGTATTGATATTCGCTGTGCAGATTTCTTTGTAAAGCTTTTCCTTTTCCTTTTTTTTTTTTTTTTTTTTTTTTTCATAAACAAGAATTCTCCGATTCCTTCCAAACTTCCTGAGCCAGTCAAAGCCAGCGAGGCTGCGGCAGCAAAGAAGAGCCAGGCTAAGCCCAGGCAAGCATGATCTGCTTTCACTGTTACTATTAAAGTTGTAGAAACATTGTGGAAGTAATTAGGGACTGATACTCATTAAATAATTATGTTACCACTGTTTGCCACGATTAACAAGAAGGCCAACATCCTTTCTTTGTTGCCAGACTGACAGATCCAATTCCCACGACTGAAACCTCCATCACCCCTCGCCAGAGGCCTAAAGCAGTGCACACCCAGCCTGCTGCTGGCATCCTACCCATCCAGCCTGCTGCTCTGACCCCTCGCAAGCGGGCTAATCTCCCTGGTGGTCCAGCACAGCCTGTGGGTATGTATGGCACTCTGTCCTTATTCTCCTGTCTGTCACAAGAAAAAGAAACCAATCTTTTGAATAAGGATGAGCCTCTAATCCTTTGTGCACACATTGAATGCCTCAATTCTCAACAGGAACAGCTCAAATAGACAGGTGAAGACTTATGCAAATTAATCTTACCACAGCCCCAAAATGATTATGAAACAATTTTCTCTACTCCTGTTTCACTTAAAACGGAGCTTCAGGTGATGTAGGTTATTGTGTATGTTATGAATCACTTTGTATTTAACAGACTGTATTATCAACTTTAATGCATTTTGGTGAGCATTATATCATTTTTTTTAATTCAAGTAAACCTATTTGGGTTTCTTCATATTAAAACTTTTGAGCATCTGTGCAAGTATTAAGATTAAATTGTCTCCACTGATTGTAAAGTAATGTGTTCCTTTCTGTTTTTTCTGCAGGAGTCAGTTTAGATCTTTCTCAGCCAGCTGCAGCTCTTCAGTCACAGAAGGCACAGGCTTCAGCTCTGTCACTCATTCAGTCACAGACTAATTCACATCAGGCTGCACCTCCACAGAAGCAGGTACACTGATCGCCGTGTCTTTTGTTTAGCAAATGAGATTCTAAGTTAATGTATATATGAGGGGTTTCCTGTTGGTTTAAGGAGGAGGGGGGGAACATTTTTATAAGCTTTGCATATATCATTTTTTTTTTCTTTGCATGTTAGGCTGTGCAGCCAGCTGCAGCAGCAGAGACAGCAGCACCAGCAGCAGTGGTATCACCGGTGAGCAAAGCTGACGTCCAACCACAAGCACAGCCAACAGTCCAGCAACAGACTACTCCCCCTTCTGTTGTGAGCACAACCTCACAACAGGCCGCACAGACCCCATCCAGCCCAGCCCCACCTCAGCGCCCAGCTCGTCGTAAGCAGGCCAGCCTGGCTCCACAGGCAGAAGCTCAGCCTTCTCCCAGCAAACCGGCATCCAGTCAGCCGGCGGTATCTCAGCAGGAGCAGATAACTCAACCGTCAGCCGCCCCGGCTCAGCCCAGCTCCACTGAGAGCAGCCAAAAACCAGCTGAGACAGTAAGTGGCTTCCTGCCAAACATCCAGCTTCAAACAATGTCTGAATACCAGCACTGTAGAGCTGTCAACTTTATCCTTTTGTCCATAATCTACACGTGGCATGCCCTAGTATAGAGTGTTTTTCCGTCTCATTAACCAAAGACATTTGAAAGTATTTAAAAAACGTGAATAAATATGCTGCTGTTTATATTCTTTTCTTCCTCTCTTGCGAACACAATTAGCCGTGAGTCTTTCTATGTTAAATAGTTGTTGATTTTTAATATTTTGGCTTCCTTTTAAGTCTTTGCCTCTTTTGCTCAGACTCCACCCACTACTCCAAAGACAACTGAAGAACAATGCCACCAACGCACACCAAGTGATGCCACAGTGAGCGCTGTTTCTGCAGTTCTAGTGAGTGACTCCTTACAGCAGCCACAGGGAGCTAATGAAGAAGCAGCTCTCAATCAGTAAGTGGCAGGTTTTCTTGAATAATCCTTAACAACAGGTGTAACTCTTCTCTTGCTTGCTTCATTTATATTTTGCTGTTGTTGTTGATATTTACTTTTAGATCACTTGCATCTCAGCCAAGTCTTAGTGATGCAGTACAGGAACAAAGTAAAACTGTTCCTGCTTCTGGCACTGCTACAAACACTCCCACACAGCCAGCGTGGAACCCCTTTGATGATGACAACTTCTCCAACCTCACTGCTGAGGAGTTCAAAAATGATGGCAAAAAGGCTAACGGTAACATCTGAGCGCTTATATTTGAGTGCAGAATTTTTATTTTATGATAAACAATAAATGACAGTCTTCTTTTACCAGACCTGTCCTCAGATACTGAGACAACCACTTCAGAAGAGTTGATACCAGGCCTTCAGGCCTCAGCTGTTGATAGTATCCCCCAAGAAACTGGTATGTTACATTTTACCCTTAGATATTCCACAGATTGAGTTTTTCTTCTATATACAGTACTAGGTCTTCTCCCTGTTTTCATTCTTCATTGTACTGTAAAATCTGAAGGAGAAACTGTGAAAGTAAACCTCTTAATGCGCCTAATCCAATAATCTGAAAGCTTTAATTAACACTGGAAAACAACAGGGGAGTACTGTAATGTGCCGTAAACTGGTAAGAGTTTTATATAAAAACCTGCTGAGCTGCCAAATGAAGCCATGCAGTTACAGTTACGCAAACTGAAATGTATACATGTTATTCTGCTTAGTCTTTATTTGTGGCAACTGCAAACTGTGATGCAAATAAAAGATCACAGATTAGATAAATAATTAGTCAGTTGGTGTTTATCAAAGAGAATAGGCTGTGAAATAATTTAACCAGCAACTAACATGATTTCCGTGTGTCCTTCATTAAACAACAAAACTAACAAAAGCATCTCATTGACTAGTGAACTCCAACCTGAATCACCCAAACACCTTATTTTCAGACCTGAACTGCCACACAGTACCTTTGTTTTGAGACCTAATATGTGCTTCATTATGGGATAATTTTCTAAATGTCTAAAATACACTTTTAATTCTGGAGAGAATTTGATTGCTTTTAAATGTGAGTCTCTTAACCAGGTATTGCACTTAGTAAGGTTTGGTAGAGTTATTAGCTTTAATTTTAAAGTGTGGTCATTGTGTCTGTATTTTTAACCTAATTTCCAACCTTATAGATTATAGATTATACATGTTTCCTTTATGACACCTCCTCTGCTTCCTAGTTGAAAGACCAACCGCCATTCTTGATGTGGAATCAGGGGCCTCACTGCTGGCTGTCCCAGATCCTTTCCATACCCTCGAGCTGTCAGATGCACCAGGTAAATACCTGTCTTTGGATTAGTATACTGTTTACGTAACTGTGAACTCAATTCTATTATTGCATCACGTGTAATACATTACAAGATGTCTAAATTTGTTGATTTATTTAAAGTAATAAATTATCCAGATGAATAATACAATGAATAAACTGAGGTTCTATGAGAGCACATTCTCCGCAGTATTAAAGAAAATCAGACCAGCCTCAGACCTTACCTGGTCGTTTTCAACTAAGCCTCTATAAACTCTTCATAAAATTCATGCCAGCAGTAGTTCTTCCCTGAGGCATTATATTCTCAGGTAGTCTGGTAAAATCTAACCATTCTCCTGATCCTGGATTCAGGAGAATGGTTTAGATGGACAAACACCCACTGGGGCCTGTGGATAACTGATTAGAATTTAGTGGTCAAAGTCACTGTGATGCCACACAACACATTTTTTTTCTTTTGGTTATTTTATCCAAATGCAGTGCTTAACAAATTTATTAGATCACAGTGAGTGTCAGATTGCTTCCATCCTTAAAATCCCTAATACGGTGGTTTATAAGAACAAGGTCAAGAAGGAGACATTAGGGACAACAAAGCTACAGAGTGGAGAGTGAAAACGACTCTGCACTGACCGGGATGACCGTCGACTCATTCAAATGTCACTCAACAACCGTAGGATAACATCTAGTGACCTACAAAAAAGAATGTCAAATGGCAGCTGGGGTGATGTGCGTGGTGAGAATGGTATGAAACAGGCTCCTAGGGGCAGGGCTCAAGTCATGTATGGCTAGAAAAAAGTCTTTCATCAATGAGAAGCAGAAGACCATAAGGACCATAAAGGACTGGAGTAAGGTCATCTACTCTGATGAGTCCAGTTTTCAGCTTTGCCTAACACCTGGTCATCTAATGATTAGACAAAGATCTGGAGAGGCCTACAAGCTGCAGTGTCTCACACTTACTGTGGAGACACTACAGTGGAGGTTCGGCTGTGGGGGTGTTCCAGCAAGGCTGGAATTGGGCAGATTTGTCTTTGCGAAGGACGCATGAATCAAGCTACGTTCAAGGTTATGCTGGAAGAAAACTTGCTCCCTTCTGCTCTGGCAATGTTTCCCAGCTGTGAGGATTGGTTTTTCCAGTAGGACAATGCTCTGTGCCACACAGCTAGGCCAATCAAGGTGTGGATTAAGGACCACCAAATCAAGGCCCTGTCCTGGCCAGCTCAATCTCCAGACCTGAACCCCATTAAAAACCTCTGGAATGTGATCAAAAGGATGATGGATGGACATAATTTATCAAACATAGCTGAGCTGCTTGAATTTTTGTGTCAGGAGTGCCAAAAAGTCACCCAACAGCAATGTGAAAGACTGGTGGAGAGCATGCCAAGACACATGAAAGCTGTGATTGAAAATCAGGATTATTCCACCAAATGTTGATTTCTGAACTCTTCCTAAGCTATAACATTAGTATGAACCTGTTTTCTTTGCATTATTTGAGGTCTGAAGATACGGCATATTTGTTATGTTCTGCAAATGAATGCTGTAAATGGCAGTATTTGTATCTGGAAGAAATGTTCAGTAGATTATTTTCATTTTAGTCAAGCACATACAGTACCTATAAATAGTAAAATCAGAGAAACCAATACTTTTGCAGTGGTCTCTTAATTTTTTCCATATTTGTTGTTGTTAATGTTTTTGCCCTTTGCTCAGACATGTCTCCTTTCTCTTCATCTCATCTTTCCATCGGGCTTTAGAGAAGCTGATTGAAGGACTCAAATCTCCAGACACATCTTCCCTTATGCTTCCTGACCTCCTGTCGTTATCCGATCCTTTTGGTGGGTCCGTGGAAGAGTCTGCAAAAGGTGTGTGTGTGTGTGTGTGTGTGTGTGTTCAGGTTCTTACTTTAGAAATGTATTAAATACATAGAAGATTTTCAGGAAAGGTTAAAAACAAGCAATGAAGGCTTTTCAGATATTCTGGTGTAACACTGTTGGAGGTTCATCAGCCGCTCACCCTGTTAGCAAAAATTACTAAAAAACACTTTGCACTTTCTGTCCAGGTATGTCACATATGCTGCTGAATAGTTTACTGCTTTCCTGCAGTTGTAGCTTAGAAAATGCCAATATTTCACTGTTGTGTTAACACAACATGTTTTCACAACTAGTCACATGTCACACAGCAGGTTTTTCTTTTTGTTTTTTTTAGCAAAGACAGACAAAACTGAAGAAATGTATAAAAATTGTAACCAGCTGTACCATTTACTCCATTATTTTAAACGCCCTATAAATAAGAAGAGAGAAGCTCATTTGTGTTTGTGTTGAACCTTACACTTCGCTCCTCAGAGTGAATAGGATCTTTTAAGTTTGAAAGTTGTAGAAGGAACCTCACTCATAAAGCCCATGTAAATATCTGCATAGTTGTCGGTGTAATTAAACAGTAACAAAACGTTACCTTTTCCCTTGCCCACTTGTCCTGAATCGTTCCAGACCCTCTCACAGCAGACGACTCTCTCCTCGGCTGCTCTCTGATCTCTGGTCCGTCTGCCCCTCCGGCAACGAGCAGTGCAACTTCCTCCGTATCTTCTGCCCCCACCTCTGCTGCCTCTGCTCTGGATGACTTCAGTCTGTTGTCTGGAGACTCCACACAGCCTAAAGCAGGTAGCTTTTACGTATGTCGCAAAGGAAGGCAGCGACCTCCTGCACTCTGCCAGTGCTGAATTTAAAGTAGCATTATGATTGACAGAAATCTATGACCGACCTGTCGTGATCTTTGACAGAGACTTTTCTGTATTTTGGGTGGTAGTGTTTTCCTTAGAGACATACCACCACCATTGTTGTTTTTCATCTCAGTTTTGCTGTTTTCTCACTTTGACTGGCAGAGGGCAGCAGACTGAGCTCTGCCGTTGAACGCTGCTGGAGCGGAAACCAGCTTCTGCTCTCAGCAGCAGTTTTGAAGATAGCAGCATCTAAGCAATGAAAGTGAGACGTTCAGGTGTGGTTTAGTGTTGTAGCCATGTCATCTAGCCTGCAAGCTTTGCAGTTACCATTAAGGTATCTGTTTGGTCTTCTTTTTGCTAGTTGGTTAACAATGACGCTTTAGCTGGAAAGCTAATGTGGATGTTATTCAGAGTCTGGATGTTGGCTTTTCGAGCAGGCTGTTGTGTTCTGATTCATCATTTTGAAGAAAGAAATTTTCACCACTGGGTGGCATCAGAAGCATTTCCATCACTTAACAAATCCATTTTAATCCAGAATCATCTTGACTGTCATTTTATAAAGGTTTGGGAAAAAAATTACAAAGTAATTCGTCTGTGGAACTGTAGCCTGTGTCCCAAAGTAAGAGCTGCACAGCTGTGGTTTAGATTTTTGGTCCTCAGCTGGTGAACAAAAGCCTTTGACTGCTGTTGTCGGTGCCAGCTCCAAATCACAGCCTGACTTTGCACCAGCTGCATCAAAACAAAACTGCAGGCCTCTCTTCATAATATCTTATCAAACAGGGTTTGTGCCACAGGAGAGCAGCAGATGCGTTTTTGTAGTAATTGCTGTTTTTTTTTTTTTTTTTTTTAAGAACATTTTTATCATTGTGAGGAATGATAAAACATAGCTTGTATTATCACTGTTTTTGTGGAAAAAGCATTTACTCTATAAAGCCTTTATAAAATGATCTTCCTTACAGCTACCTATAGTTTCACTTCAAAGGGTTTTTTTGGGGGATTATTGGGCTTCTGTTTTCTGCAGACTCGTCTCTCCTGATCTCAGACTTTGAGTCCCAGCAACCCAGTGCAGAGGCTGGTACAGAGGATGAGTTTGATCCTATTCCCGTCACAGGCCGAAAGAATTCCCAAGGTATGTCTTAACACTCTCCTCTAGGAAGCATAGGATGGGAAAAATGGTGCCAGAAAAAACGAATCGCATTCATATTTACTGAGAAGCAGATAAATTAGCTGTACTACTCTACATACTTAGTCATAGTTAAGTAATGCTTGAAAACCAGTAGAAGGAAATGGGTAAATTCTGCCCTCTCTCTCTCTCTTTTCTCTTTCTTGACCTCTCTCCCCCTCTTTGATTGCTTTGATCGCTCTTTATGACTCCCGCTCCTGTGCTTCTCCTCCCCTGTGTTTGCCTGTATCCGTCTCATCCCCTTGCCTCCTCCCCCTTTTGTCTCTCCGGCCAGTTTCAGGAGGCCACTCGCGCAGTAACAGTGGTGGCTCTGAATCCAGCCTGCCCAGCTTGGCCCGCTCCCTGCTGCTGGTGGACCAGCTCATCGACTTGTAGGCGCTGCCCCCCCCATAGAAGCTGTAACACTGGATTATAGACTGGCATAGCATAACAACAATCAACACTGTTGTCATAGCTAGCTTCTTGCACCCCCTGGCTGTCATTGGCATTGTAGTTGCTGTAGTAGAATTCACTTTTCAGTGCTTTTTCATTCCCACCCTTTCCACCATATCGATTGCATCATCTGGCGTATCTTCACTTCTCATCTCTCACCTTCACACTCATGTTGTATCTTTGTTATAGTCTCCTTGCATCATGTATTGTCCATTCTGAAAGAGTGGCCAACACACAAAACTGTTATCATCCTTTCTAAAGGTTAGCCATTCCATCTTTCTGTCAATCAGGATATAATACAGCTGTCCAGTTTGTCTGAACAATACTGCATTATTCCTTATAGCAAACTATAGAAGATCATTGTTGTAATGTATAATAGGCATAGTTCTAAGTGGTTGTAGTTATTATCGTGCACAAGTGAATTTGTCGTTGTTTGCCTTTTTAAATTCTCCTCCCCAGATTTATTTGCACATTTTAAAGAAAAAAAAAACATGCAGAAAAATAAAATGACCATTTATTCAAATGAGGTTTATTCCTATAAAAGCCAAACTTCTTTGAAACGTAGTCATGTAGCCTGATTTGCACAGTTGCAGAAACATTACCTCTGGCAGGGCTATGGGAAGGAATATCTTTAAAAATGTGAAGCTGCTATAAGATCAGACTGAGAAACATTAAACAATCTGGAAGCAAAACAGCCATAACCTCAGTGAAGTGCCATAAAATAATCTGGGAAGCAAACTGCTGGATTTCTGAAAGCAAAATTGCATAACCGCAAAACTAAATTTCTTGCAAAATACAGTATGTCCAACCATTCGGTGAGAGCCAGCACCCGTTCTCTAGTGCTGTTGTTTTGAGCTGCTTCTTTTTTTTTTTTTCTTTTTTTTTTAAACTTTCTTCCTCAAGGCAAGCAATAGATGGGGCTGGAATTAAAATGAGAAATCAGGGTGATTTACTGTGTTAATAGCAGCGTGCCATATCAATAGTAATGCATGACAATAATTTGAATAATCAGCAGTAATAGGAAATAAAGTAGCAATTATATATATAGGCAGAGCATACATGACTATTCATATAATATCTCGGCACTAACGGAAACAGTCTAATCCATTATTTCACAAATTATTTTCACATTAACATATTCATTCCACATCGTGCAATCCCTTCTGCATTCCTGTCATTTGTTTACTTCTAATTTAATGTAAATAGATATCTGCAACCCCTGCAGGCTCCTATCCAGACCGTATATTATATGAAGTCATTGTCAGAAAGCTTTACTTGTGGAAAACATATTGCTTTACTTGTGAAATCTCTCTCCCTGTTAATACATGTTAATATAATAGAGTGTTAGAGAATGAATGTAAGAAATAAATATTAGTCTATAATAAAATATATCTATGATTCTTAACACCATAATCATTCATTAATATTGAAGAATATATAAATATTTCATTCCTCTTTGTGGAATTGTGTTAAGAAGTTTTTTTCTTCTTTTTTTTTTCTTTTTTTTTCTCTTGGTTCTATCTACTTAATAATTGTGAGTACATTAAAATGTATAGATGATAACCCTAGTCTGTTCAGTCTGAAAGGTCAGGCTGAATCCTCTGTCTTATTCTATCTTCGTGAAATGAAAGTGAGCCTGTGTTCTGTTTGTTTACATGAACCAATGAAGGATTATATTTTTATTCCGAACCGTCTTCTGCAGAGTGGGAGTTGATCCGCTTCATTCGAAGTTGTGCTTTTGAAATTTTTTCTTTTTTTTCTTTTTTTTTTTTTTGCTTTGCCGGTTTTAGTGGTCACAGGATTCATATCAAAAAGCATGGCAGTGTTGTTGAATGTTATGTTCATGTGTGTTGCTATACAGTGTTATGATAAGTATGTGTGTGTGTGCGTGGAGTCCGAATTGTTGGCTGTGTTTTCCAGTAGCCTATTTGTGTTGTTGTTTGCTGCAAATACGACGGCGATCACGTCGCCATTAAAGTCTCCTCTGAAAGCACAGCCCCCCCATCCTTCTAAATTCTCTCAGGTAGTCAGAGCTACATCACTCTCTCTCCGAGAGCTGGAAGTGTACAGTATTGGCTTACTGCTCCCTGTCTCGCTGTCCTCCAGAGGTCTGCTCTTCGTATTACAGTTAGTGAATTACAGATGTGTAACATGTGAGGGGCTCTGTGAAGTGTGGAAAGGTCTACTCTGCCAGTCTTGCAGTGAACATACTGCACTCCTGCTGTAGCAGTGGTTTAATTATCAGACAGCATTGCTGTGATGGATTCGAAAGGATCAGCTCTATAGTCAGCAATATTGATGTTTCCGTAGGATCAGATGAATCAGATGTTTTGCTTCCTATACATCTTGAGCATGTTAAGTTATTTTGAAAGCACACACTAAATGTCCCAATATGTTTGTGCAAGGTCTAGTGAAAAGATTCAGTGTGTGTAATGTGGGATAAAATGCCCATTACACTGGGAATGACTGAAGTTCTGGACAGAACAGTGCCAAAAGCACTCAGTAACCTATTCACGCAAACATTGTTAACAGCATACTTACTATATTGGCCTCCGTGTTATCTCAGTGTATTTGTCCGCCCTCGAAATTGGAAGTATTTTGGGGACGTCAAATTTTTGGTCCTCATAAATCTGCAGGAAAAAAAATGACAGAGGAAGCTGTTTTAAAGCAGGTGTGATGACTGCAGGTCAGCTTGTGTTTTTAGCCATCTTCTTTATGATCCTTCCACTGAGCAGTCAATCTTTTGCAGTCACTGTTTGAACCTATGCAACTCCCGAGCTTTCTCCCTGTAGCCGCCAGTGTGCCGCTGTAATCAGTGGGAAGACCCCCCCCCCCCCCCCCCCCCCAAAAAAAAAGAAAGCCAAGCGAGACGAGTCCTCGATGTGAAACAGAAGCCCCTCATTTTTTTCTTTTCTTTTTTTCTCTTGTTTTTCCAAAAATGGCCACCTTCCATTCTGATATTACTGAGTGTTTTGAGACTCCTCCTGTCATTATGGCCCAATCCCTCGTCAGAGCTGTGATATCGTGTGCTCCTTCTATTTTTGTGAGATAACTAAAGAATTATAAAGGGATGGCAAATAAAGTACAAATGTGAATGTCAGCTTCTTGAGTATTGATTCTAAGTTACTTGTCTACATGGTTTAAAAAAATCTTGTGTGTGTGTGTGTGTGTGTGTGTGTGTGTGTGTGTGTGTGTGTGTGTGTGTGTGTGTATATATATCCTGATCTTTCCATTTCCTGCTAAACTTACTGTTTCTCATCACACACACAAAGGTATCTACATGAAGTAAAGGCTTAAAATAGCATTTTGTATGTGACTCTAAATAATGTAATGTTGTTATTATGTAGGAGAATAGGTTTAAATGTGTTAAGGACTAATAAGAATCTGCTCGGGAA
The DNA here is from genome assembly GCF_007364275.1 of Archocentrus centrarchus. NCBI lineage: Eukaryota > Metazoa > Chordata > Actinopteri > Cichliformes > Cichlidae > Archocentrus > Archocentrus centrarchus. The sequence continues at coordinate 10,086,095 of NC_044357.1, read as the reverse complement.
ACACCTTAACTCTCCCCAGGTAAGACTAAACATCAGCTTCATGCTCAGTTTCATTCTTGGTCTTTGTTTTTTTTTTTGTTTGTTTTTTTTTTTTGTTTTTTTTTTTTTTTTACATATTTTATGTTTTTTTTTTTGTTTGTTTTTTTTGTTTTTACACAGGTGTCAAGGCAATTTATTTATGCCATTCTTGCATTTAGTTTTTCCATCTGTAAAATTTCCCACTCAGTGCACGCGCTATAGTTAATGGGTTAACACAACCCTTTTTTTTTTTTTTTGTTTTTTTTTTAAGCACTACAAAAGGCTGAAGCTCCAGCACATTTTCCTTTTTCTCACTGTACTAACAAGATTTAGACTTTTAACATGATTCGGCTGACACAAAGTATATTCATTTAAAATAAAATTACTAATGGGTTTCATGTTCTATTTTTAGATAAAAATGTGCTTTTTGTTTAAAAACAAAAAAAAAGGTGATGCCAGGCTTTTGGAGTAGTAATGTATCTTGGGCATGTTGGTTTATGTAGAAGGGTTTCTTTGTTTTTGTTTGTTTTTTAAATCTGTTGAACCCGTGGATGAAAATACTGTGAGCCGTACCATTTAAAGAGCACTTACTCTGCTCAGAAATATTAAGGGAGCATTCAATCATCACAGTGTAACAGGAAGTCAGTTAAACTTCGGGGATCTCGACCTGTCCAGTAAGGAAGCTGCACCGATCTAGTGTGTGATCACTATACACACTACCTACGCTATGCTTACATACTGTAGGATGTCGGACCCTCATGCTCATGGAGTCTGGCCAATATCTAATATCTCTTCCACACTTTTGAGACTGTGCTGGGAGACACAGCAAACCTTCTTGTGATGATACGTGTGGATGTGTCATCCTGGAGGAGCTGGACTACATGGTACCATCTCATGCTACCGGCAGTGACAAGGACACTAACAAAAAGCAAAACTGAAGAAAAATCAGTTGTGAGACGTTTGCACTGAAGTTTAAATGACTTTGTATTATGCTGATGATCAAATGTTCCCTTAATTTTTTGAGCAATCTATGTCACACTATTGTCACTTTATTATGATTTTTGTCACAGGGATTAGTCCACTCGATTGTATTAAAATTAAGCATCCCTTTCTGTTTAATATCACAGGTTAAGAAAAGAAATACTTTGTTGAAAAGCTCTTGAGCAGAGATCTCCCTAGGTGATGTTTCTCACATCTCTTCCTCATGCAGACCTGCAGAGGGAGCTGAGCGACAATGAGCTGCGAGCCGCTTGGACAGCAGCTCCTGTGCAGCTCGCAGAGGAGAAACAAAGGCCGAGGATCCAGCAGAGGATTGCTTCATGTGGCTATGATAAACACATGTTGCTGACAGATGAATGGCGCAGTCAACACCATACCAGACAAACGCCTCGCACCAGCCTTCATTTCATACCAGTAGACCAAGAATCCCAATTCCAGCCTCCAAACAGCCCGTTTGCCTCTGATGTCTTCCAGCTGGCCCCTTTTAAATCCCCAGTAAAAGAAACCAAGGTGGCGTCTCGTAAACCTGCTGAGGTATCTGATGTTTTCCTCCAGGCACCGTTTGGAAGGAGGCAGGAAACCACCACAGAAGTTCCCATCAACACTCACTTAGTTAAGTCTGGTGCACAGCAGATCCAAGTCAGCAAACATTCGGTCAGAGTGTCATCTTCTCACACTTTTCAGCCTCTAACTAGACGAACGGCTCCAGAGACGCCTTTGCTCCAGCAGCCAGTGGCCGTGCACCGGGTCGTCTCCAGGATCGGTCAGCAGGCCGCCGTGGGCTCAGTAGCTGTGGGCCCCCTGCATTCCTGGACCATCGGGGGAAGAGCTCTGGATGACCCGTTTACTGCTGCACCGTTTCAGCCTAGATGCTCTCAGGGGAAACCCTGACGATTACATAATCATCTCCAAAAACAAACAAACAAACAAAAAGGCCAATTTGGAGCTAATGAAGTAACAAAGCCAAAGTATAGTGCAATGGCAGTATTACTTAAATCTCTGGTGGAGTTTTACTTTTTGACATTATTTGTGCATATTTAAAATAATGGAATTAGTCCTTTAACCAGTTCTGATCATGTTACATCTTGATGTTCTACCTCAGCCGTGACATCAGTTTTCAGTCTGAGAGCAGTCATATCAGCACTTTACACATAGTCCGAACTTTGGCTAAAATGGTCCTCATTCATTGATTTGTCTCTGACAAAAGTTCATTTCAAAGGTTTTTATTGAAGTCCGCGTGTGTAGGTTTATGACCATGTAATTAGCAGTTTTTAAATAAGGAATGAAAAGCATGAGCATAACCAATAACTTAGGTGTAAAGTAGTTGATTGCAGTTTTACTTGTCAGTTTGGCTGTGATTGGATGTAAGGAATGAACCACGTCATTAATGTTATTCCTGATTACTCCTTATTTCATGTTTAGATTACAGAATGTAGTAAAGAGAAAAGGGTCCGCACACCGGCAAAGCTCCTAAATAATGTTTAATCTAAGCAAATCTTGACAGCAAGTGATGTTTCGGGCCACAGATTGCCCTTCTTCAGACTTAACAAAATAATGCAGGACTAATTGTATGTATACACAATAATACGTCATGTGATGGATGCTGCCTACCAATCAGAAAAGAGGAAGGTAAAAGACAAACGTGTATACAATCAACCATCAACGGGAAAGAAAATATATAAATATGCAGATATATTACAAAAACACAATAAATATTTCAAATATACAATAAGTATTTAAACAGTCCAACTAATCATTCATATAAAAATATGCATATGCAAGTGTGTGTGTATATATATATATATATATATATATATATATATATATATATATATATATAAAATACTGCAAATATTAAAAAGTGCTATATGTCCTGCAATTCTGAAAAGATTTGTAAATATAAAAAAAAGATTAAAATGTATACAATCAAAAAAGTACAAACTACCACAGTCAAAAAATATATAAATAGGCAATAGACAAAGTATAGGAATGGCAAAAATGGAGATTATAAAAAAGGTCTCAAATCAAATTCCTCGTTAAGGCCATGAGGAGATAATGTGTTCAGGGTAAAGATCCAAAAAGCCTCTATATATTTTTTGGCCCAGCACCCAGCCTTCATTTCCATTTTGGATGTGTGTGTCCTTTTTTTCTTTTTTAGATTACAAAATGTGCCTTTAATTTTCCCAATTGGTTCAACAAATTGAATGAGTGTTGCAAGACATACCAAATCCTTTGCTACAAACTAAAGAAATGAAACATCTTTTACAGTTGCTGCTTTCACATTAGCAGAGTTAAAGCACTGCGCATTCACTAAACCCGCAGCTGTACATTATTCAGTATGATATTCAGAACTGCAAAGACTTTGAGTTCAGTTTAACCCCTTAATGACTGCTCACAAGTTGTGGCTGCTGTTCACAGTTGGTTCCCACAGACTGCTGCCATTATAGTGTTACAACCCCTTTGTAGTGGTCTTTAAAGGAGTGACATATCAGTTAAAATCGCTGTTGTCTTATGAGGGGATTCACTGGGTTTGAGCACGCTTTTAGAAAACCAACTTCATTTCTACCAAGCTGCGATTCAAGTGAGGTTCTTTTATGTTTTAGAAGATTTTGTTTCCAGTTTTGCTTTATTCTTTGACAAAAATAAACTTTTTGTAAACCGTACTGCCTTTGCTGTAATAGTATTTTGTTCATGCACAGTATTTTTTAATCTGTATTATCTGACTATTAATACTGGACATTAGGAACGGTTACCAGTGAAAATAAATGACTTATGGACATAATGGAGATTTTTTCTTTTTTCTGCTGCTTTAAGATTCAGAAACTTTGGCAGCTGCTGTCTTTATTTCTTCTTCAAACAACGGTGAGAATTATGTTATGAATGCGCAGTTATGCACATATCAAGGTAAACCAGTTTTGTGCTTTTGAGCTTAATGGCTTCTTTTTCACAGAAGAACATCCAGACACCCATGACCTTACCCGAGATGAGACACGATGGCAACAATTGTTCAACGGTTTATTGCCACGGTTTATTTAAGGAGCTGACATGGGAGTTTTGTGCCTTTGGGACTCAGGTTTTTGCTGTGTTGAGTTAAAATTTCTTGCCTTTCTGCAGCAGGATGTTCTTTCTCCACGTTCTGCTTGTCTTTATAAAATACAGCTCGGAGAATAATTTGAGCCCAAAGTATTGTTTTCCCTTAAAAGGTTTTTGGTCTGACTGTATCATCCAGATTGTGAAGATTAAACAAAGTGTAGTAGAAGGAGAAAATGTATAAAAGGCCAATCCAAAATCCCTATAAATGAAATCCAATCTGGTGTTTAAAGCACATTTTTGATGTCCGGTTGTGTTGCTGATAAACCAGCACATCGTCACCCTTGTAAAATAATGGCCTAAGTCATTTTTATGTTTGCCTAGATCATCATATTTTCAATGTTTGGTTCAGTTTTTTTTGGCTTTTCTGAAAATGACTTTGGCCATTATTTGAAGAGAGGTGACGATATGTGAGCTCCTGCTGAAATGTTTATGTGCATATAGATAGAGAGGGAGCGTGGGGTGTGTGTGTGTGAAAAATTAGCCACTTGTGTCATATGAGCTTAAACTTGAATTTATTTTCCTGACCTTGGGAAGAAGAAGAGCTCATGGAAAATGTGGAAAGTCAGCTAAGTCAAGAGGTTTTATTGTTTTTATCATTTAAACCTCTAAAGATTTATATAGCTGAGGAGTGTTTTATTATAAATTAGCTCAGGGCTGTGTACAAGCTGCCCTGCTGCTCATAAATCTGCATAACTGTGGAGGTGATTAGCTGCTTGAAGTCAGTCATTGCTATTGTTTGTGCAGCCAAAGTAAACAGTGCCATTAGCCAACCTTTGCAAAAGCATAGTTTTGCATTTTCTTTGACTATTTCTGAAGGTTTGGGGGAGAAAGAACTACACAAACGCTCCTGGCACAAGGTTTGCACTGTCTTTGAATTGATAGCATATATTAAAAAGACAAACACTCTGCCCTACATAGCTGCAAACTGCTAAAAGAAGGTCAACCTCAGTCTTTTCCTTGCTTTCCGATGGGCTCTGTGCCAGCAGCAAGTTGCATAAACAGCTCTTTCACATCTCCATGTCATCATTGTTGGATTTTTGCTTTCACTTCTGCAGTTTGCTGCCTGCCTCTGCTTCTGGAAGTTTTCTTTGATACGCCTCCATGAGCTCACTGCTCGCAGGACTGCAAGTCCGCCTGCGTGTGTCTGCAAAAGCTTTTCCTAATGGTGAAGAAACTGAACAAAAACACATGGAAAAGTTACATTAGGGTTTATTTTAGGAGTTCTGAGTTTAATGAGGCTCAGCTGCTCTGGATTGTTACATAATAACGTTTTCGTATTTCTTTTGTTGGGGAGAGCCAAGGTCCCCCCCCCCCCCCCAAAAAAAAAAATAAAATCACTATAAATGTAATATTGATAAATCTATTACAAAAACTTTAATAAACAATATACACTCACAGGCAATTTTATGAGGTGATTACTGCAAAAATCAGCCAATCACATGGCAGCAACTTAATGTAAAGATGTGGTAAAGATGACCTGCCGAAGTGCAAACTGAGCATCAAAATGGGGAAGAAAGGTGATTTAAGTGACTCTGTGGTTGTTGGGGCCAGACGGGCTGCTCTGAGAGTTTCACAAACTGCTGATCTGCTGGGATTTTCCCACACAACCATCTCAAAGGATTACAGAGAAGGGTCAGAAAAAGAGAAAACATCCAGTGAGCAGCATTTCTCTGCCGCTGTAACACAAACAGCCACTCATTACAATCAGAAGAACATCTCTGAACACACAGCATGTTGAATCTTGAAACAGATGAGCTACAGCAGCAGAAGAACACACTGAGTGCCATTACTTTCAGCTAAGAACAGGAAACTGAGGCTACAGTTAACCCAGGCTCACCAAAATATAGAAGGCTGGAAAAATTTTGTGTGGTCTGATGAGTTTTGATATTCGAATGGATTCATCCTGCCTTTTATCAGCAGTTCAGACTGGTGGTGGTGGTATGATGGTATTTGGGCTTCTTAGTACAAACTAGGCATCGTGAGGCTACATGTGTTGTTGCTGACGTGTGCATCCCTTTATGACCACAGTGTACACACCTTCTGGTGGCTGATTCCAACAGGATAACACAGCATGTCACAAAGCTCCAATCACCTCAAACTGGTTTTTTTAAACATGACAATGAGTTCATTGATGGCTTCCATAGCCACCAGATATCAATCTAATAGAGCACCTTTGGGATATGGTTGAATGGGAGCTGACAAATCTGCAGCAACTTTATGATACTATCAAAATCTCTGAGGAATGTTTCCAGCACATTAGTGAATCTGTGCCATGAAGAATTAAAGCAGTTCTGAAGGCAAAAGGGGGTCCAACCTAGTAATAGCAAAGTGTAACTGATAAAGTGCTCATGATTTTATATATATATATATATATATATGTGTGTGTGTGTGTGTGTGTGTGTGTGTGTGTGTGTGTGTCTGAAGTATGAATATCCACATATTTTCCACTGACACTCACCAAAATCGGTGATCATAGGCTCTATAACGGATCCGCAAACCGTGTCCGAGTCCACCCGTGCAGCAGGAGGATCCAAATGAATCAGGATCAGGAATTCAGACGCGATAAGGCCCAGATCCAGTTCAGGCTCCAGTTATTTTGCAGCTCATCCAGTCTGGATCTGTTCATAATGGCTTCATTTTCCCGATATGATCCCAATATGCATTCTTTAATTAAAATTTCTCATCCTCCCAAAATGTACTGAAATATTGCCTTTACTGTTAAAACTTTACATTCATTACAGACTTGGAAAGCTGCTCTGAATGTTTTCAGCTAAATATGAAACTATGACTGAACTATGACCTTCAATAACAGTAACTCAGTGAAACATCGGCTGTGGCCGTCAGAGAGCCGTCATCTATCAGCTTCAGCTGACCTTTTTCCCCGATTTTGCTGCTCCGTTGTATGATCGGATAAAAGGCCTCTCCAAACCAAGCTCCTGGGCTGAATTTCACCTTTTTACATCAAAAAAGGTCACTCGCCGATGACTAAACGTTACAAATAGCACACCGTAAAAGTGCTGGCTATACACGAATATCCTAGACTTTCGCAGCTGGTCAATCTGGGCCCATAACCTATTGAAAATAGTCTTTACAGGAAGGACAAAGCACACGATCCAGCTTCGCAGTGTTAACGTACAATCATTTTATTGTCATAAAAACAGACATGGCTCAGAAGTGCCGTAAACTGAAGATCAATATTTTTAAAACAACAAAAGTGATTACTTTTAACATTTATTCATTCAGAATGAGCTGAAATGCTTGCAGAGGTGCATACGTGCATGGGTGTCTACGGCCTTTGAGGTTAAAGCTACCCTCAGATAAAAGCTGTGACACTGATGAAACACAACACCGGCAAAAGAAGGAAAGGAAAGATATCTTTAAAGTGATTTATTGCACATCATATTGGTATGAACAAATCTCAGTCTGCTGTTCTGCCAGCTGCATCAGTCGCACAGTGACTTTCCAGAGGTCACATTTGTCACAGAACTTAAACGGCCTCGAGCACGGCCAAACTCTGTGTCTGAAAACTTGAACATCGCCGGTCTGTTAAAAAAAAATCATTTCAATATTGAAGAGATGAGAATATTAATACTCATGGCATTTAGTGGACCAGTTTCTGTGCAGCAACCGATGTTTGTGTCAGCAAAGGATAAATCTGAACGGTGGTAAATATGCGTCTTTGTTTTCTTGCCGAAAGCTAGGTGAGAATATCAAATCCACTCTCGTACCTGTGTGATGAATGTGCTGCTAGGGTGCAGTTAGCTTAGCTTAGCATAAACACTTGAAGCAAAACAGCTTGTCTGGCTCTGTTCACTTTTTGAAAAAAAAAAATGAACCGAAAACCTCAAAAATACTCATAGCATAAAAAATGTTCAACTTCCATTAAATACAATGTGTGTGCGTAAGTGTTTCTGTGATTTAAAGAACATTCATTCACAAAATGTAAATTTTCCGAGATGCTGCCTCCTGGACCAACTTTCATGTATAAAACACATGAGGCCTGTGATGACCCACTGGGGTTTCTGCTGTTCAAAGTAGCGATAGGTTAAAGACAAAAGTTAAAATTTTTTCTGCTAATTTGCAGCGTTTGACCAAATTAACTGATTTGATCTTTGAAGAGCAAAACTTCTTAAAAACTAAATGAACGCTTAACTCCATTAGCCAAAGCTGTGCTCCTTTACACAAAAATTTCACTTTCTAAACTTAAAAAAAAGTCACAGTTCATGTCACGGCGTCATGGCAGGTGTGGGCCATGACCAGGTGATGAATCACCAGGTGCAGCCGTCACTGTTTTCTGTTTGGATTGGATTAAACAAAGACACACTGAAAAGGTCTTTTCTGGGATCCTCCAATGTTTTGGTCCTCAACTATCAGTAGTTGTCATGACTGGGTCGAGGAGGGGGCCGCGATGGAGGTGGCGCTCTACACGGAGGCGGGCCCTGAGGCGGAGGAGGCAGCGAGCCAGAAGGAGACGGAGGTGCAGAGAGAGAGCTGATGTTGGTTGAGGGCAGGGCTCTGTTTGGAGGTGGTGTGTACATGGGGGAGCTGGTGGAGGATGGTGGAGGAGTGGACGGCAGGGGAGGAAGGGTTGAAGTTGGAGAGGGGGGCAAATGGGAGAGCTCATTGCCCTCTGACAGACGACGCTGGTAACTGTGGGGCAAAGTGTAGACCGGAGTGGCGGGATGGTTGTAGATGGGATAGCGAGGAGCAGGGTAGGATTTACTCCGGGTGAAGTTGATGCACCTGCCCTGTAATGAGAGCACAGGGAGTCTTTGTTTAGTACTTCAACTGTGCAATGAGAGACATGAAGAAAAGGGGCATCTATAAAGACGAGAAAACTGCAGTGAAGGAAAGTCCTACATCTCCTCCAGGTTTGGAGCTCTCAAATGGAAAAAGGAAATTCCACCATTAGTTAGTGTCATGGAAGAAAACAGCATTCCTGACAGGCGAGCCGTGCTGACGCTGGGAGCTGAAGACAGCAGGCAGCATCTACTCTTAACGACTTCTGCAGATGATGAAAGTGTTGCTCCAGACAATGCTGCAGTTGTTTTCACTTTTGTCTACTCCCCATGCCACTTGAGAGTTCACGTGAAGTCAATATTACTATATTTGAACCAGCTTCGAATTAAAAAATGGAGTCCACTGTATATCTGCAGTTAATGTCATGCAGATAAGATTCGAGGTTAGTTTCCATCTACTTTCTTTTTTTTAATCCCGAACTTCAAACATCCCTCATTCCTGTTTTGCCAAAGTTAATAAATTCAGACTCTTAAACGTCTTCCTGCCACAAGCTGAAATAGCTGCTTCACAAATCTCCTTTTATTATTTCAATGTGTACTCATTTTACAGGCGCAAAGACGCTGTTTCATTACTCCACAGAAGAGGTTAAAGTGTCTCTTTTTAGTATCTCATGTCTCACCTTGTCTCCAGGATAAGGTCGCATTACAGACACTCTGTCGTAGCCTTTTCTCAGAAATACACACAGAGCATCCAGTTTGCCCTAAAGGAGGATCATACAAAAAGACAGCACAAATAAAAACTGAATGTCATTAAAACAACCTCTGATCCACAGTTTATTTGCCAGCTTGTCTCTGAAGCACTTTTGCTCCAGATGTATCTCAGGAGCTTTTTATATGATAAAGAGACAGATAAACAAAGAATGTATTTTGTTAGAAATAACGCCTTCTCAACAAATTCCATATTCTGGGGTTAGCTCGGTGCATGTCTGGTTCCTATTACCATCCATCGAGCTGACTAATATGTGAGGAAACCAATTGTATTAACTGTTTCCTGGTCATACATAAATCACAGAAACGCTAAAAATAAGTCCTTTTTTTTCTAGGCTGGAAGACATTTGTAAGGAAGAGTCCTACACGTCAAAGACGAGCAAATGGAATCACTATCATCTACATATTACATATGTGATCCATGCCTTAGAATACATTTTACATCTCTGTGTCAAGGCTGTGAGATTTATCACGACAGAAAGCTCTGGGGAAAGCCAGCGAGCAGAGCTGAGCTGCAATTTCTTGTCAAAACAAGAAAGCTAATACTTTATTTATTTAACCTTTATTTAACCAGAAAGTAAAACTCTTGACATCTTGAATCTCTTTTGTGGGAGTGTAGTGGACCAAACTACAAAAACTACTCAGCATGGGTAACTTGTGAAAGCAAGGCTAGAACATGCACATAGAAGGGCTCTGCACAAAACTGCTAAACCAGACGGAAAGGGGGCTCAAATGAATGGATGTAAAGTGAAAAACTGGAGTACCTTGATGGGAGAGTACCACTTCTGGGTTTGGGGAGATTTGTGTGTGTTATAGTAAGGCCGCGGTGGAGGAGGATCGAACTCCTGTGCGGGCAACACAACACGAGCGTTTTTAGCCTTTTCCAGTTTGGCTCCTTCTTCAGTTGATCCTTTATCTCCCCAACGAACCTGAAAAGAAAGAAAAGCTTTGTGTTTCAGATGGCCGTGTTAGACTGGCTCTACTAGGGAGTCTCCAAAGGTGGTTAAAAACCTCCATGTCTCAGACAGAGAATGCAACAAGGAAGATAAATAAGGATTTTGTCAGGAATCATGCAAAGTGACCATAGTAGAGTCCAAGAATAAAAATATGAAGCCAGAAAAAGAGGGAAAAGTTGCACTGAGGTTGTGATCTTGGATAACTAACAAGATCCGAGCCAATAAAATCACATCCAGTGGATTCTAGTTTTACCACTGCCTCTGCATGTATGTCAGGATAAGTGAATGCAACTGCTGTAAATGACGTTTATGTTTGAAATAATATGCTGCGTTTCTTTTTGTGTGGAAAAAAAAAAAAAAAATCTCTTTGCCTGTGTGGGTCTTAATTAAAGCCAGTCCACTGATGTCCACAAGATCTCAAAACAAAAGTTTAGCTCCTTCGGTTCTGGGTTTAATTGTTTCAATTTGCAACGCAAGTTTTAGATTTAAGATTTATTCCTAAACCTTCAAGAAGACACAAATTGTTTACTTTAAAACAAGTAAAAAAAAAAAACCTTAAAATTCAACAAGAGCCTGACTGTTTGCTTTGTCAAAGGTAAAGAATGTCTCCAGTTTTTTTCTGACACAATTACCTTGATTCTCAGAACCACCAATAAAGCTAAAAAGGACTTATGGAGAGTGAAAGCAGCCTTGAAAAGTTCATTACTTAAATTCACTCCCTTTCAGCTGCAACAGACAAGCCACCAAAGCTTTAACTTGGCAGAAAAGGCACATAAATGAAGCTGTGAATACTTTCCACAGCTGGTTTTGGAAGTGGTGCAGCTTTAGTGCAAGTTCACAGCAAAGACTCCTGAGACTGTACAACCAGTCTGTAAAAAACTTCACACTGACTGGGTGACTACTGTCTCCTTGACCTTATCCTCCCAAACCACGCACACATCTGGTCCTCCCCAGTTTGAAGATAATTTCTGTCCTCCTCCTCATCTCAGCTATCAGCTTACACTGGAATCAGCCTGCTTCCTCTTATCTCATCACCCCGACCCTGTGCTTTTCTTACCACTGCTCTGCCTTAGAAAGAAAAAAATAAATTAAAAAAAAATCAGAATCACAAACGAACTATTAAAACCTCCCCACTTGTGCCGACCTTGCACTTTATTGCCTCGTCTTAACTCTTTCTGGCTCTCAGATCTCGTCACGACAACAAAGTGACTCAGTGCTGTCCGGCATGGATTTGCACACTCATCTCTTTTAAAGACTGAGTTGCTTCCTGTTCTCCTGTGTCTTCTTGCTGTACTACTGTTTGATCTCATTCCCATCTTTCAGCATTTAATTTCAGGCAGCTGAGTGCCAGAGTAAAGCTTGCCACGTGTATATCTGTGAGGCTGGAGCCAGTCAACAGATCCATGTATGTGAAATTGAATTAGAACTTGTATTTAACAGATGCTGAGCAACATAAAAATGCATCCAAAACAGTCATTTTACTGAGATTTTAGATGTTTTTTATAATTTCCGACAACTTTAAGCCAAAATTAAAGTACGTGTAAAATAGCTTCCGTTTATATTTGCATATAAAGGCAGCCTGGCAAAACCCAAAGCCTCTTGAGGGAATGAGGTTAAAGGGTAAAAGGAAATATCAAATATGAAGCCATTACTTATATACAGTCACAACAACTATAACACAAGCAGGCAGGTAGCTAACACAACAATCAGCTGAACAAGAGTATGAGCAACGAGAAGACATGCAGGGAACTATTAAAGGCAGCAAGCAGTCAAAGGTTGAGGATGATAGTGGGCTGGGAAACAACCGCATCTGTAAGTATATTGTCATGATTCCAGGGTTTATTGTATTTTTGGATCCCTGTTTTGTTTTCTTTATATTTCAAAATAAGGTGAGTCTCAGTCCTATTATCATTGAGTCATTTAGTAATATTAGTGGTAGTAGCCTCTTAGTATTCCTGTCTGTTTTGCTCTTTTCCTGTTTTACTTTGAAGGTTAGTTTTCTTTTGTTTTCATATTAATTTTGATTCCTGAAACCTTATGGTTTCCACCTGCTGTTGTTTTTCTTCTACGTCTAATCCCCAGTCAGCCTTTAGTGTGTGTCCACGTATTGTCCCACCCTCCTCTTTGCTTCCATTATATGAAGCAAGGCTATCTTTCCATCATCTTCTGCATGAATGTGTGAGCGCTTCAAACGTTTTGGTACGTTTGCTACTGTATTAATAAAATTTAGCCTGTTTGAAGACAGAATGGAAAACTGTCAAAAATACAACAGTGTGAGTTAACAGACTTATGAATATCACTACTACTAATCATTAAGACACAGGAGCATCTGATGGATTATAATTTTTATTCAATTAAAAGCATTTTTAAATGTATGTAAGACATTCTTTCAGCTGCAGCCCCATTTAATGATCTGAGAGCTTGTAAATAGATTTAGATTATATTTGACTGAAAGTCCACAAATCCAAACAGCTGGCCTGTTTTAGGAGATACGTCACTTAAAGAAAAGAAAATGAAACAAATCACACTTGGATTTTTCTTTGGGCGTGGCTGCACTGGTGCTATACGGATTCATTTCTGAGTATGAATAATAATTTTCACATGTACAAAAAAATTAAAAAAAATTTTTTTTTCCCAATTTGATTTCCGTTAGCCAAGATAAACAATCATTATTACTTGTTGGTACTGGGAAACTGCACTGTACAGTAAAATGTTTGTTATATTGAACACTGGGGTTTAGTACATTTGCATGATAATTATTACATAATAATCTATTTACAGTTTGCTTTTTGGGTTACCTCCATTCTCTTGATGCCCCCAACCCCACGGCCTCCGTAGTACGATGCATCTACTGTGGGCCACCTCTTCTTCGGAAAACCATCCTCATCATCCTAAAGAAAAAAAATGTGTGTATCATTTGTAAGGAAGGGAAATTTAAGAAAGAATTCAAATAAAACACACTTACAGAACTATCCTCTATTACTGGTGGAGGTGGCTCGTGAATGACCTGCAAACAAAAAAATGTGATTGATTGTTTTTTCGCACGCAAAGAGCAACGACCTTTTACTGGGTTGATAAAAAATAAACACTAATTTAGTTAGGATGCAAGTTTTTCATTATCATACCACAGTGCAGCAGAGAGGCCAAAACCACCACAGCAGAGCGACGGTCAGCAGGAGCAGCAGGATGAGAAGAGCGATGGCCACAAAGGTCCCGTCAGACTACAAATAAAAGGACACAGCGGACAGATTTTGCTTGCAGTCACTAACAGAGGATTTATATGCATCCACTAATGAACTGCAGCACACTGTGGCAGTGGGTTAGGTTGCTTGAACCCGCTGACATGTGCGCTAGATGACAAATATTTGTGATGTTAGGTCACTATGTGTGAATTTTTAGTCAATGCTTTGACTAAAGTTTCTTACATACTTTTAGCCATGAGGTAATGTGTGAGAGGGAGTGTTTTTGCTCCCTCCTGGTTTCCATTATACTTACGCAAGCAACTGCAGTAATTGTGACAGAGCTAGATATGAAACTCAGGCCATTATTCATGCTGACGTGGAGCGTGGCAGACCTGTAGAAAAGGTAAGAGAGTAAATGAGAGGGCCTCAGTTTGCATGTTCAGTGCTCCCCTCACAGATGACAATTGCAATGATAAAAATAGTTTTAATGCTGTCAAACTGTACGTGCTGTTTACACTTTCATAAGAAGTACAGTTATGTAGCTCATCAAAATTTATTGTGGACATGACATTACTGTTTAAATCTTTTCTAATATACCCCAGACAGTAACAACGATTACTTACGTTCCCTCTTTTTCCAGAACAGGAGCCGGGCACAAAAGGTACGTATCTCTCACCACCAAAGGTCTTTTCACTGTGGAAAATGAATTAATATAAGAATTTGTGTTTAACACGACACACAGTGAAGCAAACCACAGATTAGGTGAGTGTCTGTGATGAAAGAGAAAGCTGTGAGTGATCCAAAGGAAAAGTTTACTTCACTTTTCTCTTGCAGTGGTGAAACTTCAGAAGATTCAAGCCTCAAAATATCTTTTTTTTTTTTTTTTATTGAATTCCTGGACTTCCTGCTCTTATGGAAAATGAAGCAAATGAGCGAGGGTTGTGGTTTATTTACCCTGGCTGAGTGCGTGTCTAGAGTGTGCAAAGACAGTGCTCGTCTCTGATGAGTTCCACATGCCCCTTTAGACATCCGAGATGCGTAAAGTGTTATACCAGCTGATTAAAAGTAGAGGGCGATTGAGCTGATGGCTTTTCAGGAGGGTGAGGATTTACATCATTGTGGCCCGCAAAGAGCCTCTGTCCTCCACCCATCATAGTCCCTCTGTGGCCAAAATAAATTTAGCACAGTGATGAAAATGCTCTGAGCAATCCCAAAAATGTTATCTTCTGTGATTTTTACAGTGTGCATCATTTAAAGGGTAGATCATTCTTAGCGCTACCGATTCACATATTTTTCTTTCTGCAAACACCAACCATAAACTGTATATAAATGATGGATGTTGCGTCCAGCTCTTAAAAGTGAAGTCATCAAAGCCGAAACATGCTCTACTCCAGTGAAAGCATTTTACATCTATGAAAGTATGTGTGTGTGAACGTGTATTTCAAAATGATAAACTATTTCTTTAGCCATATTTATAACCTTGGTCATTAAGGTTTTCACAGCATTAACAAAGGGGTTATGTGGAGTTCAGGTCTGTACACAATGATTGGGTGTAGGTGGATTTCATTGTCCAAAGCAGTAACTCAGTGACCTGCTGAGTTTCAGTCTTGCGGGGGCAGAACTCCACGACAAGCTCTCATGTGTGAGATTTTATATTCTTGGAAATATGATACAGCAAATGTGCAGATGTTTGCAGACACAAGGTAAGGTCAGGAGGAGGTACTCACTCAAAGTAACGGTGTCATTGATGCGAAAGCTGCAGAGGACTTTCTGCACGTCTCGGGCATGAAGGAAACCATTTCCCTTCACTACCACCTGGAAGGATTCTGAAGTAAAGACAGATTGCTACAGTATTGTTTGTTCTCTGATTTTAGCCCATTGTTACTGTAGGTGGTTAGTAGGCAACATGATGACATCATAATATATAGATATATAGATAAAACAAAAAACTTCAGGGGTCTAAGATGTACCTGTGTGTCACGTTTGGTTGCTGAACTCCTACACTGAAAGTGTAGGATGTGATTTTAATAACTGTGTCATTTCGAGTATCTAAACTAATGATCATATGTACGTACAATGGTATATGTATGCATCACACTACCATATTTTGAGGTTTTATTTTGTGTATTTTTTTTTTCATTTTGTTTTCCTTACCTCCTTCACAGATGCTGGAGGGCTCTACAGCCAGAATTTCAATGCATGATCTCTTCAGGATCTGAAAGAGAAAATAATTTCATAATAAGCTGAATTTAATGTAAAGTAAAGGATTTAATCAGGACTTTCCATCTCTATGATGTCATCTTTTCAGTACCGAGTCAATGACCCCTTGCAGCGCTTGAAATCCATCATTCACAGGGAAGACATGATCCTTGCTGTCAGCTATCGTTGAAAGCTGTCAAAATATATGTCTATATGATTAAGCACTTATTTAGATGACTGATCAATTCATCTTCCAAGCTAACTGTTAACTGTTGGATTTACCTGAGTTTCATTGAAGTCTTTTACTCCCACACAGTAAACAGTGGCACCCAGCTGGCGCGCTCTGCCGGCCTGATAGAAAGTGAGACATTAAAACAAACAAGTTACAATAAAATGGTAAAAACATTCACTAAATCACATTAGAATATAGTTATGCAACTGACAGCTGCTGGGAACATCTGGGAAGTGATGTACAAGAAGTTTCTACCATAGACTGTATATGAAAGATGTACATAGTCACTGTGACATCACCCACAGGTGTCGCCATCATGGGACAGTGCACACTTATACAGTAGTGACAGTAAACAAGGTAGGCTCGCCCGGGTTGTCATTTATTTTTATTTAAATGGAGAAATAATTCAATCCATATTGAATTCAATGTATCATAAAGCTAATGACCAGATCATAAACTCATTACAAAAGTATTACTGAGGTCACAGATAAAGTGAGAAATATTTTTCTCACAGAAGTCTATACAACTTGACTTTTCTTGTATCTTAAGGAGTTGTCCCCTGATGACCATTAAAGAGAATGCAGGTTTAAAGCTTGTCCTAATCCATCTTTTATATACAGTGTGGTTTGTATCTATAGAGACAGATGATATTTTCTTGAGGTTCCCTAATGTTGTGTGCTAGCAACACAGCGGGAAGAAAAACATGCAGAATGCTGTTATTAAATAACAAAGTTTACATAATGTTATGCTTCATACTAAAACAGGCTCGATAAGACACAAATTCTCTATTAAAGTTGTTAATTGTGCTTATATTGGGTTCAGACACTCCTTAAGTGTGAGCACAAGCTTATTTTCCCGCTGATTCTGCTACCTCTCTTTGAGCCAGGTCAAACTGATTTTCTCTCAGTTCGCCGTCCGTCAGGGCAATGATGACGCTCGCTGTCCGGTAACCTACAGGGCAGAAGGAACAGCTGTTAAAATGGTAAAACAAAATCTGTAAGAATCACTAAATTGGAAAAAAAAAAAAAAAAAGACATTTATGATGGATAAAGCAGCTGTGCGTCTGTTGACTCTACCACACGTCTGAATTAGGAATAATATGAATTTAAGACTTTACTATGATTAAGTGTTAAAAAGAAAAAGTCCCCTTACCATCGCCCGTCCCGTAGTATATTTGCTCGCTGGCCTGAGAGAGAAGTTTTGAGGCGTCAGTGGCTATAAACTTTAAATAGGCCTTATTTAAAGACTCAGATGCCATACTGTTGGGTAAGGGTCAGGTTTTCATTGACTTAACAGATGACTTACCCTTTGAAATCCTTTGTGCATGAAGGTGTCTCCACCTGGCTGCACCATACTTAGCTCCTCCAGTCCGGCCCGAATCTGATCTCTGATTATTGACAAAAAATATTGATCACAAAGAAATGATAGCACAGGAGATTTAGCTATAATTGCATATAATTATGTCTAGGTCTGTCAGTATATGTGCCACCTGTCTTCTGTTAGAGCCATGAGAGTCCTTCCTTCTGTTGAAAATACAATAAAAGACATCCGCAGCTGAGGACTGGAAAAAAGCATCGGAGATGATTGTTATGTTTTATAAACTTTTATGTTCTCTTTTTTTTTTTTTTTTTACACCCTTTACTCTTTTCATTGTCACTGTTTCTATGGACATACCTGATAAACTTGTGAGTCAGATGATCAACAAAGTAATAGATCTCATTCCAGTAATGCTGCACACTGCCAGACCTGTAACAAGGATTCAGCAGTTTCAATGTCATACAGGAACTCTGGCACGCAAAGCTCTAATCACAATTGACAAAATAAGGCGCGCAACTTATAAACACTCTAATAAATGTGAACATTTAATGGAATTTGCCTGTTGTTTAGTACTGCACTTCCAGAAGGAATGAGAATGAAAAGGGAATCAGCAGAACAGACAACTAATCCTTTACGAGAAAATCGTGACATTAAAAGCTGCATGACGGAAACACTGATTTCTATAAAATGGTGGAAACTGCCTTTAAAGTCTAGGTTGGCTTATTACTCTGTATTGGGATGGAATTAAAGTTAGCATTATTTTTGCAATGCATGCAGTACGATAGCTTTAGCTATAGAAGGGCTGGAGCCTATCCTTGCTGACAGTGAGCGACAGCAATGGAGAACATTCTGAACATGTCTGACTTATTAAAGTTTTTTTTTTTTTTTTTTAAAGATTATTCTTATTACTATTATCACTAATTCAGCTGAATCATTTTATGTAAAACAGAATTGTTAGAAAATAGAAGAAATGACTGGTCTTGAGTGCCTAAAAAGAAGGAAACAGGACTTCTTTTTGGTTTGTGAAGATGTTTCAACTCTCATCAAAGGAGTTTATTCAGTACTGAAACAAATGGCTGAGAGTCCCGGGTATTTAACCCTGACTGGACCACACCACACGAATCTGCCATGGAATCCTCCTGGGTCCAGGTTTTGTGACAGGTGCAGACTAAATGAAACAACCAGCTAATTTTTAAGTGGAAGGCAGTAATTAAAGAGACTCGTGGAGCAAATATGCATAAATTCCTCTGCCTCCTCTCTCTCTCTCTCTCTGCGCTCTCTTTTCTCCTCCTCCCTTATGTTTTCATTTATCCTGCGATGTGAGTCGCAGTGCAGGGACGGCCAAACGCTCGGGATCTTTGGAACATCTGGCTCTCATGGAGAAAGGGTTCTACGGACCGACGTGCAGAGAGATGAAGTTGGGACTGTGGGCAGCGCCTGCCAGCGAAGTGCTGCTGCTGTTGGAAAACAGGAATCCCTGCGGGGCAGTTTATGTGACGCTGATGCATAAATACATGAAGATGTGACTGTGTAAACACACTTTATGTCAGTTCTTACAGCTTTGAGGTGACTCATGGGGATCGTTTGCGAAAAAGAAAACAATTTGAGTGGTTTTGATTTATGTATGCGTGCCTCTTTTTAAGAGAGCTCTAATGAAACTGCACACTGGAGCTTCATGTTAGATTCATGACATTTAATTTAACCCTTACATCAGCCACTGGCATTTAAGTCCCATCAGAGACAATAAATCTATCACTCTTTTATATAAATATAAATGTATTTGGGTTTCACACTGCAGATTGTACAAAATAACACATTTAAGACTTTATCTTGGACTCTCTGTAACACCAGTGAGCATTTATATATATATATATATATGGCTTTTCTAATCTTACTGATCACTGAAAGCACTAAACACTACAAGCTACACACTCATTTTCACATATTCATATAGTGCTTTTTATTGAATGTTTACAGCACTTTTCCTGTCACACATATTCACAGCGATTGGTGCAACAGGGGCCGCTCTACCTGCTGAGTACAGTAATTCAGACTAAAAATGATCTTCTAGAAAAAATAATTGATAATTGATACAGTGTTTAATTGCAGTCCTCGATTGTTGTGGATCACAACAACAATCACTTTGTTCCTGACAAGTGCCAATGCAATATCATGAGCTTCTAACGAGTTTAAAAAAATTGTTGATTGAGTTTTAAAGTATCCGACACAGCAGGTCTACACCATCTAGTGCTCGAGTCAGCTCTTTATAGATCAGCCTTTTACAGATCTGATCAGAAATCCTCTAACAGGCGACATTTCAAAAATAAAAACTGCATTATATGCATGTCACTTATGGTCACACATGATTCTGTTTCTATCCAGAATCCAAACCCTGCCTTCTGCTTTGTAGAGACTCTGATATTTCAAGAGGCTAAAACATGCAAGTTACAGCACAATAGTTACAACACAGTAGCACATATTTTTCAGGCAAGTAGTAGCCCATTACTGCCTCTGGATGACAGTTTGACTGATGTGTGCACCTGTGTCTTCAAAAACAAAGATGAGTCACGCAGACCTCTTCTGAGATCAAATAAAAGTAAAAGCACTCACTTGTCCAAAACAAAGTAGAGGTCAAATCCTCCGTAGCACGATGACCCAGCTTGCCTCCTCTCAAGTAACTGAGCCGCACTGCCGGCCGCCAGGACTGCCACCAGTATACCCAGTTCTACACAAAGCAGGACCCGCCTGCACCAGCACTGGGACATCACTCCAAATTTAGGGGAACAATCAGCCTGGGAGATGGTAAACATGAATATTCTCCAGATGAAGTTTTTTTTTTTTTCCCCCTTTTGGCGTCTCTCCTCACAGTGCTCTGGTGTAGTCAGCCATACAGACTGAGGCATGAAGAGCTCTCCTCCTGATCAGTGTCCCATCTCCTCAGGAGCAGATGTGTGGTGGCAGAGGAGGAGTAAGGCTGGTGGGACTGAGTCTTCAACTCCCTCTCACATCATACTTGTAGCAAACTTTGCCAAGAGTTTGCACAGCAACACAAAACACTCGTGCATTGCTGGGTGATTTACTCCTTCTTCTCAGACTGTTTCTCTGAATGACTCTACAGCTTGGATTACATATTTGTTTTCACTCGTACTTTTCTTTGTTGATTTTTTTTTCTTTCATTTCTGTTGAAGGTTGACTTGATTGTGCAGCTTACCCATCAGTGCCACTCAGTGGTAAACACATGCACTGTGCAAATGTGTCACTGCACATAAACACAAAACACTTAATCTGCTTTTAATATTTTAGTGGAACTGAATACCAGAGTAACAAAGTAGTATAACTCACTAAAGAAATACTGTATAGGGTTTTGCTGCAGCACTTCCTGCGGTACACTGTGACGCACTGCACACTTCTTCTCCATTCACCTCTTTTCACTCCCCGCGTGTTTGTACACCAGGTTTAACACAGCATATGTTACGCTCTACATCAGTGGTTCTCATGCTTTTTCTATGTCCCACCTCAGAAGCCAAAAGAAGTTCATACCCCACACTCCACAAATTATCAGTCATTAACAATTAAAAAGGATCTGT
The DNA here is from genome assembly GCF_007364275.1 of Archocentrus centrarchus. Taxonomy (NCBI): domain Eukaryota; kingdom Metazoa; phylum Chordata; class Actinopteri; order Cichliformes; family Cichlidae; genus Archocentrus; species Archocentrus centrarchus. Next base: position 10,065,005 of record NC_044357.1, on the reverse strand, counting down.
GTTGTTTTAGTTTTTTTTAGTTACATACATACATACATTCATCTTAGTTTTACTTCTTATTGTTCCCCTGTTCATCCACATCTGAACTTTCAGTGTGAGCTGAGGAGCACTACAACAGTGAAAGAGTCCCTGCCATTGTTATTTTATATTTCTCTTTGTGTAAGAATTTAATAAACATGTTGTTGGATTTAGTCACATTTGGTAAGAGCGAGCTGCTTCCATCTTCACATTCAAATGTTCTGACTTTGCATCCCTCACCTGTCCACCAGGTGCCCTCAGTCTGATTTCCAGTCTCAGTCCTCATCTGCTGCATGTTTTTTTCAGCTACTCCTGAACTATGATAAGTGCCTGTGTCTTATACAGAGGTGGGAAGTAACGAAGTACAAATACTTCGTTACTGTACTTAAGTAGATTTTTTAGGTATCTGTACTTTACTTGAGTATTTATTTTTCTGAGTACTTTTTACTTTTACTCCCTACATTTTTACACAAGTATCTGTACTTTCTACTTCTTACATTTTCAAAACAGACTCGTTACTTTTTAACAAGTCAGGGAGAAGTTTGCATTTCCGGTCAGTGCGCCGTCAGTCATCAAACGATCTGAGCCTAAACGGAGGAATAATAACAGATAAGAGACAATCGTACTGGCGTATCCTCCATCACCGGCTTATCGGGTACAAAGGGATTAAATACACAAACCCATATAATTAATGTATCATTTATAGCGCTATAATCAGGGGTCACAGCGGGCCGGACCGAAGCCGTAAGTTGTGCTCGCGGGACATAAACAGCTTAGCTAGCGCTACTGAAGAGGAGCGAGCATGAAGGAAGTAACGTGTGGCAGGTAAATGCAACGTTTTTAAATGCTCAACGAATATCAGCAAACACACAAAGTGTGTGCAGTTTGTCACACAGTGTGTCTGCGAGCTAAAAGAAGAGCTGCTGTATTTCAGGGAGAGCAAAGAGAGAGAAGTTCACTCAGAGATGGAGAAAGAGGACAGGAGAGGAAGAAGAGAGGCTAGATTTAAAGGTAAGGACTGGAAAATAAACTGAAGTATACTGACTTTGTGTCATTCAAAGATTGTATGAAAATACTGCAGTTTAGTACGTAATAAACAGGTCAGCTTGTTGTACTGTATTTACAGTAAAGCTCTGTGTTGGTGCACAGAGGCTGTGTTCATGGTCAGTTACAGGTTACATCAGTGCAGCAGAGATGAGTTTGAATCAAAGCTGCTGATGCTAAGATTCATTCACTGAATCCAACATTTCTACAGCCTGTATGCTGTCAGTGTAGGGGATGGAGATCAGCTCAGATAGCTGTGAAATACTGGGTTACATCTTTGTGAGTTCACTTCATCCACACAGAGCAGTAAACCTCAGAGCAGCAGCAGCAGCATGTCAGCTGATCACAGCCTGCACACCAACATCATTTACTGGAGCTACAATAGAAAGCTGTGATTCTTCTCCCCATGCAGAGCCACTACAGCTGATCTTAGGGTTCCTCCACCTTCTGAATCCCACTGTAACCCCTGAGTATCCTCATGTTGGTGTTTAGGTGGAGGCACAGTCACCCTCTACTATGGAGGACACAGAGAACAGAGCTGTGTTTAAATACCCTTTAACAGTTTGTGATTCAAGCTGAGAGCATTCATTAGAATTAAAATTTAGATTGGAATAACGTTTGTGTTCTCATGTATTATTTTATATTATTACAATAATATATAATAAGGTTCAGTTAGCTTTACACAAAAATAGCAGGTAGAAACGTCCTCCAAAGAGCTACTTTTACTTTCTTACTTTGAGTACATTTCAGAGCCTGTACTTTTTTACTTTTACTTAAGTAAAGAACTTGAACCAGTACTTCGACTTTTACCAAAGTATTCTTTAACACAAGTACTTGTACTTCTACTTAAGTACAGAATGTCAGTACTTTTGCCACCTCTGGTCTTATAGGATTAATGTTAAGTCATCCATGGTTTCCTTTTTACAGAATAAGATGCACACTTAACAAGTTCCCATTTATCACCATCACTAAAGTATAGTGAACTTTTCTGAAAGTCTCTAAACCTCATCACACAGTTAAAAAGTCACCTAATAACACCTAATACCTAAGAAATACTTTTTTTTTTAATGGGCTTTTCCTGGCTTCAATCATGAGTCAGCACCTGTCCTAACTGCTGAGTCAGTGTTTCCATATATCACAGCAGATGTGTGAGTGGGCCCTGCGGCCTGCAGGTGGTGTAGCGGGTCAGGAATCAGCAACTCTTGATAAAGTCTCTGAAGCATATCAGGATTATGTTACACAAACACGACCCAGTCTGCCTTATCTGTCCTGTTTAACCAATGCAGGTTATCAAAAAACTATTGCAGTGCACACATACTGTACAGATTAGGCTACATATCAGCTGCTCGGCGTTACTTTGTGTTCCTGCAGGAGGTTTTTGTTTTGTTTTGTTTTTAATTGCTTTGTCCTCTATGAGCTAAAATATTAATTAAAACAAAAATAAATGACAGGGACTTAAATCGTACTTACACCTTATGTAAATACCCCTAAGCCACCTGACAGCAGGTGAAGCGCCTCTCTGGCTCCAGAAGCATGGGTGTGTGTTTTGCTGTGCGCTGTGTGAGCTCTCCGCTCGGTGCGGCATGTCAGCGAAATCACTGCAGCAGCATGGAGACGTGAGAAAACAGCGCCGCTGGGGGGGAAAATCTTTTTAGCGCTCTTTTCTCTTACTGCAGCACAATTACCAACTTTACCTCCTCCTCGTGTTTGATCAGAGGCAATGGAAGTAGCTCCTAGATTTTTGTTACTGCTGTGCGGTCTTTGCGTTTCTCTGGCGACTGACTGGGAGACTGTGGACACAAGTTTTACTGACCTCGGAGATGAAATCGATTACAAGGATCCATGTAAAGCTGGTACTGTGCATCTTACATCCTGCATCCTCCTGTTGTGTATTAGTGATATATTTTTGGCCAGCAGCCTAAAGACCCGAAGGCTCCGATCCCCGTGAGAAGGACAAAACATTTTTAAAAGACAAACCTTTTAAAAGGAAGATGTAGCTCTCAGATGAGCAGATGTGAAGACTGGAAGTAAATCAGCTTTAAATCTAGGAAAATATTTTCCTGCTAAAGATAATATTTCAATTTTTTTTTTACTTTATTGTTATTTGAACATTTTTGAATAATAGTCAGTGCATTGTTAATCAGATGTTACACAACATTTTTAAAACGCGTGTCCAAAAAGTGATTTTAACTTAAAGCTATTAAATACATTTGAATAATAAGTATAAAGCTGTTAAAGTAGATGGGATTGTTGCAAAGTGATGGTGCTACTGCAGAAAGCAGCTTCAATTTCAAATGCATGCTTTCTTTACTGAAAGTCCAGCCAGTTATTCTTTATTTGCATGTCGTAATATGTGCGTTTTATCTTTTAAAGTAAAACAAATATTTTGTAGCTATGAATAATCTTTATTCAGCTGTGATGAAGAGATGCAGAGGTGTAAGGAGTGGCAGCGACAGTGATCATGTTATACTTAAACTGTATTTTCACTTTTAACATTAATACACTCCAAAAGGACTGTTGTGTAAATTAATAACACAAATCTGGTACAGAATCCTAAAATAATGCATAAAATGCTGCTATATTTCCTTCATTTTACAGCAGAGTATTGTGAGATAGAAACTGCATCTGCTGAAATGAATGTGGTGGAGGAGTAAAGAGTAACTTCAAATGCATGCACCCAAGAAAAGTATGTGATATTCCACCACGTTTTTAATGTAAAGAGGTTGTACAGTCATAACCAGAAGTTTAGGATGTGGCACAGATTTTGCATTTCAGACACTTTCCCTCCAGTTTTTATTTAGATTATTATTTTTGACGTCTTTCTACCATGTAGTGAAAAACAATCGAGGATTTCATAAGTTTCAAAGACTTTTATTGAAAAAGAAAAGAAATGTGTGCAAAGAGTCAGCATTTACAGTGCTGACCCTTCTTCTTCATAATTTCTACACTTCTCTGTGGCATGCTGGTCATCAGCTGCTGGGCCAAATCCTGGCTGATGGGGATCCATTCCTGCATTAAGAGTACTCCAGGATGATCACAGTTTGTGGGCTTCTGCTTGTCCACCCACTTGTTTCAAGGACTGAGTGTAAACTATGGATCAAAATAAGATCTGGGGAGCTTCCTGGTCCAAAATGTTAGTTTGATGATTAACAAGACACTTAGTTCCCACTGTCGGCTTGCGACTTGTTACTCCATCTTACCAGAAAATGCACAGATTGTCATCAAATTGCTCCTGGATCATTGTGATCAACTCGGAGCACCGACAACCAGGAATCAATAGCTGTCAATCAGGATTTGTCCCAGAAGCTGACATTCAGTTATGAAGAAGTGTCAGCAGTGTAATTGGTGACTCTTTGCAAAAAGATATTTTATTTCCAAATATAGTCTTTGAAGCTTGTGAAATAGTTATGATTGTTAACAGTATCAAAACCACTGATGTAGAATATCAAAAAAAAAAAAAAAAAAAAAGCTTGAAATGGAAGCAGAAACACAAAATCTGTTCCACTGTTGTTTGTGTAAAATGACTCATGTTTAACATTTATTGACGGGGGAAAAAAATCATTTTAAAGCTGATCCTGTAATGTATTCATGTTAACTCAGATCCAAAGAGAGTCTGATTAGGTGAAGCCAGCATTTCCATCATCTTACATGACAAACAGTTCACTTTGGTTATCAGGGGGCCTCCAGCAGGTTGGGGTTCCTTTTTCACTTGTGACTTCTGAAGCTTTCAAAACACACCACTCTTCCACTCCAAGGGAGTTGCCTGGAGACTAGAGGTTACTGAGGCTGTGCCAGCACAGTCCTCAGCTGGACCATGGTGAAATCCCTCCAGCTCCAGAGCATGGGGTGCACACTGTAGGGGTGACAGTCATTTACAGTCACCCTTTGCTTGAGTGAGTTTACTTCAAAGGCTGACACGGGGCCCACTACCTCCTTTCATTTGTGCTTTCAAAGGTTGTTACATCACACAGTTAAATGAGGTGTTTAGAGGGAAAGACTCCAGCGAGCAGCTCTGCTTCTCCAACATGATGAATGGGAAATGTTTATTTCTTAGAGGGAAAACTTGGATCTAGTGTGTGTTGTGCCATCTTTGAGTTTTGGAAATGATCTTGGACCCTTAATCTTGTTCAGCATTAACATCTTTGTTAGCCACTGGAGGATGTGTGGTAGCTAATCAGAAGTAATGTCTTTGAAAATTTACTTTGTAACTCCACACGAATGTTGAAGGTTTTTTTCTTTCAATACACCGCAGTCTGTTAGAGGATGTAATGCAGACTCTTTTTCAACAGTTCTCTGAAGCTGACATTGAGCTATGACATATTCTGAAGATATTTCACCACATTTGTCTTCCACTGACTGTGCTGCACTGCTGACTTTGTAAGAAATACTGTAGTGACGCAACTTTGTCTTTTTCTTTCTTTCTTTCTTTATTACAGAAGAGTCCTTTAAAAATATACATCTGGGGCAGTTGCTCTATCTTAGGATTCATGGAGTTCACTTTGACTCAGTCTGAACTCTCCTAGGCAGCTTTCTTCTAAATTCTGTAGTCTTCAGGAATAGTTCTCCAGGCTTCTTGAAGGACATTCAACGCTCTCTTTGGATGTTGCTGCCTTTTATTCCGTTCTCTGTCACGATGATCCCACACTGCTTCAGTAATATTGAGGTCCGGGCTCTAGGGGAGGCCAGTCCATGACTGATAGTGTTCCACTGTGTGTTTTTCTGTCGAGGGATGCTTTTATTGGCAGTGTGTTTGACTGCATGGTGGATCAAAATCTGATGGTTCTTTTCTGCATTCGTAATTCCATCAATTTTGACAAGCTCTCCAACTGCAGCTCCAAACCATGACAGAGCCTCCACCGTATTTTACAGATGGCTGTAGACTCTCACTGTTGTACCTCTGTCCTGACCTCCTCCATATATCTTGATGAGGATTTGAACTACTGTATGCTGCCATTTCAAGTTTACTATTCAGCAGCCCCGCAAAATCCAGCCCAGCACAGTCAGAGTCCTGTAATGTATTCAGGTCACATCTTCCTTCCTTCCTTTAAAAGGACACAGCAGTCCTAAGATATGTTTCAATTTATGTGCTGACATGCAGAGGGTGTGTGGAGATTGAAAACTGAAGGGCATAAAGGAGCCACATGGGCGGGTTGCAAAAAGAGGTTCCCTTAATAAACTTATGAAAGCAAAAAAACAGCTGAAGATGCTGCAGACCTGACGAGGCAATCCAAGAAAAACCAACCAAACGACGAACTAATACGAACAGTCAAAACCTAAAAGACAAAATGAGGCAAGCAGGAAGAGGACAAATCACAAGAGAAACAGCAGGACTGAAAATGCACACACAACAACTAATCTAATGAGAAAAAGACAGGAAATGGTTAAGAAAATAAAACAAAAAATAAAGTCAAAGCCTTGACTGCAGTCTGTATTCATGAGGTATGTGTGCTGATCAAACAGGCCCTTCTGAGATCAGACAGAGGTTACTGTACTTTCTGAATGTCCTGGTGTTGTTTTGTGACTCATATCTTTGTGCTATTTAAAAATTTCCTTCTCTTTCACTTTAACACATGGTTATAAATCTTTTATTTATCTGATCATTTTTTTCCTTAAAGCTGCCTTTTTGGGAGACATCGCACTGGATGAAGATAACCTTCGTTTGTTCAAATGGGCACACAACAGTGATGAAGTACTGCACGGTGCCTGGACCAACCGCACAAACTCAGGTGTCAAAACAGAGAAAAAAAACATTTATCTGTTAATAATTCTAACTGAATGTCCAAATAAATGGATGATAATCAAAGAAAATTCCATGAACTTCCTATTTTATTCTACAGATAACAGTTCCACTTCCAATGAAAACAAAAGGAGCAAGAGAGCTGCTGACAGACAGAGCCCCCGTCGTCAGAGGAGAGCAGCCACTGCCAAACCTGAGCGGGTATGGCCTGATGGTATCATCCCCTATGTGATCAGTGGAAATTTCAGTGGTGAGTTCTGGAGGAAAAATAATAATTCTTGCGCCTTTTACTGTGGAGTTGTCTGCTATATTCTACATCAGTGGTTCCCAAATGGCATGCTGAGACAGATACACTATATTGCCAAAAGTATTTGTTCATCTGCCTTCACGTACATATGAGCTTGACTGACATCCTATTCGTAATCCATAGAGTTTAATATGAGGTCAGCCCACTCTTTGCAGCTATGAAAGCTTCAGCTCTTCTGGGAAGGCTTTCTACAAGGTTTAGGAGTGTTTATGGGTTATTTTTGACCATTCTTCCAGAAGCACATGTGTGAGGTCAGACACTGATGTTGGATGAGAGGGACTGGCTCACAGTCTCCGCTCTGATTAATCCCAAAGGTGTTCTATCAGGTTGAAGTCAGGACTCTGCAGGCCAGTCAAGTTCTTCCACACCAAACTCGCTCATCCATGTCTTTATGGACCTGCTTTGTGCGCTGGTGTGCAGTCGTGTTGGAACAGGAAGGGGCCATCCCCAAACTGTTCCATCAAAGTTAGGAGCATGAAATTGGCCAAAATGTCTTGGTCTGCTGAAGCTTTAAGAGTTCCTTTCACTGGAACTAAGGGGCTGAGCCCAACTCCGGAAAAACAACCCCACACCATAATCCCCCCTGCACCAAACTTTACACTTGGCACAAAGCAGTCAGACAAGTACCGTTCTCCTGGCAACTGCCATCAAATTGCTAGACAGAGAAGGGTGATTCATCACTCCAGAGAACTTGTCTCCACGGCTCTAGAGTCCAGTGGCAGCGTGCTTTACACCACTGAATCCGACACTTTGCATTGCGCTTGGTGATGTAAAGCTTGGATGCAGCTGCTTGGGAATGGAAACTCAATCCATGAATCTCTCTACGCACTGTTCTTGAGATAATGTGAAGGCCACATGAAGTTTGGAGGTCTGTAGCAATTGACTGCAGAAAGTTGGTGACCTCTGTGCACTGTGCACCTCAGCATCCGCTGGCCCTGCCCTGTGATTTTAGGTAGCCTACCACTTCATGGCTGAGTTGCTGTCATTCCCAGTCGCTTCCACTTTGTTATAATACCACTAGAGGTTGACCGTGTAATATTTAGTAGTGAGAAAATTTCACAACTGGACTTGTTGCACAGGTAGCATCCTATCACGGTACCACGCTGGAATTCACTGAGCTTCTGAGAGCGACCCATTCTTTCACAAATGCTTGTAGAAGCAGTCTAGGTACCTAGGTGCTTGGTTTTATACACCTTTGGCCATGGAAGTGATTGGAGCACCTGAATTCAATGATTTGGATGGTTGAGTGAATACTTTTGGCAATATAGTGCATTATAATTGTAACTGTAAAATATTAATGAAATAAATGCCCTCAATGACACATCAAAGACCCTAACTGATAGTGAGTAGGATAACATTTCTAGGGTGGTAAAATCGATTCCAATGGTTGTGTGTAGAAAACTACACAAAACCACCTAAAGGAAAAAACAGTGTCAGGAGAAACTACTGCGAAAGCTTACTGTCTTAAGATGGAGCAGAGATGTTTAGCCTTCAGCATGGGATCTGAACCAGAGGCAGCAAGAACCCTTGGTAGATTGCGTGAAAGTGTCTGATGAGAGGATGGATGTAGCTTATTGCAAAGCAAATAAATTGTAGATGTCATGTTCAAAAGTGCCTCCATCTGACAATACAATCAAAAGAACTGACAGCATACCAGATGACATAGAGGTTATTTTCTGCAGACATGCTGTGTCTTGAAATCTTTGGCCTACCTTTTAGTGTGCTTTGGGCACAAAACATTTGAAAACCACTGCTTTAAAGTGTGTTCGTTGCCATGTGCAGCTTGGACATCCTGAAACTGTCAACGACTAATTCAGAGTTTCCTTTCAGGCAGTCAGCGAGCCATTTTCCGTCAGGCGATGCGTCACTGGGAGAAACACACTTGTGTAACGTTCCTTGAAAGGACGACTGAAGAAAGCTACATTGTTTTCACTTACAGACCTTGTGGGTAAGTGCGGAGCATCCAACCATTTTTAAAGAACTTTATGAACTCATCAGTTTGTTAGCAGAACTGCGGGTCTCAGCTTTTGGGCTTAGAAAAAAATGCACACTGATATAAACAAAAATGACTGGAGCTCTTATATGTTTTACCAGATTTTTTTTATTTCCACTGCTTTCCACTTAGAAACCATAGACTGTATATGAAAGATGGAAGCCTCAGGCTGAACATTTTCCTTAAAAGTAGTTATACAGTTATAGTTGTAGTTAACTTCTCAGAATCATGGACTGGGGGGGGGGCACCCAACAATATGTGGACCTGAACAGTGTTGCTGGCTGGCAGGTGTTGCTCCTATGTGGGGAGGAGAGGTGGCGGCCCTCAGGCTATCTCTATAGGAAAAAACTGTGACAAGTTTGGCATCGTGGTGCATGAACTTGGCCACGTGATTGGCTTCTGGCATGAACACACACGTCCGGACCGTGATGAGCATGTAAGCATCATCAGGGACAACATTCAACAAGGTACTGCATGCTTGCTTTGAGGGTGACATGAATAAGTGGGAATGCTTTTACTGATGCTGTAGATGTTTTTCTTTGCATTTATTCCATTGACTGTCTGTACATCTAAAGGGCAGGAGTATAACTTCCTGAAGATGGAACCAGGTGAGGTTGACTCACTAGGAGAGGTATATGACTTTGGCAGCATCATGCATTACGCAAGGAATACATTTTCCAGGTTGGTGTTGCTTTCTTGTGCTTCACATTTTATCTCCTTAAGTTAGTAGTGTCTTAACGGGACTGCAAGAATTTTTCTTCTCTTTTGTTCCCCAGATGTGTGTTTTTTTCTGAACATTCACACATTGTTTTTTAGCTTTACCATGTTCACATTAACAGGCAATTAAAAAGCTCACTTAGGGCAGTCATTTGTTAAATATTGTTTAAATTCATGATTTTCTCTGCCTATCTCCAAACTGGGAACACACTAGCTTACCTAATCCCACATGTCATCATCATCAACTTTGCTTCTGATTATCTAACAGGGCTATTACCCCGACCTGGTGTATGTCCCTTGAGTCAGCACTATTTAGCATGCCTCACAGGAACTGGAGGATTTGGTCCTGTATTGTTACAGAAATGATTCCACACTAGTCTCCTTTTTGTTTCCCTCCCATCCATGTTGTTGCCCCTTTGAGTTTCTCTGTGTTTACCCCCATAACCGCAATGCAGGTCTGGGTCATGGAGGCATGCCAAGCTAAAAAAAGGCCTGGCAGTTCAGTCTTTGTCAAACAATTTGGGGTGGAGTGGCCTTTTACTCCGGCATTCAGGAGCGGGCTCCACTGAGCCGGCTGGCACAGGCGAAAGGCCCCATTCAGAGCGCTCTGTTTGCACATGCCTGTCATTCATGGGTGCATCACCATGGGAACTGCAGGGTGGGAGCTCCAAACTCAGTGCGAGATTATCACAATCAATAAATCAAGGTGTTGAATTGGAGGTAGATCAGAAAAACGAGCCTTCTGTTTAAACCTGTGAAACTCAGATTTTATTGCACATCAGTAAAATCAGAAGTCAGAAAATGTTATTTCTCCTCAGCCTTTTGGTGCTGTCATTGATTATTGAGTCTTGGATTTGTTGTTGTGACTTTTCTGAAACAGAGGCATCTTCTTAGACACAATCTTGCCCCGTTATGATGTCAATGGAGTCAGGCCAACTATTGGACAGAGGACCAGGCTCAGTAAAGGAGACATTGCACAAGCCTGCAAACTCTACAAATGTGCAAGTAAGATACATTTGATGTGGAGAAGATGTACTCACCCACTGACCCCTATAATGAAATCACACCTTAAATTTGTACTTTCATTATTTTCAAAGCAGCTGGTCTGACTAAATATCTCCAACTTCTCGACTCTTGTCAAACTGGAGACAAAAACAAAGCCTCAACAATAAGGTTCAGGAAGTCTTGCTTGATATTAAATAGAGCAGAAAGACCATGGAACTAAATTTCAAGGCACTCCATCTTCAGGAAAAATAATATTATTTTAATCTTGGAGCCAGGGTGTGATTTGTGAAAAAAAAAAAAAACAGAAGACGGGAAATAATTCAGGAACCACAGTGCTCCCATTTACTGCTGTCAGTCTATTAACTTTAATAAAGTTCAGCTCTTAAAAATGTAACCACAGTGTTTACAGTAATATAGCCTAGCCATGCATGCTTTTAATTAAATTAATGCATGTAATATTCCCACTGTCACATTTTCCTCTTCGGGCACTCACAGTCAAACACAACACAGCTAATTTGGCAACTGTGCAATTTAACTTAAGTATTTAATATGGCATAATGACAAAATGCGACAGCTCCGAATGCTGTCAGTTTAAAGAAAGAATGAATAAAAATTCCACTGCAGTAGATTCCTGAGAAAATGTTCTGCTTGGATGCCGCATTTCATCTGCCTTCCTGCAAAATGCGTTTCCCTCTTTTCCCCACATCTCCAGGCATGTGTCTGCTTTTGATCCATTTATTGAAATCAACAGCAGACTTATGGGGTTTAAAAGTCAATAAATATGTGAAAATTATAATGTGTTTCATAGCATCATGGACCTCAGGTTCTAGCTGTGAATGATGCAGTGAAAATTCTTGCAAATCCCACCCTGCTGGGAGCAGTACATGGAGCACATTTATAGTTTCTACTTATTTTGTGTTTGTAAGACAATCATGACTGAGAGTTAACAGTCTAAATAAATCAGTGAAAAATTATATATGTTTCATCTAAAAATAGGGTGCTTGGAGAGTTGCCTTTTGTACCTGCCTCCCTAAAGAAGACCTATCAGATAAGCAGTCAGACTCACGCAGTGTTTGTTTCCTCCCATAAACTCCTTTTGCTGTCAGTTCTCAGTTAAATGTAATTTCCGGCGTGCTATTGTGACAGGGTGTGGGGACAGCCTGCAGGACAGTGCTGGAAACTTCTCTTCCCCTGGTTTTCCCAATGGATACTCGGCATATACTCACTGTGTCTGGAGGATTTCTGTCACTCCTGGAGAAAAGGTATGCAATATGTGGAAGTATTAACGCACTGATACGCACATTAACCAGCACTGATAACCAAATTAATCAAGTTATTAATTTAGAAAAATCTTTATCTACAGTGACGCTTGAAAGTGTGTGATAGTATGGATAGTATGGTATAGGATGTATGGTTTGGGCCTGTTTTGCTGCATCTGGGCCAGGATGCCAACAATGATGGAGCAATAAATTCTGAACTACACCAACAAATTTGAGGAACTCCACTAACATATTACCAGGGAATAGAATCTGTTGCAGACACAGACAGCCGCAGATAAAATGAACAAGTATTGATTTCTGTTTATACTTCCATGAAGTCTTTTTTGAAGTCTGCCATGAGCGATCATGTGTATTGGGTAGATTGTCATGTAATTTCTCATCGAACACAATGTGGGAAAACTTGGCAGGTATGTGGACATCTGCTCAGAGCCTCACCATCTGAAGATGCAGTTAATGCCACTTGAATGCTAGCAGACTTATGGACACAGAAATCAGCACACCCATTAGAGTTGAAGCTGCTCTGTAAAGACGACTGGACCACACGTGCACTGCAGCCATCATTTTTGCTTCTCCTGGCATGATGAGTCAAAATGTCTGCTGTGAAGAAGGTTTAATGTTGCATAAAGGGGGTCACACTGGAAAGCAAATGTTAACATATGTTTCCGATTCCCAGACATATAATATTGTAATAATTTTCTCCAATAAATAAGTCATATTTTTTTCTCATTTTTTTAATGGGCGGGGGGGGCGCACACACACACACACACACACACACACACACACACACACACACACACACACACACACACACAGTGCAAGAAGGTGTGGGGTTTGAACCCGTGGCCTTTCTGTGTGGAGTCTGCATGATCTCCCTGTGTGGGTTTTGTTCACTCTGGGTTTTGACTCCCTGGTGTCTTTCTGTCTCCACTGCGTCTTAGATTGTTCTGAATTTTACTTCCATGGACCTCTTCAGGAGTCACTTGTGCTGGTACGACCACGTCGAGGTCCGAGATGGGTTCTGGCGGAAGGCTCCGCTGAAAGGTCTGTTTTACGTCATTAATGTGAAGTTCTCACCGAGAGGAAATGTCAATATTTTCTTCTGCTCTTTGGCAGGGCGTTTTTGCGGCGACACACTTCCAGCTCAGATTATCTCAACCGACAGCCGACTGTGGATTGAATTCAGGAGCAGCAGCAGCTGGGTGGGCAAAGGATTTTCAGCTATTTATGAAGGTACAACATGCTGCTTTCTCGTGCATTTCTTTTCCACTATAGATGTGTAATGTGGATGGCTGAATTTAGTAATATGAAAAGCAATTCTGTGATTGTGATCAACTGCCGTTTATGTCACTTCTCACCTCCTGTGCAGCCATCTGTGGAGGAGAGGTGAAGCGGGACAGCGGCCAGATCCAGTCGTCTAATTATCCTGATGAATACCAGTCCAACAAAGAGTGTGTGTGGAAAATCACAGTTGCAGAGGGTTTTGATGTTGGCCTCTCCTTTCAGTCATTTGAGGTAAAATTACCTCTGTTGTTATCATTCATGTATTATGGCAATGTGCTCGCAAATAAAATTAAAAGGTGGTTCCTGCAGTGAATGCTGTATTTGGCATAAGGAGAGGAATGGTCACCCTGCTTTTTGGCTTGTAAACATTTTATTTTAATGTGCAGTGGGCCATAAAATTATTATTCAGGTTGAAGTTTTTTTTTTTTTAAACTTGTTAAATAATTACCTACTGCTGTTCCATTCTGTTTTTAAAAGTTGGAAATTACAGAGTATCAGCAGCAAAACAGCATTTAAAACGCAGCCCCAGGCTTGATGGGTGATGAGGAAGGTTAAAGCATCACAGTCTGTTCAGATTTCACAATCATCTGCTGTAATATCCATTAGCAGACTGCTGTGTCCGTGCTTTGCAGATTGAGAAACATGACAGTTGTGCCTACGACTACGTGGAAGTGAGAGATGGCGCTTCAGAGAGCAGCCCGCTGCTCGGACGCTTCTGTGGGTACGACAAACCAGGCGACATCAAAAGCAGCTCCAACCAGCTCTGGCTCAAGTTTGCGTCTGATGGATCAGTCAACAAAGCTGGGTTTGCGGCTAACTTTTTTAAAGGTCAGAAGGTTGTTTTAGTGGCAAAAAAGCTGGCAGCGATGACATAGATTTGATGCATTTGTCTGGCACAGAAAACTGGTAATTGTCATTTTCTTTTGTTAGAGATGGATGAGTGCTCCAGACCTGACAATGGTAATTGCGAGCAGCGCTGTCTGAACACGCTGGGTAGCTACAGATGTGCTTGTGACCCTGGATATGAGCTGGCAGCCAACAGGCACACCTGTGAGAGTGAGTTTACAGCCTGCCTGCTCAGATTAAATCATTGCCAACATCAGAATGCCACTGCTTCACAGTATGAAGTAAAGTCTGCTGAATATGTTCCCTCTACATAATATACACTCAAAAGCCACACCTTTAACTGCTCATTAAAGCAAGTTTTTAATCAGCCAATCAAAGGCCAGCAACTCCGTGCATTCAGGCATGTAAACGTGGTCAAGATGACCTGCTGATGTTGAAATTGAGCATCAGAATGGGGAAGAAAGATGATTTGACCGAGTATTTTAGAAACTGCTGATCTACTGGGACTTTCCCACATAATTATCTGTAGGATTTACACAGACTGCTTTGAGCTGATAGGAAGGCAGCAGTAACTCAAATAATTACTAGTTACAACCAAGGTATGCAGAAGAGCATCTCTGAATGCACAACACATCAAACCTTGAAAGCAGATGGGCTCGAGCAGCAGAAGCCCACATCTGGTAGCTAATAACAGAAAACTGAGGCTAAAATTCCCAGAGGTCCACCAAAACTGAAAAATAGAAGATTGGAATATTCTTGTCTGATGAGTCTTGATTTCTGCTGTGACATTCAGGGTAGGGTCCAGATTAGCTGTAAATAGCATATAAGCATTGATTAATTCTTGCCTTGTATCAACAGTTCAAGCTGGTTGTTGGTGGTGTAATGGTGCTGGGACACTTTCTTAGCACACTTTGGGCCCCTTAGTACCAATTAAGCAGACCTGAGTATCATTGCTGTCCACAGAGGCAGAACTTGATTTAGAGAGCTAAACGTAGATTACCAACCTCATCCAAATCATTTTCCATACACTGCACAACTTGCAGTATATTTGAAACGTCAGAGGAGAAATAGAGACGGCCAAACAGCTGTTGAGTACTTTGCTTTGAGCATTTGTGGGGGGTTTTTCACATCCATCATGCTGCTACAATGAGTAAAAGAGTTTATATTTGATGCGCTTGCAGCAGGTCAATGATTAATGAACAGGAATGTAGCTCAAGGTGAAAATGAAATCAGTGCCCTGCAGATTGAGTTTGGTGTTAAATTTTGGTACAATTTTAAATTATATTTGTCTTCTATGAGATGCACTGAATTTAGGTGAATAAGGAGGATTCACCAGTTCACCTGGACTCCTCAAAACTGGACAACAGAAGATCAGAAAGTCTAAGTCTTGATTTCTGCTGCAACATTTGGATGGTAGGACTGAAACTTGAAAACATGGATCCATCCTGTCTTGTATCAACAGTTCAGTTTACTGCTGTTGCTGCTGCTGCTGGTGTGATGCTGTGGGTGATATTTTCTTGGCACACTTTGGGCCCCTTAGCTCCAGTTGTGCATCATTTAAACACCACAGGCTACCTGAGTGTTGTTGCTGACCATGTCCATCTCTTTATGACCACAGTGCACCCATTTTCTGATGGCTGCTTCCAGCAGGATCACACAGTATGTCACAGAGCTCAGATCACCTCAAACTGGTTTCTTAAACATGGCAATGAGTTCACTGTACTCAGCTGGCCTCCACAGTCACCAGATCTCAATCCAATAGAGCACCTTTAAGATGTGGTGGAGATTCACAACATGGATATGCAGCTGAATAATCTGCAGCAACTGTGTGATGCTGTCATTATAATATGGACCAAAATGTCTGAGGAATGTTTGCAGCACCTTGTTGAATCTCTGCCATGAAGAATTAAGAGAACAGAAGGTCCAAGCCAGTACTAGCAAGGTGTACCTAATAAAGTGTCCAGTGAGTCTACATTTTCTGTCATGTATTCTGCTTCCAGTGAAATCAAAGGTTTTTGCTTCCATGCTATAAATAGATGTAAACATAAGGTTATATATTATATAACAGATATATGTGAACTTTTATGTTCTGGGACAATGAGATTTGAGATTTGGGAAGCTTCCTTTTTTTTACCACATGAGGGCAGCACTCCCCTGTTGCATCTTCTCCAAGAGCTGCGACTTGACTCATCATCTAATCGCTGTTTGAATGTACTGACTCTGCTCTAGTAGAATCTGATGTTATCTCTCATTTTAAAAGAAGAACAAATAATTTAACCAATGATTTGTTAAATTTGTTAAATTTAAGGATGCTTTCTCCGTGTAATCCCAGTACCGCAATTTCATATTCCATCAAGTTGCTTAATTCTCTGCATAAGTTTGTAAATAACATCCTGTAAATTTAACTAAAAGATAGTTTAAAGAATTCATAATTTGGCACGTCGCTCTTGTAATTTATTCTTTGTTTTTTACTGTCACTTTTTAACCGCTAAAATCTGTGTTTTCTCCCACCAGCAGCTGCCTGTGGCGGATTCATCACCAAGCTGAATGGCTCCATCACCACCCCCGGCTGGCCCAAAGAATACCCACCCAACAAGAACTGCGTCTGGCAGCTGGTGGCACCCATTCAGTATCGTATCACCCTGGTGTTTGATGTCTTTGAAACAGAGGGGAATGATGTGAGTTTTTTAAAATAGAAAAATAGTGATTTGTTCAGATAGAGCTTGTGTTTGTGGTTAAAGATGATTCAGCAGAGATTCTGAGCAAGAATGAATACTGTACCTCCTAAAGATCTCTTAGCCCAGTGGTGCGGTGGTTAGCGCTGTTGCCTCACAGGAAGAAGGGTTCAAACCCACCATCTAGCTCGGGCCTTTCTGTGTGGCGTTTGAGTTTGCACGTTCTCCCTGTGTCTGTGTGGGTTCTCTCTGGGTACTCCGGCTTCCTCCCACAGTCCAAAGACGTGTAATCAGTGGGGTTAGGTTAACTGGTGATTCTAAAATGCCCAGAGGTGTAAATGTGAGTGTGAATGGAGGCCTGTCTCTCTGTGTTAGCCCTGCAACAGACTGACAAACTGTCCAGGATGTACCCTGCCATCCTATCTGCAACTGTGTATTTTAATACTTTAAATACACAGGTAGCAGGGACATGAGGTATTTTAAGTTGCGCTCCACTGGAGGCCCTAAATAGGGAATCTTTCTGTGTGTTTCCCATCAGGTGTGTAAATATGATTTTGTGGAAGTGCGCAGTGGGTTGAGCTCAGACTCGAAGCTTCATGGCAAATTTTGTGGAGCAGAGAAACCAGAGGTCATCACCTCCCAGCAGAACAACATGAGGATCGAGTTCAAGTCTGATAACACTGTCTCCAAGAGGGGCTTCAAGGCTCACTACTTCTCTGGTAAGTGATTGATTTAGGAAGTACTGATGAAAGAGGAACTGCTGAGTAAATATTACAGTGCAACACAGTAGCTGTACAGTACAGTACAAAGATGCAGTCGGCTGACCTCAAAATGAAACTTCAGAGATAAAATCTTCCGCGGGTTTCCCCAAAAGGCTTAATGTTCATGTCTAAACACTCTGTTCCTCTATTTTTATCACTCACACAAAATTCTGCGGATTTCCTCTTCATTATTTTTAATCGTTCTTTATCGTTAGCCCTTTAACCAAGCTCATTTATGCCTCAACTCAGTCTCTTAGCGACGGTTCACTGCAAAACATTACAATGTTGTTAGAATATAACAACAACATTCAAAGCCTAAAATACTAAATGTATTTCTGAGGTCATAAATGGCCCCACACAAGTGCCGCACAACTATTCTTGCCACAGCAGTGGGCGTCTTGCTGCAGAAAAAAGTTGCAGGAAAGTAGACTTACAAGTTCCTGGTAGGAAATGTTTTCATAACTAAAATTATTACACATATAATATGTCATTGATAACATAATCACTGTCTCATTAGAAAAATCTATTCCAATTTTTGTAATTCACTGATTTTTATTCATTCTTACATTTGCATTTCAATGAAAGGGGTAAAAAAAAAAAAAAAGGTTCTTCTCTTTTGCTTTTCTTTTTTTTCTTGACTTATTATTTTTGTCATTGCTCATATTAAAAGTGGCCAGAGTTTCAATTAAAAAATAATCCCTGTGGGCCAAAGCTTTCAGAGTGCTCTTAACGCTTTGCTTACATCAGATTGGCACAGATTTCCTTATACAGGCATGGCCAGTGGCACGGCTCTGTTTGCAAAAGCCAGGTGAGGGGCAGCCAATCAGAAGAAGCTTAAAATGATGGGAGGCTTAAAAAGACAGGAGCTAATGCCGTTCATTTCAGATGAGGATGAGGATGAAGGGAGGGGTTAGAATAAAAAGCAAGTATAAGAAAAATATGGATTACTGTTTTTCCAAGAAAAAAATTCCATAATAGGGAACAGGAAACAAGCATAATAGGTTCCCTCTAAAATTTGGCTAATGGTCAGATTACAGGTTTTTATGTTGTGTTTATTTATCGGCATCTGCACAGAATCAGATAAAACAATCATCTGAATTTAGTTTGTTTTCCACAGTTTTTCAGTTTTTGGTCCAAACTATCACACCTTTTAAACACAATACAACACATCAAAGTGTGATTTTAGCAGCAGCATTAACATCGTAATATCCGGGGTGTAACGTAGCAGAAATGTCCTTCGTAAAGAAAGGCCTGATCTGGGTCTGACCCAGTAAATTCTGCATGTTTTCTGCTTCCATTTTTGATGTGTTGCAATGTGTGAAGACATTTTCTTAATATGTTTTTTTTTTTTTTGCTTTAAATGGCAATATTAGCACAGTACAGTATCTCTATGATCTAAACTGTTTTTGCTGCTATATTGCTGTGCAATATATTTATTTCTAAGATCCTGCACAGTTTTTACTGATAGATGTATATAAACAATTAAAAAATTTTTTTTGCATGCACATATCTTAGGTTCTTTTTTACATTTTATATTTTTATATTTATATTTATATTACTTTAGTCTGATAGGGAGTTAATGGACCAAAATTTCATTCTAATGTGCACTAACTAGTGTATGTTATGAATGGCAATAAAGTAACTGTTCTTTTCTGTTCTGTTCTATTCAAACTCAACAGATATAGACGAGTGCTCCAAAGGTAACGGAGGCTGCCAACATGAATGTGTAAACACTTTCGGAAGCTACAGCTGTCAGTGCCGCAGCGGCTTCATGCTGCACGACAACAGACATGACTGCAAGGAAGGTGCAGTATGCCCGCTGTCCACTCATCAGTGTGACCCTCACAGTCACTATATTCTTACTTTCTCTAGTGGAGACATGCAGCTAATTTTTGTTGTATTTTTCCAGATTTTCAGACTTTCATATTTGAGATTCACTTACTTTCTAAAGATGAAATACTTCCTGTGGTCCCTTTAGAGTAAACACACCCTTTACCAGCTGCTGTATATGTACAGGCAAACAAATGATCCAAAGACTAGCTATTAATAGCCTTAGTGGGAAAGCAAGATTGCTAATGGAAAGCTTTAGTTTTGCTTTCATTTTTCTTAGCATTTAACAAATGTCTGTGTACAGAGCATGACCTCAGAGGATGCTTGTGCTGGAGAAAAGGAAATGATACAATCCGCTCAACAATCCTATAATTGTTTTATTTCCTGCTATGTTTCTTTACAGCGGGATGTGATCATGTGATAAATAGTGTGTCAGGAACCATCGCCAGTCCCAACTGGCCTGACAAATATCCCAGCAAGAAGGCCTGCACCTGGTCTCTGTCTACAACCCCGGGCCATCGAATCAAACTCGTATGTCATGACCCAAAATGAAAGCTATTTTAGACCATTTGCATCTGTAGGTAAATGTAACTCTAAACAATTTGCAGATTTTTAATGAGGTTGATATGGAGGCTCATCTGGAGTGTGCTTATGATCATCTGGAGATCTACGATGGGAGAGACAATCGCGCTCCGAGTCTGGGACGCTTTTGTGGTGCCAAAAAGCCTTCTCCGGTCGTCTCCAGTGCCAACAAAATGTTCCTGCGTTTTTTCTCAGACAACTCGGTGCAGAAGAGAGGGTTTGAGGCTTCATACAGAGCAGGTGAGCTATATAAGCACCAAACTATAAAGTTACTACTCTGCTAAAAACAAATAAATAAATAAAAAATACAAGCGGAAATAGAGTTAAAAGGGTGTTTTGAAGAAAAACATCAAAAATGGCACATTTTAGTTGCATTCTTTCCTAACTTTTACGAGTTCCTCTTTTTGACCCTCTAATTTTGTGGTTGTGGATTCTCAGAATGTGGAGGAAGCCTTAAAGCCGAGGTCAAGACAAAAGATTTGTACTCTCATGCCCAGTTTGGAGATAACAACTACCCTGGAGGCTCTGACTGTTTGTGGGTGGTAACTGCTGAGAAGGGTTACGGCGTCGAGATCATCTTCCAAGTGTTTGAAATCGAAGAGGAGGCCGACTGTGGGTACGATTATGTGGAGTTGTATGACGGCGCCGACACCAAGTCTCCGAGGCTGGGACGATACTGCGGCTCTGGGGTAGGGCTGATTGAAAGCAATCTTGTTCAGTAAATGTTGCTTGAAAAAAACCTAGTCTTCAAAAAATCATCTTTTTTTTATTGCCTGTATCTGTTTCTTTTCCTCAGGCCCCAGAGGATGTGTACTCAGCTGGAGACTCCGTTGTTCTAAAATTTCACTCGGATGACAGCATCAATAAAAAAGGCTTTCATGTACGCTACACAAGCACAAAGTTCCAGGACACGTTACACGCAAGCAAGTGACTTTCCAAACCTTCCCCGAGCCTAAATGGAGACTTCACCCCTAACATTTGGTCGGTCACACCCATTTCCTGGCGAGGAGTGAATGCATGGGTTGATACCACAAACAACAGCCCACACGCTTTACATTGACATCTGTTAGACGGAGTGAAGCCATGCAGAGAAATTACATCTTCACTCTTCATCATGATATAGCTGAATAGCATAAAAGTTTGAATTATTTGATACACATGTGCAATCACACCACTTGTAATGAGCTCATTACATCATAGCACTGTTTTAAGATGTAAAATGTATATATTGTGATATAGTTTGCCGTTTTATTTTAATCATAATTTCCACTGAGTCACTTTTTGCTGTCTGAGGTTGAACTCTTGATAGCTTCTAATGGATGTAATGCAGTTTGATGTATTATATTACTTGATAAATTAACTTAATATGTATGGAAATCAAAATTTGCTCCTGAAATCATACCTGGTCTCTTATTTAAGCTTATATTCCTATCTGCCGTTGCTTTACGTTAGTTTTTGAGTTCACATATTAGCCTTCTCCAACAGTTCCTTGTTGTTGCTTCACAGCAATTAAGCATGATTTTTTTTTTTTTTTCATTCAGTCAACAACATGCTAATCGATAAACTTTTTTAAATACTAAACTTGACAGCGGTGATAAATGAATACACCATCGCATCCACTGTGTGTGGTTACAGTTCCAGGGAGCATTTCTGACCTCAAGCAGCTGAGTGCAGAGTGAGTGCAGTGAGTGCAGAGGATCAGCGCAGAGAGGACAGTGACTTACTGATTTTCAGCCAGACGTTAATGATGAAAGGTGGATTTTTGCTGTGAACAAACTTATGCTTATAAAAGCAGATGATGAATCAGCTGACTGCCTTTCAATTTCAGATTATTTGAGAGGTGTGTGTGTATGCCAGATCCCTGGTGAGTTTCAAGAGTTGAAAAGACTTCTTTTCATTTCTTTGAAGATGTTTCGCCTCTCATCCAAGAGGCTTCATCAGTTCTAAAACCAAAGCTGGCAAGTCCCAGGTATTTAAACCCTGGTGAGGGCTGTCTCCTTTACAGGTCGTAGTTGACCCACTATTGATCATTGTGATCACTGTGGCCTCTACATTGGAGAAACCAATCAGCCACTCCACAAATGCATGGCACAACATAGAAGAGCCACCTCGACAAGACAGGACTCAGCTGTAGTTCTGCTCCTAAAGGATGAAGGACACTCTGTTTGAGAATGCCAATGTTCACATTTTGGTCTGGGAAGACAGAGAGTTTGAAAGAGGGGGAAAAGAAACCATCTATGTGAACCATCTTTGAACAGAGGTGGTGGCTTAGGACACCAAGTGCAAGCCACCTGTAGTGCAGTCCTAAGATCCCTTCCAAGGCACCTCAACTCCCAGTTGCACCTTACTTCAGGTGACCTCAAAAGCCCACATGATAGCATCGGGCAAGGCCTCATAGTGGTTTTCCCTGAAACCCTTGGTGGTAATGACCATGCCTTTTTTCACAACTTGGTTCCCGTAATGGCACACCTGATCAATAGTGGGTCAAAGGGCAAGCCCCAGCTAGGGTTTGAATACTTGGGACTTTGCACCTTATGGTTTTAGAACTAAAGAAGCCTCTTGGATAAGAGGTGACACAGTCAACGAAATTGAAAGGAGTCCAGTCGCCCTTTTCAACCTCTTGAGACTATCATGACGTGGATGACTGAAATCTGCACACACACACACACACACACACACACACGTGCACACACACACCCTCGGTGAGCCTTTTCAAAGATGCATGCAAAGAGGTATCTCAGAGGCATCATCCAGCTTTGTTTGAAACTTAGTATGAAACTCACGTTGCACCTTTCTTTCTTTGTACCCAGATGTAACCATGCTCTGACAAGAAGCTGCCAATGCTTCCTACCTTGGTTACCAAGCTGCATCCATGGGTGAATTGCACATAGACAGATATTACCATATAAAATTAAACAAACTTGAAAGTGCCAAAAACTGCACTCCAGTTGAGGCTGGCTCCAAAAACAAAAAGCATGTTTACTGCCTGGTACAAACACAGTTTTGGCCTCTGTACATAGATCCCCCCTTCATTATCAATGCAGGTGGGTGAATCTTTTTATAGCTAACTCATCCATCTGGATATTGGAGTTAGGGGCGTGCTCAACATTGTCTGCAAGGCCTCGCCTACGATAATTAGCATCACCGAGCCCGACCTCTAGTGTCTGTGTTTGTACTGTTGGTGCCTATTGGAGCATTTTGAATGGAATTATATGACAGATAGGCCTAATATGGCTTGCTGTGTGATGCAGGTCACCAAAGACCTTCATGCTGATATTAGTGTTTTATTGTTACTTAGAGCTAATTAGCAAGTGTATGTTTCTGTGCGTTGCATGCGTGCAATTTATGAATTCAAGTTCAACTCAACTAACAAGCTTGTTAACCAAGCTTGCTACCATTAGCTGATGAATTAACACTCCACCTACTCAGAATATCTAAATATGATAACTTCTGGCTCCGAAAAAGAACATAGGAAAATACTAACACTGAGGCCTCAAAGTGGAGCCAAAACCAAATGTGTAACATCCATCTTTCATATACAGTCTATGGTGAATCCTAGCAAATAGCCACCAGTTAACTCTCTCCTGGTCAAACTGGCCATGATCCTAAAATGGCAATGTGTGAGCCAAATACATTACTCCTGTCACCAGGAGTAATGTATAACAGTTATAACAGTTTTTTTGTTCCAGGCTGCAAACATGTTTCAGTTTTCAGTTCTTCTGTTCTAAAATTGGGTATTTTGATATAGGAGTCTATAAGGACTCTTAGAGACAGCTGTGCATGCATTTGAAACCATCATTTTCTGGTACATTCCCACTGGCCTCACTTGTCATCCCTACAGCATGCTGCTTGTGACCCACTTGTCTAAAGCATTTATACATAATGCTGCAAGTGGTTAAATTAATTAATTAATCAATTAAGGGCACCATAAAAGTTACCCATAAAACATATAAATAATGTAGCGTAATCATGGAGGAGTTATATTTGTTTTAATATTAGAAAGAGCACACTTTGGAATATTGTTTTTAAGTTGTTTTTTTTTTACTTGCAAAATTCTATCTGATGATTGGGTATAACTCATTTACTGTAATAGGCATTGGGATTTTGATCAGCATGTGCTAACATTGCTCTCAATCCACCCATTAGTACAAAGACAATTTAGAGACATTAGACAACTATAAAAATGTGTACACATACAAAAATTCTATTTAACTTGATTTTTATTTAAACATGTGGTACAACCTGCTGTTTGCTATAATTTTTAAAAAAAGTTTCTCCGTGATCCCTGAATGCATCACATCATTAAAATGGTTCGAGTCCAGTATAATTCAGGATATTTACAGAGGTTTACAGGTTATTTACAGAGTAAAAAAAGACACTGAATGTAGTAGAGAAACATGCACAAAGAAGATTATATAAGAGCACATTACAATAATGTCACTACAGTCAGGTAACCGGACAGTTTCACATTCTTCACTGAAGCACAGCTTCTCTGAAATGAAATGTGTGGCAATAGATTCATAGTCTGCAAACTCAACAAAGCAATATAAGAATGTTTATTAGGATACACGTGTTTCTGACTTCTGATTAGATAAACTGCACGGTGCATGTGCACAGTTACAAATCTGCACAAGTCTGTACAGTAGAAGCTGTTTTCATTCATATATGATTTTATTGGTGTCTAGGTACTTTTGGTAACTGTTTGCCTCTTTGTTCTCCCTTTTTTCACAGTGGTTAAATCTTTGGTAAGAAGACTTTGAGAGGCTCGTTTTCATGCACTTTATCCAGAAAGCCCAGATTGAAGTAAGGGTACAGTGTTTCAGTGAAGGTCTCCCCGAAGGTGTAGAGGTGCGTCATGCTCTCTGCATTGTAGAAGGACACCAGGCCCCTCTTGTAATCCAGGTACACACCAATCCTGGCCAGTGGCTCCTCCAGGGACAGAACAGTTGGAGGGGATGTACCTGCCATGTACTGAATCCCATAAGAGAGCGAGATAGTCCAGAAGCCATTAGCTGGAAGGGCTTTGATGACTCCCTTTCTGGGAACTGATTCACGGGCCACCCCCACAGTCCAGACTGTGCTGCTGTAGACTTCAATCTCCCAGTAGTGGCGCCCATGGGTGAAGCCCTGGCTCCCCAGCAGTGACAGGGCGGCGTTAAACCTGTTGGGGTTGTCCTCCACAGTGTGGTTAAAGTTCTGGTAGCGAACACAGGTGAGGGAGGAAGTCAGACTGAGCCAAGGGTTGGCTGTGCTGGAGTTAAATGTAATGGCCGCTGGAACTAAAAAGAGGAAAGGAAGGGCAAGAGAGGAAGTTTAAGGCCAAAGCTTTTTCTTTAATAATGCATTTTCATGCTGAGTACCTGAGTACCTGGATAGATGCTTCCTTTCATGGATTTCCACACTCTGTACTGCAGGGGCCCTGCAAACCGGCCCTCACACAGACTGGGCGGTGTAAACACGGGTTTCTCAAACTTAAGTGGAGGCCTGTCGACGAGAGCAAAGTCAAACAAAAGAGAACAAAAACAGAGCCTTTCAAGGGCAAAATATTCGGCCCCTTTCCCACGCTCACCTCTGGAGAAGTGCTTTGATGCTCTGAAATGACACATGAATAAACACAGGAAAAGAGACAAAAAAGACTGTAATTAGTTTTGCTGTATCTGAAAGAAGAGAAAGCTGTTTTCCACATTACATCAATGTCTGACCTCACATTATCCCACCCTGTGGGATCACCCTGTGGCGGGGGGAAATTCCCGCTGCCTTGGCCAGAGTATGGCCCGGTGCCTGAGCTAAACTCCTTATTCTACTTATTCTGAGATCACTGCATCCTGTCTAAGCTCACAAAGAGCATAAATGTTTCTTTGTTAAAAAAAAAAAAAAAAAAAACTAAACATATACACAACAGTGTTGTTGTCGAGCTTTACTCTTGAAATATTGCATATTGATGTAATCAGATTGCTCATCTTGCTGAGACCACTCTGCAGACTTAACAGGAAAGCCAGAGCGGTCACACCCAGCTCAGCTAAATCTTGAATGTTGATGTTGGAGTCTGTTTGACCTGCTGGCACAAAAACATATGTCTGCTACATAATAGAGTGAAAAACACCTAATTTTCTTCCTAAACATTGTGTTTGTGTAAAAAGAAAAAAAAAAAAAGTGATAAAAATGTTTTGGAAATAGATTTAAAATCACGAGCTCAGCATTTCTTGGCTTAATCAACCTCAGAGCTGACTCATCACGCTGGTAATAACTTCCAGATGAATTGCGCTGCACGTATACACAAACTAAGCTTACCCGGAGCAGAGTGAATGGGTCCTGCTCTTTCAGTTTGTCCTCTATCTCATGGACAGCCCTCTGCAGACGGGAAATCTCCACGCACAGCAGGGCCTTGTGCTCATCCAGGCGAATCAGCTCTCTTCGCTCCTCTGTCTTCAGCTTCACCTGCAGAAGTTTCTCCTCCTGGTAAAGAAACTGGTGCAGGTCGCTGAACTGGGCCTCGATGCGCTGCTTCAGATCAGCAGTGTGCTCCTGAGTGGGAGATGCACATTGTAACTGGGAGCGATCATCGGTACATTTAAAAAGCCAAAGAGTTTGTGCACACATACACAAAATCATGAAATCCATGAGCGGGATGAGACAGGAAGCTTTGGTTCAAATGGGTCAGCCTGGATATTTATAGTCATGCAATAGTGATTGTAGTGTGCGCAGTGTAAATAAATGCTAATGTTTTGATTCTGTTGTGTTTCCTCTCACCTTTAGCTTCTTAACCTCGTCTTCAGCTTCTCTGTCACACTGCAGGGCTATGTTGAGCTCAGCTTTTAAGGAGTCCATTGAACTGTGTAAAGATGCCTGTCAGGACAAAGACACAACATCAAAGCATACCGACTCACAACACATTCAGTGTATCATCTAGTCTTATTGTTGTTGCCAGGAAACAAGTAATTGGAAGATACAGATAAAGATTTTATATGTGCTAAATCAGAGCTGACTTTTTCTTTGAGCCTAACCAGGAAGGCACAGCAGTGATTAACAACACAAGAGGATGCATACTTGCAATACCATACTTGCATTTTTTGTTTGTTTGTTTCTTAGTTTTTGTATGACTCTATCAAATTCAAGAAAGAAAGAAAAAGTTCCTGAGAGGCAGCCAACTTTATGAAAACCCTGCGTTAAACCCTATTAAGAGTAATTTTGACTTCCTGCTGAACATTTAACTACTGACAGACATTTTATTAAAGCTTAACTTACCCTGTACTTCTGTTCTGCCTCCTGGACACACACCATGGTGTGATTTCTGTGCTCCTGGGAGATGCCACACACCAGACACACCAGCTCCTGGTCCTCCTCACAGTACAGTTTCAGCTCCTCCCTGTGCCGGCTGCAGCGTGCAACTGGTGCAGGAGCCCTCTCTGTCACCCCAGCATCTGGTAGGCAGGCTCCAGTCCCACTCTCCTCCAGACCTTGACAGTAACTCTCCACTATGTTGGCCACAATACGGTTGGGTCTGTAGATCGGTCTGGGGAACATCTTCCTGCACTGAGGGCAGGAACCGTTTCCACCTTGCCCGACGCCCCGCGGCCCTGCCCAGTAACCCTCAATGCAACCCTGGCAAAAGGTGTGATCACAGGGCAAGGACACTGGCTGCTTGAAAAGATCCAAGCAGATGGAGCAGGTCAGGTCTCTGCTGATTCTGTGAGCTGAGCTTTTAGCTACTTGTCCAGCTATGGGAGGTTGTCGCAGCTTTTCCATTGCTGTCTGCACAGCAAAGTCTCCTTCTTTAGGTTTCCAGCTTTTTTTGTCTGGCTTTATCCCCTGGTTTACTTTGTCCAAGTTTTGCAGAAAAACTGACTGGATTTTCTTCACTTCTTTCTGATTCTTGCTCATTCCTTTGTCTTTAGTGTTTTCCTTTGTTCTCACGGTACTGCTGGACTTCTGTGTCCTTCCTCTCCAACAGAGTGTGACACCAGTCTCTAGGCCTCCAGTTTTCCTGTTGCTGCAGGGAAAACAAAGGGGCGGTGCAGAAGCAGCCTGAGCCTCTCACATCTAGATCAGATAGTAAGGGGATCTCAGAGGGCCCCCCTTTTCCCCCTCAGGCTGACGTCAATCAGGAAACCGAGGCGGACCGTGGATATTCTTTTCTTGGCACGTTTGTCAAGTAAAGTCTGCGCAGAAAGTTCCTGCTTCACTAAACTCTTAATCTGCTCTATGAGAAATGTAAATCCAGTTGATGTGACTGTGTGAGTGCACGAATGTGCGTGAGACAAAGAAAGCAGGAAAACATCTGTGAGGAGTAGATGGATTTCAAGTTTCTGCTGTCTGCCAAGTAAGTAAAGGGTAGATAAGTAAAACAAGACCATTCAAAATTATACACACAGAAAGCACCACAAGAGACAGAGCACTGCAGGTATCCCGTGAGCTCCCTTTATCCACAGTGGCTATAATAGCAGATAATGTCTAGTAGAGCTTATTTAAAAATTCAACCTGAGTGAATGATTTGTGTTTTGTTTGCCAAGACTCGTATCAGCAGCACCACATGGAGAGACTAAATATTACAGGATGTTACATCAAGCTAATCGCACTGTAAATTAGACATGCTGTGATTATTTACTGGAACATAATCACAGGTCGGGGGGGGGAAACCACGGCCAGATTACATAAATGTTTATAGTGAGTGAGGGGTTGTTAGTTTTTGTTTGTTTCTTTTTTTCCTTTAATCAGCCTGTTTTATATGTGGTAGTGTTTGGATTGGTGCACAATCAGTGTTTAACACTTAGAACTGCGTTGTGGCTGATGGCTGCATGAATATACCTGAAGACATGATCGTCTTCTTTTATAGTCTTGTGCTACATGAAAGGCTAAGCCTATTCTCTGCCTCTGTTATGAGAAACAGCGACATCTGGTGTCCAAAGTGAAACTTAAACTAGAACCAAACTTAAAATTGTTACAGATCAATAAAATGAAAAAAGGTTTTGAAAAGCCAGACAAAATCTGGGCGCAGCATACTGAAAATGTAAATTTATAAAAACAAACAAACAACTGACTTATTGATTTGATGAAAAGAAGCAAAAAAATAATAATAATAACTGGCTAAACGACAGGTATAATTGCTTGTGTTAGATGTTTAACAGCGGTGTTTGTTTCTTTGTTTGAATGTAGTATCAATTGATGGGTGGAAAGCAGGAACCATTTAGAGCACCGAAAGGAAGTCAGAATTTTTTTTGTATTGAATCACAATACAATTGTTTTAAATGGAGGTGGACGAAGTGTTTTGATCCTTATTTAAAAGTAGCAGCATCACACTGTGAAATTAGCCTGCTGCAAATAAAAGGCCACACACTATACTAATGGAGACTTATTATTAGGTACACCTGTTGAACTGCTTGTTAACACAAATATTTTATCAGGAATTAATTGTGTGGCAGCAACTCAGTGCAGTTAGGCATGTAGACAAGACAACCTGATTAAGTTAAACCGAGCATCAGAGTGGTAAATAAAGGTGATTTAAGTGATCTTCTGGGATTTTCCCACTCAGCCACCTGCAGGCTTTACAGAGAATGGTCTGAAAAAGAGAAAATATCCAGTGAGCGGCAGCTCTCTGGGTGAAAATACCTTGTTGACTGAGAATGGCCAGACTGCTTCGAGTTGATGGCAAGGCAACAGTAGCTCAAATAACCACTCGTTACAACCAAGATATGCAGAAGAGCACACAACACATTGAACCTTGAAGCAGATGGGCTACAGCAGTGGAAGATGCTGGTGGTGTAATGGTGCGGAGCAGCAACTGAGCATAAGTTAAAAGCTGCAGCCTACCTGAGTATTGTTACAGACCGTGTCCATCCCTTAATGACCACACAATGTCACAAAGCTCAAATGATCTCAGCCTGTTTTTTTTAATATGATGATGAGTTCACTGCACTCAGATGGCCTCCACAGTCACCAGATCTCATTCCAGTAGACCACCTTTGGGATGTGGTGGAACAAGAGATTCACATCATGGATGTGCAGCTAACAAATCTGCAGCAGCTGTGTGATGCTGTCATGACGTTATGGATCAAAATCTCTGAGGAATGTTTCCAACACCTTGTTGAATCTGTGCCACGAAGAATTGATGCAGCTCTGAAGGCAAGAGGGGGTCCAACCTGGTACTAGCAAGATGTGAATAGTAAAGTTGCAGATGATCCTATATTATTGGATCATAATAATTGATTAAATTCTTAAATTTGAATTGTTATAGGAGACCGGGATACACCATGATAAGTGCTACCAACAAATTTATATGTATTTGGTTTGGAGTCATCACAATGTAGTCATGCCAGCAATAAATAAGAAAAAAAAAACAGGATTATAAATATTCATCTCTGAATTTGTCGAATTGTCATAAATCAGATTTAATGAAAATAAATTTTCTCGTCTTCTCTTCTGTATTTTTGCTCTGTCTGTCTCAGTGCCTCTTATCTTCCTACAGGTTTGCCTCACTGCTGCAGACACTTAAGTTATTTTTAGCAACGCAAGCTCCAGAGAGCCTCCAGTTTCCCTGGTGCCTTACACATGAGCCCTGAGTTTAATTGAGGGTGTGTGTTCAGTGCAGATGTGCACCATGCGTGCGTGTGGGAGTTTCTTTTATTTTCTCTCTTGCCTCATGAATATTGCATTTTTTTTTCTCTAAATTTGCCACAAACACTCACATGCATGGCTGCACACATTTATGCACATATTCACCCTTTTGTCTCCAGCGCTGCCACAAATATCCACTGCTACCCCTCTGTAAGTACCATAAGAGACAAACCTACCTGTTTCTGCAATATTATTACTATATACATCAAAGGGTTTAGATTTAGTATCTAAGGATAAACACCTGCACATGAGCGCATGAGGTTATACAGCCTCATAACAAAGAGCACACTAGAAGTTTGTTTACATGATGCAGTTCTTTCACCAAATGTTTGATAAAATGAAAATAAAAAGGAGCTGATATTAAAAATCAACACATCCTTTCAAAGAAAAACTGGGTCCTTTGAAGACTATTGTCTTTAGTGGTAATACATGTAATAACTAGCTTATAAATAACAAGTATTCTGTTAAAAACAATATGTTACAGGTGTTAGTAGATATTAAAAGCTGCAGGCTTGTTTTTCTTCAGTGTCTGTTTAGAGACAGGATCTTGTCCATGCTGGAGGCTGCATTGTGTTTTGTTTTGTTTTTGTTTTGTTTTCTTAGGTAGCAGGAGACGTATTTCCTGGAATACAAAGATTCCTTCCATACAGACGTCTTTTATCCTCTTCCCATCAGCCTTTTACTTCCACTACTTTTCTGCCAGTTTAACTTTTATTACTTAAGATGCCAACATTGCTGCTGGATTTTTGTAGTATGGGTTAAAGTGGGTCTGGGGAAAAAAAAAAAAAAGACTTTTTCCAGTTTAATAATCCAGCTGAAATTCTTTAAACTTTCTTTTTCAAAGCGAGTGTGATGTGGCCGAGTACAACTTCTTCATTTACCCTTCATTCACCCCACTCAGATCTTTGACCCACGAGGCTTCGTAACATTGAAGGCATTTTAACATTTTAATTAACTCAACAACCCTAATCCCTCCCCTGTGTTAATTATGTACGTGCTGCCCTGAGCAGCTTGGAAGATGTTGCCGTGGTCATTCTTATTAGG
The DNA here is from genome assembly GCF_007364275.1 of Archocentrus centrarchus. Taxonomy (NCBI): domain Eukaryota; kingdom Metazoa; phylum Chordata; class Actinopteri; order Cichliformes; family Cichlidae; genus Archocentrus; species Archocentrus centrarchus. The sequence continues at coordinate 10,033,274 of NC_044357.1, read as the reverse complement.
GACCCCTGAAGGTTACAGGTTAATTACACTCAGTGCCATCATCTTATTATTTTCTACCAAAGCCTCATGAATGTGGAACGCACCAGATAAATGTTTCATATCAAGCTGACTTTCTTCTCTTTCCAGTTATTGCACATCATAACTAATGCAGCACATACAGCATGTGTGACCTGGTTTTTTGTAGGGTTACTTAATTGGATGTCTTTGTAGTGCATGATATTTAATGTTAATGTCAATGTGTGTGCACATTTTATTTATTTATTTTGGCCATGTGCTACAACATGCCGCAGTCACAGAATCACTGCAACAACAACAAAAAGAATTATGAGATCATTTTCACACTGTGTGATAATAAATTGTCTCCTACTTCTAAAAATATTAATACATGAATTAAAAAATGTCCGTCTTTGTTTTCTCTTCTTCCCTCTTGCTCTGTCTGTCACCTCTTCTCTCTCTCTCTCCCTTTCCTCACCTGCAGGGTGAAGTGTAGCTACAGGACCAGCCTCCTGGGTTCAGATATCCCACCTGTCTCCAATCACCTCGTTACTTCAGTGAATTTATGGATGGGTTCTTAACTTTGTGTTTTACTTAGCTTTTGATTGTGATCCTAATTCTGGTCACTCATCCCCTCTCTGTTTGCCCGGGAAAGGAATCCTGAAATGATCTGCCTTGAGAAGGTACAGGATATTCACCTTCTACTTACCTGCTCTCCCTCAGCTGGAATGTTTTCCTGTCAAGAAAATTGCTTTTCCTTCACCTGACAAGGATGACCTCTTATTTCCTGCTTCTAAATTCAGATAAAACTCAAGATTAAGATTAAGATTAAGATAGTGTTTATTTGTCACATGCACAGTTATACACAGTACAATGCACAGTGAAATGTATTTTGTACCTGCAACCATATATACACACACATATAAATAAGAAGAATAAAAAAAAAAAAAAAAAGTAATTCACACTATACACTATACTCTATATACTATACACTATACACACTTTTATAAATTATAATATTTACATTGTGCAATAATGGTCCAGTTAGGGCTCAGAGTTGAGCAGACGGATGGCTTGTGGGTAAAAACTCTTCTTCAACCTTTCAGTCTTAGCCCTCAGGCAGCGGTAACGCCGGCCTGATGGGAGCAGGGAGAAGAGAGAGTGTCCGGGTGGCTGGGCTGTTTTAGGATCTTCATGGCCCTCAGCCTGCACTGCTTGGTGTAAATGTCCTGCAGGTTGGGGAGGGTGGTTCTGATGGTCCGTTCAGCTGAACGAACCACCCTTTTTAGGGCCATGAAGTCCTGCTTGGTGCAGTTTCCCATCCAGGTGGTGATGCTCCCACGCATGATGCTCTCGATGGTGCAGGTGTAAAAGTTCCTGAGCACCTTGAGTGGGAGCTTGAAGTCTCTCAGCCGCCTGAGGAGGTAGAGACGCTGTCTGGCCTTCTTCACAGTGATGTTTATGTGATGAGTCCAGGACAGGTCCTGTGAGATGGTCACTCCCAGGTATTTGAAAGTGTCCACTCTTTCCACCTCAGCACCACTGATGACAAGTGGATGGTAGTCCCTCTGCTGCTTCCTGCTGAAGTCCACGATCAGTTCTTTTGTTTTGCTGACGTTGAGCAGAAGGTGGTTCTCCTGGCACCAGTTCTCCAGGCGGGAGACCTCTCTCCTGTAGGCTGTCTCTCAAGTTATTGTACTCAGCCCTATAAACCTTAGAAACGTGGATGGCATTACCTTGGCCTCCAGTAACACTGTGAGGAATTTTGGAGTCATTTTTGAGCAGGATATGTCCTTTAATATACATAATGTATTAAGCAAATATGTAGGACTGCTTTCTTGCATTTGCGCAGTACTCCTAAAATTAGAAACATCCTGTCTCAGTGTGATGCTGAAAAGCTAATTCATGCATTTATTACTTCTAGGCTGGATTATTGTAATTCATTATTATCAGGCTGTCCTAAAAGTTCCCTGAAAGCCTTCAGCTGATCCAAAATGCCAGAGTGGGAGTACCAACTCAGACTAGAAAGAGAGAGCATGTTTCTGCCATGTTGGCTTCTCTTCATCGACTCCCTGTTAAATCTAGAACTGAATTTTAAATCCTTCTCCCCACATACAAGGTCTTGAATAATCAGGCCCAATCTTATCTTAAAGACCTCATAGTACCATAGTACCAGTATCATAACAATAGTACACTTTGCTCCCAGACTGCTGGCTGACTTCTGGTTCCTAGAGTATTTAAGAGTAGAATGGGAGGCAGAGCCTTCAGCTTTCAATTCAGTTCAATTCAATTTTATTTATATAGCACCAAATCACAACAAACAGTTGCCTCAAGGCGCTTTGCATTGTGGGTAAAGACCCTACGATACAACCCTTTCAGGCCCCTCTTCTGTAGAACCAGCTCCCAGTTTGGATTCAGGAGACAGACACACTCTCTATTTTTAAGATTACGCTTAAAACTTTCCTTTTTGATGACGCATATAGTTAGGGCTGGATCAGGTGACCCTGAACCCTCCCTTAGGCCTAGGCTGGTGGGGGGTTCCCATGATGCACCTCTTCTTTTAAAGATTGTACTAGATTGTCGATTTGGTCATTCTGAAAGTTTTTGCTATCTGATAGATTTATTTAGGTTTTAGCATAATCATAGCCTCCTTCAGTTGCACTGATGTCCATTTAGACCTCATATTGGTAGTTCCAGTGAAAAGCTACCAAATGCCACTTCAGAATTTGGCCTCACCTGGCCATGAAGCAGCTTGTTGGTCAAGTGCTTAACTACATTTGAGCCTCTGAAAATCAGGAACTGTGTATAAAAATGGCTCTAATTCCTAAACAGTTAATGCATTTTTTTTCTTAAACTCTTTAAATTAAAGCTGAAAGTCTGTACTTTAATCACGTATTGATGGTTGAATTCAAATCCACTATGGTGGTGTACAGGGGCAATCACAAAAATCGTTATCATTCAAATATTTATAGACTTGTAGGCGAGGAAGAGAGACGACAACAACAGATTATATATACTCACACTTACATTAATCATAGTATTGTTCCTATAAAAGACAGAATATCAGGTACCTTCAGGTTTTCAATGAAGTTGTATTATAATTGTTACTTTTCATTTTTCCAGTGAAGTAATGTGCACTCTATAATGATTAACAACACATGTCTAATTATAGACAACTAAAAGTTGGCTAGGTCCCATCAAACATTTGTGCCCAGGGGGTCTACTACCAACATAATAAACCATTAGTTAGTCATCTCCAAGCATAATCAAACATGAATGTTTGATTATGCTTGAATGAATGTTTAAATGTGTGTGTGTGTGTGTGTGTGTGTCAGACTATCCTTGACAGTACAGTGTGTGACTTTCATAGAATTTAAAAGGAAGCACTTTAACAGAGTATTTTGGGAAGCTTCCTGTACTTGTATTCATTTACCTTTCAAGTTGATACGATACCATAGATAGAAACTCGTGCAGAGAGCGGGAGCTATAATTTCACATTTCAAAGTCAAAATAAGGAATGATGCCTCCCTGGTGCTGTGCTTTCACCACATTATAAACCTACATGCAGAACATTCATGTTTGCTGTTTTTGTGATCTGATAATATTTGACATGAACAAATTCAACCAGCGAGCACCCAAAAATCCTAATATTTATATTTACAGCTCTAGAAGAACCAAAATGATCCCTCCGAGTAACTAAAATGATCACTATTAACTGTCACATGCTGATGCTCTTTTCTACATAGTGTATTATGATTGCCTTCACCCTCTGAAATTGCATGTGAAATATTTTAGTCACTTTGACCCTGAAAAATATTGCATGGCTTCCACTAGAGTAGAAATTTGCTTGAAAAACAAACTGTGAGAAATCCTTAGAAGCCTTTATGGAAGAATGCCTGTATATACAATAATACTCTTTTCATTATGATATCGGAGCAGGAACATACAGACAACACAGCAATATTTTTTAATTTCCTCAGAGAGTCACACAGTCTGAGCTGGGACTCGCACACCAGTGCTGCAGGTCATAATGTGGCTGGCACTTCTAATAACATTTGTCACAATGTAAACAGCTCATCCACACCTCGCTGCCTCTGACGCTCTATAAATTGTTCACTTCTTGAAACGAGCTCCTGCGCTTTCGGTATCTGCTGAAGATCACGACTCTCCCTCAGATTACCGACTCAATCATTTTCCTTCAGAGGTGTTGTCCTGCAACGTGTAGGCATGATGGCTGTAGCTGTATAGTGTTTATCTTCAGCTCAGCTCGTGAGTGCAGGACTCCGAGCAGCTCTGCTCCTCCTCCTCTAAATAGCTGCTGTCTCTCTGTGTCTGCAAGCGGCTGCAGCTCGCTCAGGGTCTCATTTGACGAGCACAGGTGGAGGGTTGCAGCGATTTTCCTCAAAACAGCAAGTGAAATCCAGACGCAATGCAGGTACGGTGAGCATTTATCACTTTGAGTATTACTTTTCATTGCTGAATAAGATTTACCCAGCATACAGACTCCTGCAGAGTCTTACCCGCCCGAGCGCACTTGCTCTGACCTTTTTTGTCATATATCAGCACGCAAAAGTCTCACAACTTAACATTTCAAAGAAAGAGTATTGGACCACATAATTCTGTGATATTTTAATGATACTGTGAGATCCAGAAGCATTTCTAGAATACTTTTCAACTTACAGTAAATGTTACAAGTTATGCAGTATTACCTTCCAGTATTATCAGAAAACTACACATGAAGTACCAAAGGTAAAATAAGCTCTTTCAAAGTCTTACAGACTACAACTGCATGTTATACTGCAAGGACACAGGTATACTATAAGACCAGGCAGACTATAATGCATTTCATATTTGGATTCAATTATTGATGTTTTTATGTTGCCTACAACATGTTGCAGCTCAATATGTGTTATACTGTGTTACTTATGGTTTATTTATCAATCATTTTCATATATTATCCCTGTAAACTAAACATGGTGGGTGAATTTGATGGAGCAAAAACTGTAAATTTACTTAAGTAGAGTGCCTTATTGTATTTGAGTATATTCTAAATGTGCTTTGTTTCCTTCTGCTGCTGGCTGTTTAACACTTTAAAGCTTGCTATGCTGACCTCAAGGAGAATACTAATGCTAATCATCATTTATATCATTTGTTTTTTATGAATTGAGCCACAAAAAAAAAACAAAAAAAAAACACATGCATGCAGCAGAACTGGCTGCCAACACATGCAGTCTTGACGAGACCAAAAACATGGCACAGCCTTGCGTGTGCGCTTGTGTCCGCATGCAGGTGTGCGTGCATGCAAAAAGGTAACATATGTGGTCACCCAGGGATTTCATGATAACTTAGATGATCACATGGAGCATCTGTCTTTTAATAATGCAGCTGCCTGGATGTGAAGACCCGAAATAACCTCTTTGAGGTCCTTTAGTGCTGAATGTGACTTCCTCACAAATAATTTTGTCTTAGTGATGCTTTTTAAACTGGTTAAGATATTTTTTTTTAAGTAAATAAATGCATAAAGTCTTATGCATCTCTTTGATTGTTAAATTTGTGCAAATTTGGGGGACTAAAATGAGATTTCAGGTCAGAGCAGGGTTGAGAAGAGCCAGAAGGCTATACGCTGCATTTATGTATGAGACTGCTAAATGTGTAGTCATGCATTTTTAAATGTGTGTGTGACTGTCATGGATGCATACAACATGTCTGTGTGTATGCAGGCTATGTTTGGGCTTTGATGGTCCATCTAGTATCAATCTTTTAATTTTTAGTCATCTTTCACCTCACCTTGGCCGTCCACTCTGATCTTTTATTGATGAAGGTTTAAGGAGTGTGAATTATTGAGCAACAGTGTTGATGCTAAGATGATTTAGCATCCTCCCCTATTCAAAAAGGGGACAGAGGAGCTCTCAAGACAGTTGTTCTGCCTGTGTTATCTACAAAACTCTTCATAGTTTCATCTAAATAACCTTTAAACTATACGCTGTAATGACTGTTTTATTCATGCGGCATAAACGGTGAAAGAGTCTGTGGGCAGAGAGTTAGAAAAAGGAGGCAAAACCTTTAATGAAGGACAAGAAACTTCTAAATCTAAGCTTGTAGGAAAGGATAAGCATGTAGCAGTGCATATCATGACAGCACATGGTAGAGTAACACTGAGAGGTTGAGCGATGGCGCCTTAAAAAAAGAAAAGAATAGATTTGTAACAGAAGTGCTCCTGTTACAGGAGACCTGTTTTTCAGTTCTTTCTCCATTTTTACAGATGTTTTTTCTAAACCTGTAAAGTATACAGCTATGTGAAAAAGGAAGTTTTCACCTCTATTAAATCAGATATTTTTGTCAGTTTGCTGGTCTGAAGCATTCAGGTGTGTGTTAATGTCGGTGCCAAGGAGGAAGGACATCAGGAATGACCTTAGAGAAGCAACTGTCAGTGTCGATCAATCTGGGAAGGCTTATCAGGCCATTTCCGAACAACATGAAGTCCATCATTATACAGTGACAAAGATTATTCACAAGACCAGTGGTCAGCCTGTGCAATGCTCAGAGAAACAAACACACAAACATAAACAACCTGCAGCTACAGCTCAGATTTTACAGGCCTCAATTAGCATGTTAAATATTAAAGTTCATGAGAGTGCAGTTAGGAAAAGACTGAACAAGTATGCTTGTTTGGATGGGTTCCCAGGAGAAAGCCTCTTCTCTTCCCTTTTCTAAAAAAAAAAATATGGCAGCACAGCCCAGATTTGCAAAGTTGCATTTGAACAAACCACAAGGCTGGAACAATGTTTGGCTGTAAAGCACAGCGCCATGTTTGGTTAAAATCAAACACAGCATATCAGCACAAACACTTCATACCAACTGTGAAGCACGGTGGTGGAGGGGTGATGATTTGCACCCACAGGACCTGGGCACATTGCAGTCATTTAGTCGACCATGAACTCCTCTGTATACCAAAGTCTTCTAGAGTCAGATGTGAGGCCGTCTGTCTGACAGTTGTGTACAGAAGTTGTATACAACAATGTTGTACAGAAGAGTGGGCCAGAATTCCTCCACAATGATGTGAGAGGCTGACTAAAGTCATAAAGAAAACAGTTACGTTAAGTTATTGATGCTAAAAGTGGTTCTGTGCCTTTAGCACATGGGGGTAGCCAGTACATGGTTTTTCACATTACCTTCATAACCATCATGAAGAGCTCTGCAACCACATAAACATATTTTGTAATAAAGCGACCACAAGATCATCGGTTACAAATTAAATCAATGTCTAAATGTGTTTGAATGTAACGCCTGCTGTTGGTCCAACTGTCATAAATGTTGCTCCATGTTGCTACGTGGCTGCATATTGCTGCCACTCATTTCGCAATATAAATGCAGAGCCAGCCAGTAAGTTCTACATACACTGTTATGCTATTAAACACTTATAGCAGGTCTAATTCTTCCTTACACCCTCTGCAGTGCAGTTTGTTTTTTTTCTGCCAAAGTCTGTTCACCCATGTGCCAACCCCAACCCTAACTTGCTATTTCAATAAGTTACAGGTTTGTCCTGCCATTGTAACCATAACATCCCAGACAATGCACTTCAAAAAGGATGTGCTCAGAGTATATTGGTGAGGCTTTTTAGGCTCCAGTGAAGTGGATAAAATCATTAAACCTGCCTCAAGCAGCACATTAACATCTCATTTCATTTGTGTCCACCTGATGAATGTGGGTCAGATATTGACTCTCCTTTTAAATTGTTTTTTTTTTTTTGTTTTAGTCATCAGCTCGGGGAAATATCTGGCTTGTTAGCTGCTAAATGTTCAACTATTTTTCACCAGCTAATTGCTGACAGTATTTGTATGGACTTAGTTGTTTTCAGCTATTAATGGCACTAATGAGAGTGCTCTAAATCAAAGTTATTGAGCTAAAACAATACTCTACAGAGTTGTAATTTTATTCAAAATGATAAATATTTTCACCAAAATTACATTTATCAAAGAGATTGACTGAAAGTAAATATTAAACATTGAATCTGGTGTAAAAGAGACACACTGTATTTAGCTGTGAGCCTGTTTTACAGCTTGAAAGTGATTACACCTGTTACATGAGCCTCTATTTGCAGATAGGGGCTTTTGTTTTATTCTTCCTGGTTTAAAGTGTGGTTAGTTCTTTAAAATCAGTGTGTCTGCTTCTCTTTTCTCTCTCAGAGGACAGTTTCTTTCGGTCTTCAGGCAGATGAGAAGGCGGTCGATGGCGGTCTGCTGCCTGATGCCAATGGGAAAGAGCCAAACCCGGGCGGTCAGACGGAGGGCTCCAAGTGGCAGAGACCACGGCTCTCGCGTAAATCTCTGATGAAATGCTGCCTTGTGAAGTGGATAATTGCCAGCACCACACAGCAGGGCCCAGGTACACACAAAGCAGCACACAGCACCACACTAATACCCTCAGTATAAAATTATTACCTGATTGTGTGTGACAGCAGGGTGGAGAAAGAGTAACATAGGATTAATATAGAAAGAGTGCATGCTTACTGTCATGTGCTACAGAATGCATCATTTTTTTTAACCATCGGTCATATGTGTAGTATAGATTCTCGCATTCTTTACAACATAAACCTGGCTTTTCAACTAAAAACACTCTTTTCCAGCTGCCAATGAATGGCCTGTTGATGCTTTCAAACTTTCACTCACTCTCTCACACACACACACACACACACACACACACACACAACACACACACACACACACCACACACACACACACACACACACACACACACACACACACGCACACAGAGCCTGTTGCTATTATTTGTCTGACTCCCTGAGAAGTGAGAAGTGGCACGTTTTTAAAAATGAATGCCAGAGAGTCTCCCAGTGACTGCCACTGTCCCTCTTTTCTTGGTTTATGTAAATTATTGATATTTCCCTTCTGCGCAGATTTTTTTTCAATCCATCCTAACAATTTCATATTAATTTGGATTTCTGCCCACTTCTCACACTTCAGTTGTTTTAAAGGAAAAACATAGCTAGAGGTTGACAGAAATTGTCCTCTGAGGTTTCTAGAAATGACCTGCTCCTGTCATCCAGACTCATTTTCTGCTGACCTGTCTCTCTGCCAGCAGGCAGATGGCCATGTGCCTCGGACAGGAAAGCAAGAGGACAAATGCTTTATTGCAACCAAACCATCAGTCTAAATGTTTTGCACTTATAACAGCATCATTATACTGTAAAAATTTACTTTAAATGTAATAATTCATTCTATCTTATCTTTAACATCAGCGAGGGAATGTGTGTGCTAATGTTTGCTTATTCTATATATTTATGGTAACACTATTTTGGACATAAATTACAGAACTAGATTATTTCTTAGTTTTATTTTTCAATCATTAGGACTTTTATTCAAAGAAACTGAAAGACTGCCACAATCTCTGCACTTATAACAACACTATCGCCATCTAGTGGTGTGTAAACATTACAGCACCTGAATTTCTCCTACACCACCCTTTGTCTACAGATGTGAACAGCAGAGTCTGTGAAAAGACATTTATTTTTATCAAATGAAACATTTTAAAACTAACTATGAAACAGAGCAGCAGTGGTAAGTGGATGTCAGTCAGTGCATGTGTGCCATGTGTGTTGTGCAGCTGTTGGTGTCGGGTGGATGGAAGAGAGAGACGTGATGAGCAGATGAGTCAGAAGCCTGTACTACGAAGCAAATTCAGTATACCTGGGGCCTCTTTCTGTTATCGGGATTCACTTACCCTAACACTGTCAATCAGGAAAAGCGGTTACATGAAGCTGGTTATACACCCACTAAGTTAACCCAGGGTTTCACACTGCATCTTTACATGATCTGTGAACAAATGGATGCAAGGAGAATAGACACAGGGATGACTGGACTATTTATACCCATCAGTGCAGATGTTCAGGACTGTTTGGGAAGTAAAACCCAAATCAAGACACATCAGAATAAAACAGGAAATGATGTACAAACCTAACTGAAACAAGGACACACCGAATCATGAATGAACTCAGGGGGAGCACACAGAAAGGCAGGACAGAGCAAGGAGCAATTAAGAAAACGCTGTGGGAACTAAACACATTAGAAAGAAACTCAAAATAGAAACTGAAAATAAAACGAGGACCAAGAATTCACAACTACTACAAGAACTACTACTAAATCACATAAACAGACATACACAACTCCATGAAAATTAGACAGAAACCAGAACCTCAATAATCCAATAAATACCTCTGATACTAAGAATACTATGATAACCAAGAAATCATAAACCCAAACAAAAACTTCTTACTAGGAAAACCAAAGACTCAACAATGCAACAAGAAAACAAACTCGCTTTTAGAGCAATAAAGAAAAATAATGAACTTCATAAATACTAATCTATGACTAAAACTCAAATACCACAAGAGCTAAGATGTAATAAAATCTAAACAGGAATCCAGATCTCAACCTAACAATAATCAATGAAGAGAAAACTCTATACAAGCAACTCAAAGCCTGGAGACCATGACACTGTTAGTCTGTGATTACTGTGTACTTGCTGTGCTACAGCGGGATCACTTCAAAAGTCACACTAACTTAGAAGGTCTTCCACTTTCCTATCACTTGATGTAAAATCTATATGAAATCATGATTCATTACAGATGGAGAAGCCTCTGTTTGGTGGCCATGTAAAGGTTTACATATTTGCTTTACATGGGAAAGATCCCCTGTTCAAGAATGGGAGAAGATACAAACCACAGCCACGCTAGTACTCCTGATAAATGGGAAGGTTGTGTCAGGAACGGCATCTGTGCCAACTCAGACATGATCCACCTCCCGTGGCACCTGCTTGAGAAATAAGGGAGCAGCTGAAAGTACCTTTAGAGAAGACTCTACATTTTAAGAGGGAGACGATATGATGCACCTTGAGGCGACTGTTGTGATTTGGTGCTATATAAATACAATACAATTCAATTAAATGAATTAACAAACTTATTTTTCCTAGTCTTGGCCAGCTTATATGTCACACTCATCCAAAGGAGACAAACCTGTTAGTTTGAAATAAAACTGCCCTTAATTATATCTTGGAAATCATTACAGCATCTGTATCTGTGTAAAGTTTTCTTTCTTTGTTTCTGTATTTGAGCTTTTACCTAATTTAATGTTAGCAAAGAAAATAACCACACAGAGTGTGAAGAAGCTGTCTCTGTCCAGCTGTTGAAACAAGAAGTTAAACTATATCATTTTGTGGCTGTTTGCCCTGTTTCTCCTTGATAGCTAAACAAGACAAGCTAATTTTCAACAAATGAAAGACCTACATGTGCGCATCGAGAAAAAAAAAAATGTCGTAGCTTGCTGATATTATTGTTTGACAAGAAGTTTTGATTGATGGGCTCGGACTCCGGGCTGTAATGTTGCTTTCAGTGTAGTCATTAAAGCCTGATGATGAGACTGATGGCTGCACTGTCAGTATCTCTGCACGCTTAAGTCACCTCACTCTTGTCTGTATTTAATAGAAGAACAGGAATACATCAGCACTTAAGGTGCATTAAACAATGTAATGATGCATTATTTTTATGGACGGTTCCCTCATGAGCTCATACATCTTGCATGTTTGTGTAATGGCTAAGTCTATCTTGCAAAGAAGAAATGAACCGTGCATCAGCAAGGTTGCAAAAGAAATCCACATTTGCATGCAAGAAATAACAAGTTCATGCTTTTATTAGCTGATCAGCACATCTACTCTGATTATACAGTTTACAGTGATGACTAAAAAGCAAAGTTTAGCTCACAGTACAACAAATTTCTCTGTTAAATGACAGGAAAGTGCTAGCGTTTAGATTTTACAGGATTAAACTGTTATTTTACAGCTGTAATCTACAACGATATTTAACAGTGCTATACTTTATAAAATATACATTTTGCAATATACTGCCAGTACTGTCAGCTGTTTGTGTGTCGTTATACTGTTAATTATTCTTCCTGCTGTAATCTCCTTAAATAATTCATTCATTTAAAATATGTTAAAGCACTATAGGTCTACATCTAGAAAAACACTATTATTTGTACCTTTATATGTATTTGTGTGTCCAAGCGCATTTCTGTTTAAAATTATATTTTTATTGAAAAGATGTTAATTTATAGAATAAACCCTACAAGTCAGGAATTATTATATTTTTTTAAACAGAAATGCTGCACTTGGGCACAAAAATATACATGTCACAGGCACCAGTTTAGCTCACAGGTCAGGCTGAACTCATAAATGTTTAGCTTCGTACACGATCTCCTGGAGTTTCTAAAGTAATAGAAATTACTGTACTGTGAAATTGTACAGCAGTTTGCTGTTAACATTTTGTTCCTCAGTGGAGGAATATTGATATTTGCGGTATAAACAGTTGTATTTACAAAGAGTTGTACATTACTGTGCAAAAATTTATTGGATTTTTACAGGAATTTGTTGCAGTGTATGTTTTCAGACGCATGCATAAGTCACCTCAAATGGAAGACAGATTTTTCTAAGAATAAAGTGGGTCCAAATTTACAAAAATGAATGAATACAATTCCTTCAGTTTTTCATTTTATTTGTTTTTCTGCTGTTGTAGATTGGAAAATATGTCCTCATCAAATAAAATGAGCAATCAGAAACTGATAGACACCATAAAACAGCATAAACGTACAATACATTATGCACAGTGATACCAGGTCTCACTCTAAATCACATCTTTCATATACATTTTTTAAAAGTACATTTGAGGAGCTCTGCAACTGGACTATTGATATATCTTGTATTTTTGGCAGGGCATTATCCCTGTTCATTAGGTCCATTTGAAGTCTCTAACTTACATAAACCCTCCCTGACCATCGAAATGCATATCTGGCATAGATTCTCTGCCTGCTCACAGACCAATACTGTTCCTCTGAACAATTGATTTGCTTTCCACCCCTCTTTCCTACTTAAGTTGAGTCCATTAGGTTGTGCAGACTCATCAGTTGTGAACTATCCTAATCATCTTTACTCTTATTATCCTACAATAGAGCATAATCATACAAAACTCACTAGCAACAGGAATTCCACTTCTCATGTATGTAGACCAATGCACAAAAGCTACATGCAGTATATATAAAATATCTGTGCCTGATGTTTTCAGTGCACCTGTGCAGGATGGATGCAGTTCACTCTAGCTTTATTGCAATGTCATAGAAGGCATTGCTTTTACAATCACATTGCTTTTCAGCTCGGAGTGAATACATCTGAGTTATTGAGTGTGTGCATCACTGAACAGCCTTGTAGACACATGCAGCACCACACAGGGCAGGGCAGGCTTCTTTATAACTGCCATTAACATCCCAGCCATCAGTAGACGTGAATCAGTGCTTAGTTTTATCATTTTTCACTTTTGTAATGACTGGGCAAATAAAGACAGTGTAGAACGCCAATCAGAAGCTATTAGTAAAGGAATTCCTTCAGTAACACTAATCCATCCACCCACCACCTCAAACACACAGCACAAGACAGAGTGAGAGGAGATGGAGGTGGAGCCTTGAGTTGATGGGGCAGTGGGAAAGCTCCACCGGGATGTGAAATGCTGCTGAGCAGTAGCAGAACTAGATCATTTGCAACTGGAGATAACTTTGGATAATTTTGGGCGAACTAAGATTCAGTTTATCTTATATTTAGCAAGCAAATAATGGACTTTGGACCTGTTTCCTTAATGAAGAAGACACTGCAGTCTTTTTTTTTTTTTCCCTGACTGGTCAGTTGCATATGAAAACTAACAACTAGTGGAGCTTGCACAGTAGCACTGTTATATGTCAGTTGTTATATTAAAGGCTTTTTTTAAAGGGCTTCTGCAGAAGCAATATCTAATGAATTGCAACAATGGCTTTGGAGGGCATGGAAATAATTGCCATTGTTGTTGTTATTGGACTATGTATTGTTGTCCTCAAGCAGTTTGGGATTTGCGACCCTTTATCACTGGAAGGTAAGATACAAAGAAAGAGATAAATTAAACATATATATATATATATATATCTATATATATCTATATATATCTATATATATATATATATATATATATATATATATATATATATATATTATATATAATATATATATATATATATATATATATATATATATATATATGAAAAACTTAACTGTAGTCATGTGGACTGTAAAATATTACAGAAAAAGTTTAAACAGCAGAATTCATTCCTTTTGTTTATACTGGCAGTTATGCAGTTAGACTTCTTCATGGACAAACTCTTAGACTGTTGTTTTTAAGGCTTCCTTTAAATTCACTGTATTAGTAAAAGTTTTGGTCTAACTAAATATTTTAACAGTCATATCAATTTCTCCTCCCCCTCTTCTCAATCTCTCCCTTGTCTTGTTCTATTTGATATTTGCATGGCATTCTTGTGAAGATGGTGAGTACCTATAATGGTATTCCTCTGCACATAATTACACATGATTGTAATTTAATTCCAGCTGTTCTTGGCAAAGTTTCCCCCAGCAAATTATGCAAGTTTTGTTCCTTAAGACTGACATCCTTTTTCTCACAGTTGGTGTCTAGACTTGTCAAACACAGGTGCAACTGCATTAGATGTAGATATGAGACAATCACCCTCGTCTCATATCTTTTTATTCAAGTGTCAGGATGCCAAAAGTGACCTTGAAAACATGTCTGGTTATTTCTTCATAAGCAAAATTTCTCTAACTTTTAAAATATCTAAAGATTGTTCTATAAAGAGATTATTTCTGTTATGCCTTTGACAAAAAAAAAAAAAAAAAAAGTTCATACCTGCAATATGAATAAATGTGGCAGTACACCAAATGGCTCAACTAGTACTGGAAGATCTCACTGTGTTACTGTGGTGTAATACTTAAATGCTGTAAGTTTCTCTCAAAAAAAAAACTCCTACATCTTTCCCTCTGTTTTATCTTCTTCATTTTTATTTGTATGATATTGAACACTTGTCTTATGCTGTTGCTCCCACCCATTTATTTGTCATACCTGTTTCTGTGAAGATGGTGAGCATTTTGAGTTATAGGATGTAAATTTACACTTTTTACCTCTATAATTTCTTTTTTCTTTCTTTCTCGTCTTACTGCTGTTTTCCCCGGCTTTTCTTCCATCCTTCCACTTCCCTGTTTTCTCTGTTTCCGTGTGACAGACAGCAGTGACAGTGACCTTGAACTCTCCATGGTGCGTCACCAACCTGAAGGCCTCGAACAGCTCCAAGCCCAGACGCAGTTCACCAGGAAGGAGCTCCAGTCGCTTTACAGAGGCTTCAAAAATGTAAGAAAACAATCAGCATACTCAGGAACTCAGCAACTTTCTCTCACCGTGTGTGTTTGCTATTATCCTCTATACATTTGTCACATTGTCAGTCGCAGGCTGATTGATTATAATTATATAATTACTTTATAATTAATGTAAGCATGTCATTACACATAAACTCAATGTGCTTTACATAAAATATGTATCTATGACACCAGCACTCTTGACTTTGGGAACCACTGATCTAAACATTTCCTTTATTTACCTCACAAGTCTTACAAAGCCTGTAGATAACAACCTTGTTATCTACAGGCTTTGCAAGACTTGTAGATAAGAAGGTAATCTTTCCATCCAGTATTAAAACGTCTATCGCAAACATTAAAATAGATGGATTTAAGAAATGTAAGCACTACCTCACTGATGGTACCACCATCTTTTGAATAGAAATAAGACAGCCACTAATAACACTTAGAAACCTTAAGACACTACAGACTGAATACTGTGTTTATTACAGTACTGGAATATTGTGTCAAACCGTGCCCCCTAACATGAGTCTGATAGTTTAAGAACGTCTCTCCAAATTCTCTTCTGCTGCTCAGCGGAGCTTTTCAGGTAGCCTAAATATATGATTGGAATTATGCCTGCTTTGGCACTCAGTCACAAAAACTTTTAGAGTCCCTGGCTTTGAGCAAACTACTTTTCCATTCTATCCATTTTTTTGCTGCTTATCCAGGTAGCAGGGGCAGCACTCTGAGCCTAGAGCTCCCAGGCCACCTCCTCCACCTCTTCTGATGGAATACCGAGGCATTACCAAGCCAGTCGAGAGATATAATCGCTCCAAAGTGTCCTGGGTCTGCCCTGGGGTCTCCTTAGTGCAACTGTGTAAAATAGTTTCTCTCCAAAAGTGCAGTGGAACAAGATGGGCTGTCAAAACTATTTTGTGTGTGTAAACATTAGGTGTGTGCACACATGTGTCATTGAACCTAAGAGCAGAAACTTTATTTGGACCTGCCCTGATAAACGGCAGCTTCAGCACTTTTGCCCCTTTTCCCACCCCCCTATTTGATGAGCCGATGCGCGTATTGTTCAAATCACATTGGTCAACCAACATATGCACAGGCATGCATAAACTTGGGAGTGACTTAACACATATTTTTGCCCACTGCAGAAGTGGGTAATAGATATCGACAGTAAGTGGTTGTAATAGGAAGCAAAGCTCCATTAAAGAGGGGAAGTAGAAGACCACAAGCTGATGTAAACAAAGAAGGCTTTAAACTTTAGAAAAATAAAGCCTAAAAATGTTTTAAGAGGCATTAACGATATATAAAGAGTGTGCAAACAAATCTTTAATGATGACGTCAACAAGACAATTTTAAGTACCCAAACGGACATGCTTTTGCAGCAGATGTTCTGACTTGTCATAGGAGGATAGGTACAGGAGTATTAGTTGATATCGTGCGCTATATTCCACTTTGTTTTGTCATTTTGTGAAACACTAAATGAGCAGAGCCATCATCAAAGTTCCATCTGTGTTGTTTTAGCAGCTTATTAGTTTTCCAGATTTCACAAGTTTCCACATGTTTGTTTTTTTTTCCAGATGAAATTAATATTTTTGTTGCATTTCTGTGTAGTTTATTGTTGAGTGTAAAAAAAAAAAAAAAAAAAAACTTGAGTTTTTCATTAAAGCCTGGAGGATGGAAGTATTGCATGTGACCCAACAGCCCTTAGTCTACTGTCTGGACTCTGCACATGAGCTTGAAAGTTTCTAAAGCCTCTAGAAACCCATGAAATAACACTTTGAGTTTCCTTTCATCCAAAAAAAAAAAGAAAATTCTGAGTCTGCTTATTTCATATTTTACATCACTAATCATAGCACCAAAATTCTGGATGATTAAATAAGCACTACATAATATACGTATAAGCACTTGTATGCAATCAATCAAGCCTTCCAATTTAATTCCTGTCTATTTTCGGAAGGGTTTTTTTTTTTCATATATCATTCATAGCTCAATTTATACAGGATTTTATTCAGAAAAAACATGGAACTAATACCGGAGTTTTTCCGGTACCTGATGACATTGTCTGATTTTAAGTATGTACATTCGTGCACATTCAGATATTCATAATGATTATGCTGGGTGATCATTTGTGCATTTAAACATAAAATTTGAGAAAAAACAGACATTTGGGCAATTTTCTGGTCTGGAGCAGGTTTGTCTGAACACAATGACCAATGAGGAAAGACTTAGAGAAGTAAGGACCGTGCTGTTGCCCATCATTCCTGGAAGGGCTATAAGACTAATTCCAAACAATTTTAAGTCCATCATTTAACAATGAGAGCTATTATTCACAAGTGGGAAGGATTCAAGATAGGTCCAAGTCTTTCTAGGAGTGAATAAACTTGTGATGCTCACAGAAACAACAAAAAAAAACCCATCCCTGAGCTACATCTCAGACTCTACTGTCATGGTCGTGGGTCAGTTGTCCAGTATTTTGGGGTGTTTTGGACTTTCAATCCTTGTTATAATATTCTATTGGTTCTTGGTTATGTTTGCTTCATGTGTTGCAAGTGTATTTAGTCTTGTTTCAACCTAATTGAAATGCTGTAGCTAGACATTAACAGAGCTGTACATAAATGAACACCTGGAAAACTCAGTGAACTTAAGCAACACTGTAGAAGAGTGGGCCAAAATTCCTCAACAACCAATGCGAGACACTGATAATTATACAGAAAACAGTTTCTTGTGAATCATGGGGCATACTTAGCTTGTCACAGGACTGCATAAAGTCCTATGAAAACTTTATTTTTCACATCACTGTATTTCAGGTATTTTTTCTAGCCCATATTCAATTTTAGTGTCTCGACTTAAATGTTGCAAAGAGTCTGTAATTCACAAATGTTAATGACTGAAGGTTGGCTGTTCATTAGCAGAATAAAAAATGATTTTTCTCTCATTGACTAATTTTTCTATTGTTTTTGTTTACTTTGCAATAGGAGTGTCCCAGTGGGCTAGTGGATGAAGAAACATTCAAGAGTATTTACTCACAGTTCTTCCCTCAAGGAGGTATGCTATTTTACTTGATAATAAAAACTATAATAAGAATATGGAAGAGTGACTTGATATATTAAATGTGCTGTTTCTATTTGTTAGATGCTGTCACATTAAGCAACATTAGGTAGATTTTACAAACAAGTTGATAAGAGTTAATTGTTCAGTTTTACACATGCATTGAATCAACAGTGTGAATTTCTTGTTTTTCCATTATTTTCTCGCAGATGCAACCACATATGCACATTTCTTGTTTAATGCTTTTGACATGGACAGAAATGGCTCTATCCGGTTTGAGGTGAGTACACCGGGGGCTGCAAGTTTAAAGATTTTAATTGTAAAGCTAAAATAAATAAACAATGAATTGCATTTACAGGACTTTGTTCTAGGACTGTCTGTGTTACTTAGAGGCTCTGTTACAGAGAAACTCCGTTGGGCATTTAATCTATATGATATCAACAAGGACGGCTACATTACAAAAGAGGTACAATAAAAAATTTTCATGAGAAAAAAAGTTGCAGATCTGCTGCACATTTATGATTTCTATACATGTCTGGTGTTTCTGACTGGCATCTTTTTTTCCTGCAGGAAATGCTGGCTATCATGACCTCCATTTATGACATGATGGGCAGGTATACTTTACCCAGCGTACGAGACGATTCCCCCTGTGAACATGTGGAGAAATTCTTCCAGGTATGCTCAATCTACAAAATCACACTCACCGGCCAGCTTTTTAGTTACACCTTCCTAGTTCCGGGTTGGACCTTTTTGCCTTCAATTGCCTTTAATTTTTCGTGGCATAGATTCAACAAGGTACTGGTAACATTAATCAGAAATTGATGAATTTCCTGTTCCACCACATCCCAAAGGTGCTCTAATGGAGTGAGATCTGGTGACAGTGAACTCACTGTCATGTTCAAGAAACCAGTTTAAGATGATTTGATCTTTGTGACATGGCATGCTGGAAGCAGCCATCAGAATATGAGTTTACTGTGGTCCTAAAGGGATGGGCATGGTCAGCTATAATAGTAGGTAAGTGTTTACATCGTGCTGAATTGCCACTAAGAGGCCCAATGTGTGCCAAGTAAATATCCCCCCACAACATTACACCACCAGCAGCCTGAACTGTTGACACAAGGCAGGAAGGATCCATGCTTTCATGATGTTTACATCAACTTCTGACCTTCCAGAAAAAATTGAGACAAACAACAGTCTATTCAGAGATGCTCTTCTGCACGCTTTGGTTGTAATGAGTGTTTTGAGTTACTGTTTCCTTTGTATCAGCTTGAAGCAGTCTAACCATTCTCCTCTGACATCAACAAGGCATTTTCTCCCAGAGAACTGCTGCTCACTGGATATTTTCTCTTTTTCTGGCCATTCTCTGTAAACCCTAGAGATGGCTGTGTGGGAAAATCCCAGTAGATCAGCAGTTTCTGAAATACTCAGACCAGCCCGTCTGGCACCAACAACCACGCCACATTCAAAGTCACATGAATACACTGAGTTGCTGCCATCTGACCGGCTGATTAGAGATGTGTGTTTATGTGCAGTTAAACAGGTGTATCTAATAAAGTGTCTGGTGAGTGTACATTAGTACATTCATATATTGTAGTGAGCAAGTGCCACATTTTGTGTGTTCCCACAGCAGGTTACAATAGTGTTTTCATTGTCCTACAGGGTATGCCTATTCTCTGTTGGTTACTAATGAAAGAAATGAACAATAAATAAATTGAAATAAACAAGCCAAGGAAGTATTTGTTATTTTATCTCATGTCATCCACTTTGTTGTTTTAATATGGATCAGAAAATGGACCGTAACAAGGATGGAGTGGTGACAATAGAGGAATTCATAGAAACTTGCCAAAAGGTAAATCCTTAACCAAATCAAAAAATGTTGCCACATGTTAATTGACCAAGTTCATGCAATCCCCCACCCCCCACCCCCCATATCTCTATTCTTTTCATAACAGGATGAAAATATTATGGCTTCCATGCAGCTCTTTGAGAATGTCATCTAGTTTCTGTAGAGAAAACTGGACCAGTAATGCCGCATAGAGCGTCCCGCTACAAGCTTCTGGGCCTGAATAATTTCATTTATTGTGAAAAAGCAAAACTGGACGACACTTTTTTAATGCAAACTGGTGGACACTATGGTTTTTACAGTCAAGCTGTTCCATGTAAAGAAATGTACAGCATTCACCAAATCACCTGAAGAAGAAATGTTTCTTTGCATGATATTTTGATTTTTGCACATGAAAGAAACGACAAATGAGCCAGATGAGCATGAGTGTTTGCCTGACATTAAAGTGCATGTAATGCAAACCACCTCAAGCACAAACAATGGGTTTTATTGTATTTTTTTTTTTGTGCCACTTTGAAACATGTGCAAATGAGAAATCTTTGTTACTGTATTAAACTGTAAAGTGTGCAAACATGAAGCCCAGGCATTGTTGTGCTTACCATAATCTAGTTGAAATAAATATTTGCTCTCACGTACTCATAATCCTGCTAAATCCCTTCTTTTTATGTTGGAAAAAAAAAGGTGATCATGTCAAATTTGTTGCATTCAATTTGGCATTGTGTACTTGTAAAGCTCTGAAAACAACAAACTCAAGTAAACAAGTAATTCCTGCCTGCAGCTGTCTACATGGATGTTTCACTATTTCAAGCCACTGTAGAAGTTCAGCCAAACAATATTCCGGTTGTGCAAGATGTAACCTCAAGGGGATCCTTTAAATTCCTGATTCAAACCAGGACATCATGGTCATTCTCCCCAGAAGGATTATTCCTTTGGAAGAGACTCGTCTATTTAAACAAGCATCTCTCTTGTTCTACATCCTCTGAGTTCTCTTATTTCTTTCCATTTCAGGTTTATTCTTTGTTTCATACAAAAATGGGTTGTTTTTTAATCACCCGCACTCAGTTTTATTCAATAGTCTGACAATGGAATTTATCAAACCCTAATAAATGAATTCTAAAAAAGAACAATGTACTGATAAACACATATTAATAATTCACTGTCTTGACCCCATGAAAGAGGATTAGAGCCACTGAAAAAAACATCTAAAAACATAGCACAAAAAGTGAGGAAATTTGTGTTTAGTCAATTATTTCTTTGTCGTAACAATGCTTTTTGGCTATAAATCTTATACCACTGAAAAGCCTGTATATTTCCCCTTAAACGGTGCCACATTTGCAAGGAAAATGCATTTTTGGGTTGCACCCATGAAAAACTTGCCAAATCTTCTCTGCCAATGCCAAACAGCTTATTTTGAGATTGACTCTTGTTTTGAGCTTCTGGTACCCCCCAGGTGGGATTGTCATCATTGGAGAGACATCGAGATGAGATTCTGCAACCAGTAGAAAATCCCATATCTCCACAGTCTGGGACAGAAATCTATCCTCCAACATGACAATGCTCACCTCCACAGATCGCGGTTTATCAGCGACTACCTCCAGAATTTGTGAGTGGAGAGGATGGAGCGACCTGCCTGCAGTCCTGACCTCAACCCCATTGTGCCGTTCATGCCAGAGTGACCAACACAACCACACTGGCTGAGCAAAATGTTGGTTGAAGAATGGGATGCCATCCCAGAGCAGTGTGTGACCAAGTTGGTGATCAGCATGAGGAGGAGGTGCCAGGCTGTTGAGGCTGTGTATGGTTCTTCCACATGCTACTGGGGTCCCCGTTTTTTAAATGAATAAATTATTAAATGGCCAGTATGTCTTGTTTCTTCAGACTTCAATCATCCAATCCAAGAAACATCACCAAACAAGAGTCAGTAGCAGAATACGCTGTTTAGCATTGGCAGAGAAGATTTGGCAAGTTTGTCATGGCCACAGCCCACACACTAAACTCTGCCGCTCAACCCACAAATGATTTTCCTTACAAATGTGGCTCAATGGGGAAATGAGAAGAAGGAAAAAAGTCAGAATTCTGATTTTAATCTCAGAATTCTGATTTTTTTTTTCTCAGACTTCTGAAAAAAGTCATGACCCCCCAATTTTTTTTTTTCACTGATCCCAATCCTCTTCCACAGGAATCCTGAAGGCATAAACATATAAAGTTTTATTAAATAAGAATTTGCAACCCAAAATGCTGACCAAAAAAATGAAATTTTTAGTAAATGATGTGTGTTAGTTTACACTCATTTTGATTTGCTGAGTAATGAGAGAGAACTCACACTGCATGTGAAAGTCCACCATCAGCAAAAACATTGAGCCTGTTCTGTATTATTGATGCAGAACCAATAGCAAAGCAGGCTTTTTTTTTTTTTTTTTGGAGGGGGGGGCAGACTTTGTTGGCTGGATGATGGTATGGAAATGAAGATGTAAACCACCAGGCTGCTGTGCTGCACTCTGAGTGCTGTGGTTTGAAAAGGAACAGCTGCTCCAGAACTTCAGTGACTCTTAAGAAAGGTAAATGAATTCTGTTTCCCTAAAAAACAAAAAAACTAAACTAAACTAAAACTAAAATAAAGAAAAAATTATTTTTTATAGCAGGATAAGTTGCTACCAATGCATAATTTTACATTTTTAATCAGATTTTGTTTAATATATGTAACCTTTTAAAAAATGCCCCCTTCCAAAATGTTTTTCCAATAATGTACATGCAGTTACTCTTTTAAAAATATAAGACAATACATTACTGATATGTTTTGTAATAACTTATATGGCAAGCACTGTTTGTCAGAGCTAGGAGAAAAAAATGCCTCATGAAAGGGAGAACAAATGTGCCACATAATGCCGAGCTAATCCCAGTGTTTACAGAACATGTGGACCGTTCTAGATGTCTGTTGTGTCAGGGTTAGAGAGCATGTGGCTTTTGTTGTTGAGCTGCAGGAAATCAAAAGCTTTATTGCCAGATGAACTGACTGCCAATATGTTTTCACAAACGTCCTCCCTGCATGTCTTAAAGGATCATTCACAGCGTGTAGTATCATTTTAATAGCATCATCTTTATTAAATTTCTAAAGTTCAGGTCCCCCATCCTCATCTCTTGTATTTTTGCAGCTCTCCTTTCATGGCGGGTCAGCAGAAGCTTCTCTCACTGTGGGTTTGGATGCTGCTTATTGCAGCTTTGTGTCCAGGTGCACAGTATGCATACAGTAAGCGAGGAGGCAGCTTCAAGGGTCGCGGTGCCGGTAACAAAGAGCCGCCCTCTCAGAATCGAGGCCTCTCCAAGCAGGGCGTTAAGTGGGCAGGAGCAGCAGCTGCTGGGATGCTGGGAGGTACAGGCACCGGGTACGGGCTAGGGTTTCTTGGAAAGCCAAAGCATGGGTGCAGAAATCATTATTGCCACAAGACAGCCGTCTCTGAGCAAGATCAACAGCTTTACCTCCAGCAAGGCCAAGGATACCACAACCATTCTCTCTGGAGAGCCCTCATTAAAGGGGCTGCCCCTGCTCCAGTGACTCACCTCTTTCTCAAACTGGGACATGTGGTGCCTTTTCTTACAGCAGCTTGGATAAGAGACGTGTGATCCACCATTTAATTAATGAGAAAGCAGCTGTTTATCAAATTAAATTAAAGCTCTTCTGAACTAATAATCTCTACTGTGTTTGTTTCATTTATTTAAATAATTAGGTTTTCAAGTCTCTTATTGAAAATAGTTTAACTTTACATAACTGTTGAACTACAGAATTTTAGCAACTTAATGTGAGTAAACAGACTCAAAACACTGGGACCACGACACATGCTGCTGGGTTGATGCCCTTCTGCGATTCTGTCCAGCCCTGCTGTAGAGCCCCCTCTCCTGATAATCTTCTCCACATTCTTGAGACTGCGCTGGGAGACACAGCAAACCTTCTTGCGATGGCATGCACGGATGCTCGACTACCTGTGCGACAGGTAGTATGTGATATATGTATGTGATTTGAAAAATTGCACATACATATATAAATAAATAAATAAAATTTAAAAGTCTGTCAGTCAACTAACTGGTGCAGCTAGTTTGGGTCTGAGCCCAAAATATGTTTGAGGCAAGCCAGAGAAAGAATTTTGTAATTTATTTTATTTAACACATAGATATCCACAATAAACTATAATAAACCATGTCAGTCATAACATTTGATGAATAACACAAAATGTTTACAGTTTCTGAGTCAAAAACCAGAGATGTTCACGATGGTAATATGAGCTCAGTTACAAAGTTACAGAATATCCAGAACTCAGGGGGAAATAAGTGCACTTCATAGATATTCCACAGCGTTGGCGGAACTCTAATTTCTCATCAACTTAAACTGTTCTGCCAGAATCAATCAAAAATGAAAACATGAACAGTCGAGTATGAAAGCTTATTAACAGGAGAGATTAAAAGAAATGTGAAAGTCTGGCTGGATATTAAAAAAAAAAAAAAAAAAAAAAAAGCAATATACAAGACAATGTCAGTATACATATGAAAGGGAACATACAATCACTGCACTGTACAATATATTTGTTATTTAAAATCCCTTGAAAGTGGCATCATTGACAGTTTACAGACCTAATTTACATGCTATTTTTCCAGATTACTTTACAAAACTTGGGAATGGGGGGAAAAAAATAAAACAGGATCATAAAAACAAAGTAGAAAAGTAAAATAATCACAAAAAGTCCCCACAAATAATAACACCTACTCTTAAAGCAAGCGCGAAAAAAAAGGAAAACACATTTTAGTAGTCATTATCTTAGCGACTGAACCATGACAGCCAGGGCAAGAAAACAAACAGCAGTATTTACATACTCAAGAAAATCTGGCCTTCTGAGACTATTTCCCCATGCTACAAGAAAATGTAGGAGATCGGAGGAAGATGGAAACAATGACCGGCTCTAGAGCAGACGACTGGAAAATAAGTGTGTTTGGAAAGTTACAATATGCCAGGGGACACGGATATAAAACCAGTGGTTTTATGGGCACAAATCTTCTAATGAGTCATACACAAAATGGCAGAAAGCAACAGGATAAAGGAATGCAGTTCCAGAGCTACCAGATGCACTTTAAGTCTCGTCCAGCTATATACAGTTAAGACACTAAAGGGAATCTGATGACGTGATTAGGAAATACAGATAAAATATTACATCTGTTCAGACGGCACAGATTAAAGCAACACATGCTGTTGTCAACTACACCGCTTTCAGCTACTGCAGGCAAGGTAGCAACGCCACTGTTGACGTCATTTTCTGCTCTTTTAAGGACCCGCCGTAACCCCTGTCTACTCTCTGTAAAAAGCTATTACATGCAAGCCATTGTTGAGAACTAGGAATAATTGGATGGTTCTTTCCACCTTTAGATTTATTTTGATTTCTGTCTCCACTGCTCAGTAAAGCTAGAAGGTTTGGAAGGCATGAGGGATCCATGTCTGAATTATTTATGAGGAATGCTCTATTATCATGTAGAAATCTGTAAAAATTATTACATAACAACGCAAACCTACACATAAAACCTAAACACTCCGAAGAGACTGCTTCAAACATTATCACAGATTATAAACAGGGGTTAAAATTGGGCCGCAATGTTCCAGAGCAGCATCCCGACACCTTTAATTAATGAGGATTTCTGATAGGTGGGTTAATGCATGTTACTGTCAAAGGAGTTCATATTTCTTGTGCTGCAATTTGGTGTTGCTTCCAATGATGGCAGGGAAATTTGCTCAGTAAGAAGAGAACAATGATACATCCCACAGCCAGCTTTACACCCTCAAGAAATCCCTTTTTCCTTCTCATCCTCAGCCAGCTAAAAGGTACAATTGCTGTATTTCCCAGGGTGAGAAGAAGAAACGCTAACATGTGACACTATCAGAGATGGGGAAAGATGTATTAAAGGCAGGAAAGGTAAGGACTGCAACATGAGAAATTTGATAACCTGAAAATTTTTAAATTATAATGTCCTAATTCACTTTAGAGCTCTTAAATCGGCTCTTAGATGCACCTGCACATGATGCGTTGCTGAATTACTGCATAACCAACTGAAGTATACTAACTCAAAGGTTGCAAAACTGGTTAGTTTGCAGTACTATGGTGATGTTTACAGTGATTCACTATACTGGACTGGTACAGAGCAGGCTGTCCATGGTCAATGTTAGATTACATCAAGGGTAGCAGACGTGATATATAATATCAATTATTACATTTAAGGTGGTTATTTTTGATTTGATTTGTGAGATCCACTCACCTAATTCTACCTTTTATTCTAGGATTATACAGTCAGCTGATCACAGCCTGTAATAAATGAAAAAAATCTCTCTCACTAAACAAGTTATCATATTACTTATTTCTAACTAATTCTCATGCTGCACCTCTGCATTTGACAGGTGGGGAATCTTAGGGTTCACCCACCTGCCAAATCCCACTTCAACCTCCAATTACAACAGCAACAACAACAACCAACATATGAACTATGAAAAAACTGCCCTGTTAGTCTTCCTGAAGCATATTAGTGCACATAAAACACTGATGATCTAACTGTAACACTTTAAACTGAGTGCTGCATCCAAAACTGACACTTTCATTTATGTGTACATGTCAATGCTTTGTTATATAATAAGTATTAATTGATTGTATTGTATACAGCTATGATTTGCAATATGGATGCACTGTGAAATAAGCAGGCTGTGAATGTGCACATATAATAGAGGAAGTAGAAAGCCTGAGCCTGTTTTCTCACTGGAGCAGGAGCATGCTAGACAACAGCACAATGGAGGAAGTGAGAAGATGAATCAACCCATAGCTCAGAGGGCTACAGCGACTTGGCTGATACTGTTGTTCAGCTTTACGTTCCTGCATAAATTGCTCTGAGTACTTCATGTACTCTTCTACACAGCGCCGTGACTTCACTTGCTCAATCAGGGCTGGGTACCCAATCTCCTCAATGCTGACGGTGTCGTCATCCTCGTTCTCAGCTCCACTCTTAGAGGTGGAAGAGCCTTGATCTTTACGACTATTGGTCGAATTCATGCAGCGACTCATGAAGGCTTCATAAGTCTCAGCCCGTGGAGGAAGCTTGTAGACATAATCACTAAAGTCTTTTTGGTCTGTTGACTGGGAGCCATAACGACGGTACATGTAATTATTGTAGTAGTACTCCTCTTCGGGGTTACGGAAAGTGAAATGCGGTCGAGGGAAGCGTCCTAATCCATATCCAACTGCCATTCCAGCCAAAGCACCAACACCTGCGGCCATCATGGCTTTTTTGGCAAAACCTGTGGACTTGGGCATGTGCCCCATGCCCTGCACGGAACGAGAGAAAGGTGACCCTCCCATCCCATAACCACCATATCCATAGCCTCCTCCACCAAAGCGGGGACTGAGGATCTTATTACTTGGGTTCCAGTTGGGGTAACCACCAACCGCTCCACCAGGGTAACCTCCTGGATATGTACCAGGCACATTCCAACCCGGTCGTGTGTTTCCTGTTTGGACTGGGTATCCACCTGGATACTGGTAAGGATAATTCCTTCCTGGACTCTGGTTCGGATAACCTCCTCCAGCAGGGTACTGATTAGGATATCCTCCGGGATTGGTACCAGCTCTGCCTGGATATTGGTTGGGGTAGCCTCCAGCAGGTGGATATTGATTTGGATAATTTCCTCTCCCTGGGTACTGATTAGGATTCCCTCCAGCTGCTGGGTATCCACCTGCAGGGTATCCACCTGCAGGGTATCCACCTGCAGGGTTCTGGTTCGGATAACCGGCAGGTGGATATTGATTTGGATAATTTCCTCTCCCTGGGTTTTGATTAGGATTCCCTCCAGCTGCTGGGTATCCACCTGCAGGGTATCCACCTGCAGGGTTCTGGTTTGGATAACCTCCGGGATTCACTCTGCCAGGAGACTGATTTGGGTTACTTCCAGCACCTGGATAACTTGGCTGGTTTTGTTTGGGAAACGGGTAACTTCCACCAGCAGGATAAGGATTGGTGTTTCGATTAGGACTCTGTGGTTGACGAGGGTAGTTTCCTGGCTGAGTGTTGGATGTCTTCGAATTTGTCCAACCCTTGTTGGTGCTGGATGAGGATTTTCCCCTGCTGCTGCTACCTCTTTTAGCCCATGTTAACTCAGTGTTCAAAAGCGCCATGATAAGAAGAGACACAACAGTCATCTCACACAACCTCCCCATCACGGCCCTAAAATGAAAAGGGGATCAAAGTGAAAAATAAAAATAAATGAATTGATATGTATATAAAACTCATTTCCTTCATTTTCAGTGTGTTGTATAGGTCCGAGATGCAAAAAACAAGACACAACTGTAGCGCTATCTATTTATATATTTATATAAGCCTTACAGCCGCAACACCCTTATTTAGTCCGTGTTCTATTTAAATTTTAAAGATATCCAAGAGGATCAAACGCATTATTCTCCCATAATTTGATTAAGAATAATTAAGAAAAAGCATTTAGGTTTCACAAACATCAAAATGCATCACTGCATTATCCTTTCCGTGCGCTTAGACAAACATAACCGTACACACGCCCGTTAACATATTATGACGGGCGTGTGTCGCCTTTTTATCCTGCCGAGCCAATCAGCGATGACTTTTATAATATCATCACAATTAAACGCAACTGAATTAGCGATTATCTCTTACCGGGAACTGATGGTTTCTTGAGTGAGCTTCGTTTAATTAATTCGGCGGAAATTCACTGTAAATGCGTTTGTTGTGCTCTCCCCCTCCTCTCTCGGCTCCCTGACGGGATCAGGGTGGTTTCTTCC
Organism: Archocentrus centrarchus; assembly: GCF_007364275.1. Lineage (NCBI taxonomy): Eukaryota > Metazoa > Chordata > Actinopteri > Cichliformes > Cichlidae > Archocentrus > Archocentrus centrarchus. Next base: position 10,004,276 of record NC_044357.1, on the reverse strand, counting down.
AAACGGGGTGCGCTCGTTTTTAATCACACGAAGGACCGTATAATGTGTTCTTACGTCGCGAAACAACAGCCAATGCAGTAAAATTACTATGTTTAACTACAAAACTGGTAATTCTATTTAGTGTAAAACTACTGGCGACCTTATTAGACAGTAACCTTAGAGAGACGCTAAACAGATTTAACATTAAGTCCGCACGACAGCCGTCTGTGACGTCCTGTTGTTCAAGACCAACGTCCATACCCTACATCGGATTTATTTCCGGTGACAGCCACCTCTAGAGGCCTGGGCCCTGCACTACGAAGAGAGTTCAGCATACCCAGGGTATTTTTTTTTTGATTCACTTACCCTAACATTGGCGGTCAGTATAAACGATTACACGAAGCTGGTTAGTTAACCCAGGGTTTCCCCTACGCACACCTGAAAGTGGTGGCGTTGACAGGACCTAACCAATCTAACAGGGACGTTTCACGGGTCATCTAACATAAAATGATCCCTGTCAATGCCATCTATACTCCAAAGACGTTATCGAATGGTGTTTAAAAATGTATAAAGCTCATGAATATATACTAATAAAACAAAGTGTAGTGCTGCTGAAAATTGTTAAGCTTGAGATTTAGCGCACTGTTTAATTCTGAGGTGACGGCTGCACATTAGAGGTCTGACACTTTAAACTGGATCCATTTACTGTCCCCCAGCCTGATAAATAAATAAATCGCTTCAGATACTCAGCTGACTGAAGTGAAATGAATTTGACTGACTGAACAGGTGTTCTTAGGTTGTGTTCTGTGTTCTAGTGACTGAAATTCCAGCAGTGTAAAAGAGACTCAACCGCAGATTAAAATCAACTTTATGCTTTTTTTTTTTTTTTTTTTTTGCATCACCAAATGAACACACGCACATTCCTGTGACAACACGACACTCAGTTTGCGCTTGGTTCAGTGGTTTCAGTGAGATACGGCTTAACAACTTGCACATATAAAACGTATTCTCCTGGCGGAGTATCGAAGTTGCTAAAAGACTCGATGAAAACGTGTCGCTTCCGGACGATTTTAAACCGAAACTCTGAACATAGCCTGTAATAAAGTTTTTTATTCTCTCAGCTGCAGATTCGGTGCTGTGTAAGGGTTTGGGATCAGAGATTAAATATAAAAACAGAATTCACCCGGGAAACAAAGATTTTAAACCCTCCAACTCTCCCCGCAGAGCTCCGAGGGTTCTTTCAGGAATGGCGACCCTTGATTGGTCAATAGGCGGTGATTTCATACCTGCTGATCTCTAACCTGGAACTTAACCTGCTCCGGACCAGGTTAGGTCTATAACATACACTATATTGTCAAAAGTATTCGCTCGTCTTCCTTCACACCCAGATGAACTTGAGTGGCATCACATTCTTAATCCATAGCGTTTAATATGATGTCGGCCCTCCCTTTGCAGCTATAACAACTCTTCTGGGAAGGCTTTCAACAAGTTTCAGGAGTGTTTATGGGAATTTCTGACCATTTTTCCAGAAGAGCATTTGTGAGGTTAGACACTGATGTTGGATGAGAAGGCTTGGCTCACAGTCTCCGCTTCATCCCAAACTGTTCTGTCAGGTTGAGGTCAGGACTCTGCAGGCCAGTCAAGTTCTTCCACACCAAATTCGCTCATCCATGTCTTTATGGGCCTTGCTTTGTGCGCTGTTGCGCAGTCATGTTGGAACAGGAAGGGGCCATCCCCAAACTGTTCGCACAAAGTTGGGAGAATGAAATTTTTGAAAATGTCTTGGTATGTTGAAGCAGAATTCCTTTCACTGGAATTAAGACGCCATGCCCAACTCCTGAACAACAACCCCACACCATAATCCCCCCTCCACCAAACTTTACACTTTACACTGTTCTCCTGGAAACCAGCAAACCCAGACTCATCTATCTAAAATGTCTTTGCTAGGGATGGCATGATCCAATACCAATATTTTACATTTGGATATCTGCCGATACCAATACAAACCCATTCTTTTTTCTTTTTTTTTTTTTTTTAAGTAATGATTTCAAATGCCTGGATACATTTTACATAAGTCAGCAGTCTCTCACACAACAAAATCAAAATCTTTTAGTTGCCCCACGTACAAGACTAAGAACCAGGGAGGGGCAGAGCTTTTCAGGCAGTCGTGCCAAAGCTCTGGAACTGTTTACCACTCCAGCTCCATTTAGCTGACTCCGTGGCATCTTAAAAAAAAAAAAAACAGTTAAAAACGTTTCTGTTTAACCAGGCTTTCTGTTGACTTTAATTTTATTCTTTTTCTTTTAATATGGTAATGTTAATATGTTTTTACCATGGTGTTTTATCTGGGGTTTTTTGATATTGTGTTTTAATTATCATACAGCGCTTTGTGACTTTTTACTTACAACAATCACTCTATCACCTGAATCCTGTTGCTCCTATGCATAGGCGTAGGAACCGGGGGGTACGGGGGGGGGACGTATCCCCCCCAATATTGGAGACAGGCACATTTGTCCCACCCAAAAATTACACCGCCGAGGAGAAAACTCGTTAACTCGTGTGCTTTTGTTTGGAAGGCGCAATATAGCATGATGTCACTGCGCTCCCCCCCGACCGGCTCTGAGTGTTTGGGAGGTGGAGCCAGCGGCAGGAGTCAGAAACTCTTTTGAATGAGGTAAAATGGTCTGTCAGGAATGTTGCCATGAATATGGTTGTTTAACGTCTTGTTGTCAGTTTACTTTCATATATAGGATAAGGTCTGCTTACTGGACAAAAAGTCAATTTGCAATGAATTTCAAATGAGAGGCGGAAAAAACATTTTGGCTCTTTTGCGTAGGCCAAATTTTTTTTTTAGCCTTTTGTGTACCTGTTTGGCTAAATGTAGGGCTCTAAAGAGGCACACAGCTTGTCTATTAAATTTGAGAGGTATCACTTTTATTTATTTCTGTTTTATTAGATTAGAGTTTCAAACTGAATAGGCATATTTTAATAGCTGTTTTTTACTTAAGGTTGATATTTTAAAATGAATAATTTGTTCATTACATTATCTGTGAGGGTTCTTAAATGTCAGAACGTTGTTTAATTAAATAACCAGTTCTATTGCCAGTCAAACTACATAAATGCATTTTTGACCATTATTAAATATTTCCAACCAATAAAGCATATCAAACTTTGCACTTGTGTGTGCTACTAAATTATTTTGTGACACTGAAATATTTAGCTTGCTAGTATATGAAGGAGTGTGAGGGCCACATTGAGAAAAAAAATCATTTTGAGCATTTTGTGCATTTTTAGAATAAAGTCAAAATTTCAAGAAAAAAGTCAAAGTTGTCATTTCAAGTCAAATAACAGCCACAGCTGCTATAGTCTCTACAAAAAAGATCAATATATATATATATATGAATATTCCAACACAGCGATGTTCGCTCAGTGTCAAAGGGAATCCGTCGCAGCGACGGAGAACCATTTCCTGATCCCCACTCCATTCCGGTAGGCGGCAGTAATGCAGCTCTAAGCTGGTTTGGTTAACCACAAACCCACAAGAAGAAGACGACGACGGAGAACTGTAATACAGTTCGGATCGAATCATATCGCATCTTTTATTTCTTTCCGATATCCGATCCAGTAATTTAGGCCAGGATCGGACCGATACAGATACGGAATACCGGATCGGCGCATCCCTAGTCTTTGCATCTAAATTTCATAACTTACCATTCACACCTTGACACAGTGGCGGTCCTAGCCTGTTTGGCGCCCTGGGCGAGCATCCCCGCCGCCCCCCCCCCCCCCCCCCCCACACACACACACACACAATAGCGATCTGCTGTGTGGTGTATGTAGCTTTCTGCCATGGTCTGACAGACAGGCTTTAACAGAAGGTCCCCCCACCATCACAGGCACACTCAGAATTTCTTTTAAATTTTTATTTGAAAAAACATGGAAGAAACTGAAATATTACACAGCTTCTGCTTACCTTTATCTTTGCTTGTTTCTCCTCTTCTTCTTTTCTCTTTTTCCTAAACTGTGCACCTGATGGCTTTGACCTTTTCCTTTCCATCTGCCACAATTCGCCACCACCACCGCCCATCCCCAGGGTTGTCAGATCTGACTGACAGTTGCCAGCCCAACACAACAAAACCTCCACTGAAACTCATGTTAATAGCACCAGGTGTGATATATATTTAAATATACAAGCTTTGGGTAACTTGTTAAAATTTTGGCTGCTTTTCACCATATTTGGTAGGTTTTTAGGAAGTTTTTATTGTAAAATTATATATCTATATAATTTTATAATTATATAGAAATATCTATATAATATTCCACCCCAATGTGTTCACAAGCTGCCCAATCTGGCAACACTGCGCCATCCACCAACATTTGTCCAAACTGTCTAGATTCGTATTTGTGTTATTTTTTTTATCAGGATTCGGGTTCACACAAATACTGTGATTTAATGACCATATTTACAGTATTATAAATGAAATTGGCTTTGTGTTCTATCAGTTGTGTGCATCTAATTTTATTAGACGCACAGATTCATTCTGTGGAACATGGGAGGAAAAAAAAAAAAAAAAAGAGTCAGTTTTGCATATCTCGCAAAAGTTTTGCGAGATCCTGAGTTACTTTTGCGAGATCTCGCAAAACTTTTCAATATTAGGACATACACTTCGCGTTAATCTTGATATGGCAGTGTCCGTGAGGATGAAAGGTTTGGCGAGAGACTGCCAGCAAAAGTCGCCTTTATTTATAATTCAGCGGTTACTGTTGGCTGTAACCAGGCCCAAACTGTACAGGCATGAATGAATGAACCCGGCTGACAGTCTCACTCTCACGCCATCACTGCTTCACTCGACTCGCACCCCAGGCTGAGAGGAGAAGGGGGCGGGGCAGCGCTGTGTGTGTGACGATCGAGTGAAGCAGTGACAGCGAGACAGAGAGAGAATCCCCCGCCTGCCCTTTTTCTTCAGTTACAACCTGTCTGACCATGGCAGAAAGCTACATGCAATACACAGCAAGCAGAGGGCGCCCATTACCCCACAAGTGGAGCAGTGCGGTAGGCGTTGCTGCGGCGATCGCAATGCGTTGGGGGGAGGGGGGCGGTCATGCCGCCCTAGATGAAATGCCACCCTGGGCGGCTGCCCATGTCGCCCATATCAGAAACCGCCACTGCCTTGACAGGTAGCACTGTCAAACACAGCTTTCATCAGTTACCTAGAATAAGTATATTCCAATCTAATGGATTTCACCCCCAAATCTCTCCATTATTGGAGAGACACACATTATTTTTGAAATAACAGATCATATTTATTTTGGTAACAATGCCCAAGACCGACCTGACTGCGTATAAAAAGTACATACTGACTCCCGTCTGCACACACTCGACGTAGTCACAAAGATGGATACACCAGGCTGCTCTGCTAGCTAACTTAATTAATGTTAAATGCTGCCAGTTACATTACAGACTAGCAGCATTTAGTAATTTACCATTATATTTAATCATTATGTGCTCGCCACTGAAATTGTTTTATTTTCTTCCTTCCTTATTCACTCCCAGAAGAATAACTCCTCTTCACTGTCATTGATTAGCACCAGTCATTGATTAAACAATCATAAATGCCACTTGTAATGGGAGTGATGGAGTATAATAACAATTTGAGTGATATCCAATGCCTATATCCACATTTATTTATTTTGTTTTTTATTTGTTTCCCATCTTTCAGAAGCACTCCAACATTCACACAAATACTAACTACACGGCTGTCTCTGGTCTGATGTGTTTTGTTGTGTTGTTTATTTCCTGTGGACTGTGTCAAGTCTGCGTTTCGGTCTTCGTTTAGTTGTTTCCTGTTTTACTTTGACAGTCCCTTGTCCCAGGTGCTTTGTGTTTAGTTTTGCTTCCCCTTGTCTCATCTGTATAATTAGTTTCAGCTGTGCCCCTCACCTGTTTCCTGTTCTGCAATTATTCCTCTGTGTAGTCTCAGTCTTCCCCTTCTTTCTTGTCAGATCGTTGTTGTTTCCGTGGCTGTGTTCTGCCCTCTGGCTCTCTGTTCCCTAGTGTTTTAACTCTCAGTTTAGGTTTATTTGTCAGTTTGTTCTTTTACATTGGTTCATTTGCCACTTATGTTCTGCTCCAATAAATGCTCACTTCTTTTCATTCATACCTGCCATCTCCTGAATTCTGCATCTGGGTCCTAAGCCTCACACAAGCCACATGGTCTGCTCATGCACCGTGACAGTGACACTGTAAGAACTGACTACTCCAAATATTATAAACAGACAAACCACAGAAGAACTGAATCTTTAGAGCCAATCAAATGATTATATTTACTGTTTATTTTGACTGTGTCAAATATTCTAATAGGGCTCATCAAAGAACTGACATTTTTTAACACCCCTTATTGTTGGAGTTTCTATGATGTGCAACTAAGAGTGGCTCACTCATTTATGTTTTAAAGCCACAAATAATGCAGTCTTTCTACTGAGGCTTTAAATGGTCAACAACTTGTGGTGAACTGTCTCAAGAGCTTGGAAAAAAAAGGCAACTAGAATGTTTTTTTTTAAAGAAATTTCATCTTTTATCCAAGGTGCCTGACTTGGAGGTGGTCGTTTACCCCCTATAGGGGGTAAACGACCACCTCCAAGTTAATAATTAATCATGTGCATCATCACATGAGCCAAGGTGTGAAAATAGTGATTGATAGTAAGTCAACGACTACCTCCAAAGGGGAAAACCTGGACTACAGTTTAAATACCTAGGACTCTCCATCTCCATCATTTTACCTGCTTGATTAGCAAATGAAGAAATATTAAAGAAACAGCCCATACAAGTCCATGAAAAAGCTGTAGAGCCAACTGTCCATGTATTATAAAAGAGGAGGCTACATACTAAAAATCTTGCCAAATCCTTCTTCCAACTGAGATTCTTTACAGTAGCACTTTCTAATACTGCCAGTAACTTGTAGTCAAATTTCACATATATTAAAAATACTTAAAGTATAATTTGTATTTTCTTTCTTCTAAAATAGTCCAAAAAATGCCCACTACTGTAAAAGTCTTTACAGTATATTTGTTGTCCACTTAATTTTAAAATACTTGAAGGTACTCAATGCTTACAGTATACATGTATATTATGCTTTTTATTACCTTCTAATTCCCTCACACCACCGTAAATTTAGAATGATAACATGTTTAATGTTATATGGCTGCATTCTGGCGTGTTACCTACTTTATGCCGATATTCATGGCATAACTGTAACCTATAACGTGACAGCATTCAAGGAGAGAGGCTTTTTTCGCGCAGGTGGGCGGGGCCACGTTACGGCACGTGACGTCACGGTTGTAAACACCCGTATGTACTCGCAGCTTTGTGTGTCCCGTGGAAACATGTCGGCAAGGAGAGAGCCCGGTGGAGGAACTGCTTCGTCTAGGAAACGCACACCTGAGACATAAACCGCCAACTACAGAGTCAGAGAGGAAACGTCGGTGTCTTTCTTCGAGTTTGGAGCAACTACCTCGGCCTTCCGTTGTCACCGAAGCGGGCCGGTCGGGATCGGATGGACGGATAAAGACAGACAGCCGGGGTTTTGATCTGAAGACTTAAGCAGGCAGGTGGCCGAGCCGGTGAGAAAGAAAGAGAGGGGAGACGGCGTATACGGGCTCGGATCAGGACGGGGTTTCTCCTTGCTAGGGAATGTTATCCGTACTGTCTTATGGCAGACTGGTAGCCAGGGCTGTCCTGGGCGGACTCTCTCAAACGGACGGTCGGGACTACAGCCTGATCAGTGCCAGTTATGGTTTCGGTAAAGACTTTCGCAAGGGGATCCTGAAGAAAGGGATGTGCTACGGGGATGACGCTTGCTTCATTGCACGGCACAAGACGGCTGATGTCTTGGGTAAGGATTCGGGGTTCTGCAGACGGCTTGCATGAAAAGTTATACGCCCTCTATGCTCGGGTGACCTTCAGTGAGTTTAGCCGGCACGTGTGCCGACCAGTCGGATCAAAACACACCAGCACCCCCTCACCCCTCCCACCCAAAAAACAGAGCACTTTAACCCGGATAAAACACACCATGAACCCGGATAGACGCTTATAACATATCTGCACACACATAGCACATGTACTGGTGTCATTTCTTTAATAAAAGCCAGTCATTCGCTGTTAACGGATAGTTTTGAGGTGTGACCTTTCACCTACATTGATCCCCACTATGGGAGACACAGCTGTTAGACTCACTACGTTAGAAGACGTAAATCAGCCTCATTTAATGTGGCCCTAGCAGAAAAGAGACCCCGCTAAAAACGTCTCGGACTGATCACTACAATGTCTTGCAAAGGTCAGAATGGTTGAGCATGGAGGCAGCCATGTTGCTAATAGCATCATTAGCCTGTTAGCTTAGCTTAACAGTCTAAGCTCGCTTTGTGCTCGCCGCCCTGCTGCTGACAGGAGGGGAAACACTGCCAAAGGCTTCACCTGCCGAGTGGCTTGCTAAGACACACGCACGGCGTGATTTATGATTTGCGAGGTGTGCTTAGTTTTGAACGTTTAGGGTGTTCACATTGAAAAAAAATGGGCAGCTGTGAGGAACACCAGGCTGCACGTGTTTACACGGCGAGGAGAAATGTGATGGTAGTGAAGTCTGTGATTGCTTTCCACTAAGGTTTTAAAAACAGCCCTTTAATTCAGGCTAATAATAATAATCGTCTAGAAGGGTGAAGTCGATGGTGATTAAGAAATACAGAAGTAAATTCATGGGGAATTCCAGGATGTGTATTACTTTCACTTTATTTTTTAAGCTTACTTTCACCTTTACCAGAAGGAGAAACTCATTGCAACGCCACGCCCGCGTAGACCATGGAAACAATGTTACTGTTGATTTGTTTTCCCCACTAATTTGTTGCAGGAAAAAAAAAGCTTTCAAAATATGTGAACAGAATTGGAGGAAACATAGTTTGTCTTGAAAGTCAAATACTATAAGCATATGCTGTGAAGAAAAGTTTTTACATGATTATTATATTATTGTTATTATTTACGTATGGATTTTTGATATGGATTTTTTTTTTTTTTTACAGTTTTCTTCAGAAATAGCATTCAGAAATAAAAACATTTACTTTGGATGATAGCTGGTGCAGATATGGCCATTAAACTAAGCAGAACTCGGTAAAGTAAAATGATCTTATCTTTAGTGAAAAAGTTTTATCCACCAGATTTGGGACTAGCTTTACATTAAATGTTCAAATGAAGGCATTTATCAGGGGACTGATGTAAAGCCAAGGTTATACTCCTCTAAATATATTGAAGTTGTAGAAACAGTCACCATTAGAAGTCATTTGGACATGAGTAACCTTGTCGGCATATCACCAAAATTATATGTATTATGGAACTGCGTATTTACAAGTACAGACTAAATAACAGGGCATTAGATTACAGCTATGTATATGCTGAAGGTGACTACAACTAAAGAGACTTGGGTTGCAGATGGACTTTTCAAAGTCAGTCAACTTTTTTTTGCGAATTCTGCGATATGTGCATGGCGTAGACTGGATCGAAATGTTGTTTCCCCCAACCCACCGTGTGCAACTAGAATGAATCAAATTAAAATACAAGAGAGAGCTATAAAAATATGTGGTATCAACGTATAAAGATGAATTACACAGGGTGTTTTAAAGACCATATGCAATCATTTCTGTTTATGTATAAAAAATATGAGGTGTACAAGGATTCTTAAAGCTATTGCAGTTCTTAGTGTAAAAATATGGAGTATATATGAATTATTGCAAACGCTTATATACATTATTAGCTGGTCCCATAGCCAGTAAGTAACACGGGTTCCTGGGTAAAAGTAGATAATTTGGTCACACATGAAACGTTATGGGAGACGTTACATGGAATGTCTACAAAAACATAATGTAAAGCCCACAAACATCAGCAAGAAGAGCACTTCTGTAATCGTCAAAGCACCGGTATCTAGAGGAAAAGAAAGATCAGAACAGCAGCATGGATGTGCAAACATAGATGTGATGCGTTGGCTTTGGCAGGCAAAGAATGCAAGTTCTGCTGGGGTTGAGTGACTTTTAGTCAGAATACTAAAATAACAGAATGTTGGTTGTTGGGTCTGTTCAGTTGTCAGAAAAATATTCAGCAGCTAAAAGCAGCAAATCCACACATTTGCCAGATTCATCAGGAACCTGGGGTTAAAAAAGGTGCTGGCATCAGTTTGGTGGTGGTTGAGTAGTAAAACAATTTTTTTTTTTTTTTTTTTAAATTGCCATTTTCTCCATCAGGCGTAGCAGATGGTGTAGGTGGTTGGCGGGACTATGGTGTCGACCCATCTCAGTTCTCTGCGACCTTAATGAGGACCTGTGAGCGACTGGTGAAGGAGGGGCGCTTCACACCCAGTAATCCAGTTGGTATCCTGACCTCTGGTTACTATGAGCTCTTACAGAACAAAGTCCCCCTGCTAGGTGAGTACGCAGAGATGATGCACTGAGTTACAAACACAGTCAGTGGTGGGGTGAGTTTGAACAACTGTACTGAGAGAAATAAATAACATAGCTGCAGTATGAGTCACACTGGGAGAACTGGCCTTACTCTGAGAGATGCATAACACAGGCTCTGTTCTGAGTTATACTATATGTATTCAAAAAGCATGTCTTCTAACCTGGCAATTACTAATATACAGACTTTAAGTGTGTGATCAGATTCAAGTTCAAGGTTAAGTGATTGTGTTATTTGCTGTAGATTTTATTTATTTATGGGAGTTCTGTTTGTCACAAACCTGCATCCCACTGAGTGATATAATACCAGTGAGGTAGCCATCTTGATTAGGCTGTGTTTTGTTATATCGACACTTGGAAGTTGAAATTCAGTGACCTTGTGACTCTCCACGATTTACCCTATTACTGATGCCAAACATTTTACCCTGTGCCAGAACTCCAAAAGGTCAGGAATCTGTCTGTAACTGATACTGCAGGAGGGTCAGTGAGACTTTTAAAGAAGTTTCACGCCAAGCACATGACTAAGGTTGCATATCTTGGCTCAGTGTCCCTGGCTCAGAGTTAGTGCAGACACAGAGTGGCTTTCGTTAAATTTGCCAGATGGCATACTTTTATTTTGGAAAGCTGTGACAAGGTCAGTGCATGACCTTCTCTGCTCAGGCTTACCTGGTTGATACCAGTAGTTGTCACTGGCAATGAGGGACAAGCAAAAGATGTAACCTTTTTTGCTTGGTTTTTTTTTGTTTGTTTGTTTGTTTTGCCATTAAATCTCTTCTGCCCCACATGGATGCTTTATATCCACAATGAAGGCACAAACAAAGGCCATGCTATACTGGTTAGGCCACATAGCTGTTCTTTTCTCCTGCCCTGATCAAATTATAGTCTGTTAGTACGTAACTTAAGTCTTGTTTTACTTCCCTTTGTTTGCAGGAAGCAGCACAGCCTGCATCGTAGTTCTGGATCGACGGAGTCACAGGCTACACACGTGTAACCTTGGCGACTCGGGCTTCTTAGTGGTACGTGGTGGAGAGGTGGTTCATCGCTCGGACGAGCAACAGCACTATTTTAATACACCTTTCCAGCTGTCCATCGCTCCTCCAGGAGCTGAGGGAGTCGTGCTCAGTGACAGGTCAGTAGCTCAGTGTCAAATACAGACTTGTTAAGAGATTTCAAAAATAATAAATCTCCATTGGATAGATACCAGAGACTACACTGGCAGTTTTACAACACTAAACCCGTCCTACCCTACATGTGGGTCAGACAAAATGTTAAAGGTAAAATCAGCTTTATCACTACTTGTAATCGTTGGGTTTGCAAGTAGTGGATTTAAAATAGAAATGCGGGTTGTGACCCATCTCTGTCATTTTCACTTCTAATCCAATTTTTAGACAGCTTAATTAAGCCAAGCTTATTAAAAATGGTTCATCTTCTCATGCGGGAAGAAAGTGTCATTGCATAAAGACCTTTATGTTTCTGTTTACCAAGTAAACACGACCGGATTTTGACTTCACACTCTAGAGTGTGCACAGGCATGCGCAGATTTGCTGGTCAAACTAATCTGTCTCTTATTATTGCCATCTGTTCTAATAAAGGTGTTGTAAGCATGATCTCTTTTTTTATGTCTCAATTGACAGATAATCTCAGGGAATAAATGGATTTGGCCACATACTATCCTTTAGACATTGCCTTTAGTGTTTCTAGCTATTTGCAGACATCTATAGTACCTACATAAACCAATGAGCATCAGAAATGTTATTTAAAAATTTCTCATTGCCGCGTGGATACAGGCTTGCCAGGCTAGCTTCACAGTTTGGCAATGGCAGCCTGATTAACAAGAGAGCAACTTTTTGTAATCCATTTGGAGCAGTGTAGATGTTTTGTTTAACTTTTCTCACAGGTTTGGCAGGATTAGTAGGTTAACTTTCCCTTTGAGCTACATTTATAGCTCTGTTTTATGTCACCATAAAATAAACCCAAGCAGAAAGGCTCCCAGGTAATAAAACTTGAGTCTTGTGTATGGCGGCAGCAAATGACAGGGCCACACTGCATTCAGGAAGGACAGGGAGGGCCGCTTTCAAGTCAGCTATCACATTTAACACTCACATTCCACCTTCAAGATTTGTGTCAGGGTGACTTCTAACCTGCTTAATTCCACACTTGAAACTGCTGCCAGCAGCTCAGGCGCTTCACGCTCTAGTTTCACTTTACGATCTTCCTCTGGTCCCTTTTTGTTTCCTGTAGTCCTGAAGCAGCTGACAGCTCCTCTTTCGACGTGCAGCTCGGAGACATCATCTTAACGGCGACAGACGGCCTCTTTGACAACATGCCAGACTACATGATCCTTCAGGAGCTCAAAAAACTCAAGGTGTCACTTCTAGATATCAGCTTTTGCTTTTATATGATGAAAACAAATTCACATTTTAATGCTTTTTATTGTTGCTCATTTCAGACTACCAACTACGACAGCATCCTGCAAACTGCACAGAGCATTGCAAAGCAAGCTCACGATCTTGCCTACGACCCCAATTATATGTCCCCCTTTGCACAGTTTGCCTGTGACAACGGCCTGAATGTACGAGGTAAGGTTACTGTCCTTATTAAAATTGTGTACTGTTAATACTAATAATTGGCCAGAAAAGACACAAGTTGAGGGTGTCTTACACCACTCACAGCTTAAGTGTGACTCTCCTTGTGTTGCCTTAAAAACTGCTGCACACTGTGAGTTTTCAGCAGTCATAGTTTATATTTCAAGCCAGTCTTCATGATGTGGGTGTAATAAACTATCGTTTGATAAGTTTAACTGCACGGTGACAGCTGTTGAGGCTCTGACTTACATCTGGAGTTCCTCTGCTGCTGTCCTTGGTGTGGTCGTGATAGCAGACATGAAGGAAACATGAGACGAAGCTCCTGCTGGCACGACTGGGTTTTCTTTTCTGTTGGAATCCCAAACATTTAGTTTTCCAAGTTTTGACCTTGGGGGGGGGGGGGTTTGAAAGACATACTTTGCATGAACTGGTGATTACACTTCCTCACTTTTTCTTTGCTTTCTTATTCTGCAGGAGGGAAGCCAGATGACATCACGGTGCTGCTCTCTATTGTGGCTGAATACACAGACTGAAAATGTGTGTGAGTGTGTATGTGTGTGCTTCTCTGGGGTTGTTCCTTCCTCGCCGCCTGCCTGAGTCTTCCACCTGCGGCCCTCCCGCAATGCACTGCGTCCTGTGGGCTGACAGGGGAGGCCCACCAGCACCACGACACACACTCCTTATAGCACGGCCCGTGTTAACATAACATTTAGTTTTCTTCCGCTGTTTTGTTTTGGTGCTTGAGCGATTGAGAGAAGGCGGGCAGCTAGGATCGTGATGCAGAAGGAGCCGAAAGAGAGGAGCTGGCAGATGCCTTTCATTCTTCCACATCTCATCAAGTAGCATCAACACTTTTTTTTTTTAGATGCTGTGACTGAAAGACAGCCCAGGACAGATGGATTACCTGTAGGCTTTAAAATCTGGAATAAAAAATGTGATAAGGGAGTAAGCCATTGGTTTGGATTCTTTAGAGCGTAGTTATAGTTGACAATTGAACCTGGCTATCGCTCTCTGTTGTTAATCTGCTCCATGTGGTAAATGAGTTTGAACAAAGCATGTAGACTAGACTGAGGAAGCTGATGCTGGGATGTTGTTTTGGGTATGAAATGTAAGAGTTGGGATTACGCGTCTTTGCTCAGATCAAAACTGTAAAGAGAAACTGTAACACTTATTAAAGCTTTCACATGAAGGTTAATCAGGTTTTGTCACTTGGCTGAGGGAACCGCACCTCCTGAAAAGATGTAAATATATATATATATATATTTTTTTTTTTTTAGAACTATGTTCTGGCCTTTCTGTTGTCTTTGACTTGGTTGTTAAAGCGAAGAGCTATTTGGTTGCTATTGTGGAAGATCTACACATGCTCTCATACGTATATTTTCTTGTACAGATACTAATGTTGAGGTGAGCTTCATCAATCCAACGCTTTCCGCTTGAAATGAACAAGCTGCTTCCTGAGATTGATCTCTGAAGCAATCGTGTTGCAGAACGGTTGTTAAAATGTTCAACTGGTTGTGTGGCATACAATTGAGGAGTTGTTGTATTTAATGTTTATATTTGTTATAAAGCTGAAGCTAGCATCTGGGAATGCTTGCACTTGTAGTGATAGGTCAGGAACAGATTTAAAGGGGGGAAAAAAAAGATGTATTTTTTAACCTTATTTTGTTTTAAAAGCTACAGACTGAAGCGTCTGACATGAAATACGTCCTGTAGTTGACTAAAAGATCCAGGTATCATAAAAAAAAAAAAAAAAAAAAAAGAGAGAATCAAATGTGCGTTGTGAGTCTGTTTCAAGTGTTTTGTTTCTCAGTCCCTTATTTCCCTGTTTCACTTGTTTGCTGCTTCTTTTGTTATTCATGTCTGCATACAGCATGGTGGTGACAGTGATTGAGACGAGTGCGTAAACGTGTGCGCTGGATTTCACCAAACTACATTTATCAAAGACACTGATGATACTGTTCTGCTTATGAGGGTCTAATGCTTCACCTGAGTGGTGTGGACAAACTCCTTACAGTTTAAAAGCATAAAGCATGTGCACCAAAGACACATTTTCTTTGTTTATATATATTTTTTTTTTGACACAAACATCATACAGCAATACTCTAATTTTTCTTGTGCTATATGTGTCTGATGGCCAGAGGTATATGTGGGAATTTCAGAATGACATTAAAATGTATTTTCTATGCCTAAAGTTGTATCATATTCCTGGTTTAAGTTATATGTCACTGGTTATCTGTAAGTAACTATGACAGGTTTGAAAAATGGGGAAAAAAAAAAAAACAAACCAAAGAAGGAAAGCCATAGTACATGATTAGGGCACTGCTCTGGAAGCTCCACTGTAAAAGGTAACAGTTGTCACTGTGGTGTTCATCTAACAATCACGGTAGAAATGATACTGTTGCTGCCATACTTGAATCCACTGATCCACCGTGCATTTTCCTACTAGAGAGCAGGATTGTACATATAGTTCATGCGTGCAATTTGGCAGCAGTTTGTGCTACAGTTAATACATTTTACATCAAATTTGGCTGGTACTTCCTCATAAATATGAGGTTTCTTCCTCAAACATAATGGAGGCAATGATTTGCATATCTGTCCTGCTGTCTTCATTGTTTTGATTTGTTTTTGCATGGTTTCTGTTTTAGTTACTGGTATGTTTTTTTTTTTTTTTTTTACAAAGTCAATTTCTCACCATTTTATGCTATTGTCTTTTAGAGTGGTTTGTATAAAAGTATCTGTTTCTCAAATATAACCCTATATTTGACAGAGAGACATAACCCTTATGCAGGAGGAGGTGTGAACTTACAGTATGAGGGTGAGCACAGTTTCAGCCTTAACCAATAGCTAGACCTGTAATCAAGAGGCCTTTCCTGTCATTGCAAGCTTGTGTCGTCCCTGCCGTGTTGCCCAGTGTTTGATGTAAATGATGTGTGGACATGTCTTCTTCTCTTGTAAAGCCGTTCTCAAAGGTGCTTCTGCAGTCTGTATGGTATGATTGTCCTGTTTCCCGCAAGCGTAAGTGAAAGTCACACATATGTCTATAGTGAAACAATGCAGGTCTAATTTATGTAAATATGTTTTAAAATATGTACAATATTTAAATAAAGAACCTAGTATTTATACTAAACTTGTTTTTGTGATGAGTTCATGTTTGAAGAGTTTGGTATTTAGACACAAAGAGCATGTGCACTGATACTGCTAAAAATACACATTTAGGTAGGTCATTATTTACAGCAGTTAAACTACTTGTTAACTCAAATGTATAATCAGTCATTCACATGGCAGCAACTCAATGCATGTAGGCATGATCAAGACAGATCAGCTGAAGTTCAACAGTAATTCAAATAACCACTTGTTAGAACCAGAGTATACAGGAGAATGTCATGCTAGCAGCTACAAGAGAAACAAGCTGCTTACATTTTATGTGTTAAAAATCCACATATTTATCAGTATAAGACATAGTATAAGGCTGTGCAAAAGCCTTGAGCCACCCCTCATTTCTTTTTTTCTTTGCTAAGAAAATGGTAAATAAGTGCAGCAATTTACTGAAGCATGCAAACATATGAAAATACAGTAGATGATTGTACAGAGTTGTACAGTTCTAATGAACCTGAAAGTCAATATTTGGTGTGGCCACCTTTATTCTTCAACACATCCTGAACTCTCTTAGGCAGTTCTCTAAGTAGTCTTCAGGAATAGTTCTCCAAGAAGGAGGAGGACATTCAAAGTTTTCCAAATGTAGTGTTGTTCCAAGCCACAGCAGTGACTTGTGCGTGACAGCAGCAACAGAAGCATGAGTGTGTGCAAAGATTGATTGAGGAAGAGTTCAGCAGTCTTATAGCTTCAGGGAAGGAGCTGTTCCTCGGTCTGGTGGTCCTGAGGTACAAAAAGTGCGTGCTGGTTGTGTGGGTTCCTTCAGAGTAGGTGGCCCTTTTCCTGAATCTGAAGGTGTAAATGTCTGTGGTGGTGGAGAAGCTGACTTCAACAGTCCCCTGTGCAGCTGAACTGGACTGAAAATGAGCACCAAAAAAAAAGCCAATGTCTAAAGAAAAACTAGATCTTTTCAGAAAGACTGGAGAACTTTTTTTTTTCAAGACCACTTTAAAAGAAATTACAAGTCTGGCTTCTTGGAAGCAAAATATGCAAAAATTAGGGGTGATTCAAGACTTTTGCACAACTCTATGATTAACTATATGAATGCAGGGTGTTTACCTGACTCACATTTTACTCATTACTCTGTATCTACTAGGATCTGGGTCCTTCAGTGCTAAGTACTCTCCTTCCAAAGATAATGTCACCACACTAGTAACATTAACCTAATTTTAAAAGTAGCTATTTAATGGAATGCTTTTATGATGGCTGTAGAGAAATAACTTCCTGTTTAAATTATGAGTGGTTCAGCAAACTGGTAACTGTACCTGCATCTGTGATTTCCAGCATTAGGTGGCAATACGGAGTCATAAGATGCCATGGATGTTTTGTTTACTACTCTGCTCCAGGAAAGACAGCTTCTCTTCCTTATAGCCAGCAGCTAACTCACATTCCTGCTGACAACAGAGAAAATAGGTGTGTGTCAGCTGACAGCTGTGGGATGCTAGCATGGTAACTTTTGGGGATTAACAAACAGATTCTGCGCTGCTAAATTAGCGTTTGTCGAGGCGGCGGGTGGCGTGAGAGTGCGGCGGTAGTAATGTGGCCAAGGAGAGGGGCGTTTACATAAAAAAAAAAAAAACAAAAAACACCCGAGTGTCTGTTTTAGCGTTAGCGAGCTAGCAGCTATCTCTGTAGCAACCGTAGCTAGCGGGCTGTGACAGCTCCCATGGACGGCGTAAAAGTGTGAACACCCCGCAGGCGGCTCACGCTAAGATAAATGTTGGCTCAATGGCAAAAACTGAGCTGAGGAATGGACTTTATTTGCGAGACAGCACGGAGAAGCTGACAGAAAATGGGACAGCCACCTCGCACGGTTCAGACGCAGAGGTAAACGGCAATGTCGTCCCCGGAGAGACCCAGGTGGACAAGTACGGATTCACAGGAGGAGGCCAGCAGTACTCCGAAGACTCGTAAGTGGCGTTTAATAACGCTAATATTGTATTTTAGCACACGAAGTGAATGTAGCGTTTATAAGGGGTTCCAAAGTCTTTTTCTTGGATGATTGAGAAGAGTGAAGGTGAATAAAAATGAGCCTTCTCTGTTCCTCAGAGGGCTTTCCCCCCCTCTTTCTCTTCTTTGCACAAGGATGTAATGATTACTGTTATTAATGAGTTTTTGTTTTTCATCTTTAAAAGGCTGGATGACTTTAAATTGTAAATTCATGACCGATGGTGTTAATTTGTCTGTTTTTGTATTTTTTTATGCCTTTACGCCATTGGCAGTGTGTTTGATTGCATGGCGGATGAAAAACTGACGGTACTTTTCTACATTCATAATTCCGTTCAATTTGACAAGAACTCCAACAGCTGGATTAATCTTTTCCCAGCTTTTTTGACTTTTGCCCACTAGCGCCTCAGAGTGAAGCTGAATCTGCTGGTGACCCCTTGACCTTATGGCAGCCTTAAATGTGTTTTGAGTTGTGCATAAGGATGAAAACTGTCGCGCATTCATTTGCAGTAACAAAAAAAAATGCATGTTATATTTGTTGCAAAATAATACTTATGCCACTGTAATGTTTGAGATGGATAGTGATAAGATTGTGTTGATATTAGAACTATTCGTACATGTTCATCAGCTTTATTATGTCTGTTACACCACAGTGCACAAAGAGCAGGAAAATAAAAAGCCTGTATGTAACTCAGGTGTGCAATAGTGTGAATAGTCCTGCCTTTGACGTCAGTGTTTTGAAATGCACACTGTCAGGAAAAAAAAAAAAAATGTCAGCATATGCTTGGAGGCTTACATTCAGTGGATTGGTCATTTTTTTTTTTCTCCCAGTTCTTAACTGGTTCGGGATTCATCCCAAGCTGTAATCTCTTTTGGGTTTGTATCTGTCTGTATTCTGCGTTCCTGCTTTTCTTGCTCAGCTGCTCTCTGGCACCAAAAAGAGAGAGACCGCATTCTGTTTGGTTGGATTTTTCTTACTGGCATTGATATGGAGTAGTTTGCCAATTAGTGCAGTGCAAGCATTGTCGCCTAACAGGAAGAAATTCCTGGGTTCAGAGTTTACATGTTCTCTCTGTTGTCTGTGTGGGTTCCCTCCAGTTACTCTGGCTTCCTCCCGAAGTCCAAAGATGTGCATGTTAGGTTAATTGGTGATTCTGAATTCGCTGTACGTGCAAATAGTGGCATTAATGATTGTCTGTGTGTTAGCCCTGGTGACCTGTCCAGGGTGTACCCTGCGTTTCACATCATAAAGGCTAGGATAGACTTGAGCTCCTACGTGACCCTGAATTAGATAAGGGTCATTCCATGTCAACTGACCAAATACTTCCAGCCTGAACATCTCTGATTTCATTGGAAAAAAAAAAAATTCCAGGGTGATAATACCCTTCTCAATAGGACAACTGCTAAATTTAGGCGTTCTGCTATTGTTAGTTTGCTCATAGAAAAAATGTTTTCAAATAGCTGTATCTAAGGAACTGCTTAAACTGTGTCATTCACATTTCTCTGGCCAAATATCTGCTACTATGACTTCATGAATATGGAATTTCAAAAATGTAGCTGAAGTTCAGCATCAAATTCTGAGATTTTGAATTTGCATGAAAATCTGGTAGTATGCCCTGCATTGCCATATTTGAAGGCCTGTAGAGAGAACAATTTCAAAGATGAAGGGTTGAAATTTGTGACACAGATAACCATATATGAGATGTAAAAAAGTGGAAAAAGTTATTTTCATTCAAGGTCATTGTGACTAAAAAAAATGACATCTAACAATTTCAGTGTGACCTTTCTAGAAAGATGTGGTGTTTGATGGTAACATATCCAAAATATATCATGGTCTTCTGCCTCATTTTCCCAAAATGAAGTTTTGAAGAAATTAATATTTTTGTTTATGGGCAGCATCTGCGGTTTCGGAGTGTGTATTTTAATACTTGTAAAATTGGCAGATTTTGTGTGAGACAGTTTAAATTTCACAACGTGTGTCTCATGCAGTAGGCTAAATTATGTGTGAGCTATTACCCCAGTACAGTCTTTAGCTACAGAAATAGTCAAGTGCAAAAACTGATGAACATGCATTCTTAGGCTTGGACAGATGATATGGAATGAGCCATAAGTGGTTGGCAAAATAGATAGATGTAGAGATCTGAAAATATTTTGCATTTCCATATGTTTTCACTCCTGTTTTGTAATGCATACATCCCCACAACAGGAATAACAGTGTTTGAAAACCTGGAGTTATAAATTACTTCACTTCAGTTTCACACTTTACCCCTAGTTGAGGTGAGGGTAGATGTGTGACACTCCTGTTCTGAACCCTCAAACTTCCTCCTTGTCCCTGAGCAATCCAACATTACAGGCTTCAGTGGTTCCCAGTCTTACCTCAAGTAAGATCCAATTCATCTTCTCATCATATTTACTCTTTCTGGTACCAGGCAGAATTAATGGGACAAGACAGAAAATCAATAAACACTCTTATGTACAAAATTAAATCTGTATATTTTTCATATTTATCACATTAATTAAACATTGATTCAAAGGAAGTAAAAAAGGTTGGGAAGCACTAAGAGGCTCTTGTGCTTATGCACAAGTATTTTCTCATTGTTACCCCAAATTGCGGAAGAGGTTCTCTATAAATGTTTATGTACAAATGAATGAAACCTGTAAAGGATCATTTTGGTTTATTGTAGCATTCACATATTTTCCTTTAATGTAGCTATTATAGTGTTATGTTAACGTTGCACTCTACACCTTCCCTCTCCATCATATCAAGGCTACATCACAAGCTCCCTCTGCAACTTTCAAACTTTAAAAAAAAAAAAAAAATCTACTTTCAGCTGCTCCCTTATTCACAAGGAGTCACCATAGCAGGTAAATCCAGATGTTTGATTCTGCAGAGTTTTTATGTTAGATGTCTTTTCTGATGCAACCACAAAGGGATTTCTGTGTCATCTGGGGATCAAACCAGGGATCTTTCGCTTGTTAGCCAAATGTATATCAGCTTAGCATCAGGGATCTCCTTCCCTGTGGAGCCAAAGGTGCCACATTTACATGATCCACAGTTCAAAATCATCATTATTTTTCTTATGCTGAGTGTTGTGTCTTCAATTTAACCTCTGTAAGAAGCCATTGTAGCTCCTTTCTCTTTAAGGACACACTCCTTTTAAGACAGCTTTCTTCTAATTGGCTGCCCCTTGTAAACAGAAGGTTTGAACGGGTGGTAGCTTTTGTGGGCACTGAAAGCTGATTATCATTCAGAGCCAAGAGTAGAAGAACTGCCTGAAACTGTGTGTTTGGCGCAGTTTGAATCCTGAGGTTTTGGCTCACAAGGATTACTTGCACATATGCTGAACTTGTTATTTGAAACTTTGGCCAAGAATAATAATAGTAAGAATATCTGTCTGTGTGTGTGTGTGTGTGTGTGTGTGTGTGTGTGTGTGTGTGTGTGTGTGTGTGTGTGTGTGTGTGTGTGTGTGTGTGTGTGTGTGTGTGTGTCACAGTAGGTCCCCTTTAACTAGAAAAAGCATCAGTTGGAAATAATCATGCAGTAGATCTGAGTCCTGCTCAGAAGTAGCTTTCACTTTTGGACCTGCATACCATCGGTTCTTCTGTCTTCCTTGTTTTTAAAGCTGACCTTGGACTTTGGCAGAATGTTTTTTGTTTTTTAATCAAATTATTTTATTTTTTTATTGTGCCTTTATAAATAAAGTTATATGACTAATAGTTGGAGTCTCTTAAAGAACCAGGCAAGCTGACCTGCCAACTGCAACAAAATGCGTAGCGGTGTTTACTGTTTTGAAGACACAATGCAGCCTGGCCTTATCTTGTTCTTTGGCGTTATTAGATTAGCGTAGCTAGTAAGTTTTGAGCTGTTTAACAACTGCATTGCAGTAAACTGTAAAGTTAATCATCTAAATAAGTAGACCAGTTTTGTTTTTTTATAGATGTGTCAGATTGACAGCTCAGATTTTCAGTAGCCTCTGCAGTGTAGTGAGATATTAGTGAATGTTTTGTGTAGGAGGCTGTAGTGAGCTGAACAAGGGGAAAGTTCTCCCACAGTTTCCTGTTTTCCTTCCACTTCTTTGCTGATGGCCAGTGTTTAACTGCTTAGCCTGAGGTTAGGTTTCCTACAGGATTCCCACCCCTTGTGATGGCAGGGTTACCTTGGACATGATGTAGAATAGTGCAACTATTGTCAGTCTGGATGCGAATAATTTGTTTGCCTTTTTCATTTTAATTGTCCACAGTGCTGAAGAGGTCCCCATTGAGGTGTTGAGACAGCGGGAGGCAAAATGGCTGGAGATGCTCAGCAGCTGGGACAAGTGGATGGCCAAAAAATACAAGAAGGTCTGCTTGATAAACTGTAAATCTAATCAGTTATATGAATTACATCCAGAGGTTATATACTGCTTCTTTGTGAGTAACTTTCCACGTGTTGTATAACAGGTGAAAGAGCGCTGTCAGAAGGGGATCCCTCCTTCCCTGCGGGGCCGAGCCTGGCTCTACCTCTCTGGGGGGAAAGTGAAAAGGGAGCAAAACCCGGGCAAGTTCCAGGTCAGTCATAGAAAGTTGTTTAATTCAGAAGTGCACATTTTCAGGGCTGGGACAAAATGATGCAAAAAAAAAATTTATATTCATGATTGAAGTCCAAAATGTGAGGTGGTGGGAATTACATGACAGCTTAACTGTAGGTACAAAAATGTCTTTTATACTTGAGTAAATAAATTCTTATTGCAAAAATGGAATCAAAGAAAAAAAGTTTTATTCCACTTTTTCTTCGGCTCTGCTAAAATGGGTGGCAACATGCAGGAAAAGTCCTCATGTGTACACATCAGTGAGAACGTGCCAGGATATTGTCTATTGTCTCAGTTTTAACAATAGTACACAGTGGGCATCCAAGCAAGGTGCACTGAAATGATTTTAGTTACAATTCTTCAGTCTGACTGTACTGTTGCACTTTGCATTAATAAGCTGTATTCGTTTAGATGAGTGAGCAGCAGTTGTTTCTGTCATTACAAAGTTGACCAAGTATGAAAAAAAAAAACAGCAGCAGCAGCGACTGAAGGTTGGGCAGCGCTTAGCAAAGACTAAATTGTAAATGCATGTTATTATTGGGAGTACAAGGCTTGAAACTTTGATGAGGTTTTAAGTTTGAGGACAAAAATGCATGTACATTAATGTAAAAACATATATTCTTTAAAAAAGTAACATAATGTTAAAAATGCCCACTAAATTGTGCAATTTAGAAACTGGATGAGCAGCCAGGAGATCCCAAATGGGTTGATATCATTGAGCGGGACCTTCATCGACAGTTCCCTTTCCACGAAATGTTTGCGGCGAGAGGAGGTCATGGGTAAGTCGCTCCCTTCCAGAAGCCTGTTACGATTCTCATTTTTCTGCTAAAAAGGCTGAACATAGTTTCTAAACTCATACGTTTTTATGTATAGGCAGCAGGACCTGTTTCGTGTGCTGAAGGCTTATACTCTGCATCGGCCTGAAGAGGGTTACTGCCAGGCTCAGGCTCCCATCGCTGCTGTACTCTTGATGCATATGCCAGCTGAGGTGAATGCTCACCAATGATTTAACCAGTCCCTCTACTTTTTTTCCCTAATATAAAATAAGTGGTTGGAACTTGATACCACCTGCTATAATTATATGGTATAAAAGTTAATTTGTACATTTGTTTTCAAATGCTTCCCCTCATTCTCTTTTTTTGTTTGTTTGTTTGTTTGTTTTTGGTCCTAGGATGCTTTCTGGGTTCTCGTCCAGATTTGTGAAAAATACATTCCTGGATACTACAGTGCAGGGCTGGTATGTTGCTGTCTGTCATTTTTCAGCCTGTCACTTATCTACCTTAACTCTGTACACTCACCAGCCACTTTGCTAGCTGCACCTGTTCAACTGCTTTAAATGCAAAATTCTAATCAGCCAATCACACGGCAGAAACTCAACGTATGCATGTAGTCATGGTCAAGACTAAATGTCAAACTGAGCATCAGAATGAGAAAGTAAGATGATTTAAGTGAGGTTGTTGGTGCCAGTTGGGCTGGTCTAAGTATTTCAGGTGTAAGGAGGTGTACATCCAACATAAAGGATAAGTCTCATGAACTTCATATTCTAAGCAGGCTCTTCTTTATTTAGCAATTCTATACACATGTTGGTTACATGTTGGTTTTGCTGACCTAAGAATATATCTGTGCATACAATGCATGAGTATAAAAAGCTCAGTTTGTCCTGTTTAAAAAATTCAGGTTAGGAAACATCAAATTTTTTGACCCATACATGATGCTGTGCCACACACCTGCAAAAATTTAAGCCTAAGCACAAATAACTGAAGGAATGGCTACATCACTATTAAAGTAATGACATGCTCTTAAATTAATAGTTCCATTAGTCAGTGTGCTTGCTTGTCCAGAGCTGTTCTGTACTCATAATCATCAAATAAACAAGTGTAGAAAGGTGCAGTGAATAAATGAGGAGTGTGAATTAAATGAAATGCACTCATTTAATTTACATAACAAAATACACGCAATGATGCACAGAGCTTGTAAAGATTCATTTTGTGTTACAGTTTTGAGTCTTTTTACATTTGAGGACATTTTTCCAGGTATTAAGATTAATTTCACCAAGAGATAAAATAAATTCAGCTTTAAGATTTAAAATCCTTCAAAGTTTAGTTTGATATTTGCAACTTGCTCATTGACCTCAAGCTCAATAGTATGTGTGGCTGCTGGTAGTGTTACAGCTTTTCAGGCCGTTGTCTCTATCACTCACACTGATATGCTAACGACCTAATACCACGAGCTGGTGACAAGGCTACAAGGATGTGATAATCAGACAATCAGATTAGGCAAAGACAAAGACAAAGCAGTCTGTTCTTTCTCTGCTGACTGTTATTCATGTTGTCTCCACAGGAGGCAATCCAGCTGGACGGGGAGATCCTCTATGCTCTGCTGCATCAGGTTTCCTCTGTGGCCTACCGCCACTTAAAGAAACAGAAGCTGGAGCCCACCCTGTGCATGACAGAGTGGTTCATGTGCATCTTCTCTCGGACTCTGCCGTGGGCCTCGGTGCTGCGTGTCTGGGACATGTTCCTGTGTGAAGGTGAAGCGCCACACACTGATAGGTTTCCTCCTTTTATATCAAAACTCTATCAAAATTGTTACTCTTAAAGATGATGGGATTGATATTTATGCATTTAAGTTGTTAGAAACAGAAATAAGTCACTTTAAGCTCATGAACAGCCGCTTTGTTTGATGTGGCTTTTGGGTGATTTTTGTTTGACTGAGTGGAAAATCCCACACCCCCCAAGAACTTCCTGTCTTTGCATCAAGTGCAGCGAAATAAAAGATGCGATGAGATAAGCAACTGAAGTGTTTCAACAGGGTGGCGTATCAGTTTGGTTGAAGGTTGTGTGCTTTTCGTTTTTCATTTAAACACATCCTGCTGTTGTGTAAATTGTTCGTCTCTAAAACACCACAGTTAAATGAATACAACTTACAAGCATTTAATGGTCCTCCAAAGCCTGTCGTGACTATCATCATCCTCTTAAATGTTATCTGAAAAGCACACTTCTTTAATTTCAGGACTCAGTGATGGTTAGAGGTAGATAACCATAACAAAACTCAGTATAAAACAGTAGAGTTAGCAGTGGTGGAACTGGGAGAACTGGTCCATAGGGTGCTAGGAGTCAGATGAGATTGATGACTTTGGCTCTAGAGGTGGAGCAAGTTTCCCAGTTATTGAAAGTTCGGTGGTTTGATTTAGATCAGTCAGCACATCAGTGCCCTTGGGCAAAACATTGAACCCCTAAACCTCCCTTTATTGGTAATTGAATGTCTATGTGAGTCAATGAGACTAGAAAAGCAGTATGCATTTACCATTTACATTTGCCAGTTAGTACTGGGTTGTACCTTCTTTGGTCTTCAGAACTGTCTTAAAGCTTTGTGGCACAGATTCAACAAGGTCCTGCAAACATTTCCTCAGAGAGTTTTGGTCCATTTTAACATGACATCATCACCCAGTTGCTGCAGATTAGTCAGCTGCACATCCATGATGCGAATCTCCTGTTAGACCACATTCCAAAGATGCTCTATTGGATTGCGATCTGGTGACTGTGGAGGCCATTTGAGGCCCAGAAAACTGCAGCTCACTGAATAGTTTCTTTTTTTCTTACAATCTTCTGTAAACCCTAGAGATGGTTGTGCAGTAAAGTCCCAGTAAATCAAAAGTTTCTGAAACACAAGCCTGTCTGACACCAACCGCCACGTTCAGAGTCGCTTAAAATCACCTTTCTTTCCCATTCCCATTCTGAGGCTCAGCCTGGACTTCAGCAGGTCACCTTGGCCATTTCAACATGACTAAAAGCACTGAGTTGTACTGTGTGATTGGCCGTTGAGATGTTTGTGTTAACAAATGTACCTAATGAAGTGGCTGGCAAGTGTATCTGTGCTGATAGTGGCTTTCTATGGTATTGATGGAGGTATAACAAAGATAATGGGTCTGGGTTTGGTCCATTTGTTAGTAGTACAGTGGTAACATTAATGTTCCAGCATAAAAGCTTTAAGATATTGACTCTGTAACTGACCAGTCAGCTGGGATCAAACTGTCCTTGTAACAGTGCACAAAGTAAAAACATGAAGTCTCCCTGTTGTTTTATTTTAAAATAATAAAAATGGATCACAACACTGTATCATCTAACTCAACTCAAAGTACTTCTTCTGGTCATTATGGAGAAATGAATTGGTAATACAGCATGTTGAGACTCTGTTGCTCTAGCCTCACGTTTTCTTATGTGACTGTTCTCAGGAGTGAAGATCCTCTTCAAAGTGGGCCTGGTTCTCCTGAAATGCACGTTGGGAACGCAGCAGAAACTAAATGATTGTCAAGGTCTCTATGAGACAATGGAGCTACTCCGAGCTATAAAGCCGCAGTACATGCAAGAAAGTTTCCTGGTGCATGAGGTACACCTACATAAACTGTTGTAATCTTTGCCATCCATTTTATTATTTTAATCCTGCACCTCCTGCATGCCCAACCCCTCTGAGATTGTGGAAACACTGATATGAAAAGATCTGACCTATAATGGGCTTCAACTGAAACGTGTGTCTCACGCTCTTCATCTGTCTGTGTTTCAGATTATGGAGTTATCCGTATCCGAGACAAAGATTGAGAAGGAGCACAATGCTCAGCTCCGGCGCTGGAAGGAGAGTCATGGAGACCTGCACTGCAAGTCCCCTCCCAGGATGCATGGAGCTAAAGCCATCATGACCTCTGAGCCTGTCAGCAAACAACACCTGAAACAGAGACCTACTATCATCGTGGAGTCTCCCCTGGCACCCAAGACAGGTGGGGAGCAAGCAGAGGATGCCACAAGAAATGGAAAGAGTAAAAAGGAAGCTGAGACAAAGACGACACTCCCTCCAGAGGAGTTGGTTAATCCTTACGCTCCCCCCCCTGACCACTCACCTCTCCTCGAACACACAACCATACAGGAGTCCAAGGAGAGTCTGAGCAGTTTAGAGCAGGACACCTACCTGTAGCAGGGGAATATTTACCGCAGTTTACAAACATCGATCATTCCATACAGGCCTACCTGAGCAGTGACATAAACCTTTCAGTAGATCTGGACCAAGTAATAAAACAGTTTTAGGAATTTTTATAGTCGGTTTGTAAAATTGAACGTCTCACCACGATTCACACTGCGAAACAGCTGCTGTAATTCTCAACATTTTCTGTATCACTTTACTTAAGCAGGTTCTGCATTTTTACCCACAGCCACGAACTTTTAAGATGAAACGGTGGTAACATTTTTACATTTGAAAATGGAAATCAGATGTGTAATTTCCAGGGAGCAACAACAGATGGCGACAGTGAGCGCCCCTGCCCCACAAGTTTTAATCCTGTGGAGCAGGGGTCTCGAACTCGTGGCTCTTTAGCTCATCTCTGGTGGCTCCCTATGGCTTAAAAAACACTAGATGAACATGAAAACGGTTCTAATTTTGCTGAACCTCAGTAGCAATGGCTATCACTGATGTAGTCTTGAGTTCACCTAGATAGCTAAAATCTAAAAGAAAATACCCTGTGGAGGAGAAAAATAAATTTGAGTGTGCATGCACAGATTTATGTGCTTTCACCTACAGTGCCGCTGCCTTACTGGTATGCTTGATCCACTGCTGGAATTGAAGCTTTCCTCCTTTTTTTTTTTTTTGGCTTATTTTTACTAGATTTAAAGGTATTATGTAAGCTGCTGCTTTTTAGGTCAAAGTAGGCTCATTTTTTATTCAATTCATTTGACTAAATTGGGTTCTGCAGCGCTTTAAGGTGCCATTGTTTCAAAGTCAACCTAAACATGCTCAGAATTTTTTTTTTTTTCTTCACTTCTCGACTGTCCAGTTTTGCTGGTAATAAAAAATAAGTTTTAGTTTTAGTTGCATTATTCCATAAATTAAACTAAAGCATATTTTTATAATCTAAATCCAGCTTTAAAGTACTAAATAATCATTAATGGCCTACTGTAGAATAAGTCACATTTGGTAAAAGATTTTAACTACACCTGTTAGTAATGTTGATAGGCTCACTTACGCTTAACAGGCTGTGCCGCTTCCATTAAGATAAGAGAATATATATTTTATTTATGGCTCCATACAGATTTTTGGGGGCCTAGAACTGCTTTAAAACTGCTCTTTTGATAGAAAAGTTTGCCGATCTCTGCCTTTGGGAGAACGAAGCTTGTGGCTAACTGTTAACACCTCCTGCTCTTTACCTCTTAAAAGCAGCGCTCTGATTATCTCCTCTCTTTCAAAAGATGTAAAGACTGAGTCCTCATTGAGGTCTTTTCAGGAGCACTTTGCTTTTTTTTCCAGTCTTCCTTTTTGCCTACATCAGTCGCCATGTTGACACTGCGTAGATCCTGCTTCGCTGGTCTCAGTTAATCGCACTAAATCACAGATGCACAGTTTATCCGTGTGCTCAGTGGGGTCTGTGGTGCTGAGTTGATCTCTGCTGTCACTGAACACTAGAGGGCGTCCTGAGATGTGATTATCTCTCGGCCTCCAGCAGTGAGCAGCAGCCCTAGTCTTAACAACAACAACAAAATGCACACAAGCTGTTTGACACTCAAATCAAGGATGATTGTTCAGGGACATTTTGTGCCACTAAGCCAAAGATTTGTAATGCATATTTTTTAAAGATGTATTCATGAAGGTAATTCAGTTGTGTCTGACAGTATTGTCAGTTTGGGAGCGCGTGGAGTTTATATTTATGTTGTAAATGAAACGTGGTCAGTTTTGAATAATAAGCTGTTTTTGTACAATCATACTTAAAAGGTTTACGGTTTCATCTGCTTTAAATTTAACAAATTATTCTCATAAAATAAAAAAAGGAGAGCACTAGAAGATTTTTATTTTTTTTCTAAAATCTAATTTGTACCAAAATGTAGATTTCCTCCTGAAACCAGAAACCTACTGAAGAGTTTGAAAATAAGTTAGTTTTTCAGACAAAATCAAAGCAGTTGCAAGACAAAAGTTTACTGTAAGAGCGACAGAAGCCGATGGAGCCGTAAACCTTTGATGGTGAAGTGTAAATACTCGTATAACACAGAGATGTTGCAAATGAAGAAACTGTTAAACAGTCGACTTTTAACATTACCAGCACAAGATGTGGCTCTGCTCGGAGTCACAACCGTACATTTTGAGGTATTTTCAGTCAAAGATTTTATGATTGAAAAAATGGTTGTGGGTATATGTTTTGTTTTTAAGTATATGCTACGGGTTTATTTTCTGTTAGGAAGCACTGTTTACTTGTGATGTCCTCCGACTTTATAAAGTCACACTGAAGATTTTAAAACTTACATTTTTAAGTATTATTATTTTTTTTTTTTGTTCTTTTTGTTTGTTTTACAACACACACTTCAACAGTTTCTGCACACAGATCTTTAACCGTCATGAAGAGCTGAGCTCGATCTGGGGAAGTGATGTGAACGAGGCGTTAACCAGTCATTTTAAATAAGAGTTTTCTCCAAAATCCACCAGAATGTATAAAATGTACACTCCATTAAGTTGCTAAGATGCTGCTTATTGTTAGTCATTGCAACAGTTATATTTTGGGAAAAAATAGCATTTATTTTGATAGGAGCATGTAAATTTCTTATATTATGCCTCATTTGATCTAAAATGTGTAAATATTTTCCACCAAAGTCCATTCAAATCAATAAAACTTGAACCTGGATTTCACACTTTGTGTTTTTTTTTTCCTTCCAGTTTAATAGCATTCCCGTTATGTCTGCATTTACTATCAAACAGAAGAGGAAAAAGTGCTGCACAGATGGGACCAAAGTTATGAGCAGTATTTGAATACCTCCTGTGTTATCATTCAGCGCCCTCACACCCACCCACCCACCCGCCTGCCTTCACCCACCCTCACCCACACAGCAGCACACTTCCTCAGACACCTGTTTCTCCGGCTCTTTCAGCTCTTGGAGGAATTTGCATCTCAAATAGGGCGAATTCCCACACCACCGTCCAAAGTGCCTCTCACAGCCATTTGCCTTTGGTCTCTGAAAGGAGTCTTCTGCGTGTACACAGGCCTTCTGTTTCTTCTCCTTATTTCCTCAGCAAGATTCAGCTGCGGTCCAAAAACATGACAGCCAAGAATCTTCCCCTCTACATTTTAATTTACTCAACCCGTGAAAAGCCAGCATTGCTTGAAATTAAGTAAACTATGGGTGTACGATATGAATTTGTCTTGTTTTCTGTCATTTGATGATACACTTGACGAAATAGGGGACATAGTAAGACTTAATTTGGCACACCCAGCCTCCTCATGTCACATTCCACACAGGAAGACTCCCTCACAGCCTTCACAGTGGCTTCTTCTATTTCTCTGAAGGATTTTGTGCATATTTTTGTCAGGGGATGCCTGTCATTAGAGCATCCCAATCATCATCATTGTTGTGCCTCAGTAGCTGTAAACAATGCAAGTTTGACTGCCTATTCCCAATCCAACCCCACCCTTCACCTCAATCCAACCACCACCACCTGTGAATCTCTCCCTCTGCTAGCACTCAGTGACACTGGTTAGACCTGAGCCTAGACCAGAGAGGGTGTAATGGGAGACTGTCTTTGTGGCTAATCTGCAGAGGAGGAGGAGATGTGACCCAGACGTGCTCCCATAACCGCACTGAGAAAAGAGCTGAGGAGAATTTTGAGCTCCGGGAGTGTAATAGCCTGTTGCTGGGGCACTGTTGCATACAAGAACGTCATCGGACTTTCTTTAGCTTTTAAAATGTTTGACCCCTACCATGAAAGTAGAGTGACTCAGATGAAATGAAGTGTTCCAATTTGTAAATGCTATTTCTCCCACTTTGTGTTGCTGGTGTAGCCTTTTTCAAACTGAAAATAGTACACACACACACACACACACACACACACACAAGAACCCATGTTCTACAACTGCTGCTGAGAAGAAATATGATCCAGGAAATCCAATGTGGGTGAAAAATTGCGCAGCATTTTATAATACTGGAGGCAACAACACTCGCCTTCCATCCGCTGTGTTCTTGCACAGATTTTATGCACTTTGCTGCCAGAAGATGTTGCATTGTGCCCCAGCTAAAGGTCCCCAGTGCCTATGAAGCAGAATGTCCTGATTTAACAAACATGTGTTCAATGCAATTTCCCTCACAGTGTTTAATTCATGCCCACACAGCCTAATACAGACAGCATAAACCTCGTTCAAAGTCCCACTGGCATTTGTAGCTTTGCTTCTAACTAAAAATACAACCCAGGAAGCTTTCCTCAACTTTTATGTTGTGCGGCTCACTTTTTGTGTTAAAGACAAAAAGCAGTGTAAGAGCATTGCAGAGTTGGACAGGGATGAAACCCATAATAGAGATGTTTCACTTGTGTTTTTTCTGGACTCTAAACCATTTAACCTTTTTCTTTTCAGCAGTTTCCCTTCAACTGCATGCACATACCTTATGTGTATGTAAGCAGATCTCTCTCATGTGATGTCTGTTTATACACTGTAGCTGTTTATGGGGGTGCGGTGAGCACAGCGAGTTGGATGATCTCACGATGCCATATGTGTGAAGCGTCTGGGAGATTATAGTCTGCCTTCATGAGCTCTAAAGCTCTTGTAAAGCTTTTTGGTAACAAGGACTGAAGGTCTGAAGCCTTATCCCCACCTGCCACCCCCCACCCCCCACCCCCAATCCTTCCCCAATGGGAAATTAGAAGAGGTGAATTTAAAAAAAAAAAAAGCAACCTTAAGTAAACAGAATTTTTGTGGAACTTTTTGAAACATATATAAAGAATATGGTTTTAATGCTTGCAGGATTTAAAGCACTCAGCAGAGTCTGCTGGTTCACCCTTCAAAGCAATGATGGGGGTTATGATTTTACTCAAATATGTGCCACCCCCTGCAATAGTTTTGAAAGTTTGCAACATTCCACAAACACTCGCAGCTGGGCATCATCACCATAGCAATGACAATAAACACAGCCGAGCTGGTTGATAACAATCCCTGAAGGGAGCATGCGAAGACGAGATAAAGAAAATCCCAGAGTGTGTCTGAGAACTGTGTAGAGGGGACATTTCAGGTAGGGCGTCTCATCTGCGCGCTTATCCAGGAATCTGACCAACAGGCAGGTCATGACGACCCGGTGGCGGATAACCAACACGTTCTCCTGCATCTCCCACTCCATGATGACCGGCTCCATCCGCTCCAAAAGGTCCTCACAGGGCTCCCTGGCAGGGCAGCGGTAATATTTTATCTTCATCTCTCATAGCAAACTCTTCTGGGGCTTTCACCTCATCGTACGTCATCTCCTCACACACGTTTGCGTCATTCTCATTAAGAGCCTTCCACTGCTCCTATGGGTCAATTATGAGTTGTAATTATTTGGCAATATGCCTTTTCTGAAATATTTGCGTGCAAAAGGGTCATTTTTGCCTAACAAAATTACTGCTTGACATTACTTGTATAAAACTTTGCAATACTGACACAAGTGCTCCTTTAGGAAAGCTCACCTTTTATGGGAGAAACATGCATTTATGACATTACCCATATTAGTCTGTCGGAGACCTCGTGGACCTTCCTATTTGTAACCCTTCTGTGTTTGGGAGCTTTGATGAAAAGTTTGAAGTAGCAAAGTTGCACGTGTGGGACAGGAAGCAGAGTGGAAGGTGTCGGGGGACGGGGGGGCAGACAGATGCTCATTCAATGGACAGTGGACAGGAAGTGTGCGCACCCTTTATCACTCTCCCTCAGGGTAACGGTAGCTGGGAATGTAGCCCTAATGATCTCTGCTCCATCAGCTTTTTCTGACAGTCTGTGATTTGTAATAGGGAGTGATAGGACACACCTGTTTGGTTTAAGCCTGGGGTTCCCCCCTCGATCTCTTTTATAGAAAAGCTCCAGCTGAGCAAGCAATCACCCAAAGAATGATTTGTACTCTTTGTAGTCCATACTGCAGTGCATAAAGTGCAGGACAGCAAAGCCTTTACAGGTACTAGGAACACAGAATCTCATCAAATCCAAGAAGTAGCAATGAAATAAGAAGTTAGGGCCTAATACTAAGTTATAAACAAAGATGTCATATAGTTTTGCATCAGTGCAATGGTAATATATTTTTTTTCTCATTATAATCTTAAACTTTTGGTTACTGCAGTTCTGTTCATTGGCATTAATCATCTCAGCAATCCATAAAGAGCACTTCATACAGTTAATTTGCCCATTTTCCACCTGATTTCAGCATGTTTGAAGTTGTGAAGGCTCTCAGTTACACAATAAACAGCCTCCACTCCTATCAGGTTTTCAGTTTGAGTGATCTTCATGTGACCTCTGACCTGCTGAAACCTCCCTCTCTGCTCCAACTTGCTTTTATTTCGTCACTTTTACAATCTCCTGATTTGCCTTTGTGTTTCAGTTTGCACGTTTTCTTTTTCAGGATATCAATTAAATACTTCAATGCACTGTATAAAAATATACATTCAAGCTGATGGAAGGCTGCGGGCGGTAGGCTGAAGGCAGAAAAGTGCGTTACCGTGCAAAGTGCTGGATCACTCAGCGTGTTGTTGCATTTGTTGCAGTTGAAACTGTCAAAGCAAGTTTCTTTAACCATTTGCATATTTAAAACACAGAGGAATGCTTCATAACTTAAAAATATCTACAGCTTTAATTCATTGTGGTTAAACCATTTTGGTTTTAACATGTGATTATAGTAATTAGCTGAAGTCTATAATGGGTGTCTAACATGCAACAAGTACCGTATTTTCCGGACTATAGAGCGCACCATACTATAAGCCGCACCTACAAATTTTTTGGAAAAAACTGGAAACGTACATATATAAGCCGCACCGGGCTATAAGCCGCTGGTATCTCCGCCGCTCTCGGTTTTCCACAATTACTCGGCACTCAGCAGAGGGGGACAGACAACCCCAAATTTGAGTTATAACAAGTCAATTCACCATTGATTCGTTCACGCCGAGCTTACGTGCAGCGGCTCTATTTCCCTCCTGTAGTGCCAGGTCGATAGCCCTCAACTTAAAAGCGGCATCATAGGAAGTTCTTTTTGTGGTTTCCATGATGAGGGAGTTTGAAAAAAATCTCTTTTGTGCCTGCTGCTAGCACTTGTTGGCGCTTTCTTCTTTGATTTCCAACTTTGACGTCCCATGATTCATATCCTGCTAAAGAGCCCCCTGGTGGTTAAAGAAAAATCCACAGAAACGCCGCACCGGGCTATAAGCCGCATGGTTCAAAACGTGGGAAAAAAGTAGCGGCTTATAGTCCGAAAAATACGGTACTCTTTTTTTTTTTTTTTTTTTTGTAAATCAAAAACCAGTGACAATGGAAATGTTGTAGCTCATGAACGAGGTTTTAGTATTATTTTAGGTGATATTCTGGTGGTTTAATTCTGGTGTAAAATATTGTGTGTCATGGCTTTCAAAACGTTTTTGGCACCGTTCGTGTGGTGTGTTTATCTCTTCACCGGGGGGATGTTTGTTAACTCCGTTCTGCTGTGTTGATGATGTTTTCCACTAATCTGTATTGATCTCAAGTCACTTCCTGCCATTGTTTTGTCACATCCCCACTGTCTCCTCTCTTCCTGTTCATCTAACCCTCTCTTTCCCCAGCAAGGAAACTGGGGGGCTTGAAGAGGATACACAAGGGCGGGGGGCAGTGCTGTGGGTGGGTATGTTAGTGTGGTCCAGGCATTATTCATGTTTTAGGTTCATTAATCTGTTATCAAGCATGTGATGGGGACAAGAAACAAGGCTGATAAGGCAAATCCTTGAATTATAAGGTGAAGTCATCTCTTTTTTTGGATTTAGGTCAAGCAGTGGATAAAGTTAGTTATGGTGTGTGTGTGTGTGTGTGTGTGTGTGTGTGTGTGTGTGTGTGTGTGTGTGTGTGTGTGTGTGTGTGAGTGTGAGTGTGTGAGAGAGTCTGCTCAAACCCTGATAACGTAGTTGCTGAGCAGAAGCACAGTCAGCATTTGATAACACCAACAGAAACGTCAGCCAGATTCTAACATCAACAAAGAACTGAATAACTGTGACATGGCCTGAGGTTAGTGAATGGGGCCTGCCTTCAGGATACCCCAGAGGTACTGAGACTCAAAGCTCCCATCAGAAATTTGTTCATCATTTGATTTATTACAACATGGATCTTGTTTGCCTCTCGCCCTGTGACAGCTGAAATGATGCTTGGTGACCCTGAACTGGATACGCAGTTAAGGAAATGAGTGCATGAATAGATGGATCTTATTTTCAGTATTTTCAGACATTTGACATTAGAAACCAGACACAACGCAGTATTCTGTGTTACGTTCCCCTAAAGAGCTTCAGCTTAGTATGCTTGTTGTAGCTTTACATGTACACAGCTTTCTAATGCAAGAAGTGACCTCCCAGAAAGTAACACAGCAGTACGGCTCCAAAATGACCTATACTTGCTCAGAAGGGAGGAAATGTTTTGATTGGATGAAATGAGAAGGTAGAGGGATGTCATTATGGACAAAGTCAGCATAGAGACTGATGGATGAGGGGGTCAGCAAAGCTTAAAATGAGACGACTGATCGCTGCCTTTAAATAATTTATATGATGAAAAACTGTGACCCCCCCCCCCCCTTGATTTAATCATATATTTTTGTGCCTAAACCTAAACAAACCTGAACCATAGTAATCATAAAATGCATTTCAATAAAAAAAATTTAAAAAATCAGAATGACAATACGGCTAAATTGACAGAACTGCTAGAAAATCTGACTGCTTCACTTTGTCTCAGATTGCTTACTTCCATATTTACACTCACAATTTTTAGTGCAAAACTGTGTTTACACTGACAAGTACAACTACAAGCAGTACACTACTAGTACAAAGACGGTGTATTCATAAAGGTCAAAAAGTGGAGTGTGGAGCACAGCAGGGGTGCGCTCAAACATTCACTATATAATGCACTACATAAATTGCAGTGCTACAAAATCTCAACTGTAAATTGCATCCACTATTCACACTAGCACTGCAAGTACAGCTGTGCATCCATCAACCAAGACCACCATCATGCACTGCCTGTTCGCCTGTTATCAGAAGGAAAAAAGAGCCATCAGATACAGAGCTAATGGGATTTTCTTACCCTTTGTAAGGAGCTGGTGGGTATGAGTCTCCTTAGAGACTCAGTGATGCATTGGCTCATCTAGTATTAGGACTCTGTTTGTTTCTGTGAGGGGAGGAGAAAAAAGTAGCGTTATCTACAACTTTTCAGGATTGGCAATGTGAACAATACTTTACTGCAAAAAAGGACAAGGACCTGAGGTTAAAGTACAACTTGTGTCAAGGCCAGAAACAGCTATGCGCTGCTGCCAACAGGGCGTCGACTCTTTCCAAGTTTCTGCAAAGGCAGCACACTAACACAAAGCTAAGAGTGAAGAACCCCAACCCCAGAGTGGTGTCAAAGCTGAGTCCATGCCAACCTCTAAAAGCCTTGTTTTTAACAGCTGAGCAGTCAGGCTTGTAGGGCTGAACCCTCCATTTCTACCTACCTATACTTTCTGTGATGTGCGCTTTGGGCTGTTTTAAAACTTAGGTGTCTTTTTTGAGTAAATCCTTAATAACTGAAAAATAGATCGTCTATGTGTCATCCTCAGCACAGGGATTTTGGCCAGTGTGGGGAACTGTAAACTAAGGTTTATATTCTTAACTGTTAATTATGTAACTATGGATCTTGTGCCATATTTCAGAGTAACATCGAGGTAATCCAGCAAAGACCTGACACAGGACCTGAGAAATGCATCTGGCCCTTCAGTTGATCCATCTACTGTTCACTGAAGCCTTATCAGAAATGGTCTCAGTGGATTTTTAAGGAAGGACAACGGGGAGAAAAGGCTGAGGAACGCCAGATTACACAAGAACTGAACTGAAAAATCAGTGGCAGCAGGTCAGATGGAGTGATGAATCCAAAACTGAATTTTTTGGTTTGAATCATCGTCAGTATATACAGAGGAGGTCAGGAGAGGTTTGCAGCCATGTGTAAAACACGGTAGGGGCTCTGTCACGGTTTGGAGCTGCATTTCAGTGAGAGGATTGGCCTCCCCAGAGCCCGGACCTCAACATTATTGAAGCAGTGTGGGATCATCTTGACAGAGAACAGAACAAAAGGCAGAAACATCCAAAGGAGAGCTTTGAATGTCCTTCAAGAAGCCTGGAGAACTATTCCTGAAGACTACTTAAATCTGAGCACAGATATATGTTATTATTTTAATTTAAATGTGGAGAGATATGTCACTTACAATATATACTTATTCAAAAAAGCTTCAAATGTGCTGCAGATGTTCTGTCATTGTTTTAGAAACAGACATAATTAGAAATATCAGGTGGATAATTATGCAGCTGCAGAATGTCCAAGTAGGGCCTGAAATGTATCAGCAGCTGTGTGCACGTGTTCACCACTATACAGGAAACACTAGTGGATGAGTGGACCATTTGAAAACAGTGTGGGAGGAGGACACATCAGCCAGTAGCTCGCTAAGTGTGGTGTTGATTTTCCATGTGCTATGACATTGTTTGAGGTATATGAACATAGTGTACTACATGGCAGGGAACTAATGGAAATATCCTAATTGAGACACAGTACTTGGGGTTTGACTAAAGGCCCTTTTTTTTTTTTTTAATGGAAGTACAATCAAAAATAAAATGCTAACAGGCTCTAAGAGAGCCTATATTCTTTCATTAATATTTGGGCTGCATGTGTGTACGTGTGTGCTGGAGAGATAAAGACTAAGGGATGTCTGTGTCGACACATGCCAGCAAGTGACCTCATAGCCTTTTATAATTTGGACTAATGGCAAAAGCATATGTCCATCAAGACCTCTGGTTTGAGGTTACAATAGCTTATTGTATTGCATCCAGTGCAGTCATGGGGGTTACTTTATGAACATGCAGGATTGTGTGTGTGTGTGTGTGTGTGTGTGTGTGTGTGTGTGTGTGTGTGTGTGTGTGTGTGTGTGTGTGTGTGTGTGTGTGTGTGTGTGTGTGTGTGTGTGTGTGTTTCTCAACCTTGAAACTAAACTGGAGGTTTATGTTTCAAAAACTCTGTGAAGTTCAGACAGCCATAAAAATCTATAAAACTGTTCATGTTACATGTGAGGGATACAAGACTCAAACCCTCAGATGCATTTAGAAGAGTTCACACAGTTGTTAGGCTGCCTATAGTGTTCTTGTGGGTATCATCAGTCTTCCATCCAGAAGAAGAAGAAGAAGAAGGAGAAGGAATGGAGAAGCTTAAGTTTTCCTGCCTGCTGGATGATCCCTGCAGGAAGAAGAACGTGTAGCTGTGGGTTTTACTGCAGGGAACCAACCGTTTCTATCTCTATTGTTCCCACACAGTTTGGATTGTCAGATTTGCATGCATTCTCTCCCTCAGCACATAACAGTCACACGCATAACTGCCAGTTAATGACACAGCTCCAAATGAGTTAATGACACAGCTCCACTAAGTCTGCTGTCAGTAAATCCAACATGTTTTAAACCACGAGGGTTTACCAGGACAGAGCCAGATTTTTATTTTTTTAAAAGTTGGCATTTTTTTCAGTCAGTCTCCCAAAAATGCAGCAAAAAGCACAATATTTAACTCTTCAGCCACATTAGGCTGCCACTTCAGAGGAAGTTTAAAGGGAGTTATTACACCTCCTAGAAGAACTAGAATACCTTCATTCAGTTATATAGAGAATATTTGCCTCCTTGTACCCATACAGTTTACACCTGCTGCTACTATTATCAGTTACTTCACCTTTAATCGCTGTTCTAATATTACAATTTGAACTTTGCATGTTGAGGTGTAATCTGTAATCCCTATCCCGATGCCTTAAAATATTCAGGAGGAGTCCAGTCCCCAAGTCCTCACCCATCCCCCCCATATTAGTGACAAACCCCTGAGCAGGCTAAATCCTTCATGCATGCATAATACAACTCCAGTCTGGTTCTTCAAACCAACGCTTAGTAATAAACACGCTTTGTGTTGTCAGTTTTCTAAACAAAGTCGGTTCTATTAAGTAAATCAATGCACATAGCAAAGCAGGTTTGCTCTCCTAGGCTGTGACCTCAAGGCGACACAGTCACATCTCATATTTTTGCGTCTTTGTAAACAAGGGCGGTGCGAGTTACTGTACATCTCTCTGTCTCTATCATATGCTGTATCTGCTTCCTACCATCACCAAACAAACAAACCTCCTTATAGGTCATTATCCTGTGGCAGACAGGAAATGAAAACACACTGATACAGCTCTCTGTGGCTGTAAACAAATCGCAGTTGCCTTGCAGCACTGTTACCTTTCAGCCCCTATAAATCAGGATTTAGCTCATCGGGTTTTGTTTATTATTGAAACCCTTCTCAGCTTAAGACATGAGGGGACGCTTTCTGTAAATATTCTATTTTCACAGCTGACCCAGAGTGTAAGTCTGAGTTATTTATAAAAAACAAAACAAAACAAAAAAAAACATTCAGGATTTTCCTCCCTGTCCTCAGATTTATATTTGATAAATATTTCTGTCTTGGCTCGGAACACCACAACATTTTGGAAAGCAGGAAGATTTCTATCAACAGGCTGTCCCGGCCAGTTGAGCTACAAACAGAAAACTGAAGCTGGACACCCACAAGCCTGCAGTGGGTCGGCTGGTTGTTAAGATTAGCTGCTGTTCTTCTTGATATCTGACTGACAGGCGGCGCAGTGGGGTCATCGGGTCAAAAGTTCACAAAAACATCTTCCTGACCCCTTGCACATGTGCTGAATGGAATCAAGAAAGTGCAGTATTGGTATTTACACAGCTCGGGCGCTGCAGCGTGGCTGCTTCCCAATCTTTGAAAAAGTCACTTTTTCATAATTGTCCTCAAAATGCTTTATATCATTTCTTTGTTCTGGCTGTGAAAGGGGAAAAGGACACAACAAAAGAGTGCTAAATATGAGGAGGACAGATAGGAAATAAGAAAATCTACTGAGCTTCTGTGCTGTCCTGTGAAACTGGGACAAATACTAATGATAATCTGTTGATTTTCTCATCCACTGTATCTAATTCAGGGGCCGTGGCTGGAACCTACCCCAGCTGACTTTGGGCAAGAGGTAGGGTAAACTCTGGAGAGGCTTCCAGTCCATCACAGGGCTAAAACAACCAACCACATACTCTCACATCCACACCTATGGTGAATTTAGAGCCACTCAGTAGCTGGAGAGTTTGAATGTTTTGTGTCATGTCCCTACAACACTGTGCCCTTCTGAAAGGAAAACTTTTTTTTTTTTCCACCCACAGTCTGACAGGGCAACTGGCCGCCAGCTGCCACAAGTCTATGCAAGGTAATCACTTCTTAAAAGATGAGCTCAACACTAGTTCAACCAAACAGATGGCTGTAAAACTTTGGCTCAAACCACAACGGTCTCTGCAGAAACATTCATGTATAAACTTCTCCCATCCTGTTGGTAGCAACTCGGCGTCAATCACCTCAGCGTCTCTGCTGAAAAGAGCAAAAGGACACCCAACTGGTCTAGCTCTCCAGGAGTGCTTGGAAGTGTTAGCTTTGATGGGAGCTGATAATTAAAAGTGGGTATCAGACTGGTGATTTAATTGGTAATATCACCAGTGCTGATCAGTATTTCCTCAGGGGGTATTTTATCATCGGGGCTGCAAAACTGCTCGCAGGTGTTTGACTCAGACGGCTGATATCACAAATTTTCCACATTAGTCTGACTCAGAGTTCGTCAGATCACACGTAAAGCCTTGTGGAGACAGTTGTCTTGGTAAAAGTGGGTGGCGTTCATGTGGTCTGACAGCTTAACACACACATCAAACAACTGTCAGACCCCCGCCAACTCTCACACACACCTAAACAACAAGAACGCACACCTCATGCTCCTCTGGCGCTATAAGTATCACTGAAAGGGGCCCATAAACACGCAAACACACAAGGCTGCGAGATAAGATCAGAGAGGCGTTCTGCAGACACACTTCCACTGTAGCGTGTGTTTATGTCTTTGTGTATAGTTTGAGAAGCTGGTATGACATCCTTCTCTGTGTCTATAACGGAGTCACTGCTGACAGATGACAGTCGAATGAAGGGTCAGGACTAAGAGTGAAATGCCCTAAAGTGGTTGAAGAGAAGGGCAAAGCATAAGGAGCATCTTTGTGGATTCATAGTATGTGGTTTATAGCACAAGGCCACACACGAGAAAGGACACTAACAACAATCAGTATGACAGACAGGTGGGCAATTAAGAGGAAAAACAAGAGGTGAGCATTGTGGGAAATAGGCTCCAGCTCAGTCCAGTTGAAACTTGTCGCTTTTAAAGAATAAAAATAGTAAGTAAAGTAAGACAATTTTTGTCATGCAGCACATTCTCATGCATGCATGCATCCTGTGAGAGCCACAGAAATGTGTCTTCACGTATTTTAAAGGAAACTTTCCTTATTCCAGCCTTGCAAAACTCCTCTACACAGGCTGATGAGGGGGGTTTTGGGAAAAGTGAGTGGGTGGTGGTCTGATAATCAACGTCTGGTATTTTATTCACATTTCTGTCAAACAAACAGCTAAAAACAGACTTCTGTCCCACTAGAGTACGAATAGGAAGCTTGCTTTGATTCACTTCACTTTGCTGTTTTCCTGTTCTGCCCAATGAGCAGACCAAAAAAAAAAAAAAAACAACCCACCAGACAAAGAGCTGGACGGACAATCGAGGCGCACAATGTGGAGGCACACAAACACAGTCACATCAATGTGATTATCGAATACCGCGACCTCACAACATCACAATAATTGGCAACAACAAACAGCTCTGAGAGTAAATGACGTTGGTGAAAGCAGAGGAGATGGGAATAAATCTTCATCTTCATAATCAGAGGAAGAGGGAGATGACTAAGGAGGGGACAGGAGAAGGATGGTGGAGTGGTGGAGGAAGGGATCAGTGGAGGAAGATTGCTGAGTGATACAGTAGTTGTGTCTAAAGGTCTGTGCCCTGGCGCCACTGCTGCCACTGTGCTGAGCGATGGAGCGGGCTGAAGACTGAGATGTCCCACCTGGGCCAACAAAAGAGCAGAAGAAGAGAAGAAGACTTTCATTTCCTTGTAATTTTTCTCCTTTTGTTTATCTTTCAATGCTTAGAAATGCATAATTTTACACAGCATGATATTTATTATCTATCAAGTTGTTAAATCTTAAATCTTTCTATTGGCAACTGTGTGTGTGTTTGTAACTGTTTTGCTCTTTTACACTGTGCAAAGCACTTTGAAAATTTGCTCTCCCCAATAAATTTGCAACATATCCAAAGCAAAAATGTTGCTTCTATAGGATGCATTTTAGAGTGGATTTGAGGGTTGGCTTTTACATAAATTAATGTTCCTCTTTAACTGGGACTGTGACAATGTCCCACATGGTGACTGGCTCATCACAACATGCAGTCTGGTTTTACTTCAATGCGTGTGAAGGGAAGGCTTTTAATATAGTCAAATGAAGGTTAGCCTTTCCCTAATGCTACGCCCATCAGGGAAAGTTACAAGTTAGCAAAAACTCACAAGCTTTGCAGATTTTGCTGAATATGATGTAAAATATCATAAAGAAAATGAAGCAGAAGTATGTACTGAGAGAGAGGGGGGTTTTTTTTGTTTTTTTTTTTGGGGGGGGGGGGGTCACACAGGAGAAAATGTGGTGTGAAGTGGCACAGTATGTGTGTGTCATAATTGGCGAAAAAATTCCTAAAAAAAGATATGCCAGTCTATGCGTGCATCTCTACTGAAACCCGAAGACTATTACCAGACAGAAGTGCAGCTGAAATAACAGAATACAGGAGTATTTAAAAACTATCACACGAGACCAAAAGAACAAACTTCAGCTTCCTTTTGTTCTTAATTACTCAGCAAGAAAGGCAGAAAAGTTGCATTCAAATATAACATTTGACTGCCTTCCAGCATTGTTGACACGTCCCACTTTGCTTCACACAAACCCCGCATATAGCTCGTTGAGATCTGGTCACCCTAAATAAGTGTATACAAAAATGTATCACCCATAGGACTGGAAGACGTTTAGGCATAAAATCGTGGGTAAACACAGGTGTCGCTAATGATGTTAATTCAGGCTCTGCAGCAGAACTTTGATTAATGTCATTAGCAACACCTGTAACACCTACAGTGGTTAATGTGTCCTTTGTTTCACAGTGGCTGTAAGTTTTGTTGCTTTTTAAGATTTCCTTTTAAAATAGATGATTATTAATGCTATTGTGCGTTTAGTTTATTCTTATATGAATGTTATTTATAAAATATAGTGATCTGAAACTGCTGAATATATCTTTTAGTTTGAAAAACTAATATTAAGACAGTGACTCAAATGTGTTTTT
This sequence comes from Archocentrus centrarchus, assembly GCF_007364275.1. Classification (NCBI taxonomy): domain Eukaryota; kingdom Metazoa; phylum Chordata; class Actinopteri; order Cichliformes; family Cichlidae; genus Archocentrus; species Archocentrus centrarchus. Next base: position 9,960,254 of record NC_044357.1, on the reverse strand, counting down.
GTATCCTTCGTCAACAGAACAAAAGCATTTTGTGGTTCCACATGTCTGAACATGTTCTGGGAAGGAAAGAAAGTAAGTAAGAAACTTTAGTTTATTTGGACTTCAGTGAATCAGGGTCGTCCAGCACCAGAACGACTCAAATTGATATGAAAATCAGCCACTTTAACGAAGTTGTTTTGCCCAGGCGTAGCGCTGAGCTGCTGCCCAGACATGTCTGCTTCTGTTTTTATTTTTATCTATTTATTTATTTCTATTTACTCCCTTGTACTTGTAAAATGTCCCCCCCATGTGTTTATCTCTTTGCTCATAATTATAAGAATTAAGTATGAATCAAGTACCCATTAATATGAGACACTTTTCACACTTTTAGATGTTAGATTCAACTCATTGTCATTGTGCGCACAAGGCACACAACGAAATGATCGTTCCAGATCACTCATCCAGAGACAAGCCTACCCACTGCACCACTGCCACCTTTTATACTGCAGTAGTTTAAGTTTGCCTCTAGAAATCTGCTCATGTTGCAAATGTTTTGTGCACAAAAGTAAGAATTATCACTAAATATTTGTTTTTAAAACCTGTTTTGATGAAGGGACTTTACTGTGCATTCTGTAGTGTGGTAGTCAGTAAAGGAGGGGGGGGGGGTGTATGCAGAGGAGAGAGGAGGAGGGCAGTGGGAGTGTGCGAGTTGGGTGGGGGTATATAAGTGGGAGCAGATTTCACAAACAGCAACAGTCTTGAGAGTGCTGTCAGCTGGTGTGGGCAAAGTATTTTTTTTTCTTTCTCCTTTTAAATCAGGATAAGAAAAGAGGAAAGAGTGGATATGGAGACGACTACGGGCTACGACTACTACGAATATGAGGAGTCAGAAAACTCCTCTATGTGTGACTACTCGGAGTGGACGCCGTCATACTCTGTCATCCCAGTACTCTACATGCTCATTTTCATCCTGGGCCTCTCGGGAAATGGAGTGGTCATCTTCACCGTGTGGAGAGCCAAAGGCAAACAGCGAGCTGCTGACGTCTACATCGGAAATCTGGCCCTGGCCGACCTCACCTTTGTGGTCACGCTACCCCTCTGGGCAGTTTATACAGCCATGGGGTACCACTGGCCCTTCGGAGTGGCCCTGTGCAAGATCAGCAGCTACGTGGTGCTGCTCAACATGTATGCCAGCGTCTTCTGCCTCACCTGCATGAGCTTTGATCGCTACCTGGCCATCGTCCACTCTCTGTCCAGCAAACAGCTGCGCACCCGGGGCCAGATGCAAAGCTCCCTGATAGTCATCTGGCTGCTGTCTGTTATACTGGCCGCCCCGACTCTCGTCTTCCGCACCATCAAACATGATGCAGAAACCAACCGCACATCCTGTGCCATGGACTTCAGCTTGGTGGTGACAAATAAACAACAGGAGACCCTGTGGATTGCAGGTCTCAGCATCTCCTCCTCCGCTCTGGGCTTTCTTCTACCTTTCCTGGCAATGATGGTGTGCTACGGTTTCATCGGCTGCACCGTCAACCGCCACTTCAACACCCTGCGCAAAGAAGACCAGCGTAAGAGACGGCTGCTGAAGATAATCACCACACTGGTAGTGGTGTTTGCCGCCTGCTGGATGCCCTTCCACATCCTGAAGAGTGCTGATGCCCTCTCCTACCTGGACTTGTTCCCCGCCACTTGTGACTTCCTGCGCTTCCTGCTGCTGGCTCACCCCTACGCGACCTGCCTGGCTTATGTCAACAGCTGCCTCAACCCCTTTCTTTATGCCTTCTTTGACCTGCGCTTCAGATCCCAGTGCTTGTGCCTACTCAACTTGAAGAAGTTCTTGCATGCCAGTCCAGCGAGCTCCCTGTCCTCACAGAAGACAGAGACTCAGTCTCTGGCCACTAAGGTGTGACTATGGATTAACACCCAGAGACACGCTGGGGTAGAGACGAACACTGCAGAACAATGTAGGTGAATCAAAGGTTTCCAGCACTGCGTGCTTACTTATGGTTCATCAGCAGTCAGTTTCAGGGTGTAACCTTTGCTCCCTCTGACTCTGGACTATTGACTGAAGAAGACTTGTGGTTCTGGTGTCTGACTGCACCAAAACCCCAGCCTCATTTTCTTTTTTCAGCAGTAGGCAACAAAACTGAACTATATAAGGGAACATGAGAAAAAAAAGATGACATACTCATCAGTTCCTCTTCTCTGAACTCTGAAACAATGTCCTGAAGTCATGGGAAACTGTATTAGGTTGATTATAATTACGCAGTTCCTTTTTCTGTTAATAAACTCCTGAGGTGGTGTGATATGTTAAACTGTGCTCTTGAGAACTGTCTTGACTGATCAGTATGTGCACCACAGCCACAAGCACTACGCATGTGTGAAGGGTGTGAGCCAGTCACTAAGAGGTGTTGGAGTCTGATAAGAGTGTATAAGGGGTGTGTGTGTGTGTGTATGTGTGTGTGAGAGTGGGGGGTAGGTGGGTTAGACAGACCAGACAGATGGCAGCTGACAAATGTTTTTCTAGTTGCAGAAATCCCCAATTAAAAGGTGACTGTTTCAACAGCCTCTGACGTGTCTGCCTGTGAATATCAATGAATTTGTTCCCTAATAACATAAAATCATTTTGTGAATACACAACATTTTTTTTTTAATTCATGTCTATGATTTTTAATTAAAAACTGGTGCTTTGAAGGAAAAAACTCTCGCGCTCTCTACCTTTTTGTTATTCTCTGCTGTGATATCTTGTGGAATGCATTTTCTCCAGTCTGGTGAATATGCTTCTTCCTGTTTGGTGCATTGCTCAGAGGAGGCAGTCTTCCCTCCTATTGTGTTTCGAAGGGCTGAAATCAAAGTGTACAGTATGTCTGCAGGAAATGCGCGTCGAACTTCTGTTTCCCTCTTCCAGCGTGTTTTTTCTTCTCCTGCACAAACAATCAGTGAGTACAAATGTCTCGAAACTGGATCAACCACACGACACTTTGGCTTTGTCCCAGACAGAGGAAGATCTTAAGTGTTAATTAGCAAAACTTCATTCGTAATCTGTGCTGGTGTACATCCTAAATGGATCTGAAACATTCAGTCGATTTTGAATGTGACAATAACACTGAGCTCTAATTTAAAATAGAAATAACTAATTTGGACTGTAATGAGCTTTAATTGGCAACAGCGGGGAGACTCGGGATTGGGCTAATCCTGGGTTACTGATTTGTGCTGGGCTCTGTCCCTTTGTAAAAACCTGTGATGAAACAGGGCTTTGTCTAAATCAGGTTGACACTATAAGAAATTTCAGTAAAGTACTAGAAGCAGGATTTTCTTTAGCCTTCAACTCTTATTTCAAAATGTACCTACTATATCAAACAAGTTTCTTACTTTATTGTATAGAATATAAACCTAACAGCATGATACTGTCAGCTGTTTGGTTGCCATTATACTGATTTCTGTCATAACTGCATATCCTCAGCGATGAACCCTGATCTCGGTTTCTTGTCTTTCTTGAACTATAAAAACACATCAGCTTTGTTGCCCTTATCCAACTCCTGTCAGCAACAAAAATGTTGGAGATGAACTCAGCTACATATTAATTACTACATTAGTTTCAGTCATAATGGCCTGACTGATATAAAGATATCTAAACCATGAAATATATTCACTGCAGTCACAAAATAACCAAAATTACAACACTGCTAAACGCGTGACTGTATTTTTGGGTAAATGTTGCCAAACTGAACTTCTTGTAGAAGGAAAAACTTCAGCTTCAGTTTAGGAAAGGTGAAAAAGTCTGTCACTGGAAAAGAAGGAACTCCAACAGCTGCAGCCACACTCACTCTGCCTTCTCAGTCACCGTCTCAGCCCTCCTTAATCTCTTCCCAGCCAGGACACAAACACAGACATGCAAGCAAAAGCTTTATCGGGGGGGGGGTCTGAATTTAATCCTGGGGAAGAAAGCAGATTTCTTGAGCCATTTAAGCATTTGCAAATATATTTTCAACTGGGACAGACATCCAGGTGTAAATTAAAACAGGGACTGTGGCACAAACTATTTACTCAAAAATGAGTGCAGTAAAATATTTTAGTGAAACGGCACACAGTACATTTCAAAATCCCATGCAATGGCTGTTTTCTTTTTCAAGATGGCCGGTCACATTATCCTCCACCTGTCAGCATCAAAGTCAAAGCTAGCTGTGAAAGACAATCTGGACAGATTATTTTCATGGGTTTTCAAGTTTTATGAAGCTCACGTGTTCACAGATTTCATGGCGCGAACTTTGCCAAACTACACCGAGCGCTCTGAGAGAAAAGTGAATTACTCCCTTTGATTGAGTGTCTCTCTGAGATGACTGTTGAGGAATTATTACACCAATGTTTTCATTCCCCTGTAATTACAGTGTGTGAGAATTAAACATGTCTAGACTGGAAGCAGACTTGCCACAGGGAATCCCGAGAGCAGAAACAGTCTCCATTTTCCCTCTCAAAGAAATAAACAACTAGGACAAGAGATGTTAATAATTTTAATGTATAATTTTATGGTGCTTTATATATGCATTCTATTACTGAGGGAAATATTTTACTGTGCTTGCCCCACTGCAGCATTAAAAAAGCTGCAAACAAATCAATGCATCTGTAATCATGAGCTCACTGGCCACTTTATTAGGTACAACTCTTCAGCTGCTCATTAACACAAATATCAAATCAGCCATTCACATGGCAAAATTCAGTGCATCTAGATTTGTACACATGGTCAAGACAACCAAGCAACAGAGGGGAAGAAAGGTGATCTGAATGACGTGGTGTGGTTGTTGGTGCCAGATGGGCTGGTCTGCACAACCATCTCTGGGGTGAAAAATGCCCTGTTGATGTCAGAGGAGAATGGCCAGACTGCTTCCAGATGATAGGAAGGCAATAGTAACTCAAATAACTGCCCATTACATCCAAGGTATGCAGAAGAGCATCTCTGAGTGCACATCACATCCAACTTTGAAGCAGATGGGCTACAGCAGCAGAAGACCACACCGGGTGCCACTCGTGTCAGCTAAGAACAGGAAACTGAGGCTACAATTCACCTAGCTCACCATAACTGGACAATAGAAGATTCAAAATTTATTGCCTAGTCTGGTGAGTCTCAATTTCCTCTGTGACACACAGCCTACCTCGGTATTGTTGCTGACCATGTACATCTCTTTATGATCACAGGGTACCCATCTACTGATGGCTGCTTCCAGCAGGATAACACACCATGTCACAAATCTCAAATCATCGCAAACTAGTTTCTTGAACATGACAATGAGTTCACTGCACTCAAATGTCCTCCACAGTCACCAGATCTCAATCCAGTAGAGTACATTTGGGATGTGGTCGAACAGGAGATTGACATCATGGATGCGCAGCTGACAAATCTGGAGCAATTTTGCATCAACTAATGGTTTAATTACTCACTACACAGACTATGGAAAAATTACTCACTAGACTGGATCAGCTGTTTATCAGGCAAATGCAAATCACTTCCTTGAGGGCAAAGTAGAAGATTTTCAACTGATTCACTGTCATATCAAGTGGTGACAAACAGTCATTGTGTTGTTTTAAAATCAGGCTTGCGGGCAGACCTCCTGTGTGCTACAAACACGTGTCCAACTGTCATAAATCAGATCCCAATAATCCAGGTCAAGCAGAAAATAGTCAAAGGAAGTGTGCACTCATTTCTCCTTGAGCCTAACAATAGCAGTTTAGCAGGCTCACCAGTACACCGGACCTTGAGCCTGGTCTTGTCATGTCGTGGTAGGATGAGATGCTGACCCCTAGAGAGTCTTGGAAGACCCTCAGCTTCCTGACCTTCCTCCCTGCACTGTCCCGAGAGATTCACAGACCCCATGGACAGGATAGAAGTCCACAGGCCTTACAGGAAAAGTAAAGGGAGGGTGGGCAAGGTAGGGGTTCCTGCTCTGGGATATCCTGTCATTCAGAAGCATCTCCCTGTATTTCGCGCCCTGTGCAAGATCTGCATGCTCCACCTGGGGCCTGCCTGCTTCACACACTCCTGTTTTTTAAGGAAACACCCAAATGACGTGAAAAGTTACCTTCTGCATATAAGACTTTACAATGTAATAAGTGGCAGATGTGGGACTCAAAACATGTAAAAGGGCAAATCTAATGCATCCGTCTTCACTGTCTCTCCTGCGATGGCAGAGATTTCAAAAGCATTCACACAAGACAGCCATCGCTAGTGGAGACACGTCGTTTCCGAAAGAGCGGAAGTGCCCAAGCTTTGGGTGACTCCGGATCTCGGGTTGTGTGAGTCTTAGAGAAGATCATCCTCTTCACTGAGCACAAAGTGTCCCTTCATTCTCCCATCTATCCTCTTCATTGTGCATCCTTCCCTCTCTCGGGCCTAAATAGAGGCACTGTCACTCGCAGCGCAGGACTGAGCCAGTTCAGAGGCTCAGCTGCACCGACTTAAGCATTACAAGCACTGCAGGTAAAAGCTGACGAGCATCAAAACTAAAAAGAAATTACATCAGAGCAACATTCAGAGAGTCGACATGCTACAGCTTCAATTTATTTTATTAGTGAGTGAGGTGAAGGTCACAAACCTTTAATCCTCCAACAAATTCATCTGTAGAGGTAAAAAAAAAAAAAAGTGAGTTTCCAGCTGTCGTATGTTGTTGCACACACACAGTAGAAGGACTCTGTCACAACAATCCACTGCCACACACAGCGTGTTTGTGCATGTGTGTGTTAGGGCTCGTTTTACATGCTTTTGGGGACGTAAATCTGTTTACACAAACAGGTTTGTGTTTCCACAGTCACACTGATGGGACCCTGCTTCCTTTTGGAGACAAAAAAAACAAATCCTCTAATTGTAAACCATTAGATTTTAGGTTAAAAACTTGGTTTAAGGTTAAACTAAGGCTTAAGCTTTGGTGAGTGGTATTTGTAGATATGGTTTCCAGTCCAGACATGTTTAAAGGCTTAAAAAAATACTCTGCATTGAGTAATATCTTTTAGTGTGATTCTTATGTGTTTTTAAAGCAGGTTTCCATGTGATGTTTTTGTATTGGACATAAAAATCCTTCTTTCAAATGTTCTTGTTGAACTCAAATTTAAGTTGAGTGCAGAGAAACTGTCTCCCTTCAGAAGAATTTTTGGGTCAAACTCTGCATGTGCATCATTTTGCACAGCAAAGCCCAAGTTACATAAACCTAAAGACCAGTCAGCAGCCCCCAAAATTCTAATTTTTATCCGCCAGGTGATTAATGTCAGGGCGTACAACCAGTGGTTTTCAAGGGTCCCAGGCCTATGTGACTGGGGGCTTAAAGGAAATAAGAATAAGAGAGACACATTTTTTTGAGTAAAGAGGGACTTGTGACTTTACAATAATACACTTCAAAGTGGAGCTGTTAAAAAAGGAATCTTTCTCAAGCTGCAGTCTACAGCTAAAATTTTAGCAATGTTACATTTGCACAATAGTCACAACTACATTCAAATTTGTATAAAGTTGTGACAAAACCAAGGCACCGGGTGTCTCTGGGTTTTTTTCACGTGCTTTGTTCTGCAGGTGCTAACTCGGGAGCTGCGTGAGCTACACCTGGGCAAGGTGAGCTTGGCTATGAGAGCTCCCTCCGTGATAAGAGACAGATATGAGCATAAAGGGCCTGTGTATCTCCACTTGTTTCAAATTATATCACACTGCTCACAGTGGACTAGAATCAAACTGCATCAACCTTGGATGAATGGTGACCAGTGAAATTAAAGTTAATTCAGGTAATGCGTCAAAATTAGTGCTCAAATAAGTGCCCACGGGCATTTCCTCTTGCAGATACTTGCTTCTGGAAAGATTGTGACTAAATGGATTCGATAAATCAACTTAAGATATTAGACTGAATGAAATATGAGTTTTAAGAATGATTGTTACACATATATTTGCTTTCTTTTTGCATTGTTACTTCAGTTCACTGCCTGTGAAGACACTTCGTGTAAGAGTCAGTATGAAGCCAGCCTGTGAGGCTGCTATTAGTGTCTAATAATGCTTTCATTATTGGAATATAAAATAATAATTTAATATGCATTCAGTGAAACAGAGGAAATTTCACTTTCCTTCAACAATGCATCATGGGAAGTCTTCTAGTATGATATTTTGCTTCTTGTGAACTTCATTTAATGAGTTGTGTAAATTCTAGAGCAGGCGGGGAACACTGTGAGGGTCATGTTCTTTGACTTCTCCAGTGCTTTCAACACCATCCAGCCTGCACTGTTGAGAGGAAAGATGGAGGGAGCCGGAGTGGACAGTCAGCTAACGGCATGGACCATCAACTACCTCACCAACAGACCACAGTATGTGAGGGGCCATGACTGTGTGTCTGATGTAGTAGTCTGCAGCACGGGGGCGCCACAGGGCAGGGTCCTCTCACCCTTTCTGTTCAGTCTGTACACCTCAGACTTCAGGTACAATTCAGACCATTGCCACCTACAGAAGTTCTCAGATGATACGGCCATCATCGGATGTGTATCAGATGGGAACGACCAGGAATACAGGGGGGGTCATCAGTGACTTTGTCGCCTGGTGTGAGAACAACGCACTGCAAATCAACGCCAGCAAGACGAAGGAGATGATTATAGACTTCAGGAGGAAGCCACCCCCTACAGCAGCGGTGGGTGAGAGGAGGATGTTAGCAAAGCTGACATCCATCATGAACAACCCCCATCACCCTCTTCATGAGACCGTGGGTGAGCTGTGCAGCTCCTTCAGTCAGAGACTGAAACATCCTCGCTGCAGAAAGCAGCGCTTTCACAGGTCATTCATCCCAACAGCAGTTAGACTGTATAACGCATCATTATGTCTTGAGTCACTTGGAAACTTTACCTCCTCTGCCATCACTTTATCCATACAGTCCAGATACATTTTATTTATTACACTCACCCATATAATGCATACCGTGTATGCTATGTACCTTACTGGCTACAAATGTATATAATATTTTTGATATCTGTATATAGTGTTTTGATGTGGGTGTATATGTAAATGTGTGTATTGACATTGATATATATATTTTATGTATATAGTGCTTATGTATATGTGTGTAGTTTTTTTGCTATTTTATTTTATTTTATTTTATTCTATTCTATTTTAGTTTTAGTTTAGTTATTTGTTCTTACTCATCCTTTTCATTTTTCCTCTGTACTGAGCTGCTGTAATGTGCAAATTTCCCCAGCGTAGGATCATTAAAGTTTTATCTTATCTTATCTTAAATCCTGCATTTTTTTTTTTGTTTTTTACAGTATAGTCTCTCAGCAAAACAAATTCCCTGTAATCCTGTCGGCAGCTGACAAACTGAAGTGGTGCTTTTGAATAGAGAATCTTTGTTCATTCTTCAGGTCCTGTTCTACAGTGAGATGCAGTCGTGCAGCTTTCAGGCAGCTGTAACAGTCATTTCTCTGCTCCAGGTTTAGTCATAGTTATGGACATTAAATCAAACTTTGAAGCAATGTGCAAGGTCATATGACAAAGCTCTCATCAGAGTGTTGTACCTCCGGGCAGGAGGCATGATGAAAGCAGGCTGAGGTACAGAAACCCAAAGAGAGCGAGGATGAATACTGAGTGGCACTTTAATTCATTCTGATATAAGATGGCATGTGATTCCTGAAAGTGAGCCCTGAGATTTGTTTTTCTATCATTAGAAAGGCAGCGATTAAGGTGACCTAGTCATGTGTCATGCATGACAGTTGTGAGTCTCTCAAGAAACATGCGGCTTAAAAAGAGACCTGCTGAAACCCACAGATGATTGTGGCAGACAGACTAGCACCTGATAGAAAAACAGAAACAGTGCTCATTATATTTGCATCGTGAGGAAGCTGGAAAAACTGCACTGAAATAAAACGCAGTATATCTGTCTTCCTTTATATCTGCACAGTTTATTTATAAGATCAATGTGTCCGCTACATTATCTATTGCCCCAGACAGACGCCCTCTTTGCCCCACATTTAGGCTGTTGGGACCTGATCCTCACAGCAGCAGTGTCAGTTAATGCTGACACCTTGTGGTAACACCGGACACATTCTGTCCCCGGAACTTTTGTCCGTGCGCTTGCTAACTTCGGACCTATTAAGAAGACGGACCGAGGTTTGTTAGCAGAAGCTAATCCAGGTTAGCCTCGTCGTTTGGTTGTGCTAAGTATGGTGTCCCGCAAACAGACGCGGGTGTGGAAGTACGTGGAGGAGGGCAGTTTGATGAAACTGAAGTCATACCTACGGAAACACCCGGACGTGGATGTGAACTTTTCCCAGGGTAAGAGACAGAGGAGCCCGCTGCACCTGGCCTGCTGCCTGGGGGACGACGCTGTGCTACGGCTGCTGCTGAAACACGGAGCCGATGTTCTCCAGAGGGACCACAGAGGAGACACGGCGCTTCACGTCGCGGCCAACAGGGCTCTGAAACACGGGAAAACAAGTGAGGAGAAGCTGGAGAATTTTTATAAAAATTCATTAAATAAGAACCCTTATTCGCTATTGATTTTTAAGTTCGTGTTTTGGGGTTTCTTTCAGCGTATGATGACCTGGTGGTGCCTCTGAGAAAGCGCTGCCCTGAAGCTTTAAACGCCTCAAATAGAGCCGGAGTCACACCGCAAGATCTTCTGAACTGGATGAAACTGCCAGGGGTAAAAGTGGGGAGAAGCTCTGACTGAAAATTGTCTATCACTGCATCTTTGAGTCCATTAACTGCAATCAGATCCCAACAAACTAAACGTGGGACAAAGAGTGTGGTTTGGGGGTATTTTTACTAATGTACTGAGCTGGCATTAAAGGAAGGCAGGGGTGATGTCTCTGTAGATTATGATGTTTGCAGACTACACTGATCTGTAGTGAGAGTAGCGAGCAGGTGAAAGAGAGCCTGGAGAGGTGGAGGTGTGCTCTGGAGAGAAGAGGAAGCAGAAACAAGAGGTGTGTGAATGAGAGGGAGGCAGGTCGAAAGGTGTAGCTACAAGGAGGAGAGGACATGAAGGTGGAGGAGTTTAAACACCTGGATTCAACCATCTAAAGCAACATACGGTGCACAGGAGAGGTGAAGAAGAGAGTGCAGGCAGGGTGGAGTGGGTGACTATGAGCATCAGATGATTTGTGACAGAAGGACAGCAGCAAGTCTAAAACAGAAGGTTTACGAGATGGTAGTGAGACCTGCTATGATGTGTGGCTTGGAGATAGTGGCACTGACAAAAAGACAGAAGGCAGAACTGAAGATGCTAAGATAAATTGGACAAAGGATGTTGAAGGTGGAGCTGCCAGACAGGAGGGAAAGAGAATAACCACAGAGGATTTCCATAATAGTTCAAAGCTACAACTTTCATGTAACATTAGGTAAGATTAGATTTACAGAAACACACAGTGAGAGTGTGTGAGGCTTCCAGTCTCAGCACAGCCAGAGCTCATTACAGGTGAATTTGGTTGCAAGAAACTGAGCTTTGTGTTTGCTGTGTAGATTTCTCCATCTGAAATTGATTTTCATGCCTCTTCTATGATACTTATGCACAATTTCCTGATATTTATCGCAGGCTACAGAAAACGTAGGCTGTCCACGTGAAGCAGACCCTGAGAAGGAATGGCTGGAGAAACTGTTTGATGAATGCGATGATGAATTCTGTGAAACCTTTGGAGTATATGATGGTAAATTCTAAACTTCACTGATGAATTTGAGTTTGACTCTCTCTGCTTGATGATAACGCTGCTGTATTTGTTTCACAGCTGATGATTTTCTTCCCGTTGATGATGACGAGGAAGACTTTGGGGACTGGGCGGATCGCATCCGGAAGGAATACTATGATAAAAAACACGCAGAGGCCCAGAGACTTGCAGCGTCATCTTCTGGGTGGAAAAGAAGCAAAACTAAACAAGAAAAAGAAGACGAAGAGCGAAGCCGCAAGGAGCTGCATAAGAGGCTGCAGAAGGAGCACGAGGAATATCTGGCTCGAGCAGCTCGTAAAGAGGAGGAGACTCGATGTGGCAAGAAGCGGCGCTACGATGAGAGGTGCGCGGCTACCTTTCAGGGTGGCTCCTCGGCAGATAGCACGAAGCTGAGCTTCAGTGACATCCCCTGGCCGACTCCGAGAGGTACGGTCCAGGAGATGATAGAGGTAATGCTGCACGGTGTGGACCGAAAGGACGTGCCCACGTTTCGTAAAGCCCTTCGGAAGCAGCAAGCGCTGTGGCATCCGGATAAATTCGCTCAGAGATGTGAAGCTCGGTTGGTGGAGAAAGACAAACAGCGGATCCTGGATACGGTCACAGCTCTGTCACAGGAGCTCAACAGATTGGCTCAGAGTCTGAGGACTTGAAAATCACAGCATGAACACGTCAGATATTATATGTGCTCTTCTGGAAATCTTGTGTGAAAAGACTCACCGTCGCCTGTACTAACACTACCAAACGGAGGGTGCAAGCAGCAGCTTTTAGCTTGCATGTGAATTAACTCTTCTGAATACAAGCAAAACTGCACTCAATTCATATCCTGCATTTATAAATGATCAGAAGTTGCAGTCATATGTATTGACTGATGAAAAAATCTCATATGGAAAAGAAATTTTAAAAGAATCACAGTAAATTTGTATATTTTATATGTACTGTTAGACTAAGTGACCCCTTTTCACAGTTTTCCATGCAACATAATTATAAGAATTATGCTTGAATGGTGTAAATATTATGGGTTTTTTTTTTCCATATGGGATATCACAGTGTCGTGCTGATGGAAAAGAAAAAGAAGATGGAAAATTTGGACCTTGTTTCATAAATAAAATGAGCGATCAGGAGTGTCCAGGAGACATCTCTACATAAGCTTTTGAGGAGTTCAAAGGTTGCACAGTCATGACATGTTGGTTTTTTTTTTTTTCTGCCCATTTCCTCAAAGAATAAACATAATATATTGATTTACCATAAGACAAAGTGTCTCAGAAGTTTTCCTGGGTCTTGTTCATTGTGTTTCTGCCTCGCTCTGAAGAGCACATGCAGCACTTTCTTTCTTTTCCTTTTCATAAATGGGCTGTTATTATACCCACATTGCACAAGCTGGGAGAGCACTAAATGCAGGCTTTCCTTTTTGGGGACAATAACTATCATTAGAAAATAACTGTACTGATGATGCTTATATCTACAAATATACAATACTGTGCAAAAGTCTTGAGTCACCCCTAATTTCTTCATATTTTGCTTCCATGGAGTCAGACTTTCTTGCCATTTTTAAAGTGGTCGTGTGCTGTAGTTCTCCAGGCTTTCTGAAATGCTTTTAGGTTTTTCGATGGACATTGAGCCAATTTTAAATTGTATCTTTAGGCAAAAGTACATCATTTGTTTCAATTTCTTTAACTGAATCTGTGAAAAATGTCAAAGATAAATTTTGACAGGCATAAAATAGTATTTTTCACCAACAAGGTGATTCCCAAAGACCTATCAGCAGGGCATGTGCAGTGTGTCCTCAAGAAAATCTGAGGGAATTGTACAAGTGGACGACAAAAGAAGTGGCAGGCCTAAAAACCATCTACAGCAGATGAACCGTATCTGACAGTCACTGTGGCGACCCCTTGGGAAACAAGGGAGCAGCAGAAAGCACCTTTCTTCTTCCTATCTGACAGCTATCTGTTTGGAAAACGGGCTTCTCTGCCTTAGAAGTGAAGCCCAAAGTGCTCCTCATGTATGAGAGTGTGTAGGGGCCAGAAGAAAGCCATGTAACTGTAACTGATTTGAAGAACAAAACTGATGTGTGAGTCCTGCGAGATTAAAACTCCTCATATGACTTTCTTGCTCTTTAAAAAAAATAAACATCACTCAGGTAACATTAGTGTCGAGTCATGTTGTGAGAACCTCATCGATGACGCGCCGTCTGCAGGTGATTGGCTGCATTCAAATCCGCTGTAATAAGTTACCAGAACTAAAACTCTATTTTAGAAACCTTAAATTAGCGCAACGCCCTCAAAACAAACCGAATGAAGGTTTTTCACACACAAAGACGGGCAGATGGTCGGTCGGCTTTCAGCGATGGAACCGAATAAGATGATGCGTTGGTTGCCAGGTTTGTGAGCTACCCCCCCCCCCTTTTTTTTTTAAGGAGACAAAGAGTGAAGGGATTTGTTTATGTCTTAAATTTATGTGGCTCATTTTGCTTCAAGAGGGGTTAAAATGTAAATAAAGTATTTTTTTTTTATCATTAATGCTGACAAAATTATATTGAATGATAAGAAGGGATTTTGTTGTATTTTTGTTATAGCTGTTTTGGCTCGGCAGCCTCCAGCGTGCTCATTTTATCGTCCTTTTGTTTGAATTTTTGAACTCATTAGTGCGCTTCATTGTGTTAAAACTAAACAATATTCAGATTAGCTGGAGACCTCCGTGCGCCTTAATTTCGTTATGCTTGCATAATGTTAATAACGTGTCGTGAATCTTGGATCTTGAATATGGTAAATGAATATAACAACCATTGCGGTGTATTTGTACTTGGACTGCTATCGATCAGATCTGACCTCTGAGGCAACTTCTTTTATGGGGGGTACGTTGATAAAATACGGATTATTTCAGAGGATGCGCCCGTTTCTGGCAACCCGGGGACGCAATCTGTGTCAATTGCCGGGCGACGTAGCGCGAATAAAGGCCGTAGCCTATTTCTGACTGTGGCTTATTTTTAACCGCCGAGGCCGCCTTTAGCCCCGTTTTTGCTGCATGGCGGGTTGATAATTTATCCTCTAGCTTGCCTACTGCTCGTTTCTATCCGCCCAGTGTTGTGTCGTTGCCGTTTTTTTGCGCTGTAATGACGACAGGTGTCCACGGTAAAGATTCCTCAGGATGACGCCTTTCTCCTCCGCGATCGCTCCGCGCAAAAGGTGCATCAGGGGGGTTTCTCCCTTTGTTTTACTGCTCTTTATTCAATAGATACCCGGCGACCCTGCAGAAAAGCAAACCGGCGCGACACTCGCATCCAGTATGAGGACAATTCCCCCCTTGTGAAAATCGTCATTGTTAATATGGATAAATAAATTAATCCTAGGGGCAAGTTAATTGGCTGATGGTTCATTTCGCTGATTTGTTGTGATGTCCTGTTTTCGTTTGTAGCAAAAGGCTCGTTGTCCGGGTTCCGTAGGCTACGGGGAGATTACGAGGCGGCGGAGGAGATCTGTCTGTGTGGCAGATAAAGATGGTGTTCAGGAGTGAGGAGATGTGCTTGGCGCAATTGTTTCTGCAGTCCGGCTCTGAATATGACTGCATTAGTGAGCTCGGGGAGCTGGGGCTGGTCGAGTTCCGAGATGTAAGTAGAGAAAAAACTCCAGTGTGTGAACGGAAGAACTCGGTCACCTGTTTAAAGAGTATTTGTATTTTCTAAACTGATTTGACCATGCCTCTCATTTTCTTTCTGATTATGCATGCATGTTTAAGGGAAGGGAGCAAGATGAAGCATCTATCTATCTATCTATCTATCTATCTATCTATCTATCTATCTATCTATCTATCTATCTATCTATCTATCTATCTATCTATCTATCTATCTATCTATCTATCTATCTATCTATCTATCTATCTATCTATCTATCTATCTATCTATCTATCTATCTATCTATCTATCTATCCACAGTGATTATTCCTGGCTTGCAAAGAGAAGGATACAATAACAATATTACAATCATTCAGATACTATTAAAACATCACCATAGTGAACCTTAATATGTTATTGTGCATGATGCAATAACTTGCATCAATCTGACTTGTAATGCTCCTCTTGTTTCAGCTCAACCCGAGTGTCAGCTCATTCCAGCGGCGCTTCGTCAGCGAAATCAAGAGATGTGAGGAGATGGAGAGAATTCTGGGTAAGAAGAGAGGGCACCTGGGATGCGTGTACATACTGAGCATACACCTGCACAATTAATTACTCTGGTAGTTAGAAAGTCATGGTTGACTGTGCTTTGTACAAGTTTGCCCACAGAGATTTAGGCTTCACTGCTTGTTCTGATCCTTAAGTAGTAATTAATATGAAAAACAAACAATCTGCAATTTGTGTGCCCAGGCTACCTTCTGAGGGAGATCCAGAAGGCTAAAATAGCCATTCCAGAGGAGGATGAGAGTCCTCTTGCTCCTCCCCCCAGACAGGTCCTGGAGATTATGGTAAGTATGCAAAGTGGGGTTGATGGAGAATTTACATTCATTTTAATACCCTGTTTGGTGATATCGAGAAAGTAACCTTCAAATGCATTTACATGTGCGGTAAAAAGATTTCCTACAGGCTTTGATTTTATTGTAATTTTCCACTTCTAAACACTACATTGTGATGTTTTGCAGCGAACCATGGCTAACAGACTGAGAATATGAAATTTACTGTGGCAGGAGGCTTGAGGTCATGATGACAATGGCTCAATTGATGGAGAGGAGCCGGAACTCCTTTCCTTTTATTATATAGAAATGATTGAAAACTATAATGAATTAATTACACTGGAACACACACACACACACACACACACATATATATATATATATATATATATATATATATATATATATATATATATATATATATCAAGAAGACTTTATTGTCATATATATGTAAACATATAATGAAAACATATAATGAAATTTATAGATAGATAGATAGATAGATAGATAGATAGATAGATAGATAGATAGATAGATAGATAGATAGATAGATAGATAGATAGATAGATAGATAGATAGATAGATAGATAGATAGAGATATATTAAAGTAGATAGCATTAGCTTTGCGGTGCACAAAGTGTCACAATTTAAAAAAAAAAAAAACTCTAACCATGACCTGGTTACTCAAAAATCCACAAACCTTGTTGTGAGCCGTTTCATGGTGTAACTACTTTCTTTCTACTAAAATGCACTCAAGGCATGTAGCCATTACTTGAAGCCTTCTAACTCAACAGCAGGCCAGGATTGTCTATAATGACAGACAGTCAAATATGGGTCACTCTTTCTCACAGTTACAAGCACGAGCCTCTTGTCGCTGCTAGATGGATGCTTCCTTCTGCACGGTGACATGGTTGCCAGGCGTAGTTTGTTAGAGAGAAAATTAAAAATAAACTGCTCAGAATAAAGTTTGTGGATTTATTTATTTATTTTTGATTTTTTTGGGAGTAACTGTGTGATTTAGATTTTTGGCGTGAACTGTCCCTTTAAGCTCATGTTCATTCTGATGTTCAGGAGCAGCTTCAGAGGCTGGAGATGGAGCTGAGCGAGGTGGCGAAGAACAAAGAGAAGCTTCAGAGGAACCTCCTCGAGCTCACCGAATACACACACATGCTGAAGATCACACGGACCTTCATACACAGCCGCTCCAGAGTGAGTGTGTTTCTGTCTCCGTGCTCGTTTCCTACATCAGTGTCACGCACTGCCTTTCCCAGTCCCGGTCTGTTTGCTCCTTCGCTGTGATGCCTCCCCTCACCTCCCCGGCAGCATCTTGTTTTCTTGTCGCTGACATGTTTTATTTCCCTCAGTGACAGAGCTGGAACTAATGCTGACTTTAATTAATAACACGGTCACAGTGCAGCTGTTACCAACACCACCTGACTCATCCGGGGTTGTGAGACAGGCAGCTGTGAGAGTAAACATTACAGTCCAGCGTGTGAACATTACATCAGCTTTTATGTGCTAGACATATGCGAGGAGTGGTCGATGGAAGCTGTCATAAATGAAACATGTTCCTTTTTATAATTAGCATGAGGCTCTTGGTCCCCAGTATGAAGAGTTCCCCACTATGGAGACGGACTCGGTCACTGGATCCACTGGCATGCAAAGGCTCGGAGCCAAGCTCGGGTGAGCGCCATTATAAATAATTTACAGCTTCTTTATCAGATGTCATAAAGTGCTTCCACATAAAAATAAAACCTGACGTCTCCTGGGTGTAGGTTTGTTTCCGGTCTAATTCAGCGGGTCAAGGTTGAGGCCTTCGAAAGGATGTTGTGGAGAGTGTGTAAGGGTTACACCATCCTCAGCTACGCAGAAGTGGACGAGAACCTCACAGATCTTGACACTGTAAGTCAAACCGAGTTTAGTGCTGTGAGTAAATCCAGTGGAGTTAAGCGACATGCCTCATAGGCATCAGCTACGGATGAGTACTGTAGTAATAACGTGTGTGAACTGTGCTGTTTCAGGGTGAGATCAGCAAAAGTGTTGTGTTTCTCATCTCTTTCTGGGGAGACCAAATTGGACAGAAAGTGCAAAAAATCTGCGATTGGTAAGAATTACACCGCTTTACCTATTTTTAATACTTAATACATTCGCCATCATTATCAGCCTAGAGATTTGTTTTTGTTTCCCTCAGTTACCACTGCCACCTTTATCCACACCCAGAGAATGATGAGGAGCGAGCTGATGTGTTGGACAGCTTAAGGACACGCATCCAAGACCTTAACAATGTAGGACCGAAGGCCTTTGTTATCAACGCAAATTCAAAGTGAGCTTGTAGTAACTGCTGTTTCCTGCAGGTGCTTCATCGCACCGAGGACTACCTGAGGCAGGTTTTGCAGAAGGCCTCAGAGTCGGTGTATACCTGGGTGGTGCAGGTGAAAAAGATGAAGGCCATCTATCATATCCTCAACCTCTGCAGCTTTGACGTCACCAACAAGTGTCTGATTGCCGAGGTTTGGTGTCCTGTCGCTGACCTCGCAAACCTGAGGGGGGCGTTAGAAGAAGGCTCGGTGAGTATAATGTACTGAGCTTAAAAGTTGAACATTTATTGCTGTTATTCAAACAAAATTAAGATTTTTTTTTTCCCCCAGTTTTCCCTTATGGGTAACATTTAAACACAACATTATAAGTTAGAAATCTGAATCATAGTTTGTAACTGGACTCCATGTCCTTACAGTGTTTTGGTGGCTGTATTTTGAATCAGTTTTCTTTATTCTATTGTTAGTGTTCAAACAATGAAACAGCTACATGTGTCTTTAAATTTATCCTGGTTCCATTTGACTCCTGTAGTATTTTAAGGTCACAGGTAGCCTTTATTAACTTTTGATATACTTTTGATACCCCAATTCCAAAAAGTTGGGATGCTGTACAACATGTAAATAAAAGCAGAATGCAATGATTAGCAAATCTGATGAACCCGTATTTTATTCACAATAAGCAAAGGGGTTTGCAACAAAATATTAAGTCTTATTCACTTTAATCTATTTTAAGCTTATTTGTATTTACTGAGTTGCAATTTAGCCACCAGAGCAGGCTTTCAAACATCAATATTACATATATGGAAGCAAGAATACAGTTTGCAGTGAGTATCCATCATTGTAGCAAACTGTAGGTCTGATTTTAATTCTCATTGTCTCTCATTGCTGGCCTTTTGGATGACTCCCGGTGTGACCAGTTTCATATTTTTTTCAGCTGTCGTGTTTTTCCAGGTGTTTGCTGCCATAGGCACTTGTATTCTGGTGCTATTCCTCCTGCTTTATGCAGCTTATTTGGTTGCTTTCATATAAACTGTCTTACCTCAAAAAAAAAATGCGCTTGTGATTATCTGAATATAATATGAAGTGCCAGAAAGGTTTACAATGCCGCAGGTCTGTAAAATGCTGTCTGTTATCATCAGAGAAAAGGTGATGCCACTGTACCGTCCTTTGTGAATCGCATCCCAAGCACTGACACTCCGCCTACCCTGCTAAGGTCCAACAAGTTTACAGCTGGTTTTCAGAGCATTGTGGAGGCTTATGGGGTGGGGGACTATCGCGAGGTAAGCCCAGGTAAGAAGTCGTACTGTGTTTTGCGAGTAAAAGGAAAGCATCCCTTTGTTTGCCTCGCAGAAGTTCATAATAAATACACTCGTCGTGTTTCCCTCACTGTCAGCTCCCTACACCATCATCACGTTCCCATTTCTGTTCGCCGTGATGTTTGGTGACCTCGGCCACGGGATGGTAATGGGCCTTTTTGCCTTGTGGATGGTGCTGATGGAAAAAAAGCAGAAGAAGAAACGTTCCAGTAATGAGGTGGGTATGAGCTGTTACTATCATCTATAATGCAGAGCTGGATTATCGCAAGTCATTTAAAACATATCATTTGGATTGCTCTCAGATATGGGCTACTTTCTTCAACGGTCGCTACATCATCCTGATGATGGGGCTTTTTTCTGTCTACACCGGGCTCATTTACAACGACTGCTTCTCCAAGTCTCTTAATATATTTGGCTCTGGCTGGAGTGTCAAGGCTATGTTCGCAAATCAGCAGTGGACGTGAGTTATAAGTACAAATGCACACACTTATAAAGCATAATTTTTATTGATTGTTTGCAGGTCTTTCATTTATTTCTAATTTTTTCTTTTTTTTTACACCGTAGAAACAAAACGCTCCAAACAAATGCTTTGCTCACGTTAGACCCTAATGTCAGTGGTGTTTTTAATGGGCCGTATCCATTCGGCATCGATCCTGTGAGTAAATGCACTCAGATGTCATAGACTGTTGGCTCTTTCTTCTGCCATTTTCACTGAGATGCTTTTTAATATTCCATCAGATATGGAACCTGGCAGTGAACCGTCTGTCCTTCCTCAACTCTTATAAGATGAAGATGTCCGTTGTCATCGGGGTCATTCACATGAGCTTCGGAGTGGTGCTGAGTGTCTTCAACCACTTGTAAGTGACTCCAGAAATTGTTTTTGCTTATGTGCTTACAACATGGGCATCAGTTAATGACAGGCAGTCAATGTGAATTTGAGAGTTTATGATAGATTTGCACTCACTGGAAATTTTATTAGGTTTATCGGGTATTTCATTAGGACATGGTCAGAATCAGTTCTCAGGCAGGCTTTGATATTGCTTAGTTGGTACTAAGGGATCCAAAGGGTGTGCCAAGAAAATATCCCCCACACCAATACTCCGCCACCACCAGCCTGAACTGTTATTACAAGGCAGGATGGGTCCTTGCTTTCATGTTGCTTTCAGTTCTGACTCTACCATCTAAATATTGCAGCAGAAAATGAGACCAGGCAACATTTGTCCAGTCTCCTGTTTTCCAGTTTTGGAGAGCTTATGTGAATTGTAGCTTGGTTCCAGTTCTTAGCTGACAGGAGTGGCACCCGCTGTGGTCCTCTGCTGATGAAGCCCTTCTGCTGCAAGGTTCAATGTGTTGGGCATTCAGAGATGTTCAACCCTTGTTGTCACAAGTGGTTATTTTAGTTACTGTTGCCTTCCTATCAGCTCAAAGCAGTCCCTGCCATTCTTCTCTGGCATCAACAAGGCATTTTCAGCCAGTGACGTACTGCTAACTGGATCGTTTCCCTTTTTGGACCGTTCTCTGTAAAGCCTAGAGATGGTCATGTGGGAAAATCCCAGCAGATCAGCAGTTTCTGAAGTGCTACATTCAAAGTCACTTAAATCACTTTTCTTTCCCATTCTGATGCTGTTGCTGCCATGTGATTGGCTGATTAAAATTTTACAAGCAGTTGAGTGAAGTGAGTGTACATCAGTTTTCTGTGTATTGTGATTGGCTTTTACACATGTATATAAGCAACGTATTAACACCTGCCCCGTAGGTTACATAGACTAACCAGAAGTAATGGCTCTATTGAATGAAAATAAACTCAAATTAACTTTTTGACTCTGTTGACATTGGAAATTTCCATTAACCTCTAATGAATGGTAGCTTGAGTAAATAAAAACACAAAAAACAAGCTACTGGTAGCAACTGTTTGAAAATGGAGTGCCAAACAAAATTAAAGGATGTTTTTGGTGATGATTGATTTTTTTTTTTTTATAGTCAGTTGTGTTGGTGTGACCTGCTGCCAGGTCAGAACTCTGCAGGAAGACAGTGGCCCCCAAGCATGCCAAGTTAACTAAAGCCTAGACCTTGGAATGATACCTGGAATTCCTTTACTTCAGCACCTCCTCAGTTGCTGGATTTGCATCCCAATGAAAATTTTTGAGATTTGGGATTTAAAGTGGTGGCAGCTCAGAAACCAAAGAATATCACTAAACCTTAGAATACGATAATCCATCAATACAGATGCTTTATTGAGCAGTTTTGGCATTACTGCATTGCATCAGGGCATGTGTGCCTGACACAGTGACATATACAGCTTTCCTGTTAATGTCTTATCACTCAAAAGCTTTGCCTGCCTTACTTTGCTATTCTGTACCTTTTTTCTCCTTCAGGCATTTCCGACAGAAGTTCAACATCTATCTGCTTTTCCTTCCTGAGCTGCTCTTCCTGCTTTGTCTCTTTGGCTACCTGGTTTTCATGATTTTTTACAAGTGGTTGATGTTTGATGCACGTGACTCCAGCCAGGCGCCCAGCATCCTCATCCACTTCATCAACATGTTCATCATGCAGGCGAAGGATATCACTCCTCTATACCCAGGCCAGGTATGTGTTGATGACGTCACCTGGAATAGAATCTGGTGTATTCTGGTGTATACTCTTTAAAGCCCGAGCTCAAGGGTGCTACCTTCCTTCCACAGATCGGCCTACAAATTTTCCTAGTTGTGATAGCAATGCTGTCAGTTCCTGTGCTGCTGTTAGGGAAACCTCTGTACTTGTATTGGCTGTACCGTGGAGGCAAAGGCCTGCGCAGACGCAGAGTAAGTCTGCTCCAAAATACTGCAGACTGTCATCTTGGTTCATTTGTCAGTGCCTAAAAATAGTATTTGTTGCCACACCTCAGGGGTACGAGAGGGTGAGGCGTGTAAGCGAGGACGACGGTTCCGCAGCACCATCCTATGACGATGATGATGAAGAGGAGGGGATTGATGAAGTGACCAGCAGAGAAGCTCTTCCCAAAGAGGTCGGAGAAACATGACGTCTTACATTAAACGATCTGTCAGTTTAACTGTGATTCAGTGTGTGCATGTCTTTTTTTTTTTTTTAATCCATGAAATTGCTACAAGTATTTGTGGCATTTTGAGTTGTATTCAATATTAGAAAAGAGAAAGTAGAGCAGCAGAACAGGGTCAGCAGTGGAGCTAATTCAGTACCAGCATTACAGCATGCTGCATTAAAACAGGGGAGACAGATCATCTGAACTTTTTTAACAGTTTGAATCTATTAACTGGCTGTAGCTCAGTAGGTAGAGCAGGTCACCTACTGATCGGAAGGTCAGCGGTTCGAATCCTGGCTACTCTAGGCTACATGCCAATGTATCCTTGGGCAAGATACTTAACCCCAAGTTGCTCTCCGACCGTTCTGTCGGAGTATGTATGCGTGTGAATGTTAGTTAATTAAAAGCACTTAGCTTCGTAAAAATGGAAGTGCTTGTATGAATGGGAGTGCATGGGTGAATGCAAACAGGTTGTATAAGCGCTTTGAGTGCTCATACTGAGTAGAAAAGCGCTATATAAGAACTAGTCCATTTACCATTAATAACATTTTATACATAATCTGAACTGTTTTGCAGTTTGACTTTGCAGATGTGCTGCTGCACCAGGCCATTCACACCATAGAGTACTGTCTGGGCTGCATTTCCAACACTGCGTCCTACCTGCGTCTCTGGGCACTCAGCCTGGCTCATGCCCGTAAGTGCAGTCAGGTTAAGCAGTGTTCCCCGTGCTACCTGTCCCTCCTTTGTTTCTCCTTACTTTGCATTTCTTGACATGTGATAGACCTTCATTTTGGTAAGTCTCTTCTGTTGTGTGCTGTTTTTGTTGTTTTTAGAGCTGTCAGAGGTGTTGTGGGACATGGTGATGCGCCTGGGTTTCAGGATCACCACAAAAGTTGGGGTAGTGTTTTTGGTCCCTGTGTTCGGCCTCTTCGCCACGCTTACCGTTTCTATCCTGCTTGTCATGGAAGGCTTATCAGCTTTCCTCCATGCTCTTCGACTTCACTGGTGAGGCTTTTTATACGGACAGTCAAATTGCCAAAACAAGCCCCATAGCCATGCAGTGCATTTTTGTAAACATTCGTGAAAGAATGAGTCATTCTAAAGAGCTCACTGAATTCAAACGTGGTATTGTAACAGGATGCCACCGTTGCAGCGAGACAATTTGTGAAACTTCTTCCCTCCTAGATATTCCACGATCAAATTTAAGTGGTATTACTGCAAAGTGGAAGCGTATAGGAACCATAGCAACCCATAAAGTTACAGAAAGGGGTGGCCAGGTGCTGAGGTACATAGTGTGTAAAAGTCATCAACGCTCTGCTGACTCAGTAACTGCAGCGTTCCAAACCTCCTCTGGCATTAACATCAGCACAAAAACTGTGCACCAGGAGCTTCATGGCATGCATGGCCAAGCAGCTCCTGCAGGTGTAATATGTTGGCCGGTACTTTGGTCCATATAATCTGTGTAGCGTGATCAACACCCCACACCGCAGCATTCATGGACTATATATACACAGCATAGCTATATTTCGGTGCCAATTCCTAAAAACTGGGCCTTTAAAATACATAACATTTAATGCTTAACACTTTTTCTTAACAGAAATGGCTGTTTCCTCAAATGAGTTTTAATATTACGTGTAAGAGCAGCTTAGAGGTATCACTGGATTCTATTTGTGTTCCTGAGCTGGAAACTCAAATGAGCCTGATTATGTAGGCTTTATGATGAGTTTATGATCAACACGGTTATGAAATAATCATTGTCTAACATATTTAATCTCTTGCTCATTTGTAAATCATTATAAGAGACTTGGTTGATGGTTGTGACCAAGAGTTGACATATTAACTAACATGTGAAGCTCACATATCTTCACTGTAAAGCAGCAATAAAGTTAAGTGATACAATCATGTCTGTTATTTAACTATTAAATGAGAGCATCAGTTATTGTAATATTGAGTTATTTAGTCTGCCTTTGTTAAAGTGGTCTCCCTTGCTTTGCCGTTTGATCTCAGGGTGGAGTTTCAGAACAAATTCTACCACGGGACCGGCGTCAAGTTCGTGCCCTTCGACTTCTCCCTCCTGCCCTCCGTTTTTGAGCAAGACGGCTTGCTTTAAAACCCGTGAAGTATCGGATACGACTGGAAATGGACTTTACAGTCGGGAAGGTTGCTGGAAGTTGGAACAATTCACACTGTGATAAACAAACCTTCAAGACAATTGATTTGAAACTCATTCTTGTAGCAGCGTTTTTCACCACGACGATTTTTAAATGTTATCGGCTGTGCTGACTGCCTTACTACTGTACCCAGCAAACCTCTGAGAATACAGAGGTTCACGGTCTTCGTTCTGTTATTTGGGTTTTGTAGGTGAAACATTGCTCAGCACTGCTCATCGCACCAGTTGGGTGGATTTAAATATTTAATTGACACTGTGCTGTGTAAACTGGTTTTGCATTATTTACAACATGGTATTTAAACAGTTAATACAGTGCAATGTAAGATTTCAAATGTTACAGCAGCGTCTAAAAACCATATCAAGCATCCTGATGTAGTGCCATAGAGATTTATTTCTGATGACAATATCTGGTGATGGGATGCCTTTGGTTTTTTGTTTTAAATCTCAAAATGAAAGAAAAAACTTTTAGGCAGTAAATTTAATGACAGATTCAACCGTCGCAACTCCTTTTTTGTGAGGCATATTGTCAGAAAGCACTTTGCAGAAATGATTGTACAAATTTAAAGTTTTCACTGATGACTGTGATGATGCCAAATGAAAATAATCAATTGTTTGCTGTTTGCTTATTTACTTATTAATGCATTTATTTAAATGTAAGCTCCCCTATAATCTATAGAAGAATACTGAAATACTACAGAAAAAGAAAAAGCCTTAGGTCTTTCTTTCTTTGATGATACCGCTTATTGCATTTGTTAATGATGATTAATCATGGTATTTATTTAAATTATTGTCTGTTTTGATGTGTTAAATAAAGGTTTCAAGAAATGCAAGCAAAAAAAAAGCATTTGTTGCGATTTCACTGGCTCCAGGATGCATACATGTTTTTGAGATGTTTAAAGTTTATGTAGAATTGCTACACTGACAGTAGATTACACTAAACCTGCTTCACATTATTGTTACATGTGATATTTCCACAGTTTCCACAATGTTTCACTGTTGACAGACTGATGAGAGTCAAAATCTGAAATAATAGTAATTAATAGGTTGTTTCCATGTAATGTGTAATGCTTATTGGAAACAGAAGATCTTGACTGTGCTGAGCGTAAAATGCAGCTTATGAAAATTAAGGCTATCAAACCACACAGCATATAAAATTTACTGTTAGCTGCCACCATAGGCTGAGTTTTATTTTTAATGAAATACTTTCTATATGTGCAGTAATAAGTCAAGCATGTATGTATGTATTCTTATGTAAAATGTCACTGTGTGGTATATTAAACTAAAGAAATGCTCATACTACAAAAAAATAGCTATAAATATCAACACTTGTTCTTTTTAACACAAATATCTAATCTGTGACATCACAGCAACCCACTGCATTTAGGGCCTGATGAAGGTCATCTTCATCAACATCTCTGAATGTACATGCTGAACCTCGAAGCAGCAGCTACAGCAGCTACAGCAGCAGCAGAAAACCACACCAGGTGCCTCTCATCTAAGAACAGGAAACTGAGGCTACAATTAACATGGGCTCACCAAAAGTGGACAAAAGAAGATTGGAAAAGCATTGCCTGGTCTGATGAGCCTTGATTTCTGCAGTCACATTCAGATAGTAGGGTTAGAATTTGGCGTAAATATGAAAGTGTTGTTATTAGTCTAGTGCAGGAGACTCAGGCACAGACTGAGGAAAAGTTCAGAAGTTTATTTACACCAAAGAAAAGCAGAACGTCTTGGACAGAAACAGTCTTTCCAGCTGAGGCCCAGGTTCCAGGCTGAACAAACTCCAAGGGGAATCCACCCCACAAAGGGAAAGCACTCTCACTCATGATTCCTGTGCAGAAGAGAACAGACTTAGGCAAAGGCAGACACTGGAGAAGGTAAAAATCATAAAACAAGCTCAACACTTACTGTGGGTGACTTAACAATCCAGCACCACTGAAGGCCTTCCAGCTTCTTAAATAGTGCTTCAGCAATCAGACAATTACCAGCAGGTGATTGGGTCAGAAGGGCGGGACAGTAGTAGAGCCCGCCCCCTGAAACACAAGGTGAGGTTATCCCAAAAACGCACACAATAGAGAGAGAGCAGAGAAAAGAAAGAAAGGGCGAGTCAGCGCAGGAGGACAGAGGACCGTGACAGAAAGCATGGAGCCATCCTGCCTTGTACCAAGAAGCGGCTACGGGGTGTATATTTAATTAAGAAGCAAATACAAGAAGTGCCACAAAACAGAATTTGTTCCAAGAGCGAATACCTTCATTTTTTTTTTTTAAATAATTTAATTTTTTTAACCTCCTAAGTAGGATTACGATTTTACTTAAGTAAAGGGTTTAAATATGTTTGCAGCACGGTTATTCTGTAAGAGGACCCAAAATGCAGGACACCACGAGGCAAACTAAATGTCCAAAAATCCAGATCTTTAATCCAAAACAGGCAGCGGTCATACACAGGGAATCACTCAGTGTGGCAAACAATCCAAATGAGGAGCCGGAAACAGGCAAATTATGAGAAATAACCACGAGGAAATCATGCAAAAAGCAGGAGATGATCTGGCAGCAGGGGAAGAAAGTGTGAGCATATGAAAACAAGTGAGATCCCTATCAGCTGATTGGGAACCTGCGTGCGGAGGGGACACCTCACAAAGGACAGAAAATACTTTTTTAAAAGACAGGAAGCAAAACTGACCACAGGGTAAAGAATAGAAGAGAAACACAACTACATGACACCCTGGATATAAAGCAATGGGACTGCACATGATCCTGAAAACCATGAAAAAAAAAACAAACACTGACAGGCACCAAAAGAAGCAACGGTGTCCTCTTTCGGCGTGACGCTCACGGTGCATCTGAGTGGCCCTGGAGGAAGTAATAATTTAATTCTTGCTGCTAAAACTTCAAACTCTGGTCTCATAACCCCGACATCAATTTCTAAATGATTTATGCACACCGTGCGGATTAAATCTGATTTGGTGGTTTTGCAGTGATTTTCTGCAGAGACGTAGAAATATGCCATATGCCACACACGCACGCACGCGCGCGCACACAAACCCGCATCCATATGCCACAATCCTGCGATGAGGGCGTCATCACCCCCACCCACCCCAACTCCACCCCGTTCACATCATCCGCCTCTGTCCCTGCACGCAGTTAAAGTGCAACCTCTGAGTAGTTTCATGCAATGATATGCTTTGTTGTTCCGTCCTGGGCTAAAGCGTCCGACATTTTTAAAGTGTCTCGGGGTGGAGGGGGACACAGACACAGCCTCGCCACCACACAGCTGCGAGCAGGCAGTAGCTTAAGCGGAGGGCGCAGTGTTGCAGTGCAATAATCTGGCTCACTCGCAGCTAGCTTATCGGTGCAGCTGTTGACTGGCAGCAAGTCCACTGAAACTGCGCCCACTCTCCTCCGTCCATCCCGCCGGAGGAACGGCCAAGAGGGGCAAATGAACGAGCTGGTGAAGAGTTTACCCTCCCCGACTCTGCCCGGGCTGCACCTCCCGTGTGTGGATGCCCACAAAGGCTGGCTCTTTAAATGGACCAACTACCTAAAGGGCTACCAGAGGCGGTGGTTCGTCCTCAGTAACGGCCTGCTGTCCTACTACAGGTGACGGTGTTTTATTCTGTTTATTTCCGATTTATTATGATTAAAGTTGTTAGCAGAGGTGATGGTGATAAAACAAAACAAAAAAATTTTAACAGGAAATCAAACTTTTTTTTAACCTCATCTGGAGGGAGTGCCCTGAATGGTGCCAGTTTAGCAACAGTAACCTAAATAAATAAAGTCATAACTCTAATAAGACCTGTGAACAATATTAACATTTAAACTATCTAAGGTTACATATGGTGTCCAACCGTATGTATCCCATGCGAATTTATATATAAAAAATACATATATATAATATACAGTCTCACTATCTTTCTATGATAGATAGCCAGATAGATAATTATTCATTTATTACACACACACACACACACATGCACACACACACACAGACATATATGTATGTATGTATACATGCATACATATATGCATACACATATATGTATGCATGTATGTGTGTATATGACCTGTGAACTATATGAGAGGAAGAGGGATAGGGATGCTATATTAAATTATATATAGTCTCTCTCTCTCTCTCTCCATAGATAGATAGATAGACTGTGCATGCAATCCTGCAAGATGAAGGTCTCATTGTTAACCTACAGCACATACTGTCCAGAGTCTTCCATCATTTAAACTTGTTTGGCTTGGCAGACTTATTGTGATGCTACTTAAACAGGAAGCTGCACTAAAATCAGTCAGAAATGGAGTTGGCCCATTTAGTAAATGGGGCACATCAGCGTGGTGCATTCTTTCTTTCTTTTTCTTTTTTCTGCTGTCACATGCTGCTATTATACCCCTCAGGACTCAGGCTGAGATGGCACACACTTGCCGTGGTACAATTCCCCTGGCGACGGCGCACATCGAGGTGGGTGACACCTGCCACTTGGTGTTAACCAGTGGAGGCCGGAGCTACCACCTGAAGGCCACCTCGGAGGGAGAGTGTCAGAAATGGGTGTCAGCACTGCAACAGGCCAAATCCAATGCCACTCTCTTGATGCATCACTCAGGTGAGCTAGTTGTTTTATACTCTTAGCGAGTCGTGTTTCAGACAGTATATTCTAGTGTAGTGTTAGTGTGACTGTTCTGTCACAGTGCTTTTCTTCCCTTTATAACAGTCAGTGTAATTTATTTCAGTTTGACGCTTCTTTAAACGAGACACCCACTGAGTGTCCCAGAATTTGCACTTTAAAGGAGCAGCATGGTTCACCTGAGAAAGTCTGAGGCAGTCAAACTAATTTTAGCCGTCGCCTGAATGCATGCTCAAACAACCAAGACCCATTTTTCTAAATGCATATTGTATTTTTGTCGTCTTCAGTGTTATGTAAACAAAAAGACACAAGGTGGCAGTGTTATTCAGGATGTTCTTATGAGAACAGTCTGTCAGGGCCAAGGGTGTGCTTAAAGGCAAAAAAGAAGACGCTGTCTTTAATCTTGTCATATTAAATTACATCTTGCATCAGCTATCATCCTTGTAACACTCACTTTATTTTCACCTTGAGACAATATAGCATGATATTAGATGTAATATTTAAATGAAGAAGACGCTTTCTATCCAGCATCAAATGAACCAGGAGCAAAGATGTGGGGAGGGGTTTTTTTTTTTCCCCCTCTCTCTCTCTCTCTTACACGAATGTGCAG
Organism: Archocentrus centrarchus; assembly: GCF_007364275.1. Classification (NCBI taxonomy): domain Eukaryota; kingdom Metazoa; phylum Chordata; class Actinopteri; order Cichliformes; family Cichlidae; genus Archocentrus; species Archocentrus centrarchus. The sequence continues at coordinate 9,930,089 of NC_044357.1, read as the reverse complement.
AATCGCACATGCAGTTACCACCACCTCCCCACCCTGTCTCCTCTCTCCCTCCCTGTCTCCTTCACTATGACGACAGTGAGTGCTGAATGAAATGACCTTCCTGTAGACTCCTCCTCCCCTTCTGATTGCAGGAGGGGTAAGAAAAAAAAAGAGAGAGCAGGAGGGTGTGAGCATTTTCATTGAAAATATTTTCCACTATACACTCTGTGGACATTAGGAAGACAGCCTTTTCAGTGAGTGTCACCTTGTAAGTAGCCTGCTCATTATTTTACTCGTGGCAGGATCAGTGAGACAGACGCTGTGCGCTTGCTTGCATGCTTTTCTTGCATCTGTGTAATTAGTAATTGTAGCTGAATGTGTTTGTTTATGGAGTTCACTAAGTTGGGCAGGTTCTTCTGGTAAGTGCACATGCACAGGAATTTCTAAAGTGGCAGCAGAGCAGCCATTTACGGTCCCAGTTGATTTGACTTTTAAATAAAGCTGCTAAAGAAATCCTTACTTCAAAGGTCTGCAACGCCCCAGAATGTTGTGTGAAATGTTTGAACTGGGAACGTGTCACTGACCATGTTAGTGTGAGGAGATCATGACTGATGTGTGAGATGTTTATGCTGTATCTCCCAGTACGTAAAATACTAGTTAAAATATAGAGATGAGCTCATTTACATTATTTTACACATTTTAAGACAGTTTCTTTTTTTCAGAAATTGCCTTAAAAGTGCTGCTGCTGTATGTTTCCAGTTAATATTGTTCATCATAGATTTATAATCCATTTAGTACCGTTATGTAAGGTTCGCACAGGTTTTATAGGCTGTAACTGATGTGTTTTTATGCATGTGCAAGAAGAGACACAATGCCTTGTGTGTTTTGGTGTAATGTGTGATGTGATTATAGATTATCACTGAGTGAGCTTTTTTCTTCTGGGCTTATTAGTGGGGCAAAGTAATCGGCTAAAAGGTGGACTAGGACAGCCTCTGTCTATCTTGTAATATCTGTCGCACATCACTACAAGCTTCTGGCTCCTCTAAAATATGTATAGATATGTATGCTGTGAAAAGATAATGTTCCCAGCTGGTGTTAAAGACAAGATGAAAGTGTGAGAATGAATCCAAATAGACCATCCCAGAGCCAGCTTATAGCACATACAGTCAGACTTTAAATGCTTTGTCCATATTGAGGAAGCTTACAGTGCATCCCCTGATTTTTAACTCTCTCCTCCCACACTGTGTCCATATTGGTGCTCCCGCTATCACCTGTGGGTGTTTTCTTCATTTTTTTATGATTCAACGATGAGTCACCAATTGGTCTTGGACTCCCCAGAGTTCTGTGTGGAAAAGAACCCATCAGTGCACAGACTAGACCAGTATGCCTGTGCCCTACATGTATACTGTTATTCTATGGATGAGCACTTCCATATATAAACACGCTGGATGGCAGATGGCCTCAGATCGCAGATTCATGATTTCTTAACACCTTGAGTTCCAAAGTGAGATTATTCTATCTCTCTCTATATATATGTGGGTCATGAAACCATTACAGATGCCTGAAGGATTTTTTCACTCTCTCATTTTTAATCTTCTCCTCCAGAGACGTTGTTAATCCACTTTGCCCTGATTGTTTTCATTTCTTTGCCCCTTTAGAGTGGAGCAGTTTATCCCCCCCCCCCCCCCCCCCCCCCCCCCCCCCCCCCCCCCCTGCATAGGCAAGGCTTTCTTTCAGCACAGCAGGAAGATTTTGACCTAGAAAAGTTTCATCGCATAGGAGGGAGGCAGTTACGTGAATTTAAAGCTGGTTTATTTGTATTTGCATTTATTGCCACCTATAAATGTCTGTCTCTTTTTTATACTGCACAAAAACCTTTAATAGAGCAATGTTTGTTTCCAACCTGCAGAATTGTTAGCAGGTGCATTATAAATGAATATCCCAAAGTGTGTCGGGCTGAAAACTACAGTTCCCATTCAATGAGCATCTGTAGAAAGAAGACGAGTGAGTGAGAGTAGATACAGAAACTGTTACACCTAACTTTCTGTGAGTACAAAGGGGACTGTAAGCGAGATAGTTTAAGGTTTTAAGTAAAGTAATTTCTTTATGATGCCTTGTAATTAGTCAGGTCTCCCAGCACTCCACCAATAAGTCCAAAGACTGATGGTTTGGCTCACGCTGGCAAAGGGGTAGAGAGAGAGAAATAGAGAGGGGGAGACAGAGGAGAAGAGGGTAGTGCGTCATCTTTTTTTTTTCTCCTTCTTCCTCTAAAAATAGCATTGCCTCCTGATTGCACAGGCCTACGTTTCCAGGGCAACAGTGTTCATTCACAGCTTTCCAGTGTTGTAGAGGACGGCTTGTGGTGGATCAGGGTGTGAAGTGTTATTATCTTCCTCTAGCCAGTCCCCCATTAATACTCTCTCAGCTTGTCTCGATCTAAATTTTAAATGTATTTCACAATCTGCCTTTACCTCCCCATGTGCTGTTCACTACAGTATCACATCACATCACAAACACCCACACTGTTTACATGTAATAACCTGTAATGACACACTTGCATCTTTTTTGGGGAAATTACTAAAATTATGTATTGGCTCTGTTTTTGCATGTGTGTGTGTGTGTTTGAAGATGACTCGGGAGATGAAGCCCCTGTACATCAGGAAGATCGTACTCTAACCCAAGGGGTGCTTAAGACTCTGGCCAGCAAGCTAGATGACCTGAGCACCTGTAATGAGCTGATAGGAAAGCATGGTGCAGCTCTCCAGCGCTCCCTCAGCGAACTCGAGGACCTGCGCGCGTCCACTGACAGCACAGACAAAGTGAAAGCTGTTAACGAGCGAGCCACCCTCTTCCGCATCACCTCCAATGCTATGATCAATGTGAGCCATTCAGTTCTCAGGCGGTATATAGCCACTCTAATGGGAGACTGCAAACATCCTTAACAAGGGGAATGGAGGGTGAGGGCGCTGCCGGCAATCCTTTAATGTGTGTTGTGTTCACACCTCAGGCTTGTCGTGATTTTGTGGACGTGGCAGAATCTCACAGTCGGAGGTGGCAGAAGGCCCTGCAGCATGAGAGAGAACAGCGCCACCACCTGGAGGAGACCATCGAACAGTTAGCCAAACAGCACAACAGCTTAGAGAGAGCCTGGAGGGAGAATCCCACCTCATATACAGGTGAGGCTTTCTGTGTCTCCCAGACATCCTGTGTCACAGAATGAGAAACAGGTGGTGCACAGTCATGTTACTCAGAGGGACTTTATCTACAATCTGCAAGGACAATTACAGTAACCAAATAGGTTTTTAAACTATTATTTTAGTGATTTTTAAAATATTGATAGAGATGCTAAGATTTTTTTTCTGAGGCACTAGTTTGTTGTGTGTTACTGTTTTTGACTGTTAATCTTTGTCAGCACGTTTTTTTTTTCTGTTTGGTATAAACGATGTTAATGTGTTAATGGTTACAACCTAAGCTTTGTGCAACAAAGTTACAAAGCAGCCAAGCGTGGCCTGCTGACTTTGTTGCCAAGTTGCTATTGACATGTTGATCTAGTGCTTGTTGATATCATCCCTGGGCTGTGTGTGTGTGTGTGTGTGTGTGTGTGTGTGTGTGTGTGTGTGTGTGTGTCTGAGCGTGGAACACCTCATTTTGCAGCTCAATATTCTTTTGAAAATGAGTTGTAGCCAGTCATTTCTGTAAATACAGCATTGTGCACCTACAATCAAGCACACTGTACACAACTGTAAATAACAGTTAAGAAACAAGTGATTTATAGCTTCTTCTTTCAGCTGCTCCTTTTAGGGGTTGTCACAGCACTGCCTCCATCTCACCCTATCCTTTGCATCCTTCTCTCTCACACACCAACCCTCTGCATGTCCACTCTTTTCCTTCTGCCTGGCAGCTCCATCTTCAGTGTCCTTTGGACATTGTATCTACTATCTAATATCTTGTCTCTCCTGGTCATTCCCAACAAAATGTTTAGCAGCTGAGTATGTTATGCTGAAATTCCTCACTTCTGTTCCTAGCCACCTACAAGGCAAACATTATGAAGCTACTAATTAATTAAACAGCTTCTTCATATCACTTTGAGGCAAGTCTCAATAAAGGTTTTACGTAAGTGTTTTTAGTCTTTGTTATTTGGCTGCGTTCTGTGTGGTTGTACCACAGGATGTAGCGGCCTCTCAGCTCACCTGTCCTGCGCTTGTTGCCGTAGGTGTGGAGCGGTCTCAGGAGGGCGATGCGAGCGATGAGAATGACGAGGCAGAGTTCTTCGATGCCATGGAGGACTCACCTGCGTTCATAACTGTGACTGCTACTGGTAACATAGAGCACAAGTGAGCGGCATCACCTCTACATGGTTACTGCATGTTTAAACTCTGTCCTAACCCGCTGAACTGTTTTTATGAATGTTTTGTTGCTTTCTCTCAGGCGCTCAGGAAGTAATCAGAGTATGATGAGTGGAGGATTGCCCAATGACTGGACTCACAATGAGAATGTATGTCGCAAGAATACTGATATTAATAAAATACACTTTACTCAGTTGCCATATGCACACAGAAAAGCTCATCTTAGCTTGTCCTTTTTTCACAGGACACCTCAGGCACAAACCACATGCAGCTACAAAGAACAAGGCGCAGTCGTATTCCTGACAAACCGAATTACTCCCTTAACCTGTGGAGCATCATGAAAAACTGCATTGGGAAAGACCTGTCCAAGATACCCATGCCTGTAAATGATAAACATATCTGTGCTTGCCACAGATGAGCTCTAGTTAAGGCTTTATGGGGTGTGAATTTAAATAAATGGGTATGAAATGTGTGATTGCAGGTAAACTTCAATGAGCCGCTGTCGATGCTGCAGCGTCTGACTGAGGATCTGGAGTACAGTGAGCTTCTGGACCGGGCAGCTCGCTGCGACTCACCCCTGGAGCAGATGTGCCTGGTGGCTGCCTTTTCTGTCTCCTCCTACTCCACCACAGTCCATCGCACAGCCAAGCCCTTCAACCCTCTGCTGGGGGAGACTTACGAGCTGGATCGTTTGGAGGAGTATGGTTATCGCTCCATCTGTGAGCAGGCAAGAAATTACTTAATTAGTGTATTAATGCGTACTTAGTCACATTTTAAAAACAAAGGGGAGAAGAGCAAATCTGCAGCCAACGCATGTTTGTACTGGGTCTGCTGACACCAGCTGATACAATTCACTTTCAGGTGAGTCATCATCCACCAGCTGCTGCCCACCATGTGACGTCTCAGCGAGGATGGACCCTGTGGCAGCATATCACTATCGATAGCAAATTTCGTGGGAAATATATTTCTGTTGTGCCGTTAGGTAAGAAGCAATCAATCAAAGATGGCAGTCACTTTATATCAGCATACATGCTACTACCACTCAGATATGATTTATAAATGCACTGAACTATATGGGTGATGTTTTGTATGCATTTCTTTTTACCATAGGAAACATTCACTTGCAGTTCCACTCAAGTGGAAACCACTATGTGTGGAGCAAAGTGACTTCAACGGTGCACAATATTATTGTAGGGAAGCTCTGGATTGATCAGGTGTGTTCATCTTGTGCTTAATGCAGTGCATTTGCACAAAGTCAAAGAAAGGAGCTGTCTGCAGTATTGTGCAAAAGGAATGAGCCACCCCTCATTTTTAAACATATTTTGCTGAAGAGCAAGACTTAGCAATAGTTCTCCTGGCTTTCTGAAGGTCTTTCAGAGTCTTTCTTTGGACGTTGGCTGCTTTCACACTGATTTGCAGTCTAGTCCTTGTACCTGACCACATTCAGAGGAATATTTTTTTTGTTTGTTTGTTTGTTTGTTTGTTCAGCCACTTAAAAGTCTACCTAGGAATCATTTGAGGATTTTAAAAAGGTAACCTAACTCAAGGGATTTAAATTGTATCTTTATGCATTTTGTTACTAGCAAAAATTCAGAATTTGTTCAATCTCTTTAGTTAAATCTACAAAAAATGTCAAAGATAGCACAGTTTGATTGGTGATTCCCGAAGAGATATTAGCTGAAAACTTGGGAAATCCTTAAAAAAAAATCTGAGGAAACTGAACAAGTGGACAACAAAAGAAGAAGTGGCATTTCTAAAAAAGTATCTGCAGCAGTATATTTCCAGTTTTCTGAGCAAAATATGATATGAGGATTGACTCAAGAGTTTTGCACAGAACTGTACAGTGGTATAAATTGGTACAGAACAGCAAACCAGTTTATACTGTAGGATTTAAAAGCAGAAACCTCTCTTCAGCCCATTTCAACAACATCTAAAATAGGAAATGAGTGTTTAGAAAAGCAAAATGGAAAGAAATTGAATTAAAATTGCTTTGTGTCAATGAGTAGGTGAGTGTGTGTTTGAATGGGTTAGATGTTAAGCCAAAAGGGAAAGCACGCTTTTAAGTCACATCTGTTTTTCTTGTTGCCAGTCTGGGGACATTGACATTGTGAACACCACTACCAAGGACACCTGCCGTCTCAAATTCTCCCCCTACAGCTACTTTTCCAGAGAAGTCCCACGCAAAGTAAGTCTGTGCTAACTTCTCACTGACTAACAGACAACTGCAGCAGCTTCTTTGTTACAGCATTTAGTTTCACACTGAGCCAAATGGCTACCACTACATGATCCTCGGGAAAGAATCTTCAACACTGTTTTAGCATATCCAACTTTAAAAATAATGGATACTCTATACTCCTTAAACAAAACAAATAAAATGATAAACATGAATGAACATAATAACCAGCTGTGAATATGTCAGTGTGTAGAAAACAGAGTATTGAACTGGGGACAGTTACAGGATCTGCTGATCCTGGTTCCACTAACTATTTTATTCTGCTCTTCCAAATTATGTGGGAATACAGTAAAAATAACTGGACACGGTCATCTGAAATTATTGAAATTGAAGATTGGAAAGGCGGTTGATTCAGATGACAAACCTGTGAAGGCATGGAGATGTCTGAGAGTGAGGGCAGTGGACTTTTTAACCAAATTGTTTAACAGTACTGGAGAGTGAGAGGATGCCTGAGGAATAGAGATAGAGCTGCCAGACAGGAGGAAAAGAGGAATACCACAGAGAAGGTTAAGGGATGCAGTGAAAGAGGACATCCAGAGAGCTGGTGTGACAGAAATGGATGCCAGGGATAGGGAGATCTCCTCTAGCGACCCCTAAATGGAGCAGCAAAAAGAAGAAGAAGAAAAAGAGGAGGATACTTGCATGGGAATATAGTGATACTGGAAACAGTAATTACCAACCCTACAACTGGAGAAATAACAAAAGAGAAGGTGCAAAGTTTCAAACTATCAGAACAAGAACCTCTCTTTAAGGATCTATGAGATGTGCCACACTAAAGTTAAGATCATAAAGTAAGTAAAACCAAGGAAGGTTTGATAAATTTAAATGCATTTATGGTGCATTTTATAATACTTTGAAACAAACAAAGATTTAAAAAAGATGAAAGAAATTCCAAAAGTCAAAGTATGCAATCTTTTAATTTATATTCTGAGCAAGTATCAGCAGCCAGAGAGGCTGAAAACTGCTCATCTCTCTTTGGAAAGCTAATTTGCCTTTAATGGTTCTTTCTTCATGAGTTATTTTTCTATTGCTGCCAGCCTTAAAAAGCAGTAACCTACTGCAGAAAGTAGCAGCAACTCTACTAATTTCCAGTGCTGATTTGTGCCACCACTTTATGTTGTGGAAATTAAGTCTCAGAAGAGTTTTCAAATGTAACCATTTCCTTTATTTACATAAAGACACAGGGAGGCTGACACATCAGAGGATTACAACTGCTTGCACAGAACAGCTTTGTGCTTGTTATGAGAACTTTCGTCCTGACAACTTTTTCTCTTGAAAAATGGCTATCCACCATTCTTTTTCACCTTATTTTAAAGGGTGTAGAAGAAGGGACCTTGCCCTCTGAGGTACTGGCAGGATACAGTAATGAGGACTTGGGTAAAATAAAGTCTTGTTATAGTGAATTAAAACTAAACTAAAACTAGGTGTGAAAAACCCACAGACAGTAAAACCAAACAAACGTGGACTTCCAGGTGAGAAAAATGAAGCCAGGTTGAGTGCCTTAACCCTGCATTCTATCTGAAAGCCACCAGATGGCGATAGCTGTGAAATGACAAGTAAATAAAAATGAAAACTAATAAAAAATACAACACTATAATAACCTTGACCACAGGTGTGTGTGTGTGTGTGTGTGTGTGTGTGTGTGTGTGTGTGTGTGTGTAGGACATGTTATCATGCTTGGCTTCTAATATGGGACGCTTAAATTATATAGTGGTTAACACATTCACCTTACATGTGAAAGATCCCTGGTTTGAGACTTGGAGGAGACACAAACACAGCCTCCGGGGTGCTCCCAGTCCCAAAGATGGGAGGGTTGTGTCAGGAAGGGCAGCCGGCCAAATCAACCATGAGGATCCATCCGCTCTGGTAACCTCTCAGGAAATAAGGGAGGAGCCAAAAGCACTTTTAATTATTCCCTTCGAACTGAAGCTGTAGCTGTAGTAATGAGCCGCGGCTGGTGCAAGATTCTCTCCTCTTTTCATTGTCAGTGCACCAATATTGCACTTCCTCCTACAAGAATAGCACATTCAGTGCAGCTTTATTGAATCTACATTATTTGTGTAATCTTGTTAGCACTGAATAAAGCTAGGTTTGACCTTATGGATATGTTTCAAAGAACTGAGAAATCTGGGATTACACCAAATGTTTAACAGTCTAATCCAGCTAAACCATGAATCCATGTACGGATTGATCTCTTCCTGCGTGGTTTGTTCTTTGTTATCTTTAGGTGACAGGAGTGGTAGAGGACCGAGAGGGTACGGCCCATTACATCCTATCGGGGACCTGGGATGACAAGATGGAAAGTGCCAAAATAGTGGATAGCAGCCAAGGATGCGGTGGCTCTGAAGGCAAACAAAAGACCGTTTATCAGACTCTTCCGCCCAAACTGCTGTGGAAGAAATATCCCCTCCCGTACGTAACACATTTCTACTATATCTTTATGACTGAGTTTGTCAGTGTGCTCTGCTCCTGTTTCTCCTGCTCCATCTGCGTCTTTTGTCTCACTAAGTTCTGTCTATCTGTTCTATCCACCAGAGAAAATGCAGAGAACATGCACTTTTTCTCCACCCTGGCTCTGACTTTGAATGAGCCAGAAGAGGGTGTTGCACCCACTGACAGTCGTTTGCGGCCAGACCAGCGGCTCATGGAGGCGGGTCTGTGGGATGAAGCCAACAGCCAGAAGCAGCGTCTAGAGGAGCGACAGAGACTGGAGAGGAAAAGAAGGGAGGCGCAAGCTAACCAGGCCCTGGAGGAGGGTGAGTACAAGAAAATAAGAACAGATGATGACACAGATTCTGACTTTTACATCATTTGCACAACCTTCAGCATAGATGAGCAGCTGACCAGAGCTTGTCTTTGGATGACAGCAAAACCTCATTTTGCAGCCAGCTTATAGACGAGCCGTGCTGTGAGTGATAATCAAACAGCTCAGGTTAAATTTGTATTTTTTCCTAATGATTTATTGTTTAGCTTTGATCAGCAGCTGACTAAACTTTACCAAAGCAGTAATGGAGTAATTGGCAAATGTTGTCATATTTAGAGTCTGTGGAGAAAGAAAATATTTTTGATATCCTGAAAAAGAGCACATATTCAACTGTGCCTTAAGACAGCCTGATTCTGTGTCTTCAGGTCAAGACATTGAGGGCTACCAGCCACTGTGGTTTGAGAAGAGGACAGATGAGACAGGAGAAAGCTCCTTTATCTATAAAGGCGGCTACTGGGAGGCCAAAGACAGACAAGACTGGAGCCACTGTCCTCAGATCTTCTAGAACAAAATGCCTCTCACGCCGCAGCATTAGACAGACTGAGAGCTTCCTCACGATGTGAAGAAACTCTAAAGGATGGGGAGTTGTATGTAAGAGTTTGGATGTGCATGTGCGAGTGAGACAGCTGATCTCTCCGGGAATTTCAAGCACAAAAACCTCTGGTTCCACTTCCTAATTTACTTGCTCCTGCTCAGCGTTTCCAAAATGCATGGCCTCAGATTAAGAGAGTTAAGAGTTCCTAATGTGTGCGAGTGTGTGAGTAATATGTGCACTAAAGGGATTTCGCTAAAGGATTAACTCTAGGCTTCATGTGGATGTTTGGATACAAGCTGTGAATGCCTTGTTTCCTTCAAAACTGGAACTACTTGCTGAGCTCTGGCAGTGATTTTAAAAGAACTGAAGAAGACTTCATTTACTGATCCCCGTGATTTCTTGGTATTTTATTATTAATCTGTTTCTAAAAATGGCACAAATTTTATTTTGAAAGGATTGACATTTATTATCTGTATTGACTGGCCTCTAAAGAAATTACAGTATGTGTCCAATTCTTTCAAAGGTGCCCTCCACCACTGTTACATTTAAGTCAGTAGCAGAGGGCACCACACCCCCTCTGAAAGCACTTAAATAATGTCTTCACTGGCCCTGGAGAAGCTTGAGTTGAGTTGGAAAAAATTACTAAAGCAACATACACTATATTGCCAGACATTTTCAGTCACCCATCCAAATCATTGAATTCAGGTGTTCCAATCCCTTCCATGGCCACAGGTGTATAAACCAAGCACCTAGGCATGCAGACTGCTTCTGGGTCGCTCTCAGGAGCTCAGTGAATTCCAGCATGGTACCATGATAGGATGCTACCTGTGCAACAAGTCCAGTCATGAAATTTCCTCGATACTAAATATTCCACAGTCAGCTGTTAGTGGTATTATAACAAAATGGAAGAGAATGGGAATGACAGCAACTCAGTCATGAAGTGGTAGGTCACGTAAAATCACAGAGCGGGCTCAGCAGATGCTGAGGCGTATTGTGTGCAGAGGCCACCAAATTTCTGCAGTATCAATTGCTACAGACCTCCAAACTTCATGTGGCCTTCAGATTAGTTCAAGAAGAGTGCACAGAGAGCTTCATGGAATGGGTTTCCATGGCTCAGCAGCTGCATCCAAGCCTTACATGACCAAGCACAATGCAAAGTGTCGGATGTAGTGGTGTAAAGCATGCTGCCACTGCACTCTAGAGCAGTGGAGACGTGTTCTTTGGAGTGATGAATCACGCTTCTCTGTCTGGCAATCTGATGGCAGTTGCCAGGAGAACGGTACTTGTCTGACTGCACTGTGCCAAGTGTAAAGTTTGGTGGAGAGGGGGATTATGGTGTGGGGTTGTTTTTCAGGAGCTGGGCTCAGCTCCTTAGTTCCAGTTACAGGAACTCTTAATGCTTCAGCACACAAGACATTTTGGACAATTTTATGCTCCCAACTTTGTGGGAACAGTTTGGGGATGGCCCCTTCCTGTTCCAACATGACTGCGCACCAGTGCACAAAGCAGGTCCATAAAGACATGGATGAGCGAGTTTGGTGTGGAAGAACTTGGCTGGCCTGCAGAGTCCTGACCTCAACCTGACAGAAAACTTTGGGATGAATCAGAGCGGAGACTGTGAGCCAGGCCTTCTCGTCCAACATCAGCATCTGACCTCACAAATGTGCTCCTGGAAGAATGGTCAAAAATTCCCATAAACACTCCTAAACCTTATGGAAAGCCTTCCCGGAAGAGTTGAAGCTGTTATAGTTGGAAAGGGTGGGCCAACATCATATTAAACCCTATGGATTAAGAATGGGAGGTCACTCAAGTTCATATGTGTGTGAAGGCAGACGAGCAAATACTTTTGGCATTATAGTGTATCTGTGTAATCCTTGCTTGGACTCTATATAAAAACAGAGTGTGCTTCCTAATCAACTGCTAACAACAGCTTGAAAGCAGAATTAGACCAACTCATAATTGCTCATTCTTCCACAGCAGTCATTGGACAGCTTTATTATTTACCCTACAAACCACGGTTTCACATCAAAATGCCAATGTCAGCTGAAGTGGACTGATTCTAAGTTCTGGATCCACCAGGAAAAGTTTACCAGGCAGGGAAAATCCGACTAAAGACACTACTTATGGGGATCCAGCATTTTTGGAGCTCCACCGTTACCAGGGACTAAAAGTTAGCATGTTGTCTCTCACGGGGTGGCACAGTGGTTCATTGGTTAGCACTGTCGCCACACACCAAGATAGTCCTGGGTTCAAATCCACTGGCCAGCTGGGAACCTTCCTTCCCTGTGGAGTTTGCATGTTCTCCCTTTATCTGTGTTGGTTCTCTTCAGGTGCTCTTTGTTCAAACACATGCTTGTTAGCTTAATTGGCTGCAGGTGAATGTGAGTGTGAATGGTTGTCTGTCTCCCTGTGCTGGCCCTGCAACAGACTGCCAAGGTGTACCCACCTCTAACTCTCTAACAGCTGGGATAAGATCCAACTTGTGTTTCTGGCAAGTCCCGACAGTAACACAACTAAGTGATGACACTGACAGAGAGTCTTTTATTAAGTCCCCAGACTTTGTAAAAGTGCAGTAGTACATGATGCACCTGGAGTACCCCTTCAAATATCTTGAAACTCAACTAAAAGAGTTCTAAGTATAAATCTACTAAGCCTGGGATTTTCTTCAGCAAGGGATTATGTTGCTGCTTCATGGTAATTTTAGCCTTAATTATGTAACACAATAGCAATTCCCTAGTAACTCCTACTTTGAAACAAAAAGTTTTGTACAGATAAAAAAAAAAATCTAGCAGGCTGTTTTTACTTTTGAGCTAACCTGCAAGTACACAACTGGGTAAATTCAATTTAATAATTTTATTCAAAATATCAGGGTGTAGCTTCTTAGTAAGTAGCAATGAACCTGTTTCCCCTTGTTTAAAATGGCTACAAATGTTGGTTAGCTGTATCTTAAAAATTGTGTTGCTTCATTTGAATATGCCAGCAATAAGAAATACTGCACAGTCACTTGTGATTTAAAAGGAAAAAAAAAAAATACACTCCCACATCAGGGAGGCGTTTATGCAGCCCAAATGTTATGTTGTATTAATAGTATTTCATCATATGAATCATTCAAAAACCTTCAAGTCATTACACTTGCTCATGTTTTTGTGCGCAGGCAAGCACTGGTGTAAATTGGTACTATATACACTCTATAACCTGTTTATTTATAGTTCACTGTGTATTACAGCAGGGCACGATGCACAAATATGACTGCCTGTTTGGTTTTGGCCTGTACATAGCAAAAATATACTAGAAATAAAATCACAGCATTTGTAATAACTTTAAGAAGATATGCAGTGCTTTAACATCCATATTGTCATTAATCTCTATTGTGTATACATAATGAGTCAAAAGTGTATGCCAGCTAAATGAGATGTTGGGTAAATTAAACAGTGACTCTAAGATTATAAGAGTATAAAATGATGCAATGACACGTTTACCTGATAATACATGCTACATAATTTAAAGGAGTCCACAGCAAAGTATAGCTGTGCATAGTTTTAGACTGCTTGCGCACTAGGCCTCTTCACTTAGCTATTTGTTTGTGGATTGTTACTGAAACACCTTTTGTGCCCAATTACCTCAGAAATGTTACATTTTTGAGCTTAAATAAAGACATAAAGCTGCCAGCGCGCAACTGTTTACTGTCACACCAGTGTTTTTTCTAATCTTCTGTCTCACCGAGCACAGATAATAAAGAAGACGTCCAGAAAACAGAGTTTGTCACAATGCCTTGAAGTGAGTATTTCTATATGGAGCTTTTCTTGAGTCCAGGCTGAGTCCAAAGTAACAAACAAGACACTAGAAGCATACTGTTTATACTTCCTGTCCTGTTCTAGAAAAACTGTAAAAAAAATCAAAAACAAAACAAAACAATGTATTAGTTGTTTAACTGATGTATTTTCCTTGATGGAGCAAATAAAAAGTAAACTCTGCATTTCCTCGTGTGCTCAGTCGTCACCCATACACAAACTACATGACTGCCTTCATGATGGATTTGAATCAAGCCTACCCTACACACTGGTAGCATTATTAATAAGCTCCACTTCCTTCAGAGAAAAATAAATAGACATGCAGTTGTGATTGTTATGTTGTACCATTACTATAGTAACAGTGAGTCAGGCAAAGAACATTTGCAAATTTTACAAGTGCATATGGAAACTAACCCTGAGCTCTGCAGCACCTCAGATCATGCACAGAGTGGAGCAGGGGTGCCAGACTCATTTTAGTTCACTAAAAAGTGCATTTACATTTACAAAACACATGATGAGCAGCCTGTGATGATAGATGCCGTGTCAAAGTTTTTCCACACATACACTGTATCTACTGTCATGTGATCGCATGTGCATTACAGTTTAAAGCCCAAAGTGGCACAAGACTTTTATTTGTAGAGATTTATAATTAGGACGTCACATTTGCATGTCTTTATGAAACATCGCCTTTATATGCAGAAGCACATTTTCATTCCTGTGTAGTAATGCTATAATGGCAATGCATTTTATAAATAAATACATTGAAAGAGTAATTAACGACTTCACAGCAATTTCCACACTTTACAAAACCATTCAGTGGTCTGCTGCACCCTTCGGAGGGCCACTTCTGGGCCCCTGGGCTACATGATTTATATACCTGGAGTAGAGGATGGGTTTGGTTTGAACCCTTCACTACGTATAGGCTCCTCCAAAAGGTCCAATCCAGCCCACTGGATTACTTAAAAACTTACTGTAAAGTCAGTAATTAATAATTAGATATATTCCTAGATTTAAATGAGTTGTGTGAATCATGAAGATGTATAATATGTTGTTTAGTTACAATAACTCTACACATGAAGGCTCCCCCTGCGGACTATAAATTGTCATGTACACTCACCTACCTCTTTGTTAGTAGTTAGTAGTAGTGTTTATTATCTGTATTTAAATGGATCATACATGATAAAAATTAAAATTAAAATTATACCTATCTGTTAAGTTTTAAGGGAATGTCTTTCACTTGGTTTTAGGATTTAAGCTTTTTTTAAAAAAAAAAAAAAAAGACTTGAGTATGGTCCACGTAAACATCTTCAGACTGTCCATTCATTTTTGTCCCCTTACTCTTTTCAGGGTCGTTGGGGACAACACAGAGAGACAGACAAACATTCACGCTTATGGGCAATTTTAGAATGACCAATTAGCCTAACAAGCACTGTATGTCTTTGGACTGTGGGAGGAAACTGGGGTATCCAGAGAAAACCACAGAAACACGAGGAGAACATGCAAACGCCACACAGGTCCACAAGGTCCTGGCCAAGGTCAATTTGAACCCAGGACCTTCTTGCTGTGAGTCAACAGGTCTAACCACTTCTCCACAGTACCACATACTGATTTTTTTTTTTTATTAATTAATTTTTTAAATCAGTTATTATTCAGTTGTTTTACTGATGTGACCCAGTTAAGATTAAACTGGAGTACATGTGGCCCATGAACTAAAACGAGTGTACCACCACCCCTGGTCTAGGAAAAACCGTGCAGTCAGTGGTGGAGCCACAGTTAAAAGCAGTGGCATTGCCCTTTAAGTGAACCGTCCAGTGACATCACCCGGCTCGGCTCGGCTGACAGCTCGGTGACCGATGACGGAGATTTGGGGATGCTGTCAGATCAAGGTAAAAACGGAGAAGCTCCTGTTCTGATAAACTATCTCTGAGGTGTGTCTTGTAGGCAAAGCCTGGAGGAGACGCGGCTGTTTCCTTGTTTTGTTGTTGTAGCTAACAACCTACTGTTAGCTAACACTGCAGTTTGGGGAATCTAGCTAGCGTTAGCATGAGCAGAAAGACATGCCTGGTGTCAAGTGTCAGTCCGTGGTAGAGGTCAGCTAACTTTATACTTATTAGTATCAAATTGTGTCAGGCTGTCGGCCCCTCTGTTTGGCTGAAACAGATAAATTTAAAACGCTCAGGGCCATGAATGAAATGCTGCCTGACTGCATTGCGTGTAGTGTTAATAGGCTGGTGTCAGGCTCTGCCTCTGCTCCAGTGCTGGGGGAAAGCTGTGAAGTAAGCTGCTATTTAAAGCCTGCATAAACGAGAAAAAAACACAATTCCCGTGATCTCCTGTGTAGATTAGAACTTTATAAGCTTTAAATGACAGGCGCATGCTAAGTCCCCGTCGTGTTTACAGCGCTGCTGGGGCTCACTGACTCGTCACTTGCGGTCCTTTTCTGGCACGTCGGGATAACCAATCCAGTTGGTCCCCGTCGTGAGTGGGAAGGCGCGTACTGTTTTCCAGCCCGCCCTGAGCAGCTCTCCTCCTCTCCTCCGTCTGTCTTCCTGTTGAATAATGTCATATTACCAACGCAGGGCGCGTTACACAATCAAGCCGTCATGCAAAATAGAAACACGTGTCTATAGGCGGTGCTGAAAAACGCAGCTTTACCGGGCGACAAAAAGACCGCAGAGGGTAAAAAACCCAGTTCAGTCGCAGGTTATTTTCGCAGCTTACAGCCGGTTTGATCATTCATTTGTATCGGAGATGAGAGCTGCGCACTCAACATGTGTTTTCCTTGCAGAGAGGACAATGATACGATCATGATCAGCCCCGATGGCTTCTCAAAATGCGAGGCGACTCTGCAAGAGACAGACAGCAACAGGAGGAGGAGGAGGAGGCCACCCGCAGAGATGCTCCATCTGCTGTCAGCTGTCATTGTTTGGCTGGTGACCGGCACCACCATCTCCAGCCTCAACAAATGGATATTTGCCGTTTACAACTTCAGGTACCCTCTGCTGCTGTCAGCGCTGCACATGCTGACAGCCATAGTGGTGGATTATGGGCTGATCAAGCTGCAGGTGATCCGCCACAGAGGAGCTGGCGAGCAGGACCTGACCCCCAGTGCAAAATGTAAGGTGTTCCTGTTGAGCCTGACATTTTGTGCCAGTATCGCCTTTGGAAACATGGGTCTGAACTATGTCCAGTTGTCGTTTGCACAAATGATCTACACTACTACCCCGCTTTTTACTCTGGCCATCTCTACGCTAATCCTGGGCAAGCAGCATCACATCATCAAATACACAGCCATGATGCCCATCTGCCTGGGTGCGTCCTTCAGCATTATGGGAGAGGTCCAGTTCGATCAGACTGGCTGCTTCTTTGTGTTCGCAGCGACCATGCTGAGAGGGGTCAAGTCCATTCAGCAGAGTGAGTACCACTTCTACTGCCTTGCTGTCCTGTTTGCCACACTGGAAAGTTGACATCACTATTTTGTTTTGTCGCGTTGCTAAAGAAAATAACCTCTGTCTCATGGCACTGACATCAGGGAGCATTTTAGACACTGCAGCAGTCTGCGGTCCTGGAACTTCTTAGAAATTTGGTGATTCACTTCACCATCCATAAACGGACCCTGAAATTAAGGTGGAATGGCACATTGGTTGTGTGTTTTTTTTTTTTTTTTGTTGCCAGGGGAACATAATAAACAAACATATCATGTTTGTGGTACATACCAGCAACAGGCTGAGCCGTTATGTTTATGTTGGCTCCTAACTTAAACTTTAGTTTCATTATGATTAAGCTGATAGATTTGAAATGACAGCTTATCTTCCTTTTATTTGAATGGGCTTTTTGCATAATCAGCATTTCAGAAAATCCACCACAAGTTGAGAAGTCATTTGATTACTGATCAGAGTGACTTTAGTTTAACACTTTGGAAAAAAAAAATCATGCAGTGAAGAACCAAAGTGTTAAAAAAAAAAAACATCTCAGGCATCAGATGCACCTTATAGCTCACCTGGTTAAACAGGCAACCCACGTACTGACAATTATAGTCCTGTGTGTCACTCACCCTCTCTCTTTCCCCCATAGTTTCTATCTACTACACTGCCCTACCTAACAATGGCCTAAAATGCTAAAATAATAATAATAATAATAATAATAATAATAATAATAATAATAATAAATTTTTAAAAAAGGCCAAATTATTGTTTAGTTTTATTAAACCTTCCCAAGATCCTTAAGAGAGCAGTAAAGTTCTTGATTGGATTATCTAACGGGGGGAAAAAATGAGCAGCTTTCAGTAGAAAAAAATATAAACATGAGAGGGATTCCTTTCTTAAATTGATGTCATGTGGACTAACTTTTGCCCTCACTGTATTCATCTGGTGTACTTGTTTACCTAATGTTCTGGGCTCTCGCTGGAGTATTCATTACATAAATTGCTTTAAAGCTGCAAACGGATTGCACCACAGATCAGTGGCTTAGGCTTTCCAACGTCATCAGTCTTCATAACACTGTGGTTGTCAGAGAAGGGGGGGGGGAAAAGTTTCTAAACATACATATGAAGAGAGGTCCTGTCTTTAAAGTCTTACACAAGCAGGTATTCAGGTTCCTCAGAGGAAAGTAATGCAGTTCTTTTAGACATTTTGAGAGATTTGCTTGTTGTTTTGTTTAAATGTCGGAAGGAAAATTTAGGCCCTGCTCGTGGAACATAATATGTAAGCAAGGCGCTGAACATTTTATTTTTAAAATTTTACACCCTCAGATGTTTTCTCAAGTTTCAAGAAGCTATTTTAAGCCTCTTACACATGTTGTTGCGACAGTTTTTTTTTTTTTTCCTGTGACACACTTTGGTAGGGCGTTCATTAAACATTTGCTCAGCATTTAGTTTTTGTTTTGCTTTTTTTTAACAATGATGTGTTTTACTTTCTGCACTGACATCATGGCACATTATACAAATTTCTGAAAAAAGGAGCTTTGCATATGGAGCTTCTGTTATCAAACTGCTTTAGAGTTCACCGTCTCCTTTTGACTGGCACTTTATTCAGTTTGTGCCTGTTATCTTGCTCATAAGAGCACGGAGACCTGCTGTTATGTATTTGAGGTAGGAAATATGATATCTGGATTTGATTAGTAGTACTGTGGCGTTAAAAGAATTTCACAATATCTGAATTTGTCCAGGTCAGTGCACAGCTGAGGCACAGCAGATAGGTTATATCTATCTACGTCATGTTTTTTGGCTTGGTACCAAAGCATTAGTTTTTGTGCCACCTCTAGTTGTGACTCAATATGTTTACTTTGACACAGTTTGGCAGTGCTTGTCCTTAGATTGATTTTTACATGTTTTATTTATGGTAATAAATAGTTTGTAACTGCTGTGGACATTTCTCTGTTTATGCAGGTATTTTACTTCAGGAGGAAAAGATCAACTCCGTGTTCCTGCTCTACCTGATGTCCATTCCCAGCTTCTGCATCTTGGCCATAGCTGCTCTCGCCTTGGAAAACTGGGCCATGCTTGAGTCGCCGCTGCATTACGACCGCCACCTGTGGGTCTTCATCTTGCTCAGCTGCCTGGGCTCGGTCATGTACAACTTGGCCAGCTGCTGCGTCATCACGCTCACCTCGGCCGTCACTCTGCATATCCTCGGCAACCTGAGCGTGGTGGGAAACCTGCTGTTGTCTCAGCTGCTCTTTGGCAGCGAGCTGTCCGCCCTGAGCTGCGCCGGCGCAGTGCTCACATTGTCTGGCATGCTCATCTATCAGAACTCAGAATTTATAGTCAGCTACATGGATGCACGCAGGGCCAAAGCTAAAGGCTCTGTACAGGTGAATTTTCACAATGTAAGCGGAGAAGCCTCGGTTAAAGCTGGTGCATCTGATAAAACATATCATCCTCACCATCAGAGCACAGACAGAACACAAGAAGACAAAATGGACTGAAAAGAAAACAGGAAATGGGCTCTAATGTGTGACTTTATACAGTTAAATTGCCACTTACAGAATGACAAAAATGATCTTTTTTTTTTTTATTATTATTTTTTTAACTTCCTCACTGTGCCACTTTATTTATCTCCTGTTCACACAGAATTGGAGTCTGCAGAGAGGAAATGTTGCCTTTCTGCTTTTTTTTTTTTTTTTTTTTTCCCCCCCATGGTGAAGGTTAAATTTTCTCCCCTATCTGTGTCATATATAGCCTATAGCGGTATATGCATGCACGAGCACACTAAACTGTTTGATACCTCATCAGGTTTTCACACTGTCACTCTTACTACTCCACTGTGAAAATGTTCTCGTATCCTGAGTGCTCTGATCGATGTTTTGGGTGGCTGTTGTGGATACTATCCACTGCAGCGACCCTCATAGATGGCAGGGGGCGAGGCAGGGCCTCAGGCCTGAGTGGGCACAATTTGTAATAAAAAGATATATTTATAGTACTGTTACCTGATACTGGGACTGGGTGTTTTTGGCAGCTTTTTTATGGGAAAGTGGTAAGCTTGTTAAATAAAGGCGCTGCTGCTGTTGGTGTTGGGAAGTTATGATTATGGACATAGCTGACACTTTTGTGCATTGCCACACCCCATTTCCTCTACTGAAGCACATTTTTAATAAGAGGCTGTGTTTGTCCTCCTATATGAACTTCAGTGTGGCTTTCCTCTTCAGGCCTAGATTTTGTTCTCGCACCAACCTGGAAAGGCAGTCTCTGTAGAGTCGGTACAATTATTTCCATCTTTTACAAAGGCACACTCGATAATTAGGTTCACGAGGTCTCTAAGGAGTGTCACTCAACCTTAGCTGGCTTTTCCCTCTGGAACACATGAGGAAAAAGAAGACTGAGATGTCCTTTAAGGTCACTTCTTAAGTCCTAACCTTTGTGTTATTTTTAAACCAGCACATCTTGAAAACTGACTTCTGCTGGACAGCGTTCTGTTTCCACTCTCAGTATTAAAAAAAAAAGCAGATTAATTACATATTTTATCCCCCTTCTGATATTTATGTGAAGGAAAATATTTATTTTCTAGGGCCTTAGTAATAATCACAGGCATTTAATGCTGTGGAATTGGGTCCTCAAGTGTCTTTAAACTGTACACGTGTAAAATTTGAGTGTGCTAGTCAAGGCAGAAGTTTGCATGCTATCGCACCAGAAAGCATCCAAAATACCCTCCGATGTCTGTTATACTCCCTCCTACATGCACGGTATGCCAAATGTTTACTTTAAAGCTTCTTTTTGTTTTTGTCTTTTCAAAGTGGTTTTGTCAGTGACCAGATGTGATCAGTGCTCACGTGTGTGCTCTCAAAAGATGAAAACAAAGCCCTGCATAAAAAGGCTTAATATAACACACTGGGTTTTTTTTTTTTCCAGCATATTTTACCATGGTAATTACAGCAGGCAAGGCTGTATGCTGAATAAGATGAATAACATTTCAAGGGTGCCGTTCGTAAAATGACATAATATGTGTAAGATGCTTTTTATAATTCCACGGTCACCAGAAAATGGTGCATTTCTTTTTTCTTTTTCTTTTTTTGCAGTTTATGGTTTTATATTTCTTAATAGCACCACTCACACATTTAAAGGTGATGCACGACAGATAATTTCACTGGGTTTATGCTACTGTACTGAATACCTCAACTCTTAAACAGGACTTAACGCCCTTGTGTTCGCTGACTATTAACTATAGGAATGAGATCAAGGAAACCACAGCAAGAGAAATCACAGATGAGCAGTTTAAACTGAAATAGTACATATTGACATTTTGACCTTTAATAATCAGAAAACTGCAGTTAGTTTTCAGTTTCATAATCTAATCCCGTGGTCTCGTCTCATTTTGGCGACTTGTTCTCATCGTGTTTGAGTAGATTGAGTCTGGAGGAAAAAAAAAAAATTGTTGCACTGACATGCTACAAGGAAGTGGCCTTCAAAGCCTACAGTTCCTGTGTGCATACTGGTTTTGATTGTTTGCAAAGATAGTTGGATGTAAATAGTTATTTTTATTTTGTTATGCATTTTATAGTTATATGACTGGTTGAAACTATATTGATTCAAGAATGAAATGTCTGCCTCATGCCTTATTTGGACACACTGTAGATGATAACGCAGGGGTTTGATGAAATGCTGTAGGTGCTTTTCTTGTTTACGGGCAAATAAAGAGATGATTCATGTACACATTACCTGCAAATGTCTGAAAAAAACAATTGGGTTGGTACAATTAAATAACAAAACCAAGCACCTGATTTCTGAATCTAAGGGTTTTTTTTTTTTCTTGAAACTACATTCATATCTGAAATAGATTTAACACCAGCTCCCTGTTTTCTCAAAGTATCCCCACACACCAAAACACCACCACCAACACCCTGAACTGGTGATGCAAAGCAGGATGGATCCATGTCTCCATGTTGACCCTACCATTCAAATGCTGCAGCAGAAATTGAGACTCATCAGACCAGGCTACATTTTTCCAATCTTCTGTCTTCATACTTGGTGAGCCCGTGCAAATTTTAGTCTCAGTTTCTTGTTCTTAGCTACGAAGAGTGGCATCCCATAGCCTTGAATCAGATGGGCTGCTGTAGCCCATCTGATTACCTTGCATACCTTGGTTGTAATGAGTGGCTATTTGAGTAACTGTTGCCTTTTTATCAGCTCAAAGCAGGCTGGCCATTCTCCTCTGACCTCTGGCATCAACAAGGCATTTTTGCCCAGAGAACTGCAGCAGCTCACTGGATATTTTCTCTCTTTTTTTTTTTGGACTGTTCCCTGCAAACCTTAGAAATGGTTGTGTGGGAAAATCCCAGTCCATCCATTCTCTTCCGCTTGTCCTGTTCAGGTTTGCGGGGGGGGGGGGGGGGGCTGGAGCCTATCGCAGCTGACATAGGGCGAGAGGCAGGGTACACCCTGTACAGGTTGCCAGCCTGTCGCAGGGCCAACACAGAGAGACAGACAACCATTCACAATTATGGGCAATTTAGAGTGACCCATTAACCTAACCCCAGTAATTGCATGTCTTTGGACTGTGGGAGGAAACCCACGCAGACACAGGGAGAACATGCCAACTCCACACAATGAGAGGTCTGGGCCAAGGTAGAATTGAACCCAGGGCTTCTAGATGTCATTCTCACTGTGAGGCAGTACTGCTAACCACCACACCCAGGCAGTAGTGCTAACCAGGAAAATCCCAGTAGATCAGCAATTTCTAAAATACTCAGACCAGCCTGCCACAGTCAAAATCACTTAAACCACCTTTCTTCCTCATTCTGATGCTTGGTTTCAGCTTCAGCAGGTCGTCTTAATCATGTCTAAACACACTCGGCTGTTGCCATGTGATTATCTAATTCGATTTTTGCTTTGATAAGCAATTGAACAGGCCGGTGAGTGCATTTAAAATATGATTTTGCTTTTAATCATGAAGCTCCTCACTTACTTTCAGACATGTACCGCTCACTGATGGGGAACTTTGTTGCAGATAAAATAGGGCTGCAACTAATTTTCATTACCGATTCATAGTAAGCTGATTCTGAGATTTGAAATGTGAAAAATGGCCATCCAAAGTTCCCACAGCCCACAGGTGGCCGCCTAAACAGCATCATTGTCTGAAAAACAGTACAAACCTCAAATATATTACAAATATGTTTGTTGGCTCACTGTCAGGTCTTGTACTTGTATAAGTTTAGCAATACCCTGCAGCTCAAAACATCTGTGTTAGAAAGTCTCAGTGAGCCACCTCATGTTGATTCACTGTGGAGACATCTTGATGCAGTTATGCATGCTCACCACCGGGTGGAGCAATTTATCTGCTTTGTGATTTATTAGGCATCTTTTTAAGTCTCTAAAACTTTAAAACACTAAAAGGATCACAGCTGAAGTTGAACACATTTTGTTTAAGCTGCTTTCTTACAGATGTGCGTTTGTATCTGTCTCTGTGTGTCTGTGCTCTGTCGTCCTTTATAGACATTCTTACTTCTGTAAACAGAGTTCATTGGTCAGACTTTTGCCTCAATAAGGCAGTGCTCCTCACTTTTTTTTTCTTTTTTCTGTGCAATTGTTAACTCCTTATTTTCCACCCCAATGATTCATCTGGAGCACTCCAGCAGAGCCAAGAGAGATTTATTATTATAAAATCAAAGTTTATATGAGGTTATGCTCCATAAATTATCGTGTGCCATCATCCAGCAACAAGAGGAGGAGGGACTCTTTTCAAGGTGACAGAGATGGATGAACCAGGACCTGGTGTGTTTCCTTCTTCTCCTCCTCTTTTATCCCTTTTTGGGTGGTTTGTGTAAGCAATCTGCACTCTCTCTCCAAACATGCATCCTCACGAAGCGCTGCAGTGAGAGGTGTGATGTCAGGGCTGAATTCCCACAGCTCCCCGGAGAAGTTTAAAAGAGGATCAAGAAGAGGAGAAAGGAGTACTGACTCCCAAAGATCGCCACAAAACGCACCCTGAGAACAGGTGAGTGACATTAAACCTCAGCAGACCCCCCCACTCCCCCAATCTGAAGCTCTAATTTTCACAGTCTTGTTATTTTGTGCTTCTCATGTTGTGCCACCAGGCACTCGATTTTTCCAGTGTCTCAGCACATAGTTGCATGCTGTTATCAGATTCTCTTAGTAATGCTTGCTACATTACTATATTTGTACGTGTTTCCCCCCCCCCCCCCCCCCCTCTGTGCTGTAGTCAGACAACTGCTGCGATAAACTGAGGGTTCCTTCTGTAAAGCAAACATTTCTTTACACAGCTCCTCAGTTTGTGTCGGCAAAGACTCACAGAGCAGTTTATATTAGAATTACTGACTGCAAGTAGAACAAATGTAGTTCTTAAGGTCCACCTGTGACATTTGTGCTTTTTTTTTTCAGTAAATAGTGAGCATTATCTGGCCTGTTTGGTCAGAAATAATTCAAACATTTTTAATTCTGTCAGTGATGAACTTTGGATTATGAAGGCTAAGTTATTGCTCCTGCGTGTCAGACATGGGTTTCATACAGCTGCCTCTCTTTAGTTCTTGCACTGTAAAAGAAAAAAAAAAGTCAAGAAACATGCTTCTCTCAGCTGTGTTTTCACACGACCAGGTTCACCTGTCAGACATGGATTCAAAAACTGATGGCAAACCAGCATCGCTAAACAGTGAAGAACTGGCTGCTATTGAGGATGAAGATGTTCTTAACAAGATGGTGAGTGAGTTATAGGTGGCTTCAGCCGATCAAAGTGTCCAAATCACATTCATGCAAACAGCAGGGAGGGAACTGCTGCTCTGCAAAGAGATTTTTTTTTTTTCCATTTAGTCATCCTGTATATTCTAATCTGCACAATTTCTAATGCTGAAAGAATGATTTCAGTTCAGTTTTATTTATATAGCACTAAATCACAACAACAGTCACCTCAAGATGCTTTATACTGTAAGGTAAAGACCCTGCAGTATCAAAGAGAAAACCCCAACATGCTGATGATGGTTCAAGGTCACCTGATCCTGCCCTAAGTATAAGCTTAAGTTTGAATCCTAATCTTAAAAGTAGAGATGGTGTTTGTCTCCTAAATCCAAACTCCAAGCTGGTTCCACAGGAGCTGGACCCGATGGCTGAAGGCTCTGCCTCCCATTTTACTTTTAGGAACTCTAAGTAAGCCAGCAGTCTGAGAGCAAAGAGCTCTATTGGGATAATATGGTACCATGAGGTCTATGAGATATGATGGGGCCTGATTATTCAAGAACTTGTATGTAATTCAATACCCGGACATATCCTGGTCAAGAATGACTCCACAATTCCTCAGAGTGTTACTGGAAGCCAAAATAATGGCATATAGTGTAAGTACCTGGTTAGATACTGCATCTCTCAGACTTTTAGGGCCAAGTACAATAACCTTAGTTTTGTCTGCATCTAGAAGAAAATTAAAGGTCATCCATGCCTGTAATCTTTATTCTGTATTAGATCAAAATATTTTAAATGTCTGGTAGCAATTTGGGTTATAATCTCTGTTTCTTTACCTGTAATCATCTTTTTAGCTCGACAGTGCATCAGATTTTGAAGAGAGACGGATGATCCGTGCTGCACTGAGGGACCTACTGAAGAAAAAAAGAGGTGAAACATCAGGAAAACCGACAGCTCTGTCAAATAGCGAGGGCAGTGATATAGTCATCACTCATTTGGTGTTTTCTTTTGTTCTCTCTAAATTGCCTGTCATCAGAAAAACGGGAGCAGGAGCGAGGCTCAAGGCAGCAAGACTTAAGACAACAGGGACTGAGCAAAGCGGGAACGAGAGGCGGAGCTGTTAGCATAGGAAGGGCATCCATGAATCAGCAGCCATCAATAAACAGTAACCGTGAAACCCCTCGAGTTTGTGAACGCATCATATTTTTTAATGTTTTAGCGCAACGCTTTAATTCCCTTCATCATTTTAGAACCAAGCAGCCAGCCATCTCCCTCAGCCTCTACTCCCTTTAACAGGACAGCAGGCAGGTGAGTCACATGCGAGGGAGCACAGGTGAGCATTTTATGTGGTCAGTTTTGCAAAAGAGAATTAAAGACCACTCATATTCTATATTAAAGAACCAATTCTGCGGCATAGCTACTAATGAGGGGAAGAGCCTTTTCTGCTCAAAGCATTTGCCTCATCAAAAGATGAGGTGACCTGTACTTTTCTGTTCAGTGTGTATCTTTCCTTCCTCTCCTTAGCAAGGCCAGTTCTGCTGCTGCTCCTCCTGCTGTGGCACCCAACGCTAAGAATGTCAAACAGATGCTTCTGGACTGGTGCAGGGCCAAAACAGAGCCATATGAGGTAAATATGCCCTACCTCACTCTGTCTGTGAATTGTGGCCCAGTGGAGCTATACATAGCCTTGACTCTTATGTCCCTCTTCCTGCCACTTCTTCTTCTAAACTTATTCTGGTATGAAACAGGGGGTGGACATCCAGAACTTCTCCTCCAGCTGGAAAGACGGCATAGCCTTTTGTGCTCTGGTGCACCGGTTCTTCCCTGAC
This sequence comes from Archocentrus centrarchus, assembly GCF_007364275.1. Lineage (NCBI taxonomy): Eukaryota > Metazoa > Chordata > Actinopteri > Cichliformes > Cichlidae > Archocentrus > Archocentrus centrarchus. The sequence continues at coordinate 9,903,493 of NC_044357.1, read as the reverse complement.
GCATTTGAGTACTCCATCCTCAACCCTAACAAGCCCAAGGAAAACTTCCAGCTGGCTTTCAGCACAGCAGAGTGAGCTCTCAATCCTTATATGTCCTATCTGGAAAAACTCTGGCATTAAATTATAAATAACAAAGTAACTTTACACTTACATTGATTCTCTCGAGTCATTTTTCACTGACATATGCTCTTTCTACAGGAAGCTGGCAGGTTGCCCTCCTCTGCTGGATGCTGATGACTTAGTCCGGATGCACGAGCCCGACTGGAAGTGCGTGTACACGTATATCCAGGAGTTTTACCGCTGCCTGGTAGAGAAAGGCCTGGTCAAAACCAAGAAGCGGCCATAGACTCAGAACCTTCTGGAGTTGCTGTGATTTCAGATTTTACAAATTGTACACATATCACAACAAGCTGATGTCAGAAAGGGACGATGTTATGCACTGTTTTCCAACTAAATATTTACAACTTGCCTCTGATCACATCTGGCTCATGCACCACTTGAATGTGCCTAATGCGTAGTACTTGTATTGGTTTGTGTGTGTTAGCAGGCGCTTTTGGGTGTCTTTGTGCTCTCAGTGGACAGCTGGCGTTTAGGATCAGTGCATTCCACTGAGATTACACATCTGTATTAATCCCACAGTCACAGAGGGAGTCTGGGAACAACATTTATGATGATGCTGTTGAGGGCCAGAGAGTGTGAGTAATAAAGATCCATTTAATAAATATCAGTTCCAGTATACCAACTGCTGTTATATTGATAAAAATAATACTAAAGCCACTGTACTGCATACTTAAATGAACAGTTTAGGTTTGTGTCATCTTGGCTGATTTTGCAAACATGGGGTCTCTGTGGTACTATCTCAGTTTTTACAGTTGGGATCGGAAGTTTCCATCCACTCGTCATGGGCATGAAAGTCATGGTAATTTGGGGGTTTTAATGGTTTCTTTGAACTGTGCTTTTTCCAGGTTGGAATGATTGTACAGCATACAGTACATCTTTAATGGCCTTAAAAAACAAAAATTGGGTGCATAAGTTTGAAATTATTTTGTATTTTTTTGTAATCCACACAGGGTCAAAAGCATACATAAAGGCACAAATATATACATACACTCACTTAAATATTTTAATAAGTGGTGCTGAAGGGTCTATAATGTACAGTATTTTATATAAACAGGGCCAAGCCCTATTAACTTCTCATTAGTGATCATGATCAATCAATATTCAGAATAACGGAAGTCCAAGGAGCTCTGTGAAGCTCTAAGAAGGAGATTTACACAAGTTGGGAAGTTCTCTTGAAGCCAATTCTAAACAACTGTAGATTCCAAGATCATTAGTTTAAACAATTTATTCAAAAACAAGTTATTCAGATGTGTCATCACTTTTCCGAGGCTGGGAAAAGGCCCAAACAGTCACTCTCAGATGAGAGGAAATTGGTTAAGATGTTCAGGAACAATCCAGGAACCACTTTGGCTCAAACCTGCCATGAACTGGAAACAGCTGGAACACCAGTGTCGCTGTCCACAGTGTAGTATTGCCACATCACCATGGACTGAGAGAGTACTGACCAAAAAAGAAGCCTCTGCTCCAAAATCGACACCTTCAAGCTCAACGTAAATTTGCAGCTGCCCACATTGACGAGCCATATGCCCTCTGGGGAAATGTTTTCAAAACTAATAACACTGTATCAGCTGTCAAGTATGGCAGTGGTAGAATCATGTTACTGGTACATTGCACAAAGTGGATGGAATAAAGAAGAAGAAGGACTGGCTCAAAATTCTTGAACTTCACCTTAAATCAACAGCTTGGACACAGCTGGGTTTTCCAACAGGACAATGATCCCAAACACATTAAATTTTGTTTGGAATGATAAATCAGGCTAACATTAAGCTTCTGGAATGGCCCTCTCAAATCCCGATCTCAGCCCTATTGAAAATTTGTGCTTGAAATCCAGGTCTGTGTCAGGAAACCAACCATTTTAAATGAATTCTAACAATTCTGTCAAGAAGAGCGGTCAAATATAAAGCCAAAATGATGACAAAAGCTTTTTCATGGCTACCAAAAGCATCTGGATGCAATTTGCTAAGAGACATTTATCAGATATTAATGGGGGTGCATGTATATATTTGAGCCTGTATGTGTACTTTTCTGTGTGGATTAGAGAAAATTCAAATGTGTGCTCCCAATTCTTGTTTTCTAAAGTCATTAAAAGGTACGCTGTAAATTCCAACCTGGAAAAAGAAGCGTTCAAATAAATCATTAAAAGCTCGAAATTGCCATGACATTCATGCCCATGATGAGTGGGTGTAAACTTGTGACCACAAATGTACCTTTCTTCTTTGCTTCTTGTGATGCTCCAGAACATTTGTTATACCTTACAAAGAATCAAAGTACTGTTTTAGAAAAAAACTGTGCTCAGTCGCTGTGTAGGCTATCCCTGCAACAGGCCTGAACAGTAATAACAGTCATTTTGAGGCGTTTGTGTTTTCTGTGGTCATGCAGTTTACTGTTGTAACTCAATGCAAATCTCACAAATGCAAAGTCACAAACATTACACCTCAAAATCATATTTTTTGATTGGCTCAACAAAAAACATATTCCCAGGAGCTCAGCATAAACAGCGTTTTTGTTAATAATGCTGTTTATTTTGTTTGGTTATTGCATTGTTGTGGTGATGTACATAATATTACTGTGCCCTGCTGCCAGTGCCCAAAGTGAAATTTAAATATTGACATATGGATCAATTCTTCCTATCAGTGACGCACTGATTAATGCGTCAGTGATAGGACAGATGCTCAGTTATTTCTGGCCGGCTGCACTTTGGCAGCTGAATTTTGTTTTGCCTGTCCTGCTCCGCCCACCCGCGAGTGTTCGTGTTTTTACCTAGCGTGTGTGTGTGTGTGTGTGTGTGTGTGTGTGTGTGTGTGTGTGTGTGTGTGTGTGTGTGTGTGTGTGTGTGTGCTGGAGCGACAGGGAGAGAGAGAGTGAAAGAGAGCGAAGTGCTGGGTCGGTGTACGGCTGCTGTGCAGGAGGTGCAGGCGGCGGGATGCTGACTAAAAAGTGCACAGCTGCACCTGCGAACTGCGCGGGGTATATACAGCGATAATAAGTAGGATGAGGTATAATCAGCTGTTATATTGCAGCACAGCCATCAACATGCAAGAGTCCGGGCGCATCAAGCGCGACCGTCTTCTGTCCTGACAGCCCGGCGGCGCGAGCTGCACCGTGACGAGACGACCGCGGTCCACGGTACCGACGGGTCGCAGCAGTCCTGGACGAGCAGGTCTTCCTCCGGACCTCATCGATTTTACTCTGTGACAGCCTGGTCACGTTAATTAGCGTGCGAGAAAAAGAAAGAAGAAGACTGATGAATTTGTGAGATCACCTTTGCGTTCACCTTGGAAATAAAACAACGCACGAAAGGTAATTTCCCCCCCACGACGTCAGGGATCCCGAGCAGCCGCTGCCTTTGTGTTTCTGTTGTACATGTGAACCTGTGCTTTCTGTTGTTTTCTTTAAGTCTTTTACCTTTGTAGGTAATTGGAGCTGTCATTCAGACTTGCAGGCTCATGGAGTGAAATGTGTGAAAGGCCCACCTGCACGGTGTTTTTAAAAGTTTCCCTTTGACTTCAAACCTGTCTGATCACAGCTCTGTGTCGCAGGTTATTACTGCTATCAAGTTAATTTCTCAGTTACAAAGAGGTCCTCATTTGAATATCATTCATTATTAAAAGAGGTGTATAATTTCTGAGTGGAAGGACTTGTAAACAAAATGGAGGGAGGCACCTGTCAGGCATCTTCTTCCTTATGACCACAGCTGTAGAGTTCAGGGTTGAACACATTTAAGCAAATACAATCATGAAAGGAGCAGAGGAAATGCCTCTGATAGATCTTTTCTTAGTAATAGGTCTTTTTTCTCTCTCTGTAAATATCAATTATCCATGCAATATTAAAATCTCACACCACAACTCAATATTTTGTGGTAAATGTAATTACTCCACTGAGTGATCTCAGTAAGACGCTGCAAAGCTTCTCTTCTGGTAATTTGTGCAGGCTGACATTAAAAGGAAAAAAGAAAGTCTAAACAAGGAATTTAACAGGCCCCGTGTCTGAAGTTTAGAAAAATTGCTGTTAGTTTGCTAACTAATCTCAAGATCATGTTGGCTTCCCTTTTTATTTTCAGTCATTCTCAGTGGCATAGCTGAGAAGTAGTGATTCCATAAAAACAAGTGCACATTTACTTCCCCCAAACAAAAGTAGCCTGATATTGTGCATCTTGTATGTGTTGACTCAGGTGGGATGATATGAAATAAGAAAAGTTTATATTATTTCATATATATGAAGGTGATACAGAAAGCCTGAAAGGCTCGCTGTATTATAATCCAGAAGGCCATGGAGAATTGTTATCTGGTGCCTGGTGGATTTTTGTGGGGGGGAACTTTGACATTTCTACTCTAAACTGATTTTTTTTTTTTTTTTTTAATCGGGGGGGGGGGGGCAAATTAGAGCAGAAAAATCACCAGACTACAGGAAATCAAGTGTATGATGCTCAAAATGTCCTACGGGACTAATGCCCCAGGTTAATGTGTCCTTTCCTGAATATTCAAGCGGAACAGACACCTATGCTTGTGACCCACAGCATCTGTTGACATTGTCTGATGTGCTCTATTATCTGCAGCTGTGTCCCATCCACTTTGGTTCCCTTCTGACTGAACTCAAATTTTAAAGTGAGAGATTGCATAAAGCAGTGTGCAGTAAAGCACTTTATTCCTTATCTAAATAACCACCAACAATCCTTTCTTTTGCTTTGTAAGAGGGTCAGGGGCTAATTAACTTTGCTTAGCAGCCAGGGTGTAATCCAGGACGCAGCAGTCCTAAAGTTAGTTGCTTAGCCCAATTGCCTAGTCATGATAACATCATCAGTGACGCCAAGGGAGCATGATGTGGACAAGTACTCAATATATTGTAATTTTTCCACTCACTCCAGGCTGTCCTCCACCTGTGCACTGAGAAATGTTGCAATTTTGTGCCTTTTTTACATTCTGCAAGTAGTATCACTGTGATCTTTTTTTTTTTTTTTTTGTCTCACTATTATGAAAAATGTCATAAACATGATGTTGCAGGTTGATGGATCGCCTGCCACCGAAGCAAGCTGACACGGACCCTTGTGGTCCTAAAGTGCAACCTGGAAACTGTTCATTAATTGGAGCTGGTCCGGATTTACCTTCACAGCTCCAAACACAGGAAGCACCTCTGATCAGCCCATCTGAGAGGTTCAGGAAAGAGCCTGGATTGAATCCCATGCAGGTGGTAGTTATACCAACAAGAGGGACTGAGCAGATGCAGTCAGGGCAGGCGAAGTCTGCGTCCACTCCTGTAACACTGGCAATCATAAGCCGGCCAAGGCCAACTGCTCTTGGAACTAAACCAAGGCAGACCAGAATTTTGGTGGAGCCCTCCAAGGAGATAGATTTGATCCCTGTTTGCATCCCAGGACCTCAGAGTGCAAACAGCCTCCCTCATTCCCCGACAGAGTCTTTGTTGCCTCCTCACAGTCCTCAAACTCCCCACAGCCCTCAGCCTTACCTCAACCCTACCCCCTGCCTTCCTCCACCTCCACCACCTCCTCCTCCCCCTCCTCCTCCTCCTCCCCCTCCTCAGCCTTCACCTAACCTGCCCTCCAGCCTCAGCTTGAAACCCAGCCTCAGCCCTCAGCCCCAGAAGACCCCCTCACCTGGGAGCTCAGCACAGAGCCAGATTCAGTCTCAGAAGCCAGGAGTAGAGAACAATGACTTCAGGTGAGAGAAGCAATTCTACTATTAAAAAACATTTTTAGAATAATTGTGTCATTTTTACAGGGCATTTATATCATTCAGTTTTTACTGCCGTGACTGTTACACCCTATTGTGTATAAACACAGCTACAGATGCTGTCCCGCAGTCAGGGCCTATAAGAGAGCTGATGTGTGCCAGCCCACGTCAAATGAATCACAGCAGCAAATTTCACTAAGAGCTTTTGAACTGACAGCCTGACATGGCCACATTGTGTTGGTAGATTTCCCAGAGGCACTTCTGTCATGTTAATTTATTTATTTAACCTTTATTTAATCAGGAGGTGCTCTTGAGATTCAAATCTGTTTTTCAAGGGAGACCTGGAAAAGAAGGTAAACTATTACAAAATTACAAATTATGAAATTTAATCTAACATGAATGCACATAAGACAAAGTAAAGCAAGTCAAAGTCAAGTAACATAACACAAAATACTAAGTGCAGTTTATAAATAGCAATTGCACTCTTCAGTTACAGGGAAACAGAAGCATTGAAGTTTAGTGTGCTCTGAAGGTTATTCCATGACCAAGGTGCAAAATAAGAGAACGTTGTTCTACCAAGTTCAGAAAAATCCTGGGTACTCTAAAAGGAGCCATTTAGAGGAGTGCAAATCATAACAGCTGGTTAAAGGTGTTAGGAGTTCACACAGATAAGAAGGGAGTTTACCCAGTATGACTTTGCACATCAAAATATACCAGTGCTATTGTCCTTAGGCTTAATGAAGGTCAGGAAACCAGATTATAAAGTATGCAGTGATGTGTACCAAACAATGAATTTAATACAAAATGTAAATAATACACAGAGCCCAGACAATGAAGTGCAGAGGAGGCAGCATGTAAATAATGTCACCATAATCAAGTACATTTAAGAATATAGCCTGTGCAAGTGTTTTTCTAACTGGTAAATTAAGACAGGCCCTATTTCAACCTTTAGTTTCTTCAGTAAGTGCTCAATATGCAACACTAAAGGGAAAGTCTGTCATCCAACTAGAAACCTAAATATTTGTAAGATGAAGCTCTTTATAAATAAAGTCTCCTTCTAGGATATGAAGACCAACATTATCTGAGATCTGGAAGTGATTTTGGGAAAACATAAATTTGGTTTTGTTAGGATTGAATGCCAACTTAAAAAAAAAAACAACCTGCTGAAAGTCATCATTGCATGGTATGAAGCTCCCGAATAGCCTGAATCAGAGTAGAGACTACTGAATAAAGTATGGTGTCCTCTGCATAAAGGTGCACTTTAGGTTCAGATGTATTCTTCCCAATGTTATTAATAAAAATAGAAAAGAAAACAGGGCCCTAAACTGAACCTTGGGGGATTCCTTTTAAAATCTGCGGGACACTTGACTTGACACAGTGTGTTCTGTCTGAAAGATAGCTCCTGAACAATCTTAGAGCCTTGTCACTTAAACCAGCATCACTGAATCTGCAGCCCGTGGTCAACAGAATCAAATGCTTTGGATAGATCAACAAACAAAGCAGCATAATGCTCCTTCCTGTCCAAGACATGAATAATATAATTTGTTAGCAATATAGTTGCTGGTACTGTGACCTGATTTAAAGTCAGACAGAGTTTCACTTCAGATATTATTGTCAGCGAAGTATTTTTTTTTCAGTTGAGAGTTTATTTAATCTGAAGGGTCCCCAACCTTAATTAAGGGGAGAACATAGGCTGATTTCCAGATTTTAGTGATGACATTAGTCTTGAGACTTTGATTAAAAAAAATCAGCTGCAGGCTTTAGAAGATAGGGATTTAGATTGTTGGGTCCAGATGGCTTTTTTGAATGAATGGATTTCAAAGCTTTACAGAACAGTAGAAATGGATTTAAAAACAAATGGGTCTCTTAATAAGTATATCTAGTAATGCAGATATACCCAGATCTTGTTTTTCACTAGTAAACAAAGGCTGCTCATAAAAGCCCAGTGAATAAATATGAATGAATTAATAAAAGATGGCAGCAACTTCTACCAGTCTCACAATTCATGCAAAGACACTTTTTTTTTGTCATGTAGCTCACCACAAATCATATCTGCATACTTTAAATTATGAATAAATGGCTGCTGGAGGAGTGGAATATAAACTGTAATGATGTGCATTTTCCATTTGTAAATATGTGATTGCTCATTAATGGGATCAAACAGTAGCATGGCCATATATATGAATCATTTAACCCTGTACACATGTCTGTGTTAATAAAACCATTTTGTTATTGCACAAATTGCAAATCCAAATAACAACCAGCAAACTGTGCAGAGGTGTAAAGCTGAAGTGATCTGCTGATTCACTGAGTCCATTTAACCACATTTACTCAAATATTTTTTTTCAGGGGGAAAAATGCCAAATATTTGCTGGTTCCAGCTCTTCAGAAAACAGGATGTGCTTCTTTTTCGTGATCTCATGTTTCTGTTAATCAAACAGCTAAGAAAAACACAAAGTAATGAAACTCACAGGTAGTTGCAGTCTTAATTTCAAAGGATAATTAGCTCCATACTTTCATTTTCTCTCTGCCAGAACCATCCACAATCATACACACACACACAAAGAATACTTAGTCATCACTGAGGGACACGGAGGTGCTTAATTGTGCTTATCTTTTTATATATTTATATATATATACACACACACAGAAACCCTGATGAAAGCTCTTTCTTTGAGGATTGCAGGATTACTTCTTGCTTACCTTAAAGTGTGAAAGTAATGCAGTTTCTCCACCGTTGCTGTCCTTTCAAAGGGTGTACATTGTCACATGGAACGTGGGATCAGCTGTCCCGCCAGATGACATCACTTCTCTCTTTGGACCAAATGTCTCAGATGGGAGCATTGACATGTTTATCATCGGGTAAGCAAGTAATTCTGCACGGCTCAGCGGTGCCAGAGAGACAGCCGTGAATGCCCACTCAGTCATCTGTGTTCATTTTGATTCTTTCCCTCCTGTTACCCATCACTGTTCTTTTTTTTTTTTTTTTTTTTTTTTTCCACTTTAATTTTGACATTTCTCTACTTTCTGGCATCATCCAGACTCCAGGAGGTCAACTCCATGATAAACAAAAGGCTGAAGGATGCTCTTTTCTCAGACCAGTGGAGTGAGCTTTGCATGGACACACTCAGTCCTTTTGGATATGTTTTGGTCAGTAAGGAGTTAAATCTGTTGTCATAATTTTGCACCATTAGAAATATAGTTTGTTTTTTTTTTCCTGTCTATATCTTATTTTTCATCAATCTCATCTGTTCAGGTGGCATCGCAGAGAATGCAGGGAGTGCTGCTGCTGGTTTTCTCTAAATTCTGCCATCTTCCGTTTCTCAGAGGTGTGCAGACACAGAGTACACGCACAGGACTTGGGGGATACTGGGTACGTGCTATGCATTACAGAGTGCTGCTCTGAAACCAGCTGAGATTTATGATGTTGCACAATTTGCAGTGGGAATCATGTCATTTAGGGTCTTGGCAGGGAAGGCAGTGCATGCGTGCGTGCATGCGCGCACGCATGCCCTCCTGTCAGCAGGTGCATGCATGCGTGGGTGCATATGTCAGTGTGTGACCTTCCTGTCTCTGTTGATGTCAGCATCACCCCTGGCTGCTGCTGGTGCAGTCTCCTTCCCTTTGAGGTCAGTGCAGCAGCATGCTGTCTGACTTTCTGGTTTTGTGACTGGGTGTTAGAAAAAAAGCGCCACGACCTTGTCCCTGAGTGCAGAGCCGGTTGATACATGCTGACGCTGCATAAGAGGTCCCTTCCCTTTGAAACTATATGTTTCGCCCTTTCCTGTCATTCTAAGGGGAATAAAGGCGGTGTCAGCGCAAGGATGACTATGTTTGGCCACCCAGTGTGCTTCCTCAACTGTCACCTGCCAGCTCACATGAGGAACCTGGAGCAGAGGATGGAGGACTTTGAAAGCATCCTTCAGCAGCAGCAGTTTGAAGGAGGGGCTGCTACTGGTGTACTAGACCACGAGTGAGTGACATTGTTTTTTAAATAAAGGTCTAATTAACTGAAAATAAGTTTTTACAGCTATAGAAAATTATACCATTATTCTGTTATAACAATGAACAAATCCCACGTACAAATATTCATTAATAAATCTTTAATGATTTGATCTAACCTCTTGAACCTCAGGTGACATGCTTAATTTAACTAGTAATGACATTATATTAATTGAATCTACAAAAGCACAATGCATTTTTGAGACAGTGTTAAACTGATTTCGATTGAGCGTCTGTGCTCACTTCCTTAAGTAAAGACATGCCTGTTTGTTCTGTTCCCAGTGTCGTGTTTTGGTTTGGGGATTTAAATTTTCGTATCGAAGACTATGATATCCACGTGGTGAAATGTGCCATTGACAGCAATAAGCTGCCTCTTCTGTGGGAGCGGGATCAGGTGAGGCACCTTCAGCATTTTAATAAAGTATGCACACATTCACAGAGACAGATGGCTTTTTCTGGAAGGCTTCACACCACCTGTTTGTCTGCTGTTTAATCACAAACCACAACCGGCAGAGGGAGCTGTAGCACCAGAACTTGTGTTTGAGTAATAATAATAATCATCATCCAGGACTGTGGTCTGCTCTGTTTGTCCTTTTCTGTAGCTCAACATGGCTAAAAACACAGAGTCCATCCTGGAAGGCTTCATGGAGGGACAGCTCAAATTCCCACCTACTTATAAGTTTGATGTAGGCACTCATACCTACGACACCAGGTTTGTTCGGTCATCTCTATCACAAACCAGTTCTCAGAGACCCTGTTTACACTTGGTTTTAAAATGTGTCTTGGGCAATCAGATCCCAAGTGAACAGCGTAAAAAAAACACAAGCACAAACAGCCACCAAGACACGTTGTGATGCTAATTCTAAATCCTGTGTCCTGATGTTTCTTAGGTTAGCAAATAGTTGTAAAAGCAAGGTTGCCGAGTGCCTGTGTCACTTTGCAGTCAAATTGCTCTCCTGCTGCAACTACATCACTATTTGTGGTGGAATTTCTGTTTCAAATCTGTGAGGTTCTTGGTGGACTCTGAATGTAAGTAGTTAATGTGAATTTCTGTGCATGTAAATGGCAACAGATTTATTTTCACAGTTTTGGCTTGACAGTAGCAGGTGTGAATGATGCGTATCAGGTCTCCACTTTACTCCACGCATTTTAAAACCAAGTGTATTGGTTTTATTTTTTGAAAGCAAAGCTTCCACCACTTATAACCTTGTGTCTGTTTCTCTGTCAGTGCTAAGAAGAGGAAACCTGCCTGGACAGATCGCATCCTGTGGCGTCTTCGCCGCACTGGCTCACCAGTTCCTACCCACAGTGCAGCACTGCAGCGTGGTCTGACCTCATGGTTGGGTGGGGCAACTAAAGTGACACAGCATGTGTATCGCAGTCACATGGGTTTCACCATCAGTGACCACAAACCTGTTTCTGCCCTGTTTTCATTGCATGTGAGAAAATATTACCATATGGCCTCAGATGTGGCATGTCCTAATTACATCTCGGTATTGTTACGTTGCTAAGTTATGTTTTGTTTAACTGTCTCTAACTTATACTCTAGTTCCCATTCAGGGTGGATATGCCTCTGGTGGAGCTTCAGGTAAACAAGGAATGGAGCAAAGCCTCAGATGCTATAGTCAGATTCACTGTTGCATCGACCTATCAGCGCAGCTCATGGGACTGGGTAGCAATATACAAGGTAAGTCTTAAGAAGATTCTCAAAGTTTTGTCCCGCAGTGTCGGCACCTACAATTATCTTCCTGCAGGTTGGATTCAGACATCACAAAGATTATCAGGCATATGTGTGGGCCAAAGGGGAGCATGCAACACAGGTGAGCCTTCTACTCAAATTTATCAATATGTTTCAAGCTGAACTCAGAGTTAATCTGTCTGCTCTTCTCTCCACAGGTGACATTCTCAGAGGAGGATTTGCCACGAGATGACTGTGAATACATCCTGGGCTACTACAGTAACAACACAAACAGCATTGTTGGATTGTCATCACCAATTCAGGTAACAAATGTTAGAGAAACACATGAAGCAAACATGTCCCTGTTTATGTTATATTCAAGCATAAATATACAGACGCGCAAGTACAGTCGGCAGCCACAGATTTAACAAGGTGCTGGAAACATTCCTTCCTTAGAGATACTTTGATTGACCAAAGATCAAAATTTAGCATTCATCCTCATTCCTCTGACAAATGTTGGATTCAGTTTAGCTACATATATAAAGCACCACTGTACAACAAGTCATTTCAAGGTGCTTTATATTGTAAGGTAAAGATCCTACAATATCAGATCGAGGACCCCAATGATCCAGTGATTCCCTATCAGCAAGCACATGGCGATAGTGGGGAGTTAGAACTCATGTTTAACATGTAGAGATCTTCAGGCATAATCAGGATAATCACTCTTTGGACTGGATCTAGAACCAAAGGTGACCCAAATAATAAAACAAAACATGTGAATAAGACAGCTGGGCTTTTCAGAGAGGAAAAAAACCTGAATATGTGATTATAAAGTTATTGAAAATGCCAGTTAGTCATCAATTATCTGAGTCTAAATAAAGTGATTAACCTGCTACCAGTATGCAAGCGGTGAAATTATCTCCACTCTTAACTAGCAAAACATTAAAATGCTGCTTCATAAATGCAGAGTGTAATAATTCAAGCAATAATAGGTGCCTGATATCTTTAAGTTAATCTTTTGAATTCAAGAATTACTCTTGTTCAATATTTCTACAAAGTGACATTGTTACTTGAATAAAGTATATTAAGTGTTGTGCTTACATACTTTCTGTCCTCAACAGATCAAGATGCCAGTTCACAGTCCCACTTTGTGTCCCTCCGAGAGCTCTGATGTCAGCTCAGAAGATGACAGCACTCTTGTTCTGCTGGCTCCAAACTCCCGCAGCCCGAGCCCTAAACCGGCCAAACACCACCATCGTCACCGTCGCAGTCGCAGCCCTGTAGTTCCTGCTCTTTCATCCAATCCCCTCCCTTCCCTGCAGAGCCTCAGCCTCGGCCCTCGCACCAAAGAAAGCCAGACACGAAGCCGCTCTCCCTGCTCTAAGAAGGAGCGGCTGGTGTCCCCCGACGTAGTGCCATCTCCCAACATCAGCCCGCTCAGTCCTCGCAGCCCTGTGTCTCCAGGTAGTGGGGTGACTGTACCGGAGGCCCTGGTTGCTGCTATCTTAGGTGAACCCAGACCAGCTCAGGTTAGCCCCACAGGGGTGAAACGGATAGGGAAGGCAGGGGAAACAGACACTGCAAAGAAAATAAAGATCAAGAGTTAAAATGAGACCCTGTATGAGGCTAACAAAAGCAATATCCATCCAATCAGAGTCTGATCTGATCCTAGTGTCACTGTGCTCATAGAGGCAGCACATTTAATGACTCCTAATGTAGTTTGCAAACATTCCACATTGTAGCCCTGCAGATCCCTGTTTCTGAATCTACTATCATCTCATATACTACTACTGTGTGTGTGTGTGTGTGTGTGTGTGTGTGTGTGTGTGTGTGTGTGTGTGTGTGTGTGTGTGTGTATCCTGGAGTCAAACATGTGACCAGACTCAACAACAAGTGCTTTTATAGACTCATAAGCTATATCATATGTAAACAAGCATATTGAATGTGAATCCAAAGTTGGAGTAAACCTGGGAACGATATGACCAGATATTATTGAAAGCAATATGGATCCATGTAAACAGTCTTGCATCAAAATAAGAACCCTTGGATCACAAATATTAATGGTATCATAGTTAACAGCAGAGAGTGTGTGTGTGTGTGTGTGTGTGTGTGTGTGTGTGTGTGTGTGTGAGTGAGTGAGAGAGAGTGGTTTTGTGTAGACTTTTGTGGTAAACCATAAATATGTGAAACTTTCATTTTGGAGCACATGATGGTTTAAATGTTTGACTCTATAGGTCTTGGACTGTATTCATAAAACAAGTCTAATGATTCCATAAGTAGAAAAATCATCTCATTCTATCTGAAATCTACAAGTGAGAACCTGAACAGTAATCCTGGACCATTGCTTTTTATGGATACAGAACCTGTTCTATAGAGCTCCTTGAGTGTTTAGGCTAATAATGTGTTTCTTTGGCTTCCAAGAAAACTGTGTTGTTTTAGCTGTTTGAGTGTGCAAATAAAACAAGAACATATGCAAACTAAGAAATGTAGATTATTGGATGACTTCAAGCTGTCAAGAAGAAGCGTATACTTGTGTGAAGATGTGTGGACTCACTTAACTCTCAATTCGGACATATTTTGATTGCAACCCTGCTTTAAGTGAACAACAACTCATGACTACACTTAGACTTCAGATAGTTTGTATGACCAAAGTTCAAAATTTCATGTTTGTCTTCATTCCTTTGACAAATGTTAACAACAGCCAAACTCCTTGGTAGAGTCGCAGGGAAATGTGTGCTTGACAAGACGTATATAGGACCACTTGTTCCATTCGGATTCTGCAATAGTCATTTGCAAACTATAAAAAAAAAAAAAAAAATGTTTAAAAAGACAAATGTTTTAACTGCATCACAGGAAAGAGAGTTGTTTATCTTTCAAATGGCAATTAATTTTGGGAACAAACCAGTGACTTAATGGTTTCAATTTAATTATATTATATACAGAGCACCACTTCACACAACAAGTCATTTCAAAGTGCTTTATATTATAAGGTAAACATCTTACAATATCAGACAGAAAAAAGGGTTTTCTACCAAGGACTGATACATCCCTTGCTCTGTTGTTTGGAATCAAGATTATCACTCTTTGGACTGGATCTAAAACCAAAGATGACCAAAATGAGAAAACAAAACAAGCTGAGAGAAATGATCTATCATCTACTGACAGCGACAGAGTTCATCAGTGTGCGTGGTCCTGTGTTAAATTAAGTGCACCATCACAGTGGATTTTAAAATAAACAATCAAGATCTGATCAAAATGCAGAATTTTAGCTTAAATTCAAAAGTATTACATAAAATGTTTAAGAATTGCAGCCATTTTTATACACAGTCTACTCTTTTCAGTAGCTCAAAGGTAAGTGGACAAAGTAACATGAATTTAAATGTAAGGATTTTTTTTCTTATACTTGGATCAAAATCCTTTGAAGTCAATGTTTGTCTGAAATCTTGAACCCCTGGACATCACCAAATGCTGTGTTTCCTCCTGTGACATGCTCTGCCAGGCCTTTACTGCAGCTGCTTTCAGCTGCTGCTTGTTTGTGAGCCTCTGCCGTCTGTCTTCAGTAACTGAAAAGCTGTTCTATTGGAGCAGGTGAGCTCAGGTGACTGACTCACCCACTGAAGAGTATCCAATTTCTTTGCCTCGAGAAACTCCTGCTTTGCAGTATGCTTTGGGTCATTATCTGTTTGCACTGTGAAGTGCTGTCTGATCCGTTTTGCAGCACACTTCATAATTCATCCTGCTGCTTCTATCTGCAGTCACAATGAACACTAGAGGCCCGGTTCCACTGAATGCCAAACATGCCCAAGCCATAACATTGCCTCCACCATCTTTGACAGATAATATGCGTCAGATTGTGAGCTGTTTCTCTCATTGTTTTTTATATTTCCTCTTCTTATCAGTCAGGAACAAGTTTATCTTGGTTTCATTTGTTCAAAGAACATTCTTTTTCAGGTACAGACCTGAAAAAGGCTCTCTCAGATGTTTTCTGGCATAGTCCAACGTGGCCTTCCTGTTCTTGAGTGTAACCAGTGGTTTGTACCTGTTGTGTATTTCCTTGTATTTCTATTAATGAAGGAATCTCTTGCTTGCTGACAGTGAAACCTACCTCATCGAGAGTGTTCTAGACTTGGTTAGACGTGAAGCTGTTTTTCTTAACCATGGAAAAAATTCTGTCATAATGCACTTTAGTTACAGTACCTTCTGTATCTTTCAGATGTTTTGGTGTGGCTGAGGTGGCTGGGACATTCCCTCCTTTTAAAGAATGTATCAGATTTTTGTCTTAACCACTCCTAAAGCTGGTCCTGTCTCTCTGGTTTTTCAATCCAACAGTGGCCTCCTTGACTTGTTCCTAGTAACAAGCTTCCAAATGTATGTTCAACACTTCTATATTCTATCTGCTTAATCTGTCATGAATCATCAGGTAACTGGCCTCTCCTGGCCATAAAACAATTTATCAGTAATCTGTCCAATTGCATTTGAGCCTCTGAAACTGGGGAGCTTTGTATAAAACTGGTTAATGCAATACTCTTTTTAAACCCCTTGAATTAAAGCTGAAAGTCTGCACTTCAATCCCTTGTTAATTGTTTGATTTAAAACCTCCATTGTGACATTTTCCAAAAAAACCCTGCCCCTTTCTCTTTTAGCATTTCAGAATGTTTTCAGTGCAAATAATATACATGTAAAACACTTTGTACACAGAGCCATAGCACATATTTACTTCAGACTGTCTTTGAGTTAGCTTTGAGCACGGTGGTGTGGTGGTTAGCACTGCTGCCTCACAGCTAGGTCTGGATTTGAATCCACCTTGGCCCCAGCCTCTCTGTGTGGAGTTTGCATGTTCTGTCTGTGTGGGTTTCTTCCCACAGTCCAAAGACATGCAGTTACTGAGGTTAGGTTAATTACCCATAGGGGTGAATGTTTGTCTGTGACAGGCTGGTGGATTTTATTTTTTACTCTTGTTAGGAGGGGAGTCACAGGCAGCTGCTTGGATGGCCTGTGAGTTCCTAAACCAAGAGTGCCCGTGTACGTGGGATATCTTCTGATTCTTTAATATATTAAATGTTTTAGTTTTAAACTAAAGTGATTTAAATGTCTTCCTTCACAAATAAAAAACACGACTTAACACAACCTGTACAGGTTGTACCCTGCCTCTCACCCTGAGACAGCTGGGATAGGCTCCAGCCCCACATGCAACCCTGAATAGGATAAGTGGAAGAGGATGGATGTATGTCTTTGAGTTATTAAGTTATCTAAAGAAGGAGATAAAAACAGGATAAAGTAATCCTTCACATTGTAACTATAACCTAATTGCACATATTTTAATAATCTGATCAGGGTTTATTGCTTCTGATTATCTAGCTTTACTCACTCTTGATCAGTGATTCCCAAAGCGACCCACTTAAAAACCAGAAAATCTCATGGGACCCCCTCTACCCTGTCCACCCCGGACGTCCGATAACACTGGCCTGTAAAATCTTCTTGCTAGAAGCCTCACTGTCATCAAAATACATGAGAAAGTGATGTATTTCCATGAAAATTTGATTAAAAACATAAACATAAACAACACAGGCTGTTGGCTATAAATTCAATACAAGAGCAGTACATTTAGGTCAAAGTAATGAGTTATATCACAAACTAACCACCTTCTATTACCACTTTTAATTTGCTTTTTATATAAATAAACCCATTTATATAAATATGTAACTGTGCATACTTGTGAGTAATTTCAAACTGAATTTCTGTTATTAGTGGCCCTCCTTCAGTGGGCCCCCACACTTTGGGAACCACTGCTGTAGACAATAACCTCTTGTCACAGATAAATGCTTTATTTTTTGCATTCACAAGCCAGAGGGGATGAAAGCTGCTTTCCAAGTACTAAATACAAGTAAACACAGCATGCAGTAGACCTTAGGAGTTCACAGTTTTTAGTGTCATTGGCCTTCAGGGATATTTGGCTTTGGCTCCGTGAGTACGCCCCTATAACCACGCCCATGACCACCACATGGTCTGTGCTCCACAATAACATTGGCTGCAGAGCAAAGACTTGAGGGGTCTGGAGAAGTTGTGCAGATCATAAATTCAGCTGTCTGCTCCGTCCGGTTTTCCATAAACTTGAATCGTGCCTGTGGCTTTGTCTGTACGTGTGTGAGAGAGGGAGAGAGAGCGAGCAGGTGACCCGGGCGAAGCTATAAAACTTGTCTCCTGGTTTCCATCCAAGCTGCATAAGCAGATATCTAGTCGGCTAGCTTGTTAGCTAAGTGTGGCTAAAATGAACGGCTTCATTAGCAACTCGGGTTACGATGAAGGCTGCTTCCTCTTCACTTCTGAGTCAGTCGGAGAAGGACACCCCGGTAAGTTTTAACTTGCCACTGGCTGGCAGTGAGAAAGTCCTCCCCCCACCTCCCCTCTTCATGACCATCATAATTAGCCTAGCATCTTGTTAGCCTGTCAAACAAGGTCGGGTAGCACTGTTAGCTCAGCATGTCTGAGCCGACTTTATTTTTAAAAGTTAGAAATATATTCAGCGGCTTATTTGATTGATATATATATTTTTTTTAAAGTAAAGTCAGGTGATATTGAGTAAAATGGACTTAAACAAGAGAACTAAACGTGACCTATGTGAACATATGGGAAATATCAGTAAACTTAGCGGGTATTTTCTTAAAATTCAGCTAAAAGTCGTATTGAACAGTGCTGCCTTCATTTCTGCTTAACTGAAAAGCTAAATAAAATTTATATTTACATTAATTTAATAAGAAATATGAATGAAAAAATGGCCTGTGCAGCCTCTGCAGAGTTTGGTGAACTGGTAAAACAGATTCTGCAAAGTGTAAAGTATCCCACACACCTTAAAGACCCCGCCTGTGATAATTTATACCCAGATGAAGGAAATAGTTTGTCAAAGCTCAGTGGATGCTAGAAGCGCCGCGACTAGCTGTCAAGCTAACACCGCGTTAGTAAGGACTGTTGGTGCTTGTCAATCACATCCACCCCTGCCGTTTTCCTCCGTCAGTTTACAACGAGGTGGTCAGATGTTTTGTGTTTTCGAGTTTAGAGCAGTAAACGTGTTAATTTAGGACTCTAGACTACCTTTCAGCGCTTACCGTAGCATAAGTTCGCGCAGGTAATGGCGCTTTCTCTTCATCTGTAATGTTCAGGAGTTATTTTATCCCGCTTTATTGCCACTTTTTAGGCTGCTGTTATGTTGCCCCCTCCTTCCCAGCGACAGCTGTTCTAAACGTCTAAAAAAACAAACAAAAAACATAATAAGCTTAATAAGGCTAGTACCTGTTGCAGGACTGCCTTTGTGTAGGCTAATTCACTGTCAGGAATTACTGGAGTACTGAAGACATCATTAAAGCGCTGTGCTTTCACTGACCTGACATGACAGGTTAGAGGTCTTCAGTGAAAAGGCTTAAAAGCAGCACAAACTGAGGGCATATGTCTTGCATGGTATGTTTAATTGTATAATTATTCAGCAGCTTGGCTCACAGTATGCTGCAGTCTCAGACTGGGGCAGCTCTGTTGCAACAGATAATAGGCTTAGCAGTGCTCCTAAATATAGGTACTGCAGGGGCTACTGCACAACTCTGGGTGCAAAGTAGTCACAATAAAAATCTTTATAATTGCAAGACAGGAGACATGGCAGGAGACATGTCAGTAACCTGCAACATTAGTACAGCCTCACCTACTCTGTGAGTCTTGTCACACTGGTCCTAAAACCAGTAACAGATACTGTGATTAAAGGCCCCCAAAATACCTGGATATAGAGTTTAGGCTGCTGTACTTTATGCTACAGTTTTTCTGGCCCTATCATTCTAGCAGTCAGCTGTTAAACTTATGAACCTTGCCTATAAATGTTAACTGCATCATGAAACAGGTTTAAGTTTATTAAAATTTTTGTTTGAAAACACCAGTACGTGTATGTTCCCATCTGATTTGCATAGAAATGCAGTTAGGCTGGTTTGTAAAACCTCTTGTTTGTCATTCTAGTTTGCAGCTTGGTTTGTGTATAATCTGTATAATTTAATGTTTTATCTATTTATATAGTAACAGATCAGAAGTTGTCAGTATTTTACCAGCAAAACTAAGGACTTGTAATTAACTGTTGTGCTCATGTTGCTCCACAGATAAACTCTGTGACCAAATCAGTGATGCTGTGTTGGATGCACACCTCAAACATGATCCTGATGCCAAAGTAGCATGTGGTAAGTCAGAAAAGAAGGCCAGAGGCTCGTTTTTTTTTTTTTTTTTTACTGAGCCACAGGATTCAATGTTAAATCAAATGTATGCTGACTTGGGCATGTTGCAACAAAAAGGTCAGGGGGCACCCAGTAACACTAGGGTTATTTATAGCACATTTTAGGCCTTTTTGTTGGTAAAT
The DNA here is from genome assembly GCF_007364275.1 of Archocentrus centrarchus. Lineage (NCBI taxonomy): Eukaryota > Metazoa > Chordata > Actinopteri > Cichliformes > Cichlidae > Archocentrus > Archocentrus centrarchus. The sequence continues at coordinate 9,883,623 of NC_044357.1, read as the reverse complement.
CATTTTGGATTATACTCTGTAAAGTATAGGGACAAGGACACAAGGGACATCTATAATGTTTGAATCTGATAAATGTGTGTTGAAGACTTATCAGCCTCACCTAGAAAAGACTGCCTGACATAAATAACCTTCAGAAATGTGAAACTATATGTTTTGACGACGCATACATTTGTCCTCCTTCTAAAGAGCAGAAATATTTCTGGAGAAGAATTTCCTGAAAGTCTATGCTGCTGGAGGGAAACCTGTTCTCAAAATATGCACATAACAATATCACATGACCTCTCACATACTGATCATAGGCTTGTAAGCAGTATTGACATATTAAAATGCAGGTTATAGTATAGTTTCAGAAGGGTTTGTGGTTAAGATGTACCTAGGATACAAGTTAAACCCAGAAGCATACGTCCACAGTTCTAACTAAAAATGAGGTCAGCAGCATCTGCAGAGATACAGCCCTGATAATTTTGAAACGTCAACTACATTTTGGGACCCCAAAAACTGAGACATTTGACTTACTAGTCTCAATTATTTAGGCTCACATACATACTCTTTAAAATCCTCTTTGTGAGAGTGCTGCTTGGCCATGGCTTCATCTGATAGTGAATCTGTGTCTTTTACTGCCAAGAGCAGTTTCTGTTCGAGTTACTTTCATTATCTCTGCCATTGCTGTTCTTCCTCTGTAGTATCTTTCAAACCATCTGCCCTCTGCTTCCCGTTTGCATTGGTGGCCAGTATGTGATTTTTTTTTTTTTTTAAATAATATAAATGAGTTTTCTGATGATCTCATTTTTCAAAGTTAAAGGGGTGGGGATGTAGTGTTATCTAATTTTAGTGCTTCTAAAGTACTGCACTAGTATGCAGTCTAGGCACAAACATGGCAACAGGTATTAATGAACTATGTTGGCTTTGGGCTGTTTGCATTATTGCACTTAGTCTCATTGTTCTCACCGTGTGTTTTGTTCTCAGAAACTGTTGCCAAAACGGGGATGATCCTGCTGGCTGGGGAAATCACTTCCAGGACTAACGTGGACTACCAGAAGGTTGTCAGGGACACAATTAAGCATATTGGCTATGACGACTCTTCCAAAGGTGAGAGCAGTTTGCTGTGAGTTTAGCTCAGGTCAAAATCTGTGCAGTTATAGTCTAGCCAGTCAAAGTTGTAAAAATAGTAGAATTATTGTCTGGATGTCTTGGAGAAAATTGCACCTAAGTCTAAGTAATCTGTGGTTTACAAAAAGATTTGAGTGCTGCCACTCAGGCTAAATAACACTGATATAATGAAGTCACTAAGGCTGACCGGTTGTCCTTAACCTTTTTATTAACTATAGTCCCCTAATACTAATACCTTATATTGGCATACTATGATGAAACTGAGGCCTAGTCTTGGGGTTTTACAGGCTTTGACTATAAGACTTGCAATGTGCTGGTGGCGTTGGAGCAGCAGTCCCCTGACATTGCCCAGGGTGTTCATCTGGATCGCAAAGAGGAAGATGTTGGAGCTGGCGATCAGGTCAGACAATTCATACATTTGTTTAGTCTGCGGTCAAGTAACTGAAGCCAGAAATGGGGTGGTGATGTAGTTTGAAGTTTTGACCCCTACTCAATGTGATATATGACTGCAACTGTGGCAGGGTCTGATGTTTGGATATGCCACTGATGAGACTGAAGAGTGTATGCCCCTTACCATTATCCTGGCTCACAAGCTCAACGCCAAGATGGCTGAATTACGCAGAAATGGGGAGCTGCCGTGGCTCCGCCCCGATTCCAAAACTCAGGTAAGTAGTTTATTTACAGTTTGGAGTCAGTTTTAAAGTTGCTGTAAGTGTAGATGGAGGCTAGTTGTTTTTATCTGTCTGTACAATTGTTTGATTGGTAAATGGCTGCAACCCTAATTGTGAATATACTGAAAAATTTTAGACAGTATTTGCATCTTGTATTTAAGTGTAGTTTGGATGTTGAGTTGGCTTTGCAGTTTGTAAACAAAGTGAAAGCTTAATACTTTGTGTAAATAATGAATGTAATGTTTTTTGTTTGGTTTGTTTTAAAGTGTTTGGTTCCCTCTGTTCCTGCTTTGGTAAATTTGAATTAGTCACTTGAGCTTACTTTGGTGGATTTTTGATGTTTATAAAAGTTCACATCAGGCAGTATAAAAGATGGATGTAGCTACTGTGACATCACTAATTGGTTTCTGAAGTCCAGGTTTGAAGTCTCAATGAGCGTTTTTGCTACTGTCAGTTTTGTTTTTTTTTTTTGTTTTTTTTGTTTTTTGAAACAACAGATGTGAGTAGAGAAGGGGGCAGGTCTGACATTGAAACCACACTCTCGTTGGCTAACAACTTGTCGATCTCAAGTCATTAGACAAAGACTGTACCGTGGACAATACTCCTTCCTGAAGGAAGGTATGACCAAGATTTACAAAACTGACCCAAAAAGAGCAACTGAGACTATAAACCCATCAGAAAAGTGTATGGAGTTAATTTCCTGCCAAAAGGTTGCACGAAAAGAAAACATGCTGCACACAAAGAAAACCTGTTTTACCAACTGTCCTCGAGCACAAAATTATCTCTCCTCGAATACAAAACCGCTTCTCCTTGCGTACGAAACAATTCCACTCCTCCGCGGTAAGTTCCACGTGGCAGGAAATAGACTCCATAAAAGTGTTTCCAGAGATAAAATCAGAAAGCAGTCTTTCCATAGGCATTTGTACATAGGCTTAGCTTTTCAGACCCATAAGCTACATCCACCTTATTAGACCATTTGTAGTTCAGATAAAACGATTCAGAAGTTTTTTTGTTTTTTTTTTTAATTCTCATATGACATATTGATAAACGGGCAGGAAATTCGGTGCTGAAAGAATCAAAATCTTTTATTGCCATTATGCCAAAAGCACAATTAAATTATATGCAATCCTATTTAGTGCAAAGAAAGCAATCTATTTTGAACTTTTATTCTATGTACAAAAATGATGAAAAAATTTTTTATAACGATACAGTATAAGAATACACTGCTCAAAAAAATAAAGGGAACACTCAAATAACACATCCTAGATCTGAATGAATGAAATATTCTCATTGAATACTTTGTTCTTTACAAAGTTGAATGTGCTGACAACAAAATCACACAAATCATTAATGGAAATCAAATTTATTAACCAATGGAGGCCTGGATTTGGAATTAAAGTAGAAAAACACACTACAGGCTGTTCCAACTTTGATGTAATGTCCTTAAAACAAGTCAAAATGAGGCTCAGTATTGTGTGTGGCCTCCACGTGCCAGTATGACCTCCCTACAATGCCTGGGCATGCTCCTGATGGGGTGGCAGATGGTCTCCTGAGGGATCTCCTCCCAGACCTGGACTAAAGCATTCGCCAACTCCTGGACAGTCTGTGGTGCAACGTGACGTTGGTGGATGGAGCGAGACATGATGTCCCAGATGTGCTCAATCAGATTCAGGTCTGGGGAACGGGCGGGCCAGTCCATAGCTTCAATGCCTTCATCTTGCAGGAACTGCTGACACACTCCAGCCACATGAGGTCTAGCATTGTCCTGCATTAGGAGGAACCCAGGGCCAACTGCACCAGCATATGGTCTCACAAGGGGTCTGAGGATCTCATCTCGGTACCTAATGGCAGTCATGCTATCTCTGGCGAGCACATGGAGGGCTGTGCGGCCCTCCAAAGAAATGCCACCCCACACCATTACTGACCCACTGCCAAACCGGTCATGCTGCAGGATGTTGCAGGCAGCAGATCGCTCTCCACGGCGTCTCCAGACTCTGTCACGTCTGTCACATGTGCTCAGTGTGAACCTGCTTTCATCTGTGAAGAGCACAGGGCACCAGTGGCAAATTTGCCAGTCCTGGTGTTCTCTGGCAAATGCCAAGTGTTCTGCACGGTGTTGGGCTTTGAGCACAACCCCCATCTGTGGACGTTGGGCCCTCATATCATCCTCATGGAGTCGGTTTCTAACCGTTTGTGCAGACACATGCACATTTGTGGCCTGCTGGAGGTAATTTTGCAGGGCTCTGGCAGTGCTCCTCCTGTTCCTCCTTGCACAAAGGCGGAGGTAGCCGCTGGTCCTGCTGCTGGGTTGTTGCCCTCCTACGGCCTCCTCCACGTCTCCTGGTGTACTGGCCTGTCTCCTGGTAGCGCCTCCAGCCTCTGGACACTACGCTGACATAAACAGCAAACCTTCTTGCCACCGCTCGCATTGATGTGCCATCCTGGATGAGCTGCACTACCTGAGCCACTTGTGTGGGTTGTAGAGTCCGTCTCATGCTACCACGAGTGTGAAAGCACCACCAACATTCAAAAGTGACCAAAACATCAGCCAGAAAGCATAGGCACTGAGAAGTGGTCTGTGGTCCCCACCTGCAGAACCGCTCCTTTATTGAGTGTGTCTTGCTAATTGCCAATAATTTCCACCTGTTGTCTATTCCATTTGCACAACAGCATGTGAAATTGTCAATCAGTGTTGCTTCCTAAGTGGACAGTTTGGTTTCACAGAAGTTTGATTTAATTTACTTGGAGTTATATTGTGTTGTTTAAGTGTTCCCTTTATTTATTTTTTTGAGCAGTGTATAACTAAATATATATGTACATGTATGCCTGTGCTTGAGTTATTGATTCCACAAGTTGTATATTTCACAGGTTGGTGAAGAGGGGCATACCCTTCAGTGTTCATTTATTTATTATTGCAACATCCCTGGGATATGTGCTGTTTTTCAACCCTAACATTTATTGTCCTGTACCACCTTCCTGAGGGTAGCAGTAGGTGTGATGTATCCTTCAGAATGCTGCAGGCTTTACTGTGGCAGCAGGACCTGTACAGCTGTTCTAAGGAGAGGAGAGCACAGCCGATGAGCCTCTGGAGCGCTGTCTTTTCCTGTGCAGTGACGCTGGCAAACCACACTGGGATGCAGTATGGCAGTACACACTCATCAGAGCATCAGTAGAAGGAGCAGCTCCTTGGCTAGGGCGTTGTTTCAGGACCCTCAGGAAGTGGAGCCGCTACTGTGCCTTCTTGAGCAGTGCAGTGGTGGCTTTCCAGGTTAGGTCATCGTCCAGGTGCAGGCCCAGAAATTTGAAATCAGAGACCCTCGCCACACAGTCCCCATTGACGTATATGGGCTGAGGGTCAGATTTGCATCTCGAAATTTTTATTTTGGGGGCGGCAGGCATGAAAAATATTGGCCAGACATGTGACATCCTCACATTCAATTTAAATATTTAAGCCTCAGGCAGTCTAAAAAGTCTACAGTAAATGCCAGGTGCAATGAGTATATAATGTAATTATCGTTGCTTAAGGGTGTGTTCCTGCAGACTGTTTTGCATGTGTTTGTTCAAACATGTGATCTTTCTAGCTGGAACTATAACCTGTTTTTGTTTTCTCCCTTCAGGTGACTGTTCAGTACAGACAGGACAGGGGAGCAATGGTGCCTTTGCGCGTCCACACGGTTGTGATCTCTGTGCAGCACGATGAAGGTGTAAGTTTGGATGAGATGCGCTGCTGCCTGAAGGAGCAGGTGGTGAAAGCTGTGGTTCCCAGTGGGTTCCTTGACGATGACACCATCTACCACCTGCAGCCCAGTGGTCGCTTTGTCATTGGGGGACCACAGGTGAGACAAGAGCAGTAAACCTTTTTAAGGTGTTCTTAATTTTACTAAAACCTCAAACTTCAAAGCTCTGTGTCCCTTCTCACAGGGTGATGCTGGTCTGACCGGGCGCAAGATCATTGTCGATACTTACGGGGGTTGGGGAGCCCATGGAGGTGGAGCTTTTTCTGGGAAGGACTACACAAAGGTAGACCGCTCTGCAGCCTATGCTGCCCGTTGGGTGGCCAAATCTCTTGTAAAAGCGGGGCTCTGCAAGCGTGTCTTGGTCCAGGTGAGTACACAGTATATTAGTTTACTCCATCTAAAACCTGCATATAATGGGATTTCAAACTGAGCTGCCTCTAGGCCTGAAGGTACCAGTTTCAAATTCATGGTTTTACACCTCACACAAAGCAATGACTACAGCTCCCAGTAGACATTTGTTCACCATCCTGTCATCTGTCAGATTCTGCTGGTTGGTTTCATTGTCTTTCACTGTTTTGATATTTGGGTCATCCAGAAAATGTTACCAGTGTTCTTGTGCTTTCTAACAGCTTAGAAAATATTTTCTATGTACCGTATTTTTCGGACTATACGTCGCTCCGGAGTATAGGTCGCACCAGCCAAAAAATGCATAATAAAGAAGAAAAAACATATATAGGTCGCACCGGACTATAAGTCGCACTTTTTTTGGGGGGGGGGTTGATAGAATCCGAGACTCAGAGCACAAATTCCATCTTGAACGGCAATTTAAAATAATAATGGATTAAAGAACAGGACGAACACGGTTACACCTACGTTATGCTAACGTAGCACATTCAGCTACATGACGCACAACGAACACGTGTTCGGTATTGTAACGTTGTAAACACACTTCCAAAGTCGGCGATATTCACAACAAAGGTCGTCTTTATTAACAGAAAAACGGCTGCTGTAGGCCACAGCCACGCCAACCACAACTACAACAGCGGAACAGCAACACACACAGGCAAGCTCTCGGTCTTTTTCTCTCTCTCCATGCTGCCTTCACGAACCTCCCGAACAGTCCGAAATCCCACAACATCAACACGCTCTCTAACTAAGAGAATCGCTACAGTATGTTAACGTAACATTAAGTTATTCAGATAACCATAGCATAAAGAACATACTAACAAGTTAACCAAACCATCAATCCATTGAATTCTTCATCCTCGGTGTCACTTCTAAACAATTCCGTACACTCCGTAGACGAAGCGCCGCTTCCTCTTCTGTGTCGCGTTAGTCAGACTCGTCGTCAGCTGCAGTTCCAATTATTCCAGCCTTTCTGAATCCCAACAGGATGGTTTGTCACTGAAGCCCATGTTTTCTTGATCCATCCAATGACTTCCAGGAAAGTTGGGTGGCGCATTCTCCCAGGTGCCGTTAAGCTGTGCTCTCCGTCCATCATCCACTGCGCCCACAGGTTACGCAAGACTGCCTTAAAGCTGCAGTTCACGGAGATGTCAAGTGGCTGGAGTATTTTGGTTCATGTGTTATAAATGTCACATATACGTCGCTCCGGAGTATAGGTCGCACCCCCAGCCAAACTATGAAAAAAAGTGCGACTTATACTCCGGAAAATACGGTAACTCCCTGTTGTTCAGAGCATACTGTATATTGTGATATGTACGCTACAGTTAAAAAGTAAATTTCTTGATTCTATTTTGGAAAAAAATCAAGTGGTGAGCAGTTAGACTGGTGAATTCACTCATCGATAAGCATGATAATTCATCCATGAATGTACGGGCAAATTTATCAGTTTGGTTTAGCTAATATCCTTGTGCCCTAGAAAAAACACTTAAGTGACTTTGTTAGTAGTTCCAAGAGATCCAGACAAATATGGAAAAAGTTTCATATGGACAGTTTTCAGTATTGATTAAAGCGTGTTGAGTGCTTTGCAGTTAAAATGTCTCACCTGGCATGTTTTATTTATTTTTTTGGATCATGCGTTTATGAACTTTAACTATTGTTTTAGGTATCCTATGCTATTGGTGTTGCCCACCCCCTCTCGGTCTCCATCTTCCACTATGGGACCTCCCAGAAGAGTGAAAGGGAGCTGCTGGAAATTGTGAACAAGAACTTTGACCTCCGTCCGGGAGTTATTGTCAGGTATTCTGTGACAGTATCAAATTTGTTATTAAACCAGCTTACAGCCTGTGGTCACTATGGGGGGGGGGGGGTGCATTTCCTTAACTGAATGGTGAGTGATTGCTTGGTGAAATCAGTCCCAAAGAAGGTGCTAAATGGACTGGTATTTATAGTGCTTTTTTACTCTATTTGCGCACTCAGCAGTCCTCATTTGCCCATGCTTTTTTTTTTTCTGTGTCTAAGCATTTTTTTTAACATTTACTCACATTCCAATGGATGCATCAGGGGCAACTCGAGGTTAAGTATATTGCTCCAGGAGGCTTTGACATGCACTAGACTAGAGGAGCTGGGCTTTCACCCACCAGCCTTCTGATTAGTAGTTGATCCGCTCTACCTCCTAAACTTACAGCTGCACCAAAAAAAAAAAAAACCTCCTTGTGCTTGTGATTAATTTGGTCGGATTTATGTTGCACTTTTCAATTTCACTACTGCCCTGTGTTTGCAGACAAGTTGGCATCTTCTGTGCCAACTACAGCAATCTGCTAGGGACCAAAGCTATCACAGGGAGGTTTGTGGTGGTGCATTGTATACTTCTGACCAGTTTCCCCCTGAGACTGCTGGAAACTGCTCCCCAGCTGCTTGGGATATGTGCATTTTTAGTTCACGACCAGTGACTGGGGCCTAAATGGCAGAAAACGCTGGCAAAACTGAGCTTAGTCTGTTGGATGAGGTAAAACACTGGCTATGCAAATAGTGTGTGTATTTAAGAGCTATATGAAATCACATTAAATGTTTAATCACACAGCCAACATACAACCGCTCACATTCTACAGTAATGTAAGCTTTGTCAGGGCTACAACCCCGGTTAGTAGCAAACAGCAGCACAGCATCTTTGAACAGGTATCAGCTGTTGTGTGTTAATAAAATAAGAACAGTTCCTTTTAACCAGCTAGGACTTCTAGTGCCTAGTAAGAGGAGCAGAAACATTTAAATGTGTAGTCGACTTGACGCAACATTTTAATTTCCGTTTCATTTCTGTCTCAGGGATCTTGACCTGAAGAAGCCCATCTACCAGCGCACCGCAGCTTACGGTCACTTTGGGCGTGATGTCTTTTCGTGGGAGGTGCCAAAGAAGCTGATTTACTGAACCCTCCCTCTCAGTGGGCCTTGTGTTTGTCTACCTTCCTCCTTTCCTGTCTTCTCCTCCTCCTTTTTTTTTTTTTTTTTGTTTTTTTTCTTCCCTCCTCTCCTCTCACACAGCAGCACTTTGACAGCCTTTGTTGCAGGCAAAATGCCCTTTTATCCCTGAAGAGAGAACAATAACTGTTTCAGTTGCCAAGACATAAGAGTTTAAGCACTGTAGCCAGACTCTAGTAATCTTCTCTGGTGCTTTATTTATTTATTTATTTTCCCTCTTGCATAATAATGGTGATCATGTTTCCTGAAACACCAGGAAAAAAAGTGCACTGATCTGTATCTCAGCAAATCTGGTGTTATTGACAGCTTAAATTTAAATCATCTCTACCAGCAATTAAAACGTCACAACCTAGTATTGAACAACTTTTTAAATACTGAATCTCATTGTATTAGTTTTAGAAGTGATCAGTGGTAACAAGTGTCTGATATTGCCTAACTGAATGGTAATTTCACATTGCAGAAACACCTTTTGTTGCCCTTGCACTCCCTCCGTTTTTATAAAACTCTCCACGCCACCGACGGGTCAAACACTGCAGTTTTTTTTTTTTTTTAAATTTGTGCTGTCCCTTCAGGCTGGTGTTTTCTGACGTTTTACAGAGAAGTCAGAAGCTGCTACAACCTTGTTATGTTGGGCTGCACCATGAAACTGCTCCATTTTTGTAATTTATTTTGTAGCTTTAAAAACCATGCGAATGTTGCAAATTGTGTTAAATGTGTTCTGCTGCCCAAGATGAAGGCACAGTACTTGATAGACTGAGTCTGGGTGTATTACAGAGAAACCCAGGCTCTGTCACCTGAGCAGGACCTGGCTTTATCTCATGGCAACACCATACTTGAAATAATTTATACGATGGTGTTTGTGGGACCTTAGTTTGACCAGCAAAGAGGGGCAACTTAGTGTGTGTCACAAATTTTTTTTTTTTTTTTTTTTAAATCCAGAAACTGTTTCCCCCTCTCGTGTTGAATGTCTCCTTTTTGTCTCACCTGAACTCAGTGTGAACGTGGAACATGAAGGATAGAGCTACAGATATGAGCATCGCACAGTTGTAGTCAGTAGGTGTTTAAGGTTACCAAAAATTGGATGGGCTTCTGTTCTGGAAGTTGTGTATACAGATGCTGTTAAATGAATGCTGAGGTTGTAACGGAAGCTTTTATTTTAAAATATTTATTTGTTTTTAAAAAGGATGTATTCATATTTAATGCCATACATCATGGGTTGTGATTGGCACAAGTTAAATGTTTCCACAAGAAACTGAGTTTTCTGAGATTATTGCTGTTGTTCTTTTTAAAGACTGGAGTGTTTGTGTTAAAGTGAGGATGTGACTGTCGGACCCTGGTTAGATTCAAACCCTAGGCTTTTATAAATGGAGTATTTGACCTCGAGTGCTTCCCCAGTTGCACTATTGACTGTTTTGACTCTACTGCAAACCTGAGTTGGATCAGCTAAATATTAATTTTTAACTCCGGCTTATAGCATTTGGATGTTATCTTGTTAGTTGTTGGTAGGTTCCAAATATGCCTGCAACATGCAGCTAGATGGTGCTGTGTCCTCAAAAATTATACTGAAGGTTTTTAGTTTGGCTCCTGTAGCTCCACCTTGTGGCTGTTTGCATCTACTGCAAAGACAGATTGATTTTTAAATTCCTCTTGCAAACCTCTGTGTAGCCCTTTTTCAGACATGGGTCATGTTCATGTTAATGGTCCTCACATCTTCATTCAGACATTCCCAGGACAGTGATACAGCGTGCTTGATATTTGCCATTTGTGCAACAGGCTAGGTGCACTTTTGCTGCTGTGTTTATGAAATCAACTCCAGTGACATGGAACCACACTTTACTGCTCCCATTTTCCCGTCTGTTGCATTGTGCTTCTGTGAGAGTTGTATCCCCATCCTCACACTCAGCGATCTCTCTTCTGAGCGGGGAATGGCAAAAATCACTTATAGACAAATGTTTTAATCTTGCTGCTGAGTAGAAGCGTTGGTGAGATAACATGTTGGGGTTCAATGTATTGCTGTCTAGGGTACTCTCTTGTGAGCTGAGCAACCCGCAAAGGTGCAGTAGTCGCATTAATGTAAATGTGGTTCAGATTTGCATTCTGTTGAAAGCGATATGTAAATGTTGCAGGGTCTGGTGAGATTGCTGTTACAATCTTATAAAGTGAAAGTGTCCAGGGTGCTCTTTCAGGCATGCAGCCAACACATCAGGATACAATCACAATAATAGGATACTGTGTGTCTAAAAGGGGCTAATCTCTGTGCTAATCCAAATTAACTCAACTTCTGACTTTGCATCCTCCAGCTCCTCCACAGATGGGACAAAAGATTGGTTGGTGTTGTACAGAGAAACCAGCCTGTTTACATGACCTCCTGTGGGGGGCTGTGAAGAACACGTTTTGTTTTTTTTTAATGATTTTTAAGTCTGTCAGTGATTGCTAAATGTGTAAAAAGTGCCTTCTCTTCTCTTGCAAACTTCCTCTTCCCCTACCTCCAAGTACGCAACTTCTTACTTTTTCTTTTTTTTTTTTCTTTTTTTTTTGCCCCCCCCCAACACACACACCCAAGGTTAGTTTCCCTCTTCAGTCATTCTTACTGATGAGTGTGATTTGTTGTTGACTTTCTCTTAAACTGTTGAAATAAACTGCGCCCTTGCTTTGTGCTTACAGGCTGTTCTTGTATTTCATGGGGAGGGCTTATTGTACCACTTCAGATGAAACTTTCTCATGCGTTTTTAAATAAAAGCAGAAGTAGGCCTTTGTTGGGGACATGGCAAAGACCATCACTTCCTCAGGGAGAAATGGTTTCTATTTGTGCTTCACTACTGCTTCTGGAGAATTGATAATTTAAAAGTAGCAGTGGTAAAATGTCTTACACTCAACAACCCGCTTTAACACCTCTTCTCTCACTTGACTTTCAAATCTCAAATTCTCTACTACATGGCAAAGGATGACTCGCTTTACACCTACATCACACTTTAATTGAGATCATGTGTTAAACATTACAAAAACATGCTTTTATTAAAGCCGATAAAGCCAGGAAACTTGCTAAATAGTTGGTATAAAAAAAAAAAAATAAGATGCATATGCAAAAAAGTGAAATTTAGCCTTCAGCTGGTTATTATGCTTATTCTGTCAGTTATTTGCAGCTGCAGTCAAGCTGTTTCTTAAACACATGTTTATGTATGTACCACAAAATGCAGTAAGAAAAATCTGCAGTGTCCATGATGACTCTCATTAGAGCTACCTGGAAAAGAAGAAACAGTTATTTGAGGTAGATTTTACTCCTTAATTTTACACAAACTGTAATTTAAAATTTCACCCACCTTAACCCTTTAGATTGTGTTGTACTTCAGAGGCTTCCAGGCAAATTTCTGACAGTAGAACAGAGTCTGCACAGAGTAAGACATGCATCAAATGTAACCACTATCAAACATCTGAGGCTAAACGGGCGGATTCATTTTAATAGCGGTTTACTTACTCCACATCTGACAGCAGTTTTAATGTCTCTGCATCTGTATGTTGTCAGAGTGCATGGATCTGGGGGTTTGAAGCAGGAAATGGATAGAAGGTATTAAAATAACTGATTACTCCATAAGCAGGTCCTGTGCATTTAGTTTTACGTGTTTCGCCAATTACACAAAGGCGGCATTTAGTTTAGAGCTACAGTTTCCCAGGCCTTATGCAATACTGAGATGCATAAATGAAAGAGCTGCAGTTAATGGATGCTTATGCTATATTGAGGGCTCTGCAATGAGACCTTATAACACATGGACACCCTGGTCTCTGGACAGATTATGTGCAACACATAGGCTAAGTAAATCAATCACAAAAGCTCTCTGCAATGAAAACAAGAGAGCAAACTGACCCACAAGCAGAGACTCTTCCCCTTTACAGAAGCGCATGAGGTGACAGATGGCCTCAGGAGTTGCATGCTCCAGGATCGCGTCCAGCACTGTCTTGGTGACCTTGTCGATCACAGTCTCACACTGGTTGCGGTAGGAGGAGGGCAAAATATGACAGATCTCCTCCAGCAGCTTGATCACGGCTTTCTGTAGGAGGAGGAGCAGAATAGAAAAGCGAGAGCAATTACTGCCAGCAGTGCCTTCTGGTGTCTGCATGCAGCACAAAGAAGTGTTGCTTACACAGTGCACATGAACAATGTTTCACCTCAGTTCTTTCTTTAGGAAGCAAACCCTCCAATGTCTTGATAAGAAAGGTGCAGAAGGCGCATTCAGTTGAGGGCTTCACCTGATTGACACATAAATGGAGAGAGAGTTAAGCACGAAGTGGTTCTTTTCCAGTGTGGCTTTCTAAATTGTAGATACTCACATTATCACTTCTCACAGCAGCCTGAATGGCCTCATTAGCAAAGTAGCTGAGCATCTGCTCTTTATCACAAGAGCTGCAGAGCCCGAGGAGTTTGCATACCTCTGCTGGTTTCTACGGAAAAGAGAACAATGTGTGTTTACCGACCTCTCGGTAGCATCAGAATCGCTCCCATTATTGTTTCAGTCGGGTTATTAAAGTCAAACTAAAGGATTCATCCAGCCTCTGATTTCTCATACTTACTAAAATGGCAGTAACAAAGTTGATGGCCAGTGGGAATATCTTCTCCACCTCTTGTTTGCAGAGATTGGCAGTTGGTCCAGGAAAAAGTGCGCACACGCCTTCAATGTCATTCATGATCTTTTTCTGCGCAGAACAACAAGATGAGTCAGATTTTTGACTTAAGGACAGGTGGCCCATTTTCTCCTCAGCTAAAATGCAAAAGACAACACAGTTTGACAGGCGTAAAATAGTATTTTTTGTACAAACAGGGTGAGCTGCAGCATGTCTTTACAGTGTTTGAGGAAACTTGACAAATGGTGCACAAAAGGAGAAGTAGCAGTCCTAAAATAAACTACATCACGTGAACTGATCTGAAAATAATCGGGAAAAAACATCAAGCAAAGTCCTGACACGGGATCTGAGGGATGCACCTGGCCCTTCAGTTGATCATCATCTAAATATGAAATTTTTGGGTTTGATATGAACGGAGGAGGTCAGGAGAGCGGTACAACAGCGAGTGTCTACAGTCATCTGTAAAAAACGGTAGTGGCTCTGTCATGGTTTGGAGCTGCATTTTAGCCAGTGGTGTTGGAGATCTTGTCAAAATTGATGGAATTATGAATACATAAAATGTACAGTCATATTGTGATCAGTAACTGCTTCATTTTTCAACATGACAATGATCCCAAACACACTGCCAATGCAGTAAAAGCATGCCTGCATAGAATAGCACACAATGCAACACTATCATGGATTGTTTTGTTCTTTCTTAAAAAAAAAAGAAGAGAACAAAAGGCAGCCAACATCCAGAAAAGAGTTTTGAATGTCCTTCCAGAAGCCTGGAGAAATATTCCTGAAGACTACTTAAAGAAATGAAAAGAAAGCTTCCTGAGAAAGATCAGGCTGTGCTGAAGAGTAAAGGTGGTCACACCAAATATTGACCTTCAAGCTCATTAAACTCTGTTTTTGTCTTATTTCCATGTTTCCACATTTCAGTAAACTGCTGCACCTATTTCCCATTTTTCTAGCAAAATATAAAGAAATGAGGAGTGGATCAAGACTTTTGCACAGTACTGTTTAACTTTTTTTTCAATGCCAGTTAGTAGCAGTTATTTGGGCATTTAGTTTTTTTGTTATTAACATCGTGCACTGATACTGATGCTGACAGGTAGCTGTGGCTCAGGAGGTAGAGCAAGGTTGGTAGTTTGATCCCTAGCTGCTCCAGTCTGCATACCAAAGTATCCCGAACCCCGAGATGCTCCAGATACATTCATCAGAGTGTGTGTGTGTGTGTGTGTGTGTGTGTGAATTTTAGATAGAAAGCACTGAGGTGTAGAAAAAAAGTGGTGCATAAGAACCAGTTCATTTACCATACAGAGATGAGTAATTGTGGGCACTGGTATTATTTAGGTGTTAATTACTTTGAGTTTTTAAGGTAAAATGTGGATACTGAGCAATGCCAGATTTGTACAAGGTAAAAAAAATTACAATATTGATATGTTTTTGGGCATTTTTTTTTTTAGTATATCTATTATTATTATTCTGTGTTAGTTTAAAAAAAGAAAACAAGGGAAACAAAGGAAGGGAGCACACAAGGGAAGAAAACAAAATTATTATTTCTGTCTTTGGAGCCAGAGGGAGCACGCTTTGAACCAGATCAGGCTCAGAACCAAAGAGGATCTCGGAGGTCAGGTGAGGAACAGAAAAACCCACAGAGAAATTTCATTTCAGTTTTTCTTAGAAAAAATAGGAAGTGTCTTGGCACCAAAAATATAAAGGGAACTTCACTTTATTGTGTGGGTGTTTGTGCTTCACGATGTGCACAGTTGGTCACAGAATATTTGCATCTCTGAATGTGAAGAATGTGTTTCAGCTGATAAGATTACACTTGCAAAAAAAAAAAAAAATTCATGGAATTTAAAACATTTCATTTTCTTTATTCAGCCACAGATCTTGTATTTTAATCTTGGCTTAATGTGGGCGTAGACAATATTGATAATATTATCGGCGAGCAAATTTGAACACTCAGGAATTTGTTTGCAGCTCAGTGCACCAATTGTACTCACCTGCAGGTCTGCATTGGAAAGCATGTCAACAAGGAGCTCAAATATTTTGGTGCAGTCCTGGCAAACATCCCCATTCTGAATAAAAACCAAAGTCACAGAATGAAAATAAATCAATACCCTGAATCTGTGTTAACACACACACACACACACACACATACACACACACACAAGGTTTTTGCATGGTTGCGATCTCTGTACATTGTGAACAGTGGTAACAGAGCTGGATCCTTTTCAGTAGATTCAAAACTAAAACCCTTGTTGGGAAGCTTTTATATCTTCTGAAACTTGAGATGTGACAGCAGACTTCTTTATTTTGAAGAAGTGCAAATCCTGATTCTCAACACTGTGCGCTTACATTTGTCACATTTGCTTGTGACTTCGCTGTGAATGATGCTGAAGTGTCACACAGTCCTATAGTGTCATTACAATTCCCGCCCAAAAGCAGGTGATGAATGTTAAAAATTTCCAAAACGTCTTCATGATTCAGATGGAATTTATCTGAGTTTCTTTCTTATTATCAATTTCAATTTAGAATAAATAATAAGTTGTTCTCAATAATAGATTTATTTATTTTTAATCTATGATTTTAATATAGTTTGATTGCAGGAAATTACTTACATTTAAGTCTTCAGGGCTGCTTTCCAAACCATCGCTGCTGTAAGTGAAGGCTGCAAGAAGAAATTTTTGTTAATAACCCTCACTGTAGTTAATCTCATCAGCTGACATGTTTGCTTTACATGTAAGAAATTATTTATTATCTAATTACAATTAATAATATTTTATTGGCTTACCACAGCCTTGGAGAGCAATGGAGAGAAGCAGGGCAAGCGTGAGGAAGGCCATCTTCTGTGATTCTCTGAAAGTCTCCTGATATCTGTGGTTGAACTGCAGAGCAGCTTATATCTGACCCACCAGCTGTGGCCCCCACCAGTCAGATTTTTTCCTTAAACTTATTTGATAAGCTCTCTTCAGCTTTGCAGAACAATTTTTTCCCCTCCCCCTCAATATGGTAATGTTAGTCAAGTTTCATATCCACTTCCTCACACAAAGGTGCAAAAACAAGTCATTATTTTATCTTTCAAGAGATGTGTTTGCATATCTGCTGTAGTTACTGAAACTACAGTGTGATAAAGCAGCGTGATAAAGTGTTTGCCCCCTTCCTGATTTCTTTTGTTTGTTTTTGTTTGCTCACTCATCCCTATATGTTTTCACTATTGTTTCTGTCTTTTTAATGGCAGCGCCTCCAGAAGGGGGGCAGCATGGCCACAGTTCACCTATCTCCCCATGTTTGTTCTGTTTGTCTTCTTGGATGGGTGTTCTGTTAACTGTAATTTCCCCATTGTGGGATCAATAAAGTATCATCATCATCATCATATTTGTCACACTTAAATGTTTCAGATTATCATCATCAAAAAATAAAAAATTAAACAAAGACAACCCAAGTAAATACAAAATACAGTTTTTAAATGATGATTTCATTTGTCATGAATTAACTGTGATTAACTACATTTTTTTGGAAAGTTCAATTTCACCAGCCACACCCAGATTACTGCCAGATCTGCTGAATCAAGAAATCACTTAACCAGAACCTGCCTGACAAAGTGAAGTAGGCTAAAAAGCAGCATATCGTGCCACAATTTTTAAAAAAGTCAAATGAGAAAACAAAGTCATTGACATCTATCAGCCTGGAAAATGTTCAAAGCCATTTGTAAGGCTTTGGGACTCCAGAGAACTACAGTGAGAGCCATTATTCACAAATGGAGAAAACTTGGAACAGTGCTGAACCTTCCCAGGAGCGCCCGGCCTACCAAAATTACTCCAAGAGCACATCAATGACTCATCCAGGAGGTACCAAAATAACCCAGAAGAACATCTAAATAACTGCTGGCCTCACTTGCCTCAGTTAAGGTCAGAGGTCATCATTCAACAATAAGAAAGAGGCTGGCCAAAAATGGCATCCATGGGAGAGTTGAAGGAGGAAAACACCACTGATGGAAAAGAGCACGAAGACTCGTCTCACATCTGCCAGAAAACATCTCCCAAGACTGCCAAGATAAAAGTTGACCTTTTCGGAAGGTTTGAGTCCCGCAACATTTGCATAAAACTTAACACAGCATTTCATAAAAAGCACATCATACCAACAGTCAAACATGGTGGTGGTAGTGTGATGGTCTGGGGCTGCTTTGCTGCTTCAGGACCTGGAAGACTTCTGTACTCGATGAAATCATGAATTCTGCTGTCTACCAGAAAATCGTGACGGCGAATGGCTGGCCAACAATTCGTACCCGGAAGCTCAAGCACACTTGCTGTGTAGCACACAAAAATCATGACTGTCTGTTGGTTTCAACCCTTAAGTTTCAGTAGGTTCCTGTTCACTAATTTGTGCAGAGACATCCCGTTTGTTGCGTAGCTTTACTTTATTATTGCCACAGAAGATAACCATATGACCACAGTTTTTGCACTGTATCATCTGTATTGCCGCATATTTATACAATGACATGTTCAGCTCAAAATAAAATGGAAAGCAGCATGAGGCTTAAGTAACTGAAAATTGTAACACTAGTTCTGTTTTTGCTTTTGTTGCTTTCAGTGTGTTTGCATTGCAACAGACCACTGGTCATTAACAGCTCAGGTTACCAGAAAAAATTATAAAATACAGGAAGTTCACAGACTGATTGATGGGAGACATACACAGTACTGGGTCTTTTTTTTATTAATGCAAACATGTTGAGTGTGGAAGTCGTTTCTTTATGTACATCCCAATTTAGGAAATTAGAATTTAGAAAACCATTAGTGTAAGAGCCATATACAACTCAGTGGTGTTACATGTTTATGCCTGGGATTACGGTAGGCACGTAGGTCACGTAGGAGGTGTTTGGTTAATGGGGAGGAAATATAATTACCTGATCACCGGTGTGTTGGCGAATAGGGAGAATGTGTTTTTATTGACTGCTTTCTAAGCACTTTCTTCACGCTTTCTGTGCTTATCAATGCCTTGCTTTGTATGCCATGAAGTAGCCTACATGTGCTCGGGCTTGACTGCTGTGTGGATGGTTAAAACATGCAAATAAACAACCTGAAGTGCAATGTTGGAACTGAATTGTTTGCCAGTTAACCAAGAGCGAGTCAGCGGTGCAGTACTCCCTGCTCAAAGGTGTAGGGGCAAAAGGTGGTGGAGTCGCTACACAACAATTAGTGTGAAGCTATTTAGTCATCACAGCTTAAGAAGGAGTTTATACACAGGTGTAATGGATTTGGCTGGTTCACCCCAAACCAGGTTCATGCTGTAAACCCTCGGGTCATATGTTCAATTCATTTTTTGTACCTTTTGTGTTTCTGATTTAAAACACAGCTTTGTTTGGACAAATATCTCTCACTCTGTTCAAAGCCATAAAGTTATAAACAGAAGCACCGAAGTTCTGAGTATTGATCTGCTTTTATCACAGCTTTGAAGACCGATAAAGAGAAGCAGCACAGTTTTGAATGAGAGTCCTCTGAGACTGCAAACCTCTTTCCTCCACACCATCTACTGGATCTGGATTCATTTTGGATTTGTTCTTGAGAATATTAAGACAAATGTCTCCTCTTTTTTTTTTGTTTGTGTTTTTTTGTTTGTTTTTTAATATCTATATAAGCATTTGTGAAGTTATGGTGTGAAATGTGCAATTTTGTAAAGACCCATTCCAAAGATTCCTGGATCCACATCGTGGGAGAAGTTCGAACTGGCTGTCCTCGCAGAGGGCGTTGACTTTCCTGAAGTAGCGTGTGCAGTAAATGTCTTCCAGGGCTGGAAAGTGCAACCCAATAATGTTCTATGCTCTCAGCACAACCTGCTGTAGAGCTTTTCAGTGAGAAACCAGTGTGTCAGGAGCACCTGCTGGGGGAGCTGTATCTGCATTTAAAACATCAGTTCAGTTCTTTCATCATGCTTTAGATGCTAACACTAACACAGTTATTCTATTACACAACTCCATTTTATTACCGGATTCTTTTTCTGTATTCTTGTAGCACATCTGTCTGCTTTCTTTAGGATAGCAGGTGATGGAGCTTTAGTAAATTGGGCTTGAGGTAACATTCAGAAAATCTGACCATCCTTAAAAATATTCACCCTAAGTTTCCCCTTTTGTATTTTACATCAAACATTTCCCGCAGTAATGCTCTCGATCACAGTATAAATGTGAAGCTTTTGTAGGCCAAATTAAAATGACTGTTTTCCTATGATGCTTCTCCTTTTATTTTCTAAGATGTATTCCTAAATGCTAAGAAGGGAAACGGGCAGCATTCCTCTACACAGCAAGTACCAGGGCCAGCTGGTCATAAAAATACCCCCCCTCCCCAAATTAGGGGAAAGCAGAAACATTACACACACTTTAACAATGACACGTCTGTGATGGTGTGTTGCTTCCTAGAACTCCTTCACTATACCTTGACATACCTTTGGTTTTCCTTTTGTCTGAACTTGGGGGCTGAGGCTTTACAGCAGATTTCCTGGGTTGACACGAAACATCAGACCTTGAATTGAAAAACTAGTTCAACTCTTAGCTTTAACTCAGAGCTCTCATGATTTGGGTGACTTTGCCTTTCACCCCGTCGCCTTAGACATACAACTGAGGCCATTTCACCTGGAAGCAAAGAGAAATCCTGAGCTTCCTGTTGTTCTGTTGTGTTGGTGTGAATGTGGCTTAGCTGTTGATTATTGCTCGCAGCCCACTCAGCTGTGATAGGAGACTGTGATGATGACTGTTTGGTTCAATTACCCAGTGACCAGTAGGGTGTGTTGTGACACACATAGACTTGGCACTAATCCATTATCAGTTCTTGCTTTGGGTGTGGGCTTTGATAAGAATGGCTTTTACTGAAACAATTGAGCCCGGGGATGAATTACCCATCAAAGTCATGTGAGGAAATCCAGGAAAACCAGAGCTGGAAGCACGTGAGGTGTTTATGTGGGGCAGTACACCAGGCATAGAGATAGACAGCGCTGACCTCTGGTGGGTAAAAAATTGAAGACTCAGTAAATGACTGAAAAGTTTAATTATTACAGTCTTCACTTAAAGGATAAGTATCTTATCGATCATTGTTGATGCACTGCCAGTAAATGTTAGAAACCCTGGCAAGAAGCCAATGGTCAGTATTACCAGAAACATGTTGTTCCTTGTGATTGTTTTTCTGAAACAGGTTTTTTTTTTTTTTTTTTTTAAAGAGAAAAAAAAAAAAAACTTAATTTGAAAAAATTAGTGCAAAATATAAAATAATAATAAAAAAATAAAGTTAAGACACTGAAACATTACACAGATAAATAGAAAACAAATTCTGAGCAATTTAAACAAAAACAAAAAAAAAACAAAACAAAAAGGAAACACAAGCAATTCAGAAACGATCAAAGGACAAGAAATCCTCTGAGGGCGCAAACCTCCACCATGGCAGCTCACTCTCTCACTCATTTACTTTTAAGCAAATAGTAATATAGTTTTATGTATTCATTTTGTTTGCTCTGATTTTGTTAAATGCACTGTTAAAAACAACTGCAGGCTTTTGTTGTTTACCCTGTTGAAACCTATTTTAATATATTTGACATAATTTTGAGTATTATTATTATCATTGTTATTATTTATTTATGTGGATTCATCTCTTTCACTTGATAGGACTTTCTTGAAGATATAATGCATTTTTCTTAAAGGTTGTGTGTAATGGAAAAAGCTTCAGCTTTAGAGAAGCCAGAATGGCTCCACCTGTGGATCTGAGGATGCCAGCAGCTTCATTTTGGGGGTCAGCATTTCTTCTCTGTAGCTTGGGGCCAGAGCCATCATGATTTTAAAATGATCAATAAAAGGGGTGCAGGCAGGGGGCAGGGAGCCTAAAGTGTTTATGTACCCTGATGATATTTTGGCAGTGGTAGTAGACCCTAGGGACTCACTACCAGCCCTGTTGAAGTGCATTGAGATATAGCTAAATATGGCTTTAAATTCTCACAGTCAAACATGAAGCATCTGGGCATTTGATTACAAACCTTGATGATATAATGTCTTTGAATATGGACCCTCTTCAAAAAATAAAGATGAACCTAGATAAATGGGGAAGACTGGAGTAAAATTAATGTTATTAAAATGGTGGTTGCACCAAAATTCAATTACATATCCAGGATGCTACCAGTTACTATTGCACTGCACTTATTTGAACAATATGATAGACTTGTCAAAGACTTTTTATGGGATAAAAAGAGACCGAGGATTAATATCAGAAAGATGTGGTCACCAAAAGAAGAAGGAGGTATGGGATTACCCAATGGTCGCATATACAATTTATCATTTGAAATCTCAGATTAGTAAAACACTGGATAGTGAACTGAGCTGGATCGAGATCGAACAGGAATTGACCAACCCCATTTGAACCTCTTGATGCCCTCTCTTATAGCTCAAAGAATATCAACAATCATCAAATCCAGTAACATCCTACTCTAGAGCAGTCTGGAGGGAGATTCATAAGATATATGGCATTTCTCACTTACGACAACCATACTCTCCTGTCTGGCACAACATTGCGGGGCAAATTCTGAAAAAAAACAAACAGCATAAAACGATATGCTGGAATCAATAGTTTGCAAAAGGAATACACAGAATAAGTGATCTCTGTGTGGAGGGAGTGTTTGCTTCATTTGATCATATTATGCAAAAGTTCTGTTTTTGGACGTACTTTCAGTTTAGAGATTGTTTTACAAAAGCAAACTTTAATTACAATGGGAATCCACTCACCCAAATGCTGAATTGCCCCCAACACATTGCACAGAGCTGCCTCATTTTACAGAACATTTAATGTATGCAAGAAAATATCTCTGATAATATGAGGATTGTCTGGCAGAAAGACCTGGGCTGTGATTTCAGTAAAGAAGAATCGAAAAATCTTATCAAATACAGGAAAACACATGAGAGAGGCAAAAGGGAAACTTATCCCATATAAGTTAATTCATAGATTTTATTTTACTCCCTCCAAACTACATTTTGGGAATGTAAATTGATTCACCCAGAAGGTCCTGGACCATCTGAGTAGATGGCTTGGCGTAGTAATTCCCCTATCACCAAGATTTATATATATATATATATATATATATATATATATATATATATATATATATATATATATATATATATTTATTTTATTTATTTATTTTTTTATATATATATTTTTTTTTATATACATAATATGAGAGAGAGCCAAGACTGGGCTGCCATCTGATTAAACCAGCAAGAGGCGTCGCATTTTGGACTTGCTGAGATAAGAGAGGGGCTCGACAATAATTATTGCATGATCTGCAAAAGAGGGATTTTGTTTTGTTCATGGATCCAGTCATTATTGTCATGCATGCAGCAAATATATTTCCGTTCACTTTTCTGAAACCAAACATTGGTTTAAAAGTCAAAGTCAGAACAGTTTTGTTCATAATCACTGATTACAATCAGTAACTGACTCTGTGTTGGTGCTACGCTGACCTTTGCAGACAAGTCCAGCTGTAAGGTGTCTAAATCGGTGGAACAACTGGAAATGTAGGCTACTCTTGTTCATGCTTATGCTTGTGCTGGTCCTTTAGCGTTACTTCTGCACGGATGGCTTTAATTCATTGTGGGCAAAGCACTTCTCTGCAGTGAAATGAAACTGTTATAAAGAGAACAGTCCACTGCAGCCATTGTCTGAGCTTCTTATCTGAGCAACCTTTATCTGTTATTTTCCTAACACGTTCCTCTTTGTGGTTAACTCTGCTGTCTTTGTTCCCTTTCATGTTCTGACTTAGTTTTCAAGTAATCACAGAGGTGATTTCGTAATTGTTCTAACTGTAGGCATGTAAGGATACTAATTAGAATACTGGTATTCAGTGTCAGAGCACAGCCAGCCCTACAGGAGACAAGTCAACAACACTGGGAAAAGGAGGGCTCTTTCCAGGAACAGAATGGGCTTTTGCAGGCTGACGACCTATGTAACCATAAATGGTCTGCATATTGCATGACTCTGCATTGCATGACTTAACAGAAGTTTTTGCATTTTCCTCAGAAAACAAGAATGTACTTTATGTTGAGTAATCAAACGAAACCGATGCCTCTTTTGAGCGCTCTTCCATGTAGTGAGCAGGGTAGCGGCCTGTTTTAATTTACCTTATTTGCTTATTAAATATTTTTCCAAGAATTGTCTGGAAAGGCTGCTAAGAAATACACATCACTATTCTCACTGTGCATTGTATCAGCCAGACAGTTCCCTCCTACAGTCCCACAGTCAATTAATGTGATGGAATAAAAAGGACATCATGTAGTTTCCCACACCATCACCGTTTATTTGTCTTAGGATTAGTCGTTAACTTGAAAAGTTATTGTGCAGTCAGAAATATATGTGTCCTGAAAGTAATAACTTCTTTTTATTATCAGTTGTTCATCGTTGAACTGGCAGGTCATTCCAAGTAGGTCACTGCAGTAAAGCCTGCAGCTTGTTTCAGGTGAGCAGAATCATTGGATTTGTACACTGAACTAAAGCAGAAGTGAAAAAATGATTAATCTTTTTATTGCTCTTCTGTTTCAATGTTTGACAAACTTCCTCCTGAGCACGTACTCAAGTAAAGAGAGTTTAAAGTCTGCTGACAGACATTAATAGAAACCCTTAGTATTGTGTTCCTATTGTCCCATATTGCACAGTAAATAAAAAGGCTGGAATTCCATGAAATATTATATCACTCATTGTTAATTCAACCCATTGTTCTTTCTTTCTCTGAGGTGCTTTTTCTTTCTGTATTTGCACAGCTTGTGAAATCACTTTGGCATTCTGCAGATTTCTGCTTCCTCCAGCCTCACAATTTGTGACACAGGCAAACTCATCTCTTCATTGTGAATCAAAGCATGGGTATTTATTTGCAAAACATCATTCATGTACAACTGGAGACAATGAATATTTGTATTTGCACATGATTTATTATATACATTATCTATGTATCTATGTATATTTTTTGAATTATACATTTTATTTTAAATTGTAAGTAACATGTGCACTCACTGTGTGTGGAAGTTCACTTTACCTTTTTGTCTTTTAGTTTTACAAGACACATCAAAACTTTTCATTACACAGTTGCTGATATCCAGTATAATAATCTTCAATGTTGTTTATTAAATGTCATATTCCCTGAAGCTGACCAAAAGAACAAGATCATGAATATAAGCGGTGGAAAAAAATGGATGGATGGATATATTTTCAGAATATCACAATTTTTGTTATTATACTATTTCTGTAAGCATCCCGGATGTTAAACAGGTTGCTATCCAGTTAATTGGAGTTTCCAATTCCAAGAAGAAAAGTCAGGGTTTTCCCGAGTTTTCAAAATGGGCCCTCGGCGAGTAAAGCAGTATTTGTGCATGTATAATTACAACAATGAATCTGTGTTACTTACAGTAACAGAAGTAATATGATTATGATTTAAGCAAATTAAACCCCACTTTAAAAAACTGTATACAAACATTTTAATCTAAAGTCCTGGTGCCAAATTTTCAAATGCATTCACTTGTATGGTGAAACAAATGGCCAGCTGGTTTATTTGTGCCACCTTGTGCTCACATATACTAACCTGAGTCTTTTTTGGCTATTGCTGTTGAGAGACTAATTCAGAGAACAAACACGAGAAGGGTTACTGTGGTTTAAATATTAGCATCACTTGATAAAGACTGCTTTTGTGGTAGATTAAGATAAGATTTCCTGCATGCTGGAAACTCCTTTTTATCACTTTGAGTCTGACAATTCTCCAGTTCCAAGTTCACTATTTCCTTATTGTGTTTATAGTGAAGGTGAGTTTTTTTTGGTGTGTTGTTCAGCTTCCGTCACCAGGGGAATTACACAAATTACCAAATGAACTAAGAGGCATTGTTCACTCTCCCAAAGTGATAATAGATTAAAGTGATTACATTTAAAAAAAAATCTTCTGCCTTCAGTTTGTATCTCTCTTTAATTTTATAGTTTCTTCCTGTGACTGTGCAGTTTTGTTGCCAGATTGTAAAGGCAGAACTTCCAAACTGTGCATTCAGGTCTAATACAAACAAGCTAGAAACTTGTAACCCTATGGTGAAATGTGATTTCTTGCTAAACCTTGAAGTTAGTTAACATCATTTCAGTCGTTGCTGTTAATTTCTGCTTTTTAACTTCCCTCAAGACAGATTGGGACACAACTGCAGAAGCAGCTCTTAAGCTAATGTTGCAAAAACAGAGATGTTCTCACAGAAAAATAAACAATTTTTCCAACCACAGGCAGAAAAACTGAAAACTAAAATATATATTTGTTCATTTTTAAGTTCTTGTACACATCCAAAGAATCACATGCACCGTCAGTCGCCTTGGCTCAGTTTATAAACAGTAAGGTTAGAATGCACTTGCAGTAAAATGTGCTACAAGTGCAGTCTTGCACTTTTCTTATTTTGAGTCACGATGAGTTCACTGTACTCAAATGGCCTCCACAGTCACCAGATCTCAATCCAAAGGAGCACCTTTGGAATGTGGTGGAACAGGAGATTCACATCCTGAATGTGCAGCTGATTAATCTGACTTTGAATGTTTTCATGTTGTAAAATCTCTGAGGAATGTTTCCAGCACCTTGCTGAATCTGTGCCATGAAGAATTAAGCCATTTCTGAAATGGATCCAACCTGGTATTGGCCAGGTGTACCTAAAAAGTTTCCAGTAAAAATGCAGAGGCAGTGTATCAAAAATGAAGCACATGCAATAATTCAGTAGTTTGTTGAATTGCCTTTGGCAGGAATGACTTGAGGTAATCATTTTCCATATGATTTTATCAGTCTTTGTGGAGGCATTTTAACCCACTCTTCGTTACAGTGTTGATTCAGTTCATTGAGGTTTGTGGACATTCATTTGTGCACAGCACTCTTAAGGTCCTATCACAGCATTTCAGTCAAGCTGAGGTCTGGACTTTGCATCAGGCTTCAGCTGTCACACAGATGGCCTCACATTTGACTCTAAAATATTTTGATGTACAGAGGAGTTCATGGTCGACTCGATGACTGCAAGGCGCCCAGGTCCTGTGTCTGTAAAACAAGCCCAACTCATCATCCATTCACCACCGTGCTTCACACCTGGTATAAGGCATTATGCTGTGGTTGGATTTCTCCAAACGTGGTGCTGTGCATTATTGGCCAAACATCTCCACTTTGGTCTCCATTGTTCCAGAAGTTTTGTAGTTTGTAAATCTAAAATGCTTCCATGTTCATTTTAGAGAGAAGAGGCTTTCTACTGGTCACTCTGCCAAACAAGCCATACTTATTCAGCCTTTTTTGATTTGTACTGTCATGAACTTTAACATTTCACATGCTAATTGACGCCTGTAGAATCTGAAATGTAGTTCTTGGATTTTTTTTTTTTTTGGTGGTCTTGAATGTTTTCCACTTGTGAATAATCTGTATAATGATGGACCTAATTTATTTTAATAAAATAAGATGGTTTGTTTGTGCATCCAAACCCAGTGTGGTAAACAGCAGCATATAAACAGCACTGAAGTATAAAAACATGTGGGATTAGTTCCAAATACACACTTTTAGAATGTGTCAGTGTATATGAAATGTGTCTTTCCATCATAGACCATCATGACTCATGTGCTTTAGTTAATCCTTGAGCTTAAGGAGTATAAGCATGGTATTCATGTCACTAGTTGCACATAGTTGTTATTATTATTCAGGTTGATGGTGTTCTCTCAGACTTGTTCCTGTTGTTATCACAGTGTCACAGGCTTCTGTGACAAATGAATCAAAGCCATTGTATATACAAAAGCTACAGGAATCCCCACCCAAAACTTATGTTTGACCATGTTTCTGTCTTTGTTTCCTCATTGCCCAACTGTGTATCACAAATATAACCTATTACTTATTTACTTGTTCCTCTGTGGCCTTAAGCAGGATTTGCTTTTAGTTTTCTTCTTTATTGTGCGTGCATTTTTGAAGCCATGCATGTGATCTCCCCCAACATTTGAATCCCTTTACAGGCAGCAAAATGCATCTCAGTGAAAATCAGCAACCAAACACTTGAACAAGGATCAAGAAACAAAACCAGGTGGTGTGGCAATTTATTTTGTGAGGGCACCTCTGATCTCACCAAAGTCACCAGAGTCCAAACATCATAACGCAGAGCAGTGATGAAAACCCACATGAGCCCGGAAACCCCAAGTGGCCACATCAACAGCAACGACCAAGAAGCAGAGTATTCTTGCATACTGAGGCAGAAACATCTACACAAGTACCCGAGGCCCTCAGTAACACCCAACAGAGGCCAGCACATCCCAATCCTGCACAGGTAGCATGGGCACCCAGACTTCCTATTTTCAGAATCTTTCTCAAGTTCTTTCATTTTAGTGTTGCAATGCTGCAGGCCAGTAACCACAACATAAAGTGAAACACAAAGACACCCCTGTATGCTTAAAAGCCTTTTCATAAGAACTACATTCATTTCAATAAAGAGAGATTATCAGGAAGAGTTGAACATTATTCAGCTAAGCTATATGACTCTGATGGCCGATCGAAGCAGAACGGAATCCCGGCAATGATAGGAATTTGGGAAGGATGCAGAGTGGAGACTGGTTTGAAGAAGTGGACAGACGGATGATTGGGACTAGTGCAACGATGGTAGCTTTGAGTTTGACAGCAGAGGAAAGCAGAAGTGATGAGAAGAATAAACCAGCAGCCAAATATCCAGGAAAGCAGACAGAGGAGCGAATACAGGTCTTCCTTATTGGACTTACGCATAAGTTTCATGAGATAACACTAACATCGCTGCCAACCTGGCGCAGTCCATCTTTTAAGCGAAAAGCCAAATAATTAAAAGGGAAACCTGGTGGGCTTGTCTCTCATGGCCAAAGCTGAAGGTGATAATCATGAACCACAATGTGCCGCATTTAAGTCGGCATAGGGGCCATTGTTGCATATCGGTTCTTTCTCTATCTCCTTTTACTGCCATTATTTCCATTGTTGGGATGCAACAAGTTTGTGTTGAGCAGAATGAAGGATAAGGTGCAGAAAAGCCAAATGTAAAATCTCCATAGAAGGTTGCAGAGTCTCAGGAGATTAATATGATTAAAATAACTATATACAGTGTATCACAAAAGTGAGTGCACCCCTCACATTTCTGCAGATATTTAAGTATATCTTTTCATGGGACAACACTGACAAAATGACACTTTGACACAATGAAAATTAGTCTGTGTGCAGCTTATATAAAAGCGTAAATTTATTCTTCCCTCAAAATAACTCAATATACAGCCATTAATGTCTAAACCAGTGGCAACAAAAGTGAGTACACCCCTTAGTGAAAGTTCCTGAAGTGTCAATATTTTGTGTGGCCACCATTATTTTCCAGAACTGCCTAAACTCTCCTGGACATGGAGGTTACCAGAGCTTCACAGGTTGCCACTGGAATGCTTTTCCACTCCTCCATGATGACATCACGGAGCTGGCGGATATTCGAGACTTTGCGCTCCTCCACCTTCCGCTTGAGGATGCCCCAAAGATGTTCTATTGGGTTTAAGTCTGGAGACATGCTTGGCCAGTCCATCACCTTTACCCTCAGCCTCATCAATAAAACAGTGGTTGCCTTAGAGGTGTGTTTGGGGTCATTATCATGCTGGAACACTGCCCTGCGACCCACTTTCTGGAGGGAGGGGATCATACTCTGCTTCATTATTTCACAGTACATATTGGAGTTCATGTACTGCTGCACTCATGCAGCCCCAGACCATGGCATTCCCACCATCATGCTTGACTGTAGGCATGACACACTTATCTTTGTACTCCTCACCTGATCGCTGCCACACATGCTTGAGACCATCTGAACCAAACAAATTAATCTTGGTCTCATCAGACTATAGGACATGGTTCCAGTAATCCATGTCCTTTGTTGACATGTCTTCAGCAAACTGTTTGCGGGCTTTCTTGTGTACAGACTTCAGAAGTGGCTTCCTTCTGGGGTGACAGCCATGCAGACCAATTTGATGTAGTGTGCGGCGTATGGTCTGAACAGTGACAGGCTGACCCCCCACCTCTTCAATCTCTGCAGCAATGCTGACAGCACTCCTGCGTCTATCTTTCAGAGACAGCATTTGGATGTGACGCTGAGCACGTGCACTCAGCTTCTTTGGACGACCAACGCGAGGTCTGTTCTGAGTGGACCCTGCTCTTTTAAAATGCTGGATGATCTTGGCCACTGTGCTGCAGCTCAGTTTCAGGGTGTTGGCAATCTTCTTGTAGAGCAACAATTCGTCTTTTAAGATCCTCAGAGAGTTCTTTGCCATGAGGTGCCATGTGCAAACTTTCAGTGACCAGTATGAGAGAGTGTGAGAGCTGTGTTACAAAATTGAACACACCTGCTCCCTACGTACACCTGAGACCTAGTAACACTAACGAGTCACATGACATTTAGGAGGGGAAATGACAAGCAGTGCTCAATTTGGACATTTACGGGTGTAGTCTCTTAGGGGTGTACTCACATTTGTTGCCGCTGGTTTAGACATTAATGGCTGTATATTGAGTTATTTTGAGGGAAGAATAAATTTACACTGTTATATAAGCTGCACACAGACTAATTTTCATTGTTTCAAAGTGTCATTTTGTCAGTGTTGTCCCATGAAAAGATATACTTAAATATCTGCAGAAATGTGAGGGGTGCACTCACTTTTGTGATACAGTGTATATACAAAATGCCTTCAGATCATGCTTGAATAAAAGTGACAAATAACATTGAAATAATAACTCAAAAAGAAAATATAGTTCCATAAATAAATCCCTAGAACAAACTACAGAGATTAATATCACATTTCTGACTGTTGCCAAAGAGACAACTGCCACAAGTGACACATTCCTTGCTTGTTTCCTAAAAAGGATCCTAGGCTCAATCGCATGGTCGAAAACAGTAACTGACTGGGGGGAAAAAAAAAAAGCATTGCCTTCAAAACATGTAGAAGAACGATAGAGGAATGATGGAGCACTTGCTCTGCCCCCACTGAGGGCGAGGCCTTTGGTCCCTCACACAGTATAAAGAGGCTGAGGATGTGCGAAACCCTGAGAGAGCATCTGAAACCTTCACAGGTAACAAGATGTTTTCTTTTCTGAGCTATGTTTAATGTGACATGAATTTAAGAAAGAAAACACGATTATGTTTTGTTGTTTTTTTTTTGTTTCAGAAATGCTTTTTTCTGTCCTGTTTATGCTGGGCATCTGCCTGGTGCCTGCTCAGCTTAAACCAGCAGGTAAGTCTTCACACTGCTGTTTGTTCAGTAATATTGATGCTTAACTGATTTCTTTTTCCCTGTCACATCACAAGGTTGTTGATTTTCTTTATTTCTTTGCAGGTGAATATCTTGGCAGCCCTTTCCTTCAGCAATCTTTTGAAGAAGCAAGGAAAATTGTGGATGATGCATACAAGTACTCCAGAGAAGAGTAAGTTCATCTCATAGGCTTTCTTTTAAAGTAACCCTGCACAGCTACACAGTGAAAAGCTGTTTCTTTTGCTTGTAAGCCAGTAGTAACACTATAACTCATCAGTTGAAAGAAAAAGAAGAAGTTGTGAAATCTCCAAACAGACCTCCAGGTTCCACCTTCTTCTTCAGCTATGTGGCTTTTCCCCCTCCAGGAGTCTGAGACGAGTCCGCAGGGACGTGGTGAGTCCTCATGATGCCCTTCGACTCCTGAAGCAGCCTCGCGGTGACACACGCTCAGCTGTAAGATCCGCAGACTACATGACACAAACCATCCGTCTGGTGCAGGAGAAGGTGCATCATGTGCACAAGCGCTCACTCAATGTTACAGGTCAGACATGCAGCACATACACAGAGACAACATGCACAGTGTTTGTGGTAACTTTTCCTGGTTTGGTTTCACAGTCTGGGGCAGGGTTATAATAGTTTTGGATTTTACATTATAGTTTAGTTTTAGTTAGTTTTTACTTTTATTTCTCTAATTCAGTTAGTTTTAATTAGTTTTCAGAGAGGTTTTGCTCGTTTTTATTAGTTTTTATTTTTGGTTTCATGCTTAGTTTTAGTTAGTTTCAGTATTAGTTTTAGTATTTTCATACCTGATCAGGTGCAAGATTCAAGGCGCAAAAGTGACTATTGTGTAATGAAAACTTGACAAAAGATACAGTTTAAAGAAATATAGTCAACAACCAACTGTTCACAAGACATGCTAAATTTGTGTAATATTAAGGACACACATGAACATCAACAGGGAGAAACAAAGAAAAACATGAACTCCCAAACTCAATAAATTCTACAATAAACTCCACAATAAACTTCAGCATCAGTGCAGCAGATTAATAACGCCTACATGTGGTGTTAAACAAAAACAAACTCTTTGAAGGAGTCAAAGCTCAAATCCAGCTGCATCCTGATGTTCTCACCACCTGAAGCTGCTTCTGTTTTAGAGCTAGCTTGGTTAGATGCTCGCTAATTAAACCTGCAGGGTCTTTGCGGCCTCTGTACACAACCTACAGAAGTTGCCGACCTCATGTCCGCATTTATGCTTGTGTAGCTGGATTGTGTGTGTTAATTACCTTATGGTCGTGTGCAGGTGTTTGTACTCAAAGAACCTCCATACGGGACTCTGCCGCTTTCTCGGCAGACCGCAGCCATTACTTTGCGGACCAGCGCGGCGAGCGCACGCACATGCGCACTCACACAGTTGTCCTGTGGCGCTCCCAGCTTAAACTCGGAGAGCGGAAACAATGATTTCATATCAATCCACAAGGCTTAAAAAACCCCCCCAAAAAAACAAGTAAATGAAAGTCAGTTTATCGATAATTTCAGTTAGTTTTAGTTAGTTTTGTAAACTCACAATTCAGTTTTAATTAGTTATCGTTTTTTCCTTTTAATTATAGTTTTTATTTATTTCAGTTAACGACAATGTTTTTTCAATTTCAGTTTTCGTTATTTCGTTCGTTTTCGTTAACTATAATAACCCTGGTCTGGGGGTTTTGTGTTTTGTAATGCAGACACAACTGAGCACTTCAAAGCTTTAATTAACTGCACATGCACATGCTTTGTGGATCCATTAAATATTTATGTGACATTTTTCAGATTTGCTCACTCCCGAGGATCTGGAAAAACTTGCTGAAATAACTGGATGTGCAGTTCAAGTCAAAGCACCGCAGTGCGTCACCACACCAAACCTCAACAAGTACCGCACAATCACCAGCATCTGCAACAACCTGTAAGAGAAACCCTGTATTATAACTCCTGCAGCACTTCTTTTATGAAATTATTGAACACTATTCTAAAATTCCAACATATAATATAAAACTTAAAGTTTGTATTTTTCCTGTAAAAATTGTTAAGCATTAATATTTTATTAAGAGAAAATTACAACATTAACAGTCATGTGACCTATTTTAATTTCTTGTTTAATTGATAATGTGAAAAAAATTATTGTATGTTATATTTCCAAAAAGAACCTCATGGGATCTTGTGAGGAATTGATTGATTTTGAGACTGAGTAGAGCGGACATTCTAAGGAAAGGCTTCTGAATTAAAACTACAGTAAACATCTGAGAACAATTATTGCAGAAGATGTGCACACTTCCCTTGGAGTTTCTCAAGTTGTGTTTCCAAACTTTGTCATTTCTTGTTTTCTTTCAGAAACAATCCTCGCCTCGGTGCCTCCAACACCCCCTTCACCCGCTGGCTGCCTGCTGAATATGACGACGGCATCTCCCAACCCAAAGGATGGAACAGAACCCGGAAATTCAACAACTTCTTGCTTCCACTGGTAGGACAGATATGTCAGAACTGAATTTTGATGAATATAAATGCTAGGTTTTATGTCAAAACTGTGCACTTTTTTTCTTCACTCTCAGGTGCGACAAGTGTCCAACAGCATCCTGAGCACAACAGACGCAGGCGTGTCCAATGACACCCAAAACTCTTACTTGGTGACTTTCTTTGGTCAGTGGAATGACCACGATCTCACCTTCGCAGCTGTCTCGCCCAGCATCCGCTCCTTCAGCAATGGGGTGAACTGTGAGGAGAGCTGTGAGAGCACTGAGCCGTGCATCCCCATCCCGGTTAGTGTTGAAACAACAAACCAAATGGTGACGTGTTGTTTTCACTCTATGTGACCGGTGGTTTTCTCACTCACTTTCTCTTGTCTACAAACAGCTTCC
The DNA here is from genome assembly GCF_007364275.1 of Archocentrus centrarchus. Taxonomy (NCBI): domain Eukaryota; kingdom Metazoa; phylum Chordata; class Actinopteri; order Cichliformes; family Cichlidae; genus Archocentrus; species Archocentrus centrarchus. The sequence goes on along the minus strand of NC_044357.1, from coordinate 9,849,949 downwards.
ACCTGGTGACTCCCATTTGTCTGTCTCGAAGTGCATGCCTACGTTCAGATCCGCCCCCGCTTGCGGGACAGGATACAGTGCTTTGAATTTCGGTGGAGAACCCAACCAGAGAGAGCAGATCAACGCACTGACAGCCTTCCTCGATCTCAGTCAGGTGTACGGCTCTGAGGATAAGCTTGCACTGACTCTTCGCAATCTCACTGACAATGGTGGCTTGTTGCGGGTGAATGCAGAGTTCAGAGATAACGGGCGTGAGCTGCTGCCCTTCCACAGTCTCCAGGTGAAAATGTGTGCTACTCGCAGAAGAGTCACCAATGATACAAACGCCAGGGAGATTCCTTGTTTCATTGCAGGTTAGTCATCTCAGGAGTTTTTTCATTTGTGCTGACTCACTTTTTGAATCAGCCTCAAGTGGTTGTTTAAAGAACTGCAGTGGCAGCTCACTTAAAAATTTAGAATCTAATCAATGTTCAAAAATGTGATGCTTGTTTTATTTCTGTCCGTGAGGTGATGTTCGTGTGGATGAAAACATTGCTCTGACATCCATTCACACACTGTTTTTACGTGAGCATAACCGCCTTGCTCGTGCACTGAAGAGGCTAAACCCACAATGGGACAGTGAGACGCTCTACCAAGAGACACGCAAGATCATGGGTGCTTACACACAGGTAGTTAAACTTCAGAGTCAGCTTTTATATTCTCTATCATGTGACATTTGCTCAAATTAAATCACTGTCTTTCTCAGGTGTTCGTGTTCAGAGACTACCTGCCACACATCGTTGGTATTGATGCAGTGCGCAGACAGCTTGGCCGCTACCCAGGCTACAATCCAAACGTTGACCCCAGCATCTCCAATGTCTTTGCAACCGCAGCTTACCGATTCGCCCACTTAACTGTTCAACCACTTGTACCCCGTCTGGATACAAACTTCAGGGAGCATCCTCAGTTCCCCAGTGTGCCCCTGTTTAAGGCCTTCTTCACACCCTGGAGAATTGCTTTTGAAGGTGAGTTACATGAAGAAAACCTGTTGGATTTTTTTTCTTTTCTGTCTCAAACTGTCAGACTAATTTTTCTCTTCTGTTTCCAGGTGGAATTGACCCTCTGCTGCGTGGTTTGATCAGCCAGCCTGCTAAACTGAACACCCAGGATCACATGCTGGTGAACGCACTGAGAGAGAGGCTGTTTCAGTTTGTACAGCATATAGCCTTGGACCTGGGTTCTCTCAACATGCAGCGAGGGCGTGACCATGGCATCCCTGGTACATCCCTCATTTGCGTTCATGTTTTTCCTTCTAGTGTTTCATCACTTTATGATTGTGCTCAACTGTGCTAACTTTATATCTTTTACTCCTTCAGGCTACAACGCCTGGCGCAGGTTCTGTGGTCTGTCTCAGCCCAGGAATGAGGCGGAGCTGGGTCAGGTCCTGAACAACAACAATCTGGCCCGCAGGCTCCTGGAGCTCTATGGAACCCCTGACAACATTGATGTTTGGCTCGGAGGTGTTGCAGAGCCATTTGTGCGAGGTGGCCGTGTTGGGCCTCTGTTTGCCTGCCTCATCGCAACCCAGTTCCAGAGGATCCGCCAGGGTGACAGGTCTGTATGTCCCTGAATACTCGCAATCCAATATTGGATATGGTTTTTATAATTTATATCTCAGATCATCAATGTGCTTCTTTTGTTTCTAGAAAACTAACATAAACCCAGTGAAAGTATAAAGTCACAATCCTTGTTAATATACTTTTAATTTATTTTATGTCATTAATAACATTATGGCATTCCAGATACAATTTCTGTTGACACAAATTTTTTTCCTTTAACCTCTCTCAGGCTCTGGTACGAGAAGCCGGGTGTTTTCACCGCACTGCAGAGAAATGCTCTGTCTCGTGCCACATTGTCCAAAATTATTTGTGACAACACTGGGATTCAATCTGTCACCCGTGATGCCTTCATTGTCCTTTCAAATAGTAACCAGCTTGTGCCATGCTCAGGGATCCCTCGCCTGAATCTGGCTGCCTGGCGAGAGAGACAATGCAGCTCAGGTGAGTCAACAAGATACTCATCACTGCCTTCGCAGTGATTTGTCACCTGCTATAACTCGGTGATTTATTCCTTCTGTTATATGAAAGCCTTTGTGTAACCCATAGTATTTGATCTTTCAGGTGAACCTGGCTGTTTTGAATTCAGTGAAGCAGAGGTGAGTATTAATCACAATTTAAGAGCACAGCAGGCGCGGGAGGCAAAACAGGTTGTCCACCAATCAGAAGGTCGGTGGTTTGATCCCTGGCTCTGCCAACCTGCCTGTTGAAGTGCCCTCGGGCAAGATACTGAACCCCACAATCACATTCCAATGCATCCATCTGAGCACAGCCATCTGAGTGTGGACTTAAGCACTTTTAACCTAATGTTGACACACTCACACACCAGTGGATGGACTTGGATGGATGCATTAGAGTGAATGAGGCTTGTAGTTAGAATGTGCTTTGAGGGCTCAAATTGAGTAGAAAAGTTGTGATGTCCTTAGTTTAAAGACATAAATAAGTTGAGAAATCAGTTCGTAGTTAAATAAATAGGCTAATCTCATTGTAAATCCGATGTGTAAAAAGCAAGCTAGCTTTCTCAGCTGAGAAACAGCAAAGCACTGCTTTTATCTTAAATGAGCTCTAAACGCTTGTTCCTTGGGAAACGTTTGTCTTTTTACAATAAAAGAAAAAATATTAAAAGAGAACCTCCATAAAAGACAAGAAAAGCAAGCCTTGTTTTTGGAGCTATCTTTATTTTGTTCACTAGCTTTCTAGTGCAAGGCATACAGGCTCACATGTTGTGAGGACAGCACGAAAGTGCTGTATAAGTATCAGTCCATTTGTTTCACATCTTGGTAAATCTGATCCCCTAAAACATAAAAAAAACATTCATGGTTTACTGATACATGCAGACTTGTTCATTAACCTTCTGAAATCTCTTGATATACAGGATCTGAACGAAGCAGAAAATCAGGACTTTGAGGGCAATGAGGTAGTCGAGGACCTCAAGGACAATGTGGTCATCGAAGGCCTTTGGCGCAATAAGGTATTCTACTCCCTTATCTTATTATGCCACTGTCAGTTCATCCTCAATTTACAATGCTGAATGTTTTCTGAATAGCTCAAAATATCTAAATAATATCACATTTAAATGTATATAGACATGATACTTACAAAGCAGTTTTAATAGGAACATATACATAAAATATCGTGCAAGGTGGAAAAAAGCAAAATTCAATAAATATCAGCAAAATTTTATGTATGGCCTTATTGAAAACAGCTGTTAACTGTGGCACACATGAGCTTAGTTTTGACCTTGAGTTTGAAAAGTTGTCCCAGATAATCCTCAGAGACAATTGTAATGAGTCAGAGCTGGAAATGTGAATACATTTTTTAAAAAGCCTGCAATATTCAATACATGTTTAGAGTATTCTGAAGTGATTTACATTGTTGTTTCTCTTTAGTTCCAATAGGACTTCTCCAGCATTCTTGCCTGAGTACATCCATCTTCAGAGGAAATCATTTGTTTCCATCATCCCATCTACATCTGTCAGGGAGTTCAGTGCTGGTCATCAGAGGAGTGGTGCTTCAGCTGAGAATGGGAGCCCAACTGTCGCTTGAGGCCAGCATTGTGACCACAGCTTCCTCTCATGACAAAAACACTGAACTGCACTTTCCTGCACACCAGTGGTCTGTCTGTCTTTGAACTGTTATCATTATTCAGCACCGGACTTTGCTTTACATTAATTAGGTCATAAAAATTGAGCATTATTAGGGGGAAAATATTGCTTTTTTCTTTATGGCTAGGTTAGGGCACATTGTACAACTGCACACATTTTACATTACTCCGAGAGATTAACAGAGTCCTTGAATTTTAGCAAGTAGCTTAAAAATGTAAAATGTGATTTCAACAGATATGTTCGGCTCTGTTACTGCATGCAGGCTATTGTACAAAATTTGTAATTTGTCAGGTTGGATGATGGGATTTACTAGTATTATTATGATTACCTTTGAATGCCTTGAAACTGTTATATACTTTCCTTTCTCTACAAAGCTTTTATTCCTTGCAGCTTGTCCATCTTATGTTGCAGTATGCATTCAATAAAGAAACTGAGCTGCAGTAAACATTGTGCTCCTGGCTTCTTGTCAATGAGTCAAAGGAAATTATTTATGGTGTGAACCGCAAACTCTCATGACACTTTACCATTCTCTTGGGTTTCACCTGATGGTTTTCTCAGTGTTTTTTTTTTTTTTTAAGAGAATGGAGGTTCTCAGAGCAAACACATACACATTTAGTAGTTGTAGCATATATAGAGAAACCCCATTTGTTTTCCTTTTTTCCCACATAACACATAATTCCAGCAAAACAGGTAAACAGACAGCAGGTCACCCAATAACCAACAAGCATAAGAAAAATGAAAAACAAAAAAAATCAAAAGACACAAAAAAGGAGGGTGGGGGGGTGGGGGGCATGTTGTCCTTTATGTGATTACAAAGTTCAGGCCTGTGGGGTCGAGTCTGTCCAGAAGTGGTTTCCATATCTCGATAAATACCTTGCTGTCATCTTGTAGCGTGTAGGTAATTTTTCCATTGGGAGAATTCTCAAAAGCTCCTTATACCAGTCACTCAATGCGGGGGCATCCTGTGATATCCAGAACTTGAGGATGGCCTTCCTTGCAGCATGTAGGCATATCCCTATCATTTTGGTGTTCTTTGCACTGTCCACTTTAGCGGCCAGAATGCAGTGAAAGGGTGATAATTCTAGGTTATGCCCCATCAAAGAGGTCACCCAACCCCGTACATCATCCCAAAACTTCTCAATCTTTGCACATTTCCAGAACATGTGTGTGAGTACCAAGCTCTAGATTACATTTATTACAGGTCGAAGAACCTAGCCCCAGCCTGCCCCTCAATGCTGGCGTAATGTGGAGCCTATGAAGTATTTTAAATTGTGTCTCTCTGTCCACACTGCATGTCAGAATATTATGTGTGTTTTTCAAGATTGCTGTCCAGGTATCATCCTCAATATGCCAATCTAGATCTATTTGCCATTGTCTGCGTATACGGTCACAAGACCAGTCTAAGTTCAACCCAAGATTCTTGTAGACATGAGAGATAAATTTCTTTGATTTGGTCCTAATAAGGATGTCTCCTAAGAACGATGTCTTCGGGACCCTAACATTTATATGTATAAAGTGTCTTATCTGTAGAAAGCGGTAGAAATGAGATTGTTGTAAACTATATTTACTCTTCAGGTTTTCAAATGATTCTATTACATCTCCTTCAAAGAATCTAGCAAGACAATCTAGACCCTTATCTCGCCACACTTTGAACACTGGGTCCTGATGGGATGGGGGAAATCAGGGTTGCTCCACATAGGAGCTAGCAAAGAGAAGTGATTTTTCAGTTTAAAATATGTCTTGATCTTGTTCCTTGTATTTAGTGTATTCAGTACTATATAATTGTTTTGGACCTCAATTTTTGCCTTCTTATAGCTAACAAAGGGCAGTCTTTAAGGTTCAACATACCACAATCCTTCGATTCTACATCGAGCCATGTGTTAGTACTATCTGGATTCACCCATTATTTCAGGTATCTTATTTGAGCCGCCCAACAATACAAATGCATGTTAGGGACTGCAAGTCCTCCTCCTTCCTTACTTCTTTGTACCCTACCTAATTTCATTCTAATCTTTTTCACCTGCCATATGAAGTGTGTAAACACCTTATTAAGGTTTGTAAAAAAAAACTACTTGGGATTGAGTTTGGTAACATTTGAAGAGTGTATAACATCCTGGGTAATATATTAATTTTGAGCACACTCATCCTGCCCAGCCAGGAGACAGATAGCATTCCCCACCTAAGTAGGTCCTCCCTTACTCCAGCCATGATTGGATCCAGTTTAAGTGTAACCAGTTTTTTAAGAGAAGGGCTGATACTTAGTCCAAGATACATTATTCCTGCTGGTGACCAATGGAAGGGGAAGTTACTAGGCATTGTAGAACCTGTCATAGCCCCAAACCACATGGCCTCTGTCTTTGACAAATTAACCTTAAAACCTCCCACGTGTCGGGAACTGCTCTAAACATTCCATCAGGTGTGGGATGGACGTATCAATCTTATCCAGAAACAGAAGTACATCATCTGCATAGAGAGATTTTATGTATTTTATCTCCGACCTCTATCCCCTTTATCTTGGTTTCAGTTCTTGTAAGCTATGCAAACATCTCAATAGCATTGAGGGTTTAGAGGGGGCTCAGTGGGCACCCCTGTCGGGTTCCTCGCTCCAGGGGGAAGGGATCTGAACAATGGGAATTCACAATTATGGAGGCTTTAGGGAATCGATACAATAGTTTTACCAATTCAATGAATCCCATCCCAATTTTATATTTGTCCAAGACACACAAAAGAAAAGGCCATTTGACTCTATCGAAGGCTTTTAATGAGTCCAGGGACATAACTAATCCCTGTATGGCATTATTACTGGCAAACTGTATCATATTCATAAGCCTTCTGATATTGTGAAAGGAATTTCTTCCCTTGATGAATCCTGTTTGATCAGGCTTCACCAGACAATCATTGGTTTGAGCCTGCGGGTCAACACCTTGGCCAGAATCTTTGCATCTACATTGATGAGTGAGATGGGCCTGTAAGAAGCCGGGTCTTCTGGTTCTTTGTGTTTTTTCAGGACTAGTCAAATGTTAGCAAAGTGACAATGTTTCTGGCAACAGAACTAGCAACTGGCAACAACAATATGGTATTAAAGCTGTAGTTAAAAGCTTTAGCTAGATAGGTAGTAAGAATATACTACTTATGTGCTTTAAACCATTCAGCTGTATATCCATCAGGGCCCAGCGATTTCCCACTACGCATTAATGCTATAGCCTCCATTATTTCCCTTTCCCTTATGGGTCTACCCATAATGGCTTGCTGGTCTTCCGTCAGTGTTGGCAGCTTGACTCCAGAGAGGAAGTCATCCAGTTGCTCTTTTGTGCTATTGTTATCAGATTTGTATAAAGATTTGTAAAACGGCACAAATACAGAGCTAATATTTTTCTTATCAAAGTATCTGCTATCCCCCGCATCGCTGATACTTGCTATATTATTATGTTGTCTCTGGATTAGCAGGTGTGCCAGGTATTTGCTGGGTTTATTTCCACGTTGTTTCTGGTAGAATAACGACCTCACAGCCTTTTCATTTATGATTGAATCCAGAGCAGCTCTAATAGTTTGTACCTTAACGAGATTTGCTTTAGTGGGTTGGGATTTATGAGTAGCTTCTGCCTGTTTTAGATCCATTTCCAATTTATTTTGTTTCATCTGCAGTGTTTTCTTACGATGCACCATATATGAAATAATGAACCCTCTTAAATAAGCCTTTGCAGATTCCCATGTTTCACTAGTATTGTTTATAGCAAAAATTTGTTTTATTTCATTAAGTAAGTAAATATGATGGGAAGCACCACCGTGGTTTGTCAGCTATAGTGTCAGTCATTGACAATTGTAGGAAAACTGGGGCATGGTCACTGATATGAATTGACCCTATAGAGCAGTTACTTGTCCCATAATCTGAGGTGGTACAAAGAAAAATCGATTCTTGAATACGAATTGTGCGGATTAGAATACAACGTAAAATTCCTATTTAATGGATTCAGAGTTCTCCACACATCAACCAATGATGTGTTACTTAACATTTTTGCCAGCGATGCCCTTGTACTTGATTTTCTTGGTGCGTTAGTGGGGACCTATCTTTCTTTTCAACAAGACAACAGTTAAAATCGCCGTCCAGCACTGTTATAGAATTCTTATACTCCTCCAGTTCAGCTGCTACATTTGTCCAGAATGATGGGGGGGTGGCGGGTTAGGTCCATAAATATTCATCAATCTAATAGGCATACCCCAAACGAACCCTCAAATTAGGATGTATCTGCCTTCAGAGTCCTGTTTATAAGACTCAAGCACAAAAGGGACCGCTCTGTGTATCAATATGGCTACGCCCCCTGCTATTAGAGGAGAAGGAGGAATAGAAGGCCTGGCCTACCCGTTCTCGCTTAAGTTTTGAGTGCTCCTTATCTACCAGGTGGGTCTCCTGAAGAAATGCAATTTGTATCTTTTCCTTTTTTAGAAAGCTTAATATCTTTTTACATTTTATTGGGTGATGTATCCCTTTAACATTAAAAGTGCAGAGTTTGATATTGTTCATATCTGACTTTTGGCTGTTCCTGCTCCCATTTTTATGTTACCTAAGATTATTTTACCCGTTTTTATTAGTGGAATGAGACTTCCCTTCCTTAAAGGCACCTAAACTTACACCTAGAAAACTAGAAAAAAGGGGGAAAAAAAGAAACGACACAAAAAACACACGGACCTGCTGTAACTTTAACCTAACTTTGGGGTGCATGTGAAATCTCCCCTCTTCCAGCATCAGCCCCTCCTCTTCTTTCACCTGAGCCTTATTAGTAGGAAGAGCCAGAGATCCCACCCTTGCATGTTATCTCGATTATTTTACAAAGGCAGAAAATTAAGCAACATCCTTTAAACTACAGTTTTAAGCTATGCAGAATAATTTTGTTAAACCAGTTCAAACAAAACCGCCGTCTTCTGTTTAGAATTCAACATAAAGAACCGAATATGTAACGATATTTGTTCATTTGTCCATCATATCCCCGTTTTCTATATCTCCTTCATATACCTCTGGGCCTCCGGTGCAGTTTTGAAGAGATGAACTTTATTATTGTGTGAGATGCGTAGCGCGGCAGGGAAAAGCATCCTGTAGGGAAAACTCAACGCTCTGAAGGATTTTTTCACCTCGTTACACTCACGTCTGGATCTATTCTCATGGTCCTCCATCCTGTTGATGACCTCTCTCAGCTGTACCTTGGTGGGCTCCAGTTTGGCTCGTAGCTCAGTCACTGTATCCACCGTGTCGGATATTCTTTGTTCCGCGTCCTCCACTCGTTGCTCTATCACCTTCACATTTTCACACACTGAATTTACAGACTTGGCTATTTGGTCGAGTTTTGGGTCCAAGCTGGAGCTAAGCTTAACAAAGACCCCCTTACTTACCTTGTCAACCAGACTGTCAATGTCCTCCTTCTCCACCATTTTGTCAGGCTTGTTAGCTTCTTGGTTCGACTGAATTCTTCGATTTTTCACTCGCAGAATCCGCTTACTGTCTGGCGTCTTTCCCCAGAGTTCACGCAGTGACATATCTCTTGACTTTGTACTGTCTTAGCTGCATTAATATGCCTCAAATATGCCAAAAAAATATTGCTAGCTTGGGAGCTCAGCTCCTGCGCTCCTACTCTCTCCGCATCACATGACCCTCTCTTTCTCAGTATTTTAAATCAGTTTCAGCAATCAGCATGGCTACTTTTTCTCTTATTTCCAGTTCCAACTCCTTGTACCTGACCATTTCAGTGGAATGTACTTTTTGTTTCTTGGGCCACTTAATATTGACCTGTGAATCATTAAAGCAAAAAAAAAACTAATTCAATCAATGATCCAGTACTATATCTACTTATAACAGAACCAATATGAACCAATTCCACAGTCAACTGTTAGTGGTACTATAACAAAGTGGAAGTGATTGGGAACAACGGTAACTACCACAAAGTGGTAGGCCACAAAAAAATCACAGAGTGGGGTCAGCATATGCTGAGGCGCAGTGTGCACAGAGGTCACCAACTTTCTGCAGAGTCAGTTGCTACAGACCTTCAAACTTCATGTGGCCTTCAGATTAGCTCAAGAACAGTGTGTAGAGAGCTTCATGGAATGGGTTTCCATTGCCGAGCAGCTGCATCTAAGCCTTACATTACCACGCACAATGCACAGTGTTGGATGCAGTGGTGTAAAGCACACCACCACTGGCTCTAGAGCAGCAGAGATGTGTTCTCTGGAGTGATGAATCACGCTTCTCTGTCTGGCAATCTGATGGATGAGTCTGGGTTTGGTGGTTTCTCAAGTTGTGTGAGAACGGTACTTCTCTGACTGCACTGTGCCAATTATAAAGTTTGGTGGAGAGGGATCATGGTGCAGGGTTATTTTTCAGGAGATTTTCAGGCCCCTTAGTTCCAGTGAAAGGAACTCTTAATGTTTCAGAATACCAAGACATTTTCAAAAATTTCATGCTCCCAAATTTGTGGGAACAGTTTGGGGATGACCCCTTCCTGTTCCAACATGACTGTGCACCAGTGCACAAAGACATGAATGAGCAAGTTTGGTGTGGAAGAACTTGACTGGCCTCCCAGACATTGATTAAATCTTTCCCTTTTTTAAATTTATAATATCTTAATTTCTTTAAATCAGTTTGTGCATACCATCCCACTTTATGAAAGTAATGTCTTATTGTTTCTTTTTAAGTAAGCTCAAAGCTTCAAAGTGCATCTGTTGCAGAAATGTTCTGGTGAAAAGCTGAAACACCTACATGACCTGTTTAAGTAAATGAGGAAAAAATTACATCTTGGTTTATTTGCTGATTTACAAGGTGTGCAGTTTTGTTATTGTAAATGTATTACAGCACAGAAGTCTGAACCTGACCATCATGCATTGGTTGTGATGGAAATGATGGACAAACACTTACTTGCTAAGATTTGTACCTGTGGTTAGCTTACTGCAGGTTTTCCAGCCCACCTGGGCTGCATGTGTTCACACTGCAGAAGGAAAATGGAGTATCCAGAGGAAACAGGGGTGAACTTGGGAAGAAACATGCAAACTTGTACGGGAATGAGGGACTAAGATTTAGACTCCAAACTTTCTTGCTGAGTGCTGACAACATCCTCAAAGTCCATCAGTGCATTTATTCTCATGTTTTTAATACTTTGTTGAGCCAGAAACCCTCAAACTGTTGCAAGATTCTGCAAATCTGTTTCTAATACTTTGTTGCACCAGAAAACCTCAAACTGTTGCAAGATTCTGCAAATCTGTCCATAAACTGAATTTTGTGTTTACTTTCTTGATGAATGAAAATAGTATGACAGTGGATGAATAGTGATTTACTATCATTACAAAGTCATTACTGACCTTTATTGCTTTTCATCATGTGTCTTGCCATCCCAGCTGCCACTCACACCCCCAGTTTGCCACTTTCACTGTCCATCCATCCATTCACTTCCACTTACCCCGTTCACGGTCGTGGGGAGGCTGAAGCCTGAAGGAGGGCGTTTAGACGTGTAAACACCAGGAAAGCGGCTGGACCAGACGGTATTAGTGGACGTGTCCTTAAGACCTGCGCTGACCAGCTGGCACCTGTGTTTACACTGATATTCAACCTCTCACTGAAACTGTGTGTGATTCCCACCTGCTTTAAAAAGTCCATCATCTAGGGGGAGCGGGCCGCCCTCTGCAGTGGGGGCGAGGGCGCCAACCTCGGGTGCTGCAGTGCTCCGGGATGCTGTCACCGCGGCCCCGGGCTCACCTCCCCCTGCCCTGTGCTGGGGTGTGGGAGGTCGGGGTGCCTATTGAGCCAGCGGACAGCTGGCTCTCTTCTTCCAGGATTCTTCCTGGTCATATGCCCCCCCCCCCTCCCCCTCCCCATACACAAACACACACACACACACACACACAGAATACACATCACTCACAGATGTAGGATGGAGAGGCCACGTGGAGAGCTGCACCACCACTTGCCTCTCCGTTTTAATTGCACTTTAGTCATTATAACTCACAACACATACACACTTACAACCTGATACACATAGGACCTTTGGGGCAGGCATGTTACTCAGAGGTTGATGAGATGGGCCGCTGAGGTGGCCCCACTCGGATCCTCGTCACTGTCTGTCTCCAAATTTTATTTGCACTTTAGACATGGAGGGTTTTGGGGGGGCAGTGTGGGCAAGCACTGACGACCAACAGTTGGCGCTTGTGGCATAACTGTCCCCTCAATTTTAACTGCACCCTATACACCTCATTCACTCACAAACATTAACACATAGACCTACAAGTTGGGGAGGAGGAGGGGTGGATGGGTCATCTTACACCCCGATTTCTTGCGTCTCGCCCGGGGTAGGGGTCGGGTGGTTCCTTGGGGACCGGGCTGGTGGCGTCCTCGGGTCGCTGTTGGCCCTGGGGTGGTTTCCACTTGCCCCGCCTTCAGAGGGTGGGTAGCTATGGATGAATGTGTGTCTTTGTGTATTTGTCACCGTCTCCGTGAGTATGGGTGGGTGAGTGAATGTGTATGTATGGCATATCTGTGTGTGGGTAAGTATGTATGGGCATGTATGAGTATCTGTGTATAAATGTGTACACGGGTGTCTGGGTGTGTTTGTATGTATGGCTGGACCTGGGTCTGGGCCTTGTGCCTTGCCTCCTGGCCGCTCCTTGCTGGTTGCCTCCTCCCCCCTACCCCCCTGGGATGGGGGTGCCTCGGGGTTCCTGGGTGGGGCTGGGTGTTCTGGCGTGGGTGCTGGCCTGCCCCCCTTGGGGGTGCGGTGCGGGGCTGCGTTGGCTTCTTCGGCGTGGGGGGGGGCTCGGTGGAGGGTCGGGCGGTCCTTGGGTGCCGTGGGCCCGGGAGCCCTGCCGCCAGCCAGTGCAGGGGGCTGGCCGCTGGGGGGGGGCTGGCTTCTCATCGCCTTGGGTTCCCTGGAGCCCTCGCTCCTCGACTGGGGGGGGCTCCGTCTGAGACCACCCTCTCCCGTCTGCTGGGGTAGGTGTGCGGTTGTCTTTGGACTGAGTGGCCGGGGGTCTTCCTGGCTCTTGGTGGGCTGCTGGTGGCCTGGGTTTCCGGGGGCTTTCCGTACCTGCCTCTGGCTTCTGATGGGTGGAGCTGCAGCGTTTTGCCCTCATTGGTAAGTACGTTCCATGACACAGACACAAACATGACACAGACACAAACGCCCACTCAATCACAACTCAACAAAATTGTTGGTGTGCGTAACATGCTTTGTTAGTTTTGTTTTTCACACACAAATTTATTTTTGCAAGTATTGATAGTATTTTTTTATATGTTAAAGTGATGAACTATCTGATTAATAGACTTGTGCTCTTTCCCCTTTTTTTTTTGCTCCCTTTCTCTCTCCCTTTTTCTTCTCTTTATTTTCCTCTTCTTCAGCCTGTCAGCTCTGGCTGTTACATAGTATGTGGAAAAATAACTCAGATAAATAAAATAAAGGGTTAAAACATCAACAAGAAGAGCCTATTGAGAACCTATAGAGCTCATCTTGAAATAGCAAATATGTTTGGCACAACAACGCATTCAGATCACAGTTCTGCTTGCAAGATCTACCAGACATGACAGGCTTTAAAAAAAAAAAAAAAAAAAAAAAAAGTCCATCATAGTCCCTGTCCCAAAGAAACCACACCCCAGCAGCCCCAATGACTTCAGGCCCATAGTGCTCACCTCTGTGGTGATGAAGTGTTTTGAAAGACTCATCAAGACATTCATCACCTCCTCACTGCCCACCACCCTCGACCCACTACAGTTTACATACCGGCCAGACAGATCCACAGATGACGCCATATCCTTCCTCCTCCACAAGACCCTTTCACACATAGACACTGGTAAGAGGGAACTATGTGAGAGTGCTGTTTGTAGATTACAGCTCAGCATTCAACACCATAGTTCCCTCCAGGCTGGTCTCTAAGCTGCTGGACCTGGGCCTGGGCCCATCCCTGTGCAGGTGGGTTCACAGCTTCCTGACCAGCAGACCACAGGTGGTACGAGTGGGTCACCTCACCTCATCCTCCCTCACCCTCAACACTGGATCCCCCCAAGGCTGTGTGCTCAGCCCTCTGCTGTACTCACTGTACACCCATGACTGCGAGGCCAAGTCAGAGTCCAACGTCATCATCAAGTTTGCTGACGACACTGCTGTTGTGGGACTAATCTCTCACAATGAGGAGACAGCCTACAGGAGAGAGGTCTCCCGCCTGGAGAACTGGTGCCAGGAGAACCACCTCCTGCTCAACGTCAGCAAAACAAAGGAACTGATCGTGGACTTCAGCAGGAAGCAGCAGAGGGACTACCATCCACTTGTCATCAGTGGTGCTGAGGTGGAAAGAGTGGACACTTTCAAATACCTGGGAGTGACCATCTCACAGGACCTGTCCTGGACTCATCACATAAACATCACTGTGAAGAAGGCCAGACAGCGTCTCTACCTCCTCAGGCGGCTGAGAGACTTCAAGCTCCCACTCAAGGTGCTCAGGAACTTTTACACCTGCACCATCGAGAGCATCACCACCTGGATGGGAAACTGCACCAAGCAGGACTTCATGGCCCTAAAAAGGGTGGTTCGTTCAGCTGAACGGACCATCAGAACCACCCTCCCCAACCTGCAGGACATTTACACCAAGCAGTGCAGGCTGAGGGCCATGAAGATCCTAAAACAGCCCAGCCACCCTGGACACTCTCTCTTCTCCCTGCTCCCATCAGGCCGGCGTTACCGCTGCCTGAGGACTAAGACTGAAAGGTTGAAGAAGAGTTTTTACCCACAAGCCATCCGTCTGCTCAACTCTGAGCCCTAACTGGACCATTATTGCACAATGTAAATATTATAATTTATAAAAGTGTGTATAGTGTATAGTATATAGAGTATAGTGTGAATTACTTTTTTTTTTTTTTATTCTTCTTATTTATATGTGTGTGTATATATGGTTGCAGGTACAAAATACATTTCACTGTGCATTGTACTGTGTATAACTGTGCATGTGACAAATAAACACTATCTTAATCTTAATCTTAATCTTAAGCCTATCCCAGCTGGCATGGGGTGAGAGGCCGGGTACACCCTGTACAAGCCTGTTGCAGGGATAACACAGAGAGACATGCAACCATTCACACTCACATTCATATCTATGGGCAATTTAGAGTTTCCAATGAACTTAACCCCAGTAAATGCATGTCTTTGGACTGTGGGAGGAAGCCAGAGAGCATGCACACAGAGAGGGAGTGGCCTGGGCCATGGTGGAATCGAACCCAGGCCTTCTAGATGGTATTCTAGCTAACCACCGCGCCACCGTGCTGCCCCACTTTTATTGTGTTGGGTTTATTTATTTACTCAATAAATAAATGACAAATGCTTAAAAGTAAACTGCAGAAAATGAATTAATAAGTAGTGGCTGTAGCAGATAGAGAGCAGACAGATGGTGGATCAGTAGTCACCAGACTAACTTCACAGCCTTTGGAAGATATGTTTATCTTATTTATGGCCTTCCCAGTCTTGGAGAAAAATAAGTTTATCTTATCCTTGAAGGTTTTCCCAAAAAAATCAAAGTCTGTGTCTAAGTGTGTATAGGTCACATCACCCTGTTGTTAGGTACAATAAAACTGCCATGTCATGATTAGGGACATGTGAGGGCAGGAAGGCATGTGCTTCTTTTACAGGGTTCATATTGCTGATTAGAAGAAGCTTGTGCCATGAGGCCGGAACCAGCCACTGGACAAACCAATATGAGAAGGCCAAGTCTAAACCATGGCTCTCTCCATCTGTTTTGAATTGATAGTGCTTGTAGATAGTGGTAGTATAAAGTGTTATGTTTAGCCTAGAATCTACACCCTTTTAAGAGGGGAGTCACAGCCAGCTGCTTCGATGGCCTGTGATTTTTCTGCCCGTGTACATGTGATGTCCTCTGATTCTTTAATATTAAATGTTTTAAACTAAAGTGATTTAAATGTCTTCCTTCACAAATAATAAAAAAAAAAAACACGGCTTAACAACTGCTCCCACAATTTTTAGGCAGTTTTCAGTGAAAAGGCTGTACAAATCAGCTGTGCCCCACCTGCTCAGTACCAAACAACATGATTAGCAATTGACTTGTGGATATAGTGAACAGTTACCAAATATTGACAGCACACACCTGAATGCTCCAGACCAGCAAACGTCTAAAACATCTGCCTTTTGGCTTGTTTTTGTAAAATAAACAGTGACATGATGTAATAAGTCATTTGTCTTTGTGTTTACCTTATTTAGTTCCTGATAAGATGATTTTATATATATATAATTATTATTATTATTATTATTATTATTATTATTATTATTATTATTATTATTATTATTATTATTATTATTATTATGCTCTGAAAACCTTGAAAGAGGCTATACTTTTTTTCACATGACTATAAGACCCATTTCTCAATTTTTTCAAATGAGGTCACATGATTTCAAACTAGTCATTAAATAATTTTGATAAAATAAGATGGTTTGTGTGCATCCAACCCTAGTGTGGTAAAGCTGCAGTGTATAAATACCATCGAAGTATCGAAACATGTGGGATTAGTTCCAAATACACACCTTCTAGGAATCCTGTACTCTAACAACTGAAATGTGAAGTTTATTATTTTATGGCCAGAGTCTGTCAGTCTATCTGAAATGTGTTTTTCCATCTTACACCATCATGAGTCACGTTATTCAGCTAATCCTTGAGCTTGAGTAGAATAAACATGGTATTCATGCCACTAGTTGCACAGTTTTTATTATCCAGGTTTATGGTCTTCACTCAGAATTGTTCCTCATGTTGTTATCCACAGTGTCACAGGTTTCTGTGGCAAATGAAACAAAGTCATTGTATATACAAAAGCTACAAGAGTCCCCGCCCGAAACCTATGTTTGACCGTATTTCTGTCTCTGTTTCCTCATTGCCCAACTGGGTGTCACAAATATAACCTATTACTTATTTACTTGTTCCTCTGTGGCTTTTAGCTAATACTGCACTGATCTGAACTTCTAACTTCAGGATGCCTAAAGGAAAAAAACAGGGAAAAAAACAATTGCTGAAAAGCTTTTATGCTTAGTGTTTATTAATATTTTTGATTTCTGTTTTTAATAGAAAAAAATCTTTCTCAAGGTCTTTCGTTTCTGTGTTGTAATGCTGCAGGCCAGTAACCACAAGCTAAAGCGAAACAAAAAGACTCCCCTGTAAATAATTCAAAGCCTTTTTATAAGAACTAAATCCATGAGACAACACTAACATCGATCCCAACCCAGCGCAGTCCAACTTTTATTTATAAAACCAAAAAAGGAAATCTAGTGGGTTTTTCCCTCATGGCCAAAGCTGAAGGTGATAACCGTGAACTACAATGTGCTGGATTCACATCTACATAGGGGCCATTGTTGCATATCAGCCCTTTTCTTATTTCTTTCTACTGCCATTATTTCCATTGTTTGGGATGCAACAGGTTTGTGTTGAGCAGAAAGAAGCATAAGGTGCAGAAAAGCCAAATGTAAAGTCTCCATAGAGGGCTGCAGAGTCTCAGAAGATTACTATGATTAAATAGAACAATATATATACACAATGGCTTCAGATCATGCTAAAACAAACTGCAGTAATTAATTGTATATTTCTGACTACCGCCAAGGTGACAACCGCCACAAGCACATAGATGGCAATTTATTATATTGTTTCCTAAAAATGATCATCAAGCCTACCAGCTGACCAAGGGCAATAAATGATTAGAGCAAAAAAAAAAAAAAAAACATTTCCTGCCACAAGTATAGAAGGAAGAAGGAAGCACTCTTTACTGATAGTATCTTCACCTCCTCTACCCTCTGGGGCGAGGCCTCCAGTCCCTCATACAATATAAAGAGGCTGAGTACGTGTGATGCACTACCTCTAGCTTCAAAGAGCATCTGAAACCCTGAGAGAGCATCCAAAACCTTCACAGGTAACAAGATGTTTTCTTTTCTGGGATATACTTAACATTACATGAATTTAAGAAAGAAAATACAATTATGTTTCATTTTGTTCTTTGACTGGCTTTATTTTTATTTTGTTTCAGAAATGCTTTTTTCTGTCCTGTTTATGCTGGGCATCTGCCTGGTGCCTGCTCAGCTTAAACCAGCAGGTAAGTCTTCACACTGCTGTTTGTTCAGTAATATTCATGCTTAACTGATTTCTTTTTCCCCGTCACATCATAAGGTTGTTGATTTTCTTTATTTCTTTGCAGGTGAATATCTTGGCAGCCCTTTCCTTCAGCAATCTTTTGAAGAAGCAAGGAAAATTGTGGATGATGCATACAAGTACTCCAGAGAAGAGTAAGTTCATCTCATAGGCTTTCTTTTAAAGTAAACCTGCACAGCTACACAGTGAAAAGCTGCTTCTTTTAAGCCAGTAGTAACAGCATAACTCATCAGTTGAAAGAAAAAGAAGAAGAAGTTGTGAAATCTCCAAACAGACCTCCAGGTTCCACCTTCTTCTTCAACTATGTGGCTTTCCCCCCTCCAGGAGTCTGAGACGAGTCCGCAGGGACGTGGTGAGTCCTCACGATGCCCTTCGACTCCTGAAGCAGCCTCGCGGTGACACACGCTTAGCTGTGAGATCCGCAGACTACATGGCACAAACCATCCGTCTGTTGCAGGAGAGGGTGCATCATGTGCACAAGCGCTCACTCAATGCAACAGGTCAGACATGCAGCACATACACAGAGACAACATGCACAGTGTTTGCAGTAACTTTTCTTGGTTTGGTTCACATCCTGAGGGGGTTTGTGTTTCGTGATGCAGACACAACTGAGCACTTCAAAGCTTTAATTCACAACTAGACATGTGAAGCTGCCAATGCTTTGTGGATCCATTAAATATTTATGTGACATTTTTCAGATTTGCTCACTCCCGAGGATCTGGAAAAACTTGCTGAAATAACTGGATGTGCAGTTCGAGTCAAAGCACCGCAGTGCGTCACCACACCAAACCTCAACAAGTACCGCACAATCACCAGCGTCTGCAACAACCTGTAAGAGAAACCCTGTATTATAACTCCTGCAGCACTTCTTTTATGAAATTATTGAACACTATTCTAAAATTCCAACATATAATATAAAACTTGAACATGCTCATCTAATACACCTGAATATTTGAGACTGTAAATCGCAGAAGATGTGTGCACTTCCCTTGGAGTTTCTCAAGTTGTGTTTCTAAACATGGTGGGTTTTTTTGTTTTCTTTCAGAAACAATCCTCGCCTCGGTGCCTCCAACACCCCCTTCACCCGCTGGCTGCCTGCTGAATATGACGACGGCATCTCCCAACCCAAAGGATGGAACAGAACCCGGAAATTCAACAACTTCTTGCTTCCACTGGTAGGACAGATATGTCAGAATTTAATCAGGGTTGGCTGTAGCTCAGCAGTAGGTCATCTACTAATCAGAAGATTGGTACTGTAGTTGGTAGTTTGATCCTTGGCTGCTCCAGTGTGCATGCCAAAGTATCCTTGGGCAAGATACTGAACCGCAAGTTGCTTTCTTATGAGTTTGTCGGAGTGTGAATGTTAGATAGAAAGCACTTAGGTGTGGAAAAAAGTACTTGTCTGAATGGGTGTGAAAGAGTGAATAAAGAACTGTGCTTTGAGTGCACGAGTAGAAAAACACTTTATAAGAACCAGTCCATTTACCATATAATTTGGATGAATATAAAAGCCAGTTTTTATATCAAAACTTGTACGTTCTTTTTCTTCACTCTCAGGTGCGACAAGTGTCCAACAATATCCTGAGCACGGCAGACGCAGACGTGTCTAGTGACACACAGTACTCTCACTTGGTGACCTTGTTTGGTCAGTGGAATGACCACGATCTCACCTTCACACCCTTCTCGCCCAGCATCCGCTCCTTCAGCAATGGGGTGAACTGCGAGGAGAGCTGTGAGAGCACTGAGCCGTGCATCCCCATCCCGGTTAGTGTTGAAACAACAATCCAAATGGTGACGTGTTGTTTTCACTCTATGTGACCGGTGGTTTTCTCACTCACTTTCTCTTGTCTATAAACAGCTTCCTCCCGGGGACCCCCGCTCACCGTTGTCAAAGTGCATCCCTTCATTCAGATCCGCCCCCGCTTGCGGGACAGGATACAGTGCTTTGAATTTCGGTGGAGAGCCCAACAAGAGAGAGCAGATCAACGCACTGACAGCCTTCCTCGATCTCAGTCAGGTGTACGGCTCTGAGGATAAGCTCGCGCTGACTCTTCGCAATCTCACTGACAATGGTGGCTTGTTGCGGGTGAATACAGAGTTCAGAGATAACGGGCGTGAGCTGCTGCCCTTCCACAGTCTCCAGGTGAAAATGTGTGCTACTCGCAGAAGAGTCACCAATGATACAAACGCCAGGGAGATTCCTTGTTTCATTGCAGGTTAGTCATCTCAGGAGTTTTTTCATTTGTGCTGACTCACTTTTTGAATCAGCCTCAAGTGGTCATTCAAAGAACTGCCGTTTTTGGCACATTAGTTTTATTTTTCCAATACCTGAAGTGGCAGCTCAGTTATTACTGCTCTTTAAAGCTGCTCTAAATTTAGAATCTAATCAATGTTCAAAAATGTGATGCTTGTTTTATTTCTGTCTGTGAGGTGATCCCCGTGTGGATGAAAACATTGCTCTGACATCCATTCACACACTGTTTTTACGTGAGCATAACCGCCTTGCTCGTGCACTGAAGAGGCTAAACCCACACTGGGACAGTGAGACGCTCTACCAAGAGACGCGCAAGATCATGGGTGCTTACACACAGGTAGTTAAACTTCAGAGTCAGCTTTTATATTCTCTATCATGTGACATTTGCTCAAATTAAATCCCTGTCTTTCTCAGGTGTTCGTGTTCAGAGACTACCTGCCACACATCGTTGGTATTGATGCAGTGCACAGACAGCTTGGCCGCTACCCAGGCTACAATCCAAACGTTGACCCCAGCATCTCCAACGTCTTTGCAACTGCAGCTTACCGATTCGCCCATTTAGCCATTCAACCAGTTTTATCCCGTCTGGATGCAAGCTTCAGGGAGCATCCTCAGTTCCCCAGTGTGCCCCTGTTTAAGGCCTTCTTCACACCCTGGAGAATTGCTTTTGAAGGTGAGTTACATGAAGAAAACCTGTTGGATTTTGTTTTTTCTCTTCTGTCTCAAACTGTCAGACTAATTTTTCTCTTCTGTTTCCAGGTGGAATTGACCCTCTGCTGCGTGGTTTGATCGGCCAGCCTGCTAAACTGAACACCCAGGATCACATGCTGGTGAACGCTCTGAGAGAGAAGCTGTTTCAGTTTGTACAGCATATAGCCTTGGACCTGGGTTCTCTCAACATGCAGCGAGGGCGTGACCATGGCATCCCTGGTACATCCCTCATTCGCGTTCATGTTTTTCCTTCTAGTGTTTCATCACTTTATGATTGTGCTCAACTGTGCTAACTTTATATCTTTTACTCCTTCAGGCTACAACGCCTGGCGCAGGTTCTGTGGTCTGTCTCAGCCCAGGAATGAGGCAGAGCTGGGTCAGGTCCTGAACAACAACAATCTGGCCCGCAGGCTCCTGGAGCTCTATGGAACCCCTGACAACATTGATGTTTGGCTCGGAGGTGTTGCAGAGCCATTTGTGCAAGGTGGCCGTGTCGGGCCTCTGTTTGCCTGCCTCATCGCAACCCAGTTCCAGAGGATCCGCCAGGGTGACAGGTCTGTATGTCCCTGAATACTCGCAATCCAATCTTGGATATGGTTTTTATAATTTATATCTCAGATCATCAATGTGCTTCTTTTGTTTCTAGAAAACTAACATAAACCCAGTGAAAGTACAAGGTCACAGTCTTTATTTGTAAAATTCTCAGGCTCTGGTACGAGAAGTCAGGTGTCTTCACCGCACAGCAGAGAAATGCTCTGTCTCGTGTCACGTTGTCCAGTATTATCTGTGACAACACTGGGATTCAATCTGTCACCCGTGATGCCTTCAGTCTCATGTCAAGAAGCAACCGCCTCGTGTCGTGCTCATTGGTGCCTCGCCTGAATCTGGCTGCCTGGCGGGACAGACAATGCAGCTCAGGTGAGACAACACTGGAACAAACACTCAGCACCAATTTCACAGTGAATTGTCACACACTGTGGTCTAACCTGATGATTTTTATGCTTTCTGTTGTATGAAAGCCTTTGTGTAACATGGTGTTTGATCTTTCAGGTGCACCTGGATGTTTTGGATTCCGTGAAGCAGAGGTGAGTATTAATCACTAACACGTGCTAGTCACAGCACTCACACGTCTTTACATGCCTTGTGGCTCAGGAGGTATAGCGCATCATCCGCCAATCAGTCAGTTGTTTGATCCCTGGGTTCTCCAACCTGCCTGTTGAAGTGTCCCTGGCAACATACCGAACCCCATACTCACACACCAATGCATCCAGGTGTAGGTGTAGAAAAAAGCACTTGTGTGAATGGGGCTTGTGGTAAGAAAGTGGTTTGAGTGCTCAAATTGATTAGAAAAGTGCTATAAAAGTATCAGTCCATTTTCTTCACATCTTGGTAAATCTGACCTACAAAAACATAAAACAAACATTTAGAGTTTACTGATACATTCAGATTTTTTTCATTTAACGTCTGAAAATTCTTGATATCCAGGATCTGAACGAGGCAGAAAACCAGGACTTTGAGGGCAATGACATCACCGAAGACCTCCAGGGCAATGACATCACCGAAGACCTCCAGGGCAATGACATCACTGAAGACCTCCAGGGCAATGACATCACTGAAGACCCTCAGGGCAATGACATCACTGAAGACCCTCAGGGCAATGAGGTATTCTCCTCTCTTATCTTATTATGCCACTGTCAATTCATCCTTTTCTACAGGATTTACAATACTGAGTGTTTTATAAATAGCTCAAAATATTTAAATATATTTAAATATTAAATATAGAATCTAAATGTGTTTAGAGAACATATTTACAAAGCTGGTTTAGCAGGAATATTATACATAAAAAAATCATTCAAAGGGGCTCCCGGGTGGCTTAGTGGTGAAGCTGGTGACCACATACAAATGCCATGTTGCGGAGCGGGCGGTGCGGGTTCGAGTTCTGGCCTGTTGCCAATATGCCCGTGTATCTTTCCCCATTTTCTGTCTCTCTCCACTGCTGATAAAAGCATGCTGTGGCCAAAAAAAAATAATTCAAAGTGGGCAAAATGAAAAGAATGAATATCAACCAATTTTTTTTTGTATGACCTTATTGAAAACAGCTGTTAACTGTAGCAGACATGAGGTTAAAAATTTGTTTCACATATGTGATGCTTAGAAACTCAGTCTGCATTCTTATTGCTTTGTTTTGACCTGAGAAAAGTTGTCCCAGATAATCCTCGGAGATAATTGCATTGAGTCAGAGCTGGAATTGTAAATAACTAAAAGCCTGCAATATTCAATACATGTTTAGAGTATTCTGAAGTGATTTACATTGTTGTTTCTCTTTAGTTCCAGTAGGACTTCTCCAGCATTCTTGCCTGAGTACATCCATCTTCAGAGAGAATCATTTGTTCCCATCACCCTATTTACATCTACATCTGTCAGGGAGTTCAGTGCTGGTCATCGGAGGAGCGGTGCTTCAGCTGAGAATGGGAGGCCAACTGTCGCTTGAGACCAGCGTTGTGACCACAGCTTCCTCTCATGACAAAAACACTGAACTGCATTTTCCTTACATTAATTAGGTCATAAAAAAAAAGAGCATTATTAGGGAGAAAATATAGCTTTTTTTTCTTTTCTTTTCTTTTCTTTTCTTTATGGCTAGGTTAGGCCACATTATACAACTGCACACATTTGAGTCTTTGAATTTTAGCAAGAAGCTTAAAAATGTTAAATGTGATTTCAACAGATATGTTTGGCCCTGTTACAGCATGCAGTCTACTGTATAAAATTAGTAATTTCTCAGGTTGGATGATGGGATTTACTAGTATTATTTTTTGAATGCCTTGAAACTGTTATATATTTTTCCTTTGTTTAGAGAACTTCAATACAGCTTGTCCATCTTATGTTGTAGCATGCATTCAATAAAGAAACTGAGCTGAAGTAATCTTTGTGCTCCTGGCTTCTTGTTAATGAGACAAAGGAAATTATTTATGGTGTGAACTGCAAATTCTCAAGACACTTTTCTTAATTACCTTAATTCCCTTGGGTTTCACCTGATGGTTTTCTCAGTGTTTATATCAGTTTCAGCATGTTTTCCCCTCATAAGTAATCATATAGTGTTTCAGATACACATCATTTTAACCAAAACTGTTAAAGGAAAATTATACCAGGTTACCTGCCTATTCTAACTGATTTTATCTTAGGAAGTGCCATTAAACTACAGATTGTGCTAAGAAAAGATATGTTGTCCAGTTTAACTTCAGCAAATCATGGATTAAAATGCAGTAATCTGTAAACGTTTTCTTGCTCTATATGTCCTGTAGGTGGAGCTATTTAACTTTCTAAAGTATCATAGGTGAAGCAGAAAACTTGGATGTACAGATTTACAGTACCGTGCAAAAAGCACAGTACTCTGAAAAAGTCTTAAGTCACCCCTCATTTCTGTATATTTTGTTTCAAAGTAGACTTTACTGTAACTTTTTAAAGTGGTCTTGAGCAACAGTTCTCCAGACTTTTTGGAAGTATTTCTTTGGACATTGGCTGCTTTTTCACTAATTTTCAGTGCAGTCCTTGGACCTGACCATTTCAGTGGAATGTACTTTTGGTTTGTTAAGCCAATTAATGCTGACCTATGACTCATTCAAGCATAAAAAATCTAACTCAAGTGAAGATCCAGTGTTGTGTCTACACACAACAGAACCAATTTGAAACTGTATCTTTAGACACTTTGTTTCTAGCAACCTGTCACACAAGCACATCATTTGTTCCATTAGTTGAAAAATGCCAAAGATAAAACAGTTTAACAGGCAAAAAATAGTATTTTTGCATCAACAAGGTGATTCCGAAAGAACTATTAGCCAAAAAAAAAAAAAATTGCATCTCTCAGCATGCTGAAAGTCATCTTCTTAAGAAATAGTAAAAGAGATACAGCTGGCCCTTCATTTCATCCATCTATTGCTCACTGAAGCCTCATCAGCAATGGTCTCAGTGAAAGTGTGGCTGTCAAGAACCCATTCTTAAGGAAGGGAAACAGGGAGAAAGGCTGAGGTATGCCAAACTGCACAAGAACTGGACTGAAAATCAGTGGCCACAGGTCTGATGGAGTGATGAATCCAAAAAGATTGTCATCAATGCGTATGGAGGAGGTCAGGAGAGATAAACAACAGCCGTCTGTAAAACCTGCGGGAGGCGCTGTCATTGTTTGGAGCTGCACTTCAGCCAGTGTAGCGAGCTTGTCAAAATTTATGGAATTATGAATGCAGAAAAGTACCATCAGATTTTGACCCTATGTGCACCTATATCCCATTTTCTTAGCATAATGAGGGGGTTCCTCAAGACTTTTCACAGTACTGTCTACTTAAATATTTGCTTTAGTCATCAGGCAGAGTTGATACTAAACCTGTGAAAAAGCTCCCAGACATGGATTAATAAAAAATTCATCAAATCCAGTCTTTTCATCAAACCTTAATTAAAGTCTCAGAAACTTTATGCAAAATTCCATTTGCAGTATAAATTTTTATAATATCTTAATTTTTTAAAATCAGTTTGTGCACACCATCCCCCCTTTATGAAAGTAATTTCAGCTCAAAGCTTCAAAGTGCATCTGCTGCAGAAATGTTCTCCTTCAGGCTGTTTATGTTACCAGGTGAAAAGCTGAAACACCTACATGACCTGTTTAAGTAAATGAGGAAAAATTACATCTTGTTTATTTGCTGATTTGCAAGGTGTGCAGTTTTATTATTGTAAAGGTACTACAGCACAGAAGTCTGAACCTGACCATCATGAGTTGGTTGTGATGGAAATGATGGACTAACACTTACTTGCTAAGATTTGTACCTGTGGTTAGCTTACTGCAGGTTTTCCAGCCCACCTGGGCTGCATGTGTTCACACTGCGGAAGGAAAATGGAGTATCCAGAGGAAACGGGGGTGAACGTGGGAAGAAACATGCAAACTTGTACGGGAATGAGGGACCAAGATTCAGACACCAAACTTTCTTGCTGAGTCCAGACAACGTCCTCAAAGTCCAAGAGTGCATTTATTCTCGTGTTTCTGAAACTTTGCTGCTCTGGAAACCCTCAAACTGTTGCAAAATTCAGCAAATCTGTCCATAAACTGAACTTAGTGTTTTCTTTCTTGATGAATGACATAAAACAGTATGAAGGTGGATGAATAGTGGTTTACTAGGCTATGATTACAAAGTGGAAGCTTTCTCCACAGCTGCCTCACCCCCACTGCAGCTGCCCTCAGCTTTACTGATCTTTATTGCTTTTCATCTCATGTCTTGCCATCCCAGCCCCCCTCACGTCCTCAATTTGTTGTTTTTGTTCACTTTCACTGCTCCCATAGTTCTCAGGTAGTTCTCAGTGAAAAAAGGCTCTACAAATCAACTGTACCCCACCTGCTCAGTACAAAACAGCAATGTTAGCAATTACCTTGCAGATCATTAGCAGCTAATGAGTCAGATGTTTTCCTCGGGTAACATCTGAGCAAAGAGAACACACATTTTGGACTGACATTGGCCACTTCAGTGATGTGGTTGCTGTTTGTTGTTGTACCCCAAGTATGTTCATTTAAATTTGAAAATTCACATCGTGTTAATAGCAGAGGCAAACCCCAGTTCAAGTCTGATCAGGGATGCTGATAAAAGTGCAGGTTCAATGTGCTCACCAAACAGTAACTTGTAGTGTTATTGGTTACAGCTGCTCCTTATCTGATTATTGACTGATTAAATAAAATAATCACTTCTTTAACACGGAATAAAAGGAGATTCTGGGGGTGAGAAATATAAATCAGCATGAGCCACTGCATAATGTAAAGTTTGCTGGATTTTGTCTTGATAAAGCGTGCCTCCTCCTCCTCCCCCCCTGGTTACAGAAACTACAGTGTATGTGCAGATTGCCACGTAGTCCACCAGACTTTGTGTGTGTGCATGTGTGTAGTGCAAGCCCCAGCTTGGGTGCTCCAAGAGTAATGGAAACCCAGCATTTATGAGAGAGGAGAAAATATTTGAATTGTCTGTTTCTGTCATAGAGGTCTGAGCTGAGCTGAGCCTTATTCGATGAGGGAGGAGAAATCTACTACTAGATATGTAAACACGAGCGTGTAGAAAACTGTGCACGGTGGGATCAGAAGAAGCAAACTGTTGAAGGAATGAAGGTTGGAGTCTTAGGAATAAGAGATAGCAAATAGGCTTTAAGTGTGTGTGTGTGTGTGTGTGTGTGTGTGTGTGTGTGTGTGTGTGTGTGTGTGTGTGTGTGTGTGTGTGTGTGTGTGTGTGTGTGTGTGTGTGTGTGCGTGTGTGTGTGTGGTCCCCCTTTCACTGTGATGAGATCATCACGATGACATGAAAATGAATACAGGAGACATTATAGAAAGTTATATTCATTGTAAAACTGAAGCTGGATTTTAAACTGGTTTTAAAGACTTGTTTAAGTCACCAAAGTAGCAATGTGGGATTACATCATAGTAGTAGGTTCCACTAAAAAAAAAATCAGACATAAGGGCAGATGTTGAGTCAGTGATTGCACTAAAAACTGGTGTTCATTTTCTGATAAATTTAGCATTGTGAAAGGATCTTTTTTCTCCCTTTTTTGTTTTTTTTACACTGTGGCATCCTTATGCAGGAGACTGTTCCCCCTCCATATTCTGCATCCCAGACGTGCATTTATTCAAATTCTTTTAGCTCAAATGGGTGCCCAGAAAGTCAGGAACCGGGGTGAATTCCAACAATGTGGACAAAAGAACTGGGTTAATTCCTTACAGATGTGTCTCCGAGCTGTGTGAGCAAACACTGTGCTGCCCTCGGAGGCGGGAGCAAGGAGAAATTTCAATGAATCATGAACAAAATACATCAGTGACCTAGTACAGCTGGTTCTGACCGTCTCTCTGGAGTTCCAAGGAAGAGAAGAGGAGGCAACCCAGGAACACGTGTACAAAGTTTTCACTCTCTGGAATAACTGTTGGTATGCAGAATGTATGTTAGTCATCCTGAAAGCAAAAACACAGTCAACGTGCAGCTACATCTGTAGCAGATTTATTCCGGAAAATACCCTAAATAGCTGAAAGTCAGGCAGCTAAACTGCATCTAGAAGACAAACAAGCAACATTTGCACTACAGCAGTGGCTTTTCTTGCTTTTCTTGCTATCGTATAAGTCAATTTCTCCATCATTTACTGCCATACTTATTGATCCTGATTATTGTAAAACCAAGTTCCTCTACTTTATCTGGATAAATGAGTTGTATCTTTAGTTTTAGATCAGCTCGTATAAAATATATTCTCTACGTGAAGAATATACTTTTTCAAGCTCATGAAACTCATTTGGCTCTGACTTGCACTCACAGTTTGCACAAGCTTAAACCTCCCGTGACAGCGAGATGATGAGTGTCTGTCATTATCCAAAAACAATACAGCTGTCTTAACTGTAATTTACAGCATGATTCAATCAGTTTACTCTACCATTAAATTGAACCCAATCTCAGTCTGTACAGTATATTTAGTTCATTTAATTCATAAATGTTTAGCAAAGTATTCATATTTTGGCTTTATTTTGCATGTGATCATTTATTTATTAAACAGATGTTGTGTTTGCTTAATTGCTTGTGTTTATTTAGTTTATTCTAAGGTCTATTTTAATGTACTCAATGTAATACAGCTAATGGGACTCCAGTTTGTGACTGCATGTGGTGCTAAGTTAGAGAAAATGTATTATCTCCCCGTCAGGGAATCGAACCCCAGTCTCAAAAAGCTGCGATTTGATTGGCTGTTACCGCGTTACACCTATACGCGATGGGCCTCTGTATGTGTGGCGCTGTTTCTCTGTGCAAAAGTGTGCCCATGATTCCTGTTTTTCTTACATTTGGAATTTTATAAAGAACCTCAGTGAGGTTCCTAATTATGTCTGACTAAATGGTGACTGAACAGTCTGAGGCAGACAGATGAGGAAGCTTGAAAACACAGCCACATCTCCATAAGAACAAGTCTTATTCAAAGGCATCTTTCATTGTGAGCTTTATCACTGAGAGGATGATTTACAGTATAGCCCATATAAAAATGTTTACAACTTTGTAGATCTCGGTGTGACTTTTGGTCTCTGATGAGTCACTGAAAGGGTTTTAATAAATCCTCACAAAGTGTAGAATGCACGCACCAAAACAGCAATATCTGGCTATAGATTCAATTGGGTGAGAATTTCTTTGTAAAGTGCAACACTTCTAAAAATACCTTCATTGTATGTTTTCACCTTTTGAAATGTGTTAATTTGCTGTACGAAGCAGCATTGTGGTAGTGACACTTTGAGCTTTGACACTGATGGCAAAACCCATTTATGCAGTTAAAGAAAACTAAGACCAGATTTGAAGGGACACCTCAGGTTAGAGAGGCAAGGCTGAGATGGTTTGGCCGTGTGCAGAGTAGAGCTAGTGGATATATTGGAAAACGTAGGTTGAATGCTGAGCTGCCGGGCAGGAGGAAAAGAGGACAACCTCAGACAAGATTGATGGACGTAGTGAATGAGGGTTGGTGTGCAGAGGAGAATGCTAGGGATAGGATGCTGTGGAGGTAGATGAGCTGCTGTGGTGAAGGTGATCTGATATGTGAAGAACAAAGAGTAATTGCTCAAAAAGAGCCAAATGAAACTGGTTGTGAAATTAAAAAAAAAAAAGTCTGTTAAAACAAGGGTACAGGGGTAACTGTCATGGAGAATGCATTTGTGTACAACACAGCACACAGCAACAACAAAAATGCACTATGGGAGATTTTCATGGTGCACAAGTGGCACAAGTCATTTTTGGACAGACAGAAGAAACAGAGAAAGAGAAATTTCAATTGCTCCCTCATCATCATCATCATCATCATCATCATCATCAAAATCAATGAGGCAACCTTGAGAAAACCCCAGCAGCCCCATAATAACAAGCAGAAACTGCTCCAGTGTTATTTCTCAGAAGACTGAGCAGCTTTCAGAAATAAGTGTGTGTGTGTGTGTGTGTGTGTGTGTGTGTGTGTGTGTGTGTGTGTGTGTGTGTGTGTGTGTGTGTGTGTCCTGAAGTAAAGGTTAAATGCTTTAAATGGTGCTATTATCATTTTTTGTGACACTATGAGCACCACTTAACTCAATACAGCTGAAGGTAACTCCCAGCAGGAGGTTTTAGCTTCGGCAACATTTTTTGCTTCTCTTGTTTTGTTTTATAAATTTAAGACACAGGTGTAGAATATGCCTATCAGGTAACTCCTTCAGGTAAGAAAACAGCATGTAGCACTCCAGTATTGTTTGCAGTCATCTGCCAGCTAATAATGAGACAATAAATGGCCCATGATACAGCACATTTGTGTTTATGTCTTCCTGCATTTATTATCCAGCATGTGTCACATGAAGTTAAGCTCTTTTTTAAATGTTCTTTTTTTCCCTTTTTTCTTCACATCTTGACTAAAATGAATCAAGATGTGTTGTGTAACTACTTTGCTTGCTTGTGGACCTTTTGTTTTTCAAGATATATTGCACTTGTACATGTTGGAAGCATATATAATGTAATCTAATCCAGAACTTTTGCCTTTAAGTCAGTAGTTCTCATAAAACTTTGTGATGAGAAGCTGTAAAATCCTTGAGACCGTTTGCTGTGGTTTCGCAGCAGCCTTCCTGCGGTCATTTGTGTAGATGCTAGAAAGAATTTCCTAGTTTGCTAAGCAGAGAAAAAAGAAGAGAACCGTGGATTAAGTTTCCCAACCTATGCATTATGCATCTGGTGTTACCAGCAGGGCAGTGATTTGACTAGGCTGCAGCAAATGACTTGGATTTATCAGCAGAGGAGCTTGAGTTCAGCAGTCAGCCGCCAGACACAGTAATGCAGATATCAAGTATCACCAGAGGTTCCTCAAAATAGGCAAATTGTGACCCTTTTAGAAAATAAGATGCATGTGATGTGTGTTTCACGTTTTCAGCATAGCTCCAGTGCAGACAGGGCTGAGGGTGGAGGGAGGATATGTGGGAGATGATTTCCCAGAAAGCGTTGCATGGCCGTCAGAGAGTCATGTTTAGGTCTGAAATTCTCCTATGAAAAATGTGGATGAGTGGAGAGGCTTCTGGCACAGGGTATTGGAGTTTGGTTGGGAGTTCATCCAACAGTCAGGAGAAAAGTATATCGTGACTTTTTTTTTTTTTTAATCTGGCAGGAATAAGGATTAATGAAGACAGTATAGAGACATTTCAAAGAAATTGGTCATATTATTCATCATGACTAGAAAGAACTGGATTCACAGAAAGGTTTGCATCTGCTGCTATGTCTGTGTGATGCGCTGCTTTGATCCAAAAATACGTATGTGTTCTTTAGGATGAAGAAAACATGTTTTACTGCTGTTAAAGGGCCAAACTGAGCAGTTGTCAAGCACTCTTGGTTGGGCACGATCACACTTCAAGTTATTATATGAGCAGCGGCACCAGACTTGTGTAACAGAATCAGAAACTCCAAGTGCTGAACTCCTCCTCCTCTTCATCATCATCACCGTCCTCTCACAGAGCGCATCTGCTGCAGGAACAGACCGTTATGAGTTTACACGGATGCACAGAAACTTAGCCTTTCTTCACTGCTCACTGAATATCCTTCAGGTATAAATGAAGGATATTTAAGTCAAAGACAAGCTCATAATAATCGCTTTGTCGTTTTCGGTTTCCTTTAACTGAGTTCATAATGGGATTACGCGTGTTTGGCACACCGCGTTACGCATACTCCTGCGTCTATTTATTTGTTTTCATCCTGCAGGCTGCTCAGTCTCAGAGGAATCCGGGGGCACAGCAAGGAAACGACCAGAGAGCGGCCCTTCGGCAGACGCTACAGTGGTCACACAACGGCAAGATTTTTAGCATTTTAAGCCAAGGCTCGGAGTATCAACCGGCTAGGCGCAGGGGCGCAGCGCATGAGCAAGTGCAGGGGCGACCTGTGACCATCATTCGGGATGGGGACACCCAGAGAGAGCCGGTGGCCCAGCAGCAACGTCAGCAGCAGCCTCCCCGGCCGGCCTCCAACCCGCAAGGCCAGCGCAACCTCCCGCTGCCGCTCCAGAGGCTTGTGAGAGGGCAGGAGCACCGCCAGCATCACCAGGACCGTCCCGGTGAGCGCACAGGGACGCAGAGGAGCCGTAGAGTGAATGAGACCCAAGAGCAAGTCAATGTCAGTCCGTCTCTGCCCAGGAGAGAAGACTTGATGGTTGGAGACGATCCATACGACCCTTACAAATCCATCGACGGTGATAATCCATATTACAATTACTATGACGTTTACGAGAGACCGAGGGAGCGATCGAGACCCGGATATGGCACAAGGTATCATCAGTACGGTAAGAGTGGGAAAAGTGGTCTTTAGACACTTAAGTCAGTAGTGATAGATAGATAGATAGATAGATAGATAGATAGATAGATAGATAGATAGATAGATAGATAGATAGATAGATAGATAGATAGATAGATAGATAGATAGATAGATAGATAGATAGATAGATAGATCGATAGATAGATAGATAGATAGATAGATAGATAGATAATCCCTATAAGGTAAGCGCAGTGTTACAACAAATTCACATAGGTTGCAAAAAACACATCCATGAGGAAGATTTATATATATAGAAGCTACTATACTATAACATTGAAAAAAAAGATCAAATTGAAGCATTCTTTATTTAAAATAAAGCAATCATTCTACTAATCAGTTGGTTTGTTAGTGTCTATTTTACCTCTAAATTTCTTCAAATTATCCTACTTATTGATCTGTTTTTGTTGTTTTCTAATGGAGGTTGTGTAACATTATTATGTGGTATATTGTAGGTCTCCCTGATCTGGTTCCTGACCCATACTACATCCAAGCCTCAGCCTATGTCCAGAGAGCCCCGATGTACAACCTGAGATGCGCAGCTGAAGAAAACTGTCTGTCAAGGTAGTCTGCTGTCAGGACAAGTCCACAGGGGGAAAAAACTGCAGTCACTTCTGAGTGTGATTCAGAGAGCTCTGAGCCATAACAACCACCTAAAAGTGTTTGTGGGTGAAAGCTGCCCAGCGAGAGCATGAGATGAGGTAAAATTAACCAAATCCTGCCGCTGATGGTACAGAGGGGTGGAGTGGAGGATTTCTGTAAAAGTTTAATCATAGTCTGCCCTGGGAGAGAAAGCCCGAATGGTAAACACATT
The DNA here is from genome assembly GCF_007364275.1 of Archocentrus centrarchus. Classification (NCBI taxonomy): domain Eukaryota; kingdom Metazoa; phylum Chordata; class Actinopteri; order Cichliformes; family Cichlidae; genus Archocentrus; species Archocentrus centrarchus. The sequence goes on along the minus strand of NC_044357.1, from coordinate 9,816,974 downwards.
ATTGAAAACTAACCCAAACAACCACTTGCCTTTTAAAAAAGAATTTCCACCCGCCATTTACACATGAACTGGCTCCACTCAGAAGAGGGTATGTAGCAAGGAAAACAAATCTTAGTGACATCACTGTGTCCACATATAACAGCGTTGGGTTTTTTTGTTGTTTTTTTTGCCTTTGCATCCTGTCTGCAGCTCTGCCTATAGAGCAAGAGACTACGATAGCCGCATGCTGCTGAGGTTTCCTCAGAAAGTCAAGAACCAGGGCACGGCGGACTTCCTCCCCAACAGGCCACGTTACTCCTGGGAGTGGCACAGCTGTCACCAGTGAGTATAATGTCATGCCAGTGCTGTCCACCTCACCATCACTCAGACAGAGAGTCTCTATGACATGTCGTGGCCTTAATCTTGAGTCCAATCTGTCTTTATTCACTCCTTTTTGTCTTTGAGAGACACATTTTAAAGTGTCTGCACTACAAATTCTTCAAGAGTATCTGAGGTTTCCATACCCTCAAAGGGCCAAAAAAGAAAAAGACACACATGTATAGAGAAGTTTAAAATGATTGTTTCTCTATATATGCTGCGGGGGGCAGTTTCATCCAAATTAATTAACAGACTCAGCAAATATTCAAATATTAATGAAATCTTAAGAAAACGGATGGTTGGATGCACTTTCAGTACATCTCAGCTTGTATAAGTATATCAGAAATACAGTTATAATTTTCAATACATGAACTTAGGCGGGATCTAAAAAGACATTTGTATGAAAACAAAAACCAACTCTAAACTCAATCCGAGAATTCGGGACTGAGTGCAAAGTGAGGCACTTTGGAAAGTCACGTCTCAGTCCAGTAATCCGTCCACATTTCGCTTCCACATCCAGTCTCACATGCATCAAGACTATGATTTGAAGGATGGAGGGGTGTTTAGCAGTTTAGTATGTGCAGACGTTAAAAGGGGTTTTCAGGAGATGCTGCCAGAATTATTGTTTATCTTTTGCAGTCTGTAGTGGTACTGTGGCACCCCCTGTTGAATCACAGCTGCGTTACTTTTGGCTGCTTTAGATTTTTGCAGAGATCTGATATCTGGAATGACATCTTAACACAAGTTTTAGCTGCATCTTCAGGCTTTTGAAGAGGAAATTTTCTGTTTTTCCAATCTCAACATAACGACAGTAAGAGCCTGTTCTGTAAATCTAAAGATCAAGTAGCCAAACTCAAAATCTGCAAAGCTGTTAAAGTTGCATGATGAGGATATCTTGCCCAGAAAGAAACCTGCTGGTATTTTTGTCCCTTGTTTGAACTTACAGAACCGTGCCTGGTTTTTCCAGAAAAACTACCTCAGTCCATAGTTATGCTATGAAGCAAGCAGTCCTCTGAGCAACTTCCCAAGATGGAGCACTTTTGACCGAGAGCCAGGAAACCATTTATGTAGACTGTATAGATTTTTTTCCGTGTTATGAAAGTCAGCTGATGACTGACCAGACTGTTTTTGTTTCAATAAACAAACTCTTTCTTTTAGATAGTGGAGGTGAACCAGATGCTGATTCATATAACCGTTTACATGAGGAATAAAATAAAGGCCTGTGATGTTTTAGTCACGGTGACTTGCAGCCATTTGAATAAAATGTGTTTGACGCATTAGTTGGTATTCATACAATTTGGCTCACAAATGACAATGGCCCTGATGGGACTGTCAGATGATGTGAAGTTCATTAAGTGACTTGTTTCCTCGTTTGCTGACACTGTGCTGCTGATTCGCAGGCACTACCACAGCATGGATGAGTTCAGCCACTATGATCTGCTGGATGCCACCACCCAGCGGTCGGTGGCAGAAGGCCACAAGGCCAGCTTCTGCTTGGAGGACACTTCCTGTGACTATGGATACTACAGGCGATATGCCTGCACCTCGCATACTCAGGTCTCATAGATAACTGCTATAAATGTAACTGCAAAGGTTGTAGTTTACTTTGAAATGTGTCACATGACATGACTGCTTGTATATGAAATGTGGTACACGCAGTCATAAATCCACAGAGGAAGAGGAAAGGTGACCATCAGCACTTTTTAGTATTGCAGGCTCATTACTTTGTTTTTAAAGGTCAGTTTCACTTTTTCTTTAGTTCAGCTCTGGCACCAAACAGCAATTTAAAGCATAAAGTCTCCAAAATCTGTAAACTGCATATAAAATGTGGCTGTAGCTACCATGACAACACACACAGCGATTTAAGAAGTCTCATTCTGAAGCCGTAGTTTGAGCATTTTGGCTGTTGTCTGAAAGTTATGTGATGAGTGAGGGGAAGTTACTTCAGAGTATAGTTTGCCAAACACATGAAAAATCCCAGGTCTGAGGCCAGGAACAGATACAGATCCTCTGGGGTTGCATCAGGAGGGGCGTCTGGTGTACAAATCTGTCAAATTGCTGATCTGCCGCCATCTGCTGTGGCAACCCCTTGTAAAGAAGGGTGCACCTAACTTGTCCATCAAAAGGTAGCTGTGCCCTAAAGCAGACCCTGCTTTGTGGTCCACTGGACTCCAATGAGGACCATGTTTTACAAAGTGACCATTATTTTATATTGAGTAAGATTTAAAACTAGTGATTGACACCATAAACTCCTCAGGAAAATGTTCACTGAGGTAACAAATCAAACAGGCAGCAGAGCAGTTTTCACATAGACCTCCACAGAAAAGACCTTCTCTGTGTAACCAGAGGAGTCGCCCCCTGCTGCCATGTAGTCTTCCCTTTCCAGACCTAGAGGTTACGTTCATCTATTTGATACAGTCTGTGCTGAAAACAGAGGATACTTTATATCAGGATAGCCATAGCTAGCACTTAGCAGAAACACAGCCCACACAAAACGATACTCTTGCTTTGCCAGCCAGATGTGCAGCTGTTTCCTAACAAGCTTACTATATAAACAGCTTGTTCTGGCTGCCTCTTTGTGCTATAGTGCTACCAGATTTATCCAGTTAGCTCCTGTCAGCTATAACAATGTCAGAAAAATTTTGAATTTTGCAACTCGCTGCTGCTCTTCAAGCTGAGCGACTGTAGAAACTATAGTTTTTATCTTTGTATATATTGACTTGCATTTCCTCCATTAGCAGTTCTTTGAAAAATGACTAAAAACACACACAAAGCTAAGGTATTAATGCATCTTTTCATTGTCTCATACACTATTGACCCCAACAGTAAGTCCCTTTTTCAGCCCACACTTTGACTTGTTACAGGAGATAATAGTAACAATCGCTTACACTCAAGTATCGCAATAAGCAATGAGTGTCACAGTGAGCAAGCATGCACAAATATGTAATTCAAAATGTAATTTCTTGGCAATTCCTTTCCTCATTGTACTTTCTGCATTTAAAAATTAGATATCTGCAAGGTCCCACAAACCAGGGCCTTTAATCAGTTTTATTCATTTCCATTATTTAAGTTGCACATGCACGTTTAGTACACTGACATGCCACCTCTGGCTCCTCAGACTCGCGTTTCACTGAAGAAACTGGTGTACGATTTGGTTTCTTAAGTGTCTAAAAAGGAGAGTTGGGCTAACACAAACAAGAGCTGCTCTTTTCCTGAGGCTGAGAGAACAGCCTTAGAATTTCCTTTCTGCGTTAGCCAGTTCTGATGGTGATTTAATGATTTCCTGTACCTCGTCTAAGATGATTCACCCAGCTGAACTTCTGTGGTCAGTTTCTCAGTACATTAATTTTCCATCAGGCTGTTTGTTTTTTTCTTAATTTTAACTTGCATTTTGTTTTCTCTCTTCTTGTCGACATTGGATCCAAAATCACCTCCAAGATTAAACCAAAAACCTTATTTTGTTATCAGTAGGAATAACACATGGAAATCACATACAGTTCATTTGTTGCATGTATAAAAACCTTAAATTATTTAATAAGAAGTTTGCTTATGCTTTGTTTTATGTGGATGCCGTCCAATGCGCAGGGCCTGAGCCCGGGATGTTATGATACCTACAACGCAGACATTGACTGCCAGTGGATTGACATCACAGATGTGAAACCTGGCAACTATGTCCTCAAGGTTTGTCAGAAATACCACAAAAATGCATCCCAAAACACCTTTAAAGGAGGTTCATTTTCTGCAGAATCATGAATCATGCTGTGAGTCGGTGCTGTTTATTGACATTCCTCCTTTTACTAACGTATTTGTGACACTGATGTTGCCCACAGATCAGTGTAAATCCTTACTACCAGGTCCCAGAATCAGACTACAGCAACAATATTGTGCGCTGTGATGTTCGCTACACAGGCAACTATGCCTACGTGTCAGGCTGTCACATGTCAACGTAAGTACAATGTCTGATTCTTATTTTCTCCATTAATTCTCTAGTTTTTTTTTTCATTCATTCATTTATTTATGTGTTTATGTTTTTTAGATATTAAGAAACGTCATCCACGGCGAGTCAGTGGACACATTGTGTAAATGACAATCAAGAGGACTGCACACGAAAGCATATAAACAACGCAGAAAAAGTCTTTTTTTTTTTTTTGAGACATACATTCATTTTAAAATTTAACCACTCCCAGTTTAGAAAAGGAGAAGTAGAAACCATCTGATTATTATCATTGCAGCAAATAAAGTTGAATTCTTCTTTGCTTGTGTGGGGAAAGCTGTTTTTTTTTTTTCTTAATGAAAAGCATATAACCTCAGCTTTTTTGGGAACATTTTTCATTGCTCACTTCTGTTGGATTGTACTGTATGCTTGCCTTTTACTGCCACTTGTTAGAAAGAAACAAAATCCATAAAAACGGGAGCCTAGAAGAGTAAAATAACAGCATAAATCATGTATATCACAATGTTATAAAGAACCAGCTGTTTAAAGGAAAGTATATTTATATGCAACAAACGAAACTCTCTTTACTCGACAGCTTTTGTTGAAACGTACTTGAATAAAAATTTGTAATGTCGTACGGTTGTTTTAGGCTGATTATTGTGATTTTGGTGACTTTGTTTCAAAGGTGTATGTAATGTTATTGTCTTTGAGTTTTTTCTTTTCTTTTTTACTGGAAGAATTGTCTAAAAATAGCAGGGAAAAAAAGCCAATTGCTTAATTTGTGACACTGATATAAAGCAAAGAAAAGCAGCAAAGGAGTACTACATCAAAGCAGAGATCTTCACTTTTAGTCCCTCATATTCAAAATCACTCGATACGTATGTTTCCTGTCATTTTTTTAGACCTCCTGGACTGGTTAGCATCCATGGAATACACTTTTGACTGGTCCAGTTTGTAACACAGGCGCTGTGTAATAAATTTGTCATGTCAAGCTGTGATGACACTAATGAAAACACTATGACGTCATCAGCGTTCTTTCCTGAGTTGGCAATTTCCTCCAGAGCGACAGAAACTTTTTTTTATTCATTTTTCACATGCTGAGCATCACGTAAAACTGATCTCCGTGCCTAATGTGAGTGAAATCACTCTTTACACAACAGAAATCACTATAAGCACATGTTGTTTTGTATTTCCTGTAACATTTCTCAGGTGACTCTATTGTTAACATCATAACTAAAGGCTAGTTTGTAAACACATACTGAATGGCACATGATGAAATACATCTTCACAGATGTTTGAACTGGTGAAAAATATTGTACATTCACAAGAACCTTAATAATTTTGTGCTGCATATAATTATAGTATAATGTTTGAAACCACCTATTAAATCTTTATATACTGCTGAATGTGAAATAAAGTTTTTTTATCACCTGTCTCCATTTAAATCAGTAACATCATGAAGTTAGGATAAGTTAGGATGTGGCTGCAAAACAAGCCCAAATCATCACCCCTCCACCACCGTGCTGACAGTTGGTATGAGGTGTTTGTGCTGATATGCTGTGTTTGGTTTTCTCCAAGCATTGTGCTGTGTATTACAGCCAAACATCTGCACTTTGGTCTCATCTGTCCAAAGGAAATTGTTCCAGAAGCCTTGTGCTTCGTTCAGATGCAACTTTGCAAACCTAAGTTCAAGGTTTAGCATTTTGCCCAAGGATAGTTTGACATCCAGATTAGAGGCGCCGGCGACCGGCTGTACCCCCTGAGCCACTGCCACCACAGATGCTTAACTATGGAAATGAGCAAATGACAATTAAACCAAAGCCTATATTGTTTTTAAAAAATGCACAATTTCAGACTTGTGCATTTCCATTGTTGCCCCACCAATTACCTGTTCCTGTAAATTAATTAATTTCTTAAAAATTAAAAGTTAAAGGAAAACTGGACTCATAAGTTCATGGTAGGAAAGACATTTATGATTACAATTTACCCCTGACAATCGTGGAGCTTTCGTTAAGGTGATCCTCAAAAAATGTTACATTTTTTGGTTTGTTTTTTATAAATAACTTTATTGAAAAATTCAAAAATACAACCGCATACAGAAGAACATGTACGTTAAACAAAAAGCTTGTAAGTGGAACATAAATTAAATGTTTTGATAGCCTTTTGATTTGTTGAATCAGTGAGTAATTTAAAATAATGCTCCATATCCTTTCTGAAGACCACAAAACAACAAGAAAATCAGGTTTATTAAGAAGTAACATTTACCTTGTTTTTTTAGCATAATTATGGAAACCAAAAACAACATTTTTTCCCAGCGAAAAACAACATTTTTGATGGGTCAATCAATGAAAAATCTGCTGAGGTCTCCCCAAAATTGTTTCCTCAGTGAACAACACCAAAACAGATGAACTACTCTTTCCAGGTAGGAGTTACAGAAAGAACAATTTGTATTAATGTCCCTTTTATACTTTTGCATATGATCATTAGCATGGCAGCATATGCATGTAATTTTATAGAAAACCACCTTAACTTTGTCTGTGATTCCAAAGTTATGAGGGAGCATCCACATTTTTTTTTCTAATCAATGTTATTGGTGAAGTGACTCCAATATGCAGTAAGGGATAGTGACAATCTCTTTTTGGAACAAAGCACGTTTTTATTTATTCTTATTTTTTCTTGGATATGATGAGAAACAGATGTTTTTTTTCCTTCTGGGCAGTCAGTCACACGGGGGGAGAGATACATGTCTGTTCCAGATGATCCTCAAAATGACTTTGGATGAGCCCTCCGCTTCACTAGGGGGCACCACTGAGATCTCTTTCGTCATGTTTGAATTCTGTGATTTTTATCAGCCAAACTGAAGTAATCCACCAGCAGTGAGTGTGTGTGTATGTGTGTGTGTGTTTGTGTACGCCAAAGGCTCAAGATCAAACATTACCTACCTGAAAATCACGCCTTATTTCAAGTGAAGATGCATCCGGTGCGAGTGTGGATCCCATCATTTCGGTTCGAAAACAGCTCGATGGAGAGAGGATACACGGTGAGCTGCTCTCTGTAACCTCTGTGTGTGTCTGTCTGTGTCGCCTGCTCTGCTGCTGTCATCAGTTTTAATGTGAACTCTGTTGTTGTTTCATTAGATCCTAAATTCGCACTTTACCTTTCAAATTATTCTGTAAAAGAGGCGCAAACTTACACGGACCTTTGAATTAAAGCGTCTCCCTACCAGCTGATACTGCTGACATCTGTAAAAATAACCTCACAGAAGCTCTGTGGCACACATCCAGTTTTCCTGAAAGGAGTAACTCACACCGTCTCTTTAATTTTAATGGCACTTTCATTTAGTTAAGATAAATGTGCCGTGAGTTATATACTGTTGAGGGGGGTCCTCCAGTGGAATTAATCACAGGTAAGGGTTTAAACCAGGCAGCACTGCTTCATCCTTAAATGTTTTCTCTTGTAAATGTTTAAAATATTGTCTGAAATCACTTCCAGTGAGGACTGCTGTCGCTCTAAACACACAAGTGTGGTTTCAGCTTTTTAAATTAGTAATCAGGAGTCAGCAGGCTGTCTTCACTGAGCTGTAGATTTTATTAATCACTCTGATCCTGTATTGATTTAGAGCTCAAACTAACTGCACTGAAGTCAGAGTGAATTAACCTTTTCTGCCTTTTAATCATTTTGTGGCCACAACATTTTATCTAGGGACTTGCTAAGAGGTCCTGACCCCTACTTTGGAAACCACAGTTTCCAGCTTTGTGGCAGCATTTTTGAGGAAGGCTTTTTTTTTTTTCTGTTTTAATGTCACATTGTTTTAATGCTTGAAGTCACGAGGACTACAGAGCAGTGCTGAGTTTGATTTCCTGACCTCCGAGATGTTGTGTAAAACCTTCCTTGAAGAATTTATTTCTCAGTATTCACATATGGGCGCAGTGTTCCAGTTCATGAGATGATTATATATTTTTAAATAAGGTCCAACACGTGTTTGGGTTGCTCCAGGATTTGTTAATAATGATTACTTCTGTCACGGGTGATGCAGAGTGTGTTTTAAGAGTGCTGCCGTCATGTGTGGTGAATTTCCTCCTTTGCAAAATGCTGTCCAGAACGATGACGTGCATGCTGTGAATCTCTTACTGAAGGGAGGGAAGTGGAAGACAGCCTGTTTAGGGATGTTAGCTGTGCTAACTGACAGATCAACAGCCAGATGTTTCCTCTTGTGACATTAATGCTGACATTAACTCCACCGCTGAGTGTATGGACAGAGGGGAGACATTTTCAGCTGAGTCAGTCACTAAGCAAGTCTAACTTTTGTTCTTTTTTCAGGTCTTCAAAATTGATGTGCTGATGAACGGCAGACAGCATACTGTTGAGAAACGCTACAGTGAATTCCACGCTTTGCATAAAATGGTGAGATTTGGTTGATTTGCGTTCAAAACCAGGTTATTTATTTGTAGAGAAAAGCAGCGGTCCTAAAATGGAGCCCTGGGGGACTCCTTTGGATAATGGGAGAAACGAGGAAGAAGACCCAGCAAAGTGAACACCTAGTGTTCCAGCTGACAACTAATTTGAAAATCAACTTATAGCATTCCCAGATAAAAGAGTGTTGTGTAATCTGTTTACTAAGGTGTCACAGTGACACAGTCCATTGCGGCAGTAGAGTCATTCACTACTTTAGTATCAGCAGTTTTTGTGTTGTGATGTTTTCTGAAAAAGTTTCAAAAACCTTTTGTTAACACACACAATTTAGATATTCACAGGCTATTTTTAAGTGATTAATGATTACTTTATTATAGTAATAATCATACTGCGTCCCTGCTATTCTTCGTAGTCACTCCCCTATAGTATCAGTAATCAAAAATATGTTGTTTTTTTGTTTGTTTGATTTGTTTAGGTGTAACTATTCGGATCATCAGTGGAGACAGATACCAGAGTTTTTATAAACATGGATTTTATTTTAAAATACTAAATATTTTTAAAAAAAGCATAAAAAGATTTAGCCAGGATGGGTTCCCTCTGCCAAACTGACCTTTATCTACACATCATCAGGGGCGGATAAACAGTAATTATCCCAGGCAACACCCAAAGACTGTTGCATTGTAACTGCAAAGAGTGGTTACAAAACATTCGCTCTTCTGTTTCCTGCTCTGGCATGTTCAGTAACCCATAAAATAAAAAATTAAAATGTGTGAAATAAATGTATAAACACACAACTTAACTGCTTTTGTTTAAAAAATGATTTTATCAGCACACTTAATGAGCAAAATCTTCCACAAATATACATTTTTTTGGGTGGTGGTGGTGGTGGGGGTATTAAAATCCCAATTACAGTGTCTTACAGTGGGCCTACTTAGGCCCACTAGTTTTATTGAATACGAGAGTTGAATTTTCTCTACACTGCATCACAGAGGCACTTTGTGGGACTGAGGTCAGACTAAGAGTTGGGTTTTCTTCTGGGCAAAATAGTTTGCTGACAGTTTAACTGTGCAAATACCTTTTGAAACAACTGTACATATTTGTGTAACATTTTTAAATCCTTCCAGCTAAAGAAGACCATAAAGCCACCTGAGATCCCTTCAAAGCATGTTAGAAACTGGGTTCCCAAAGTCCTGGAGCAGAGGAGACAAGGCCTGGAGCTCTACCTGCAGGTACGGACTCTCATTCACTCCACCTGTTACGGCTGTTTTGTCTCAGATGAAGGGCTAAAATACAGATGTAAAGAGGTTAAATGGATTCAAACTCTCACTTGGAGCACCTCGTTTCAGGACCGCTGCAATGTGTACACACTGAAATTTCCTTTTGTTTTGTTAGACTATAATTATGGAAAATGAAGTTCTTCCAAAGATATTCCTGGATTTCCTGAACATCCGCCATTTTCCTTCAGTGCCAAAAACAGAAAGCTGCGGGTGAGCTGAAACTGCTGGTTTACTTTAAAATAAAAGACCAGTTTGTGGCATTTGTGCTTGTTCCCAGGGTCATGGAGAAATGTGTGGCATAACTTTTATTTTTCTTCTTAAAGGTCATTTGATACAGAATCACTGGAATCAAGGTGAGTCATTTGTTACCCATTTTTTAAAGGTCATGTTTTTGTTGTGCACTTTAACCAGTTAAAGCATCATTCACTGTTTGCTCTACACTTGAACTTCACCCAGCATGTCAGTGCCACAACCTCTTTCTTCATTTCTATGCAGCCCACAGACCTCCTCATTTCTCCTTTTTGCTCTCTTTTAGTAAACTTTCACATCAGCCAGTCATGCTGTTTCTGAGAGACCCCTACCTGCTGCCGGCTGCACACGGTGCGTTCAGGATGCTTGCACTTCACATCTTAAAAGACCCGTTTCTCCTCCTTTTAAAATACACTGCACCCGTTCTTTATTTTACCTATAATTCCTTTCTTCTTCACTTTTTAGATACATTTTCTAACGTTGTGATCGAAGGTGTGGTACACGGAGTTTACTACCCAGATCTCCAGCCGAGGTAGAGCCGCGGCGCCGAATTGGAGGGATCATCACTACACATGGATCCTTTTTTGCCCGCACCATTTTAGGTGTGCTTCATGAGCAACATAACATGACAGGAAACACTGAACCTCATTCACAGCATATAACAATAATCCATTCTTTTGTTTTTGTGAGAAAGGACGCCTGGACTCTAAAAGAATCAGCACATTTTAAAGCGTAAACACTATATTATCCCTTGACCTTTGTCCACTAAGAAACTTTCTGCTGTAAAATTATGTGAAACAGTTTGGATATGTTGAGGCATAGAGGAATATTTTCAGAAATGACAGAGCTTGATACCTTGTGCTTACCTTGTATTTTCTTTTTTAAAGAAGCAATCAGTTAAATTAACATGCAGGATGAACTGGAATTAGAAATAAGCAGGTCATCATTCTTTTTGTTTGTTTTAGTGAATATACAATATATTCTGAATGACTCTTGCACTCTGATGAACTGAAACTTGACTAAGGGTTAGTGTGCCAGATGCAGGGGAGCATTTCTGGCTCGTAAAGCACAGGGTTGAACTGTGCAGATTGATGGATCATGGCCTGCGAACAGGGAGGTGCCCTTCTCGTTTTTATCTCCAGTGATGTGGTGTTTCTTCTGTTTATTTTGAGCTGCCAAGAGGAGCTTGCTGTGGGTGATTTTTTTTTTTTTTTTTTTTTTTTTTGGAGGGACTGAAGAGGGTGTTTGTGCATTCTGGTGGAGCCCACAGTGAGACGTTAGGGTGGGAATAATTTGAGACTTACAAACAGACTCTGGCTGTGATGTGGACATCTTTCATGAAGCCTGAGACGTCTGTGAGAAGTACTGTAGTGTTGACATTGGTGCTAGTGAGCTCTGCTGGAGGAGCAGCTCAGTACTGTGAGGTGACAAAGATAGAAATTTGCACCACGACAGACTATTAGTTGCAGAGTTTAACAGTGCAATTAAGGTGCTTAGTTTTATGCTACCTTAACTTGCATTTTCTCGTCCCTCAACAGATCCTCCCACATTAAAAAAAAAGGGGGGGAATCTCAGCTTTTTGAAATTAAGGGTTTGATTTGTCATCATCTCAAACACACGACCGACTTAGATGACAACAGAGAAATCTAAGCTGAATCTAATTCTCTACCCAAAGGGGGGAAAAAAAAACCCCACAAAAGTCTTGAGCTGACACAAGCTGTATGTGCAAGTAGATTCCCACACATGGTTTTTGCGTGACCTTGAAGATCATATTCATTTGTGTTGTGTAAACACTGTCTCTAACACTAACGCTGTCACAGTACATGTAATGTTTAAATCACAAATATAATCGAGGGCCAGTTAAGTTGTGGTGACTGGAAGCGTAGCCACCATCATGTAAAGGGATGCAAAGTGTCTTTCACTTTACAGTCAAGTAGTGATTTAACAGACGTAGAGCTACAAAACTAACTGTGCAATATGACATGAAACACAAAATTTTGTCTTTGTCTTTCCTGGAAATTATTTTTATGTAAAACTTCAAAATCTAACACGCTTCAGTGACTTGTAGCTTTTGTGAAACGTTGTGTTGTTGGACACTCTTTGGATAATAATGACCCAGTTGTTGGTGTCTTTTTTTTCTTTTTACATGTGACTGGACCTCCACTACACATTTATAGTCAAATGACTCCTGAATAATGAAATCATGATTGTATGTCTTAAATAATTTCCTGGAAATCCATGTGGTAGATTTATATGTATTTATCTTGTGTGCGGAGTGTGAAAAATGTCATTTCTGTGCCATAATGCCAACCTACAGTGAACACTGGACGTCTACTGTAGCACTTTAAGATGGGTAATGTGTACAATACTAACACCAATAAAAAAAAGTCCCTATTTCCACAAACTGAGCTTGTCCAACTCATTTAAATTAATATCAAATTTATTGGCATCAGTTATCTCTATAAAAAAAAAAAAAATGCCCAGAAAAGTGTTGACAGGCAATATTGAACTATTTTTCCTCACATTGTACATAGATGTTTAAGCATTAAACTTACTGCAATACCATGAATATCTGTAAACATGGCTCCTCATAATTTACCCCAAATTATTCTATTCTAATTAGAGCTGGGATATAACCTGAAAAGGAAGAGGAGTTTCTGGCCACAAGGATACTGAAATCTGTCCCTTTGAAACATAAAACCTTTCCTTGTTCAGTCACAAGCTTCCACCTGCTTCCCTGCTGTTGTTCAAAACAAAGCAGCATTACACACACACACACACACACACACACACACACACACACATATTACAGAAAAGAATGCCTCCTGTTTGTTAAAGCGCACTTCACTTAGAGCATGTCACCAGAAATACATTCAGTATTCTGGTTTTTGTTGCAGCTCAAACTGAAACGTCATTTGTAACAAAAAAAAATATATATATATATTTCAGAGTCATTAACGAAAGCTATAACAAAGTGACAGTGTAGAGCGGTAACAGTCCAGCAGTAATAGCACGCACACACACACACACACACACACACACACACTCTCACACTGATGCGTGATCCGGCACCTACAAGCAATTCACTGAGTATTTTTGGTCCTAATAGCATTAAAGTTCTCCGTGAGCGACTTCATCCTTGAGCCGTTCGTCTTGACTGGGTTCCGTTTCAGGTTCTTTCATGTTGGCATAGGCGACTTCCCTCGTCAGCTGCTCGAGTGGAGGCAGACCCACCGCCAGGTTTCTCAGTGCAATGGCCGTCATCAAGAACCTGGAAGGCAAATGCACAGAGTTTGTATATTCATTGTTGTTCATGTGCTTTGTCTGTTTCCGTGTGTTCTCAGGGAGGTTGGCACTCACCCTCTGCGTATCGTATAATACTTCTTCACAGCAAAGCGTTGCAGTCGCTCCAGCATGCCAGCCTCTCTGCGTTTCTTAACCTCCTTCATCCGCCGCTGCCTTTTCAGGAACAACCGCACAATCGGGTCAGTGGCGTTGACCTCCGCCCCCTCGTCATCGTCTGCAGCAATGAGGGGCTGCAACTCGGGAGGAAGTGGCTCAGTTTCTGTGGGATGAGACTGAGAAGTTAACCCCTGATGAACACCGTCGAGCTCTCAAAGCTTTCATGTGGATGTTACTTTGATATATACCAACCACCAAAACATTGTAGACCAAGCACATGCTCTCATGGCAGCATCATTTACATTTTATACCTTCTGTATTGTCTTATATTATGCCTTCTATATATAATTTGGTTCTTTCTTTACTGAATTGTTAAACTAGTGTTTTTATGTTTGATCTATATCAGGGATCCTCAAATCCAGGCCTTGAGGTCCGATGTCCTGCAGGTTTTAGATGTGTCCCTGATCTAAAACCTGCAGGACACCAGGCCTGGATTTGAGGATCCCTAATCTATATTATTGTAAGGCTTTAGAGAGGCAAGCTTGATATGGTTTGGACATGTGCAGTGGAAGGATAGATAACATACTGCTTCAGCATAGGCGAGCATAGGAGAGTACTGAGCAAAAGATTTATAGACTTTTAGATGCTATGCATCAATCGATGCCATCCCAGTCCCAAGTTCATTTTACAACATGATAAATCCAAACGGTTATCCACAGCCATAAAAGCTATGTTAAACTAAGAACAAAGACAGTCCTTCAAAAGACAGTCTGCTCCCTCAGGAGTCCATCTGAGGCATGTTCTTCAAGATGTTTAGAAACAGAAACCACTATTCTGGTGGATTTTAAAAGAATATAAACCGATAAAAGCTATGCCCAGTATTATTTTTGAAAGCATCTTCACTGCTGACATGCACACATTTTCACCTGTTCCATTGCGAACACGCTCCTGGATTTCATGCAGCTTGGTGAAGTTCTCCTGTAGTGCCGCCTCTGTGGTGTTCACATAGATGTACATGTAGCAAGAGGGGTCCTCAGACACCGTGTACACCTTGTGATAAGCCCCTGCAGGTACCTACACAAAGCCACATCAAGGTTAATACTAAAACACGTTAAAGAGAAAAGCACAAAACGTAATGATGGGGAGCAGCTGTACCTTTATGTGCTCACCAAGCTGCAGAGTGTAGTTCTTCTTCTCCTCCACTATCTCTACATTCACCTGGCCCTGCAACACATGGATGCTGGTGTTGCCCAGATCTTCACTCACAAAGTTTTCTAAGTGGAGACCTAAAAGGGAACATACCAATAATCAGTAATGATGAACAAAACAACACACCTGACGTTACTTTTCCCATCTAAAAGAAAGATAATGAAAGTGAGGTTTGTTACCTGGGAAATCAGCAATAAAGACAATCTCAGTCTGATTGTCCAAACTTTCTTCAATCTCCTGGAACTTGGTCCTCCAAGGCGAGAGGTCCACCAGCAGGGGCATCAGCCACTTGTTCGGTCTGAAAGGTGACCATTCAGCTCTCACAATGTCCACACGAGGATCAAAGATCCTTAGACAAGAATCCAGACCAGATTTTAAACTCACACTCTTACAATTAGGATTTTTAGTGCTTTAACAAATTTTAACAGCAGTTTTGCATCAAGCTAAAAAGGCTCTCGTACCTTTGCTGGAAGCGCTCATTGATGGACACCCAGATATCAAAGTAGATTTCAGGATCGGAGATGTTATAGCGAGGCAGGAACTGATGGAGGCATGTAGCATACTGCTTCAGCATGTCTCCGTGGTCCTTCCAGCGACGGGTCTGTGTGAACACCTAAAGCAGGCGGGTTGTAAATTGGAAGAGCAAGAATTTAGAGAAAATTGTAATCTCAAAAAGGCAGCAATTTTGTTTATTAAAGAAACTTTCATTTACAGAGGCAGAGACCGCCAAAAGAAATGAACTGAATTTGAAATAGTGCAGTTTAAACCTAAAGCAGCACAGATTATTATAATTAATGCATAAAAATTTCAAGTCATAAGAAGCCTCTTCTGTCAGTGTGACTTCTTGAATGATTGTTTTTTTAACTCAAACCAAAGCAACAATTTTTCTTCAATGTGAGACAAAAGCAAAACCTTTCCAACCTGAGAGTGTTTTCCTGTGACTCACCCCTGGGTTCAGATATCCTATATCACCCGTTTTCCCGTCTTTGTAGGTGATCTTAACATGCTGGTGGGTGCGAGAGTGAACCATCATGTCCCATGAATATCCGTATAAACCATTAGTCCAGTTGTTATAACCCTTGACAAAAAAAAATCTGAATGTCATAAATAGTAATAAAAAAACATCATATCACTATTTCTGCACTTTAAAGTCATCAGCAGTGTATAAAGATTTCATGAGTATCAACTTTTTTTAAAAGCTTTCACCGTGCTGCTGACAACAGAAGTCTGAACTGCTGTTTAACTCGGATTTAACTACACAGAACAAAAACATAAGGAAATTTGTGTTTGGCCAATTATTTCTTTGTTGTAACAATGCTTCTTGACAATAAATCTTATACAGCTGGAAAGCCTGTTTATTTCCTCTTAAATGGTGCCACATTTGTGAGGAAAACACATTTGTGGGTTGAGCAGCAGAGTTGAGCATGTGGGTTACACCCGTGAAAAACTTTCCAACAGTATAAGAATAATTGCCAAGAAGCATTACGACAAAGAACTAACCAACCAAACACAATGTACTTACTTTTTGTGCTAAGTTTATTAGCCTCAGTTAACTCAAAGAGTGTTTCAGCCCCCATGGATGGATGTGCTATCTGTAGAAGCATTAAATACCAGAAATCTAAGTACCTGTGTGATGAAGTGAGAGTAAGGCATGAAGAACTGTTCTATTATGTAAAGAACAGTAAAAATGGCTCCCAGCTTGTGTTTTAGTCTCAATTTGGATGATTTGGCAGCAGATGGGGTCTGCGTCTGCTGAGTGCTTGTGCCTTGGCTCTCTTGGTAAACACAGGAAGGACTGGGCTGGGACCCCGGTAAGGTGAGGGGCAGGACTGGCCTGAGGAATGATGGGAAATGGGCAAAGAATCTTCTTGGCCAGTCAGGGTAGCAGAAGAGAGGACTGGTGGCCAGCATCGTGTAGGGAAACATCCCTATGGAGGATTAAGATGGAGGTTAAAAAAATGACACCACAGAATTAAAAGTATTCCTGCTGAAAAGAATAACTCACCAATGCTGAAAAGCTGCGAGTTCATACAGTGGAAGTAGGTGACAAAGAAAAACACGTAAGGCCGAGTGACATCAAAAAACAGCAGAAACCCAGCAGTCAGATCCAAAATGAGACCACCTCCATGCACCACCAGCAGACTCACTAACTCCACAGGAAGAATCACTCTGATAAATGAAGGAAAAGCATGGTCAGAATAGAAGTGCTAGGGTAAATCATCACAGTTAAAGTCTGCTAAAAAATACCTACTTGAAAGGATCAAACAGCCAATGGTGAGCCAGATATGACATTGAGTATCCCTCCACCCAATCAGCATCCAGCTTTTTGACTCCAGCAATGAAATATACTATAAAGATCTTTGAGGAACAGCAGAGACATTATTAGACGGTTCATGAATCCATAAGCTGGAAAAATGTATCATATGTATGACTTAAATAAACAAACCTGAGTTCTCAGCACTGTGTAATTCCACAAAGGCACGTGAGCATTTCTTATAGAGGGTCTCCGCAATCCATCAATAGACCTACACACACAAACACACACGGGCTTAAACGAGAGAAACAAGCAAGCACTCGCATACATGCAGGCAGATTAATAAACATCATCTCACCAGTATCTGTTGCCATCCATGAGTGTGAGCTGAAATCCAATGAGGCCATAGAGGTACGAGTGATTGTTCCAGGCCGTTTTGTCCAGAAAGAAGATGTACCAGTAGGTGGAGATGAACATGAGGCAGGAGAAGCGGTAGAAGCAGCCAAGCATGATGCCCAAAGCGCCTTCAGTCAGAGGAAAAAAAACAAACAAATCTTTATTGTTAATGAGTTTGTTTTTACTCACAAATAGTATCTCCTAACTAGTTCAACTCTATTTTAATTTCAGGTCATTATCTCAAAATTTCTACTGAATAACTCAAAATTTCAAGTTATTTTCTCAAACATTTAAATTATTAAGTACAAATTTTGAGATAATAATCCAAAATTTTTACTTCTGGATGGCAAGAAGAAAAAAAAAAGGAATTTAACTAGCCAGTAAGGGTATAAAGATGCTATAGTGTTGCATTATGGGAAATGTAAGAGCAAGAATATTTTTGGTATTTTACCCACAGACTAACCCACTGCTCAGTGAGGGACACTTCAGGCGATGCAACTTGTCAATCACAAGGTAGCTACACCCCAAAGCATACCCTGCTTTAAGTTTCTTTGACTGTAGTGGGACTGCAGGTTATTAAAGGAATAACTTTAAAAAACGGATTGAGAACATAAGCTCACTTCACCTTGAATGAGATTGGGGTTGAAATGTGTATTATATTATTTTGTATTTAAGGTAATCTCATTCACTGAAACAGTTATGGTTTTGTGTCTGTATCTTGATTTTCCCCCCACACATACCCACTGCAAACTTACTATTGCGCTTCCTTAATTTTGAGGCACTTCTAAGTGACTAAATGGTTATAAGCATCAAACGCTGCAGTTTGCTGATTTGACCTCATAACAGCAAAACCCCAAAAATACTGGATCCTGAGGGCAAGCGGTCAGGGTGCACGCTACGTATGTGCAAATGTGTCCCCTTGTTTCATCCCTTTACTGTCTGTCATACACATGTCCTGTCTCTCTCCCTCTGCTGCTTGTATCCAAGCTCCTGGGTCTAAAGTATAGCCAACAGGGAGCAACTCTGAAAGGTGGAAAAAGAGGTCCAGATTTAAAGAAATGTATGTAAAAACTGCCCTTCTGCTCATTTGATCGAATCACTTGTAAACACTTTTTAAGTTACTGGTTGTAATATACAAAAACACAATGCCATAACCTGGCCATAAGCCGTAAGGCTGGCGTGTAAAGTCCTAGCTTTGTATCTGCTCTCTGTTTGCTTTCTTGCTCAACCTTTTCATCGATTTAAAACTTGCAAGAGTTGGTCTGCTTGAGGGGAAAAAATATAAGTGGAAAAATGCAGGCCTGGCATGTGTGTCCCACAGAGACTGTTTCCTATTAAAAAAAAAAAAAAAAAAAAAAAAAAAAAAAAAAAAGAGTGCATCCACTCAGACTCAAAGCAGGTGGAGGTCTCTTTCTTCAGCAAGCCTGAGAATACTATACGGATTAAGCCTGGAAACTCTGAGCGTGACCCACCGAAGAACATCACCATGTACACCAGGTACATCCAGTCCAGCGGCAATGGGTGTAAGAAATTAAAGAGAGGAAAGCGACACACAGGGGCCCCATCCAGGTACTTGTAGTCCAGGTTACTGAGGCCACGCTCCTGTGTGACATCTATGGCCATCAGCAAGCCTGCACAAAAAGATCAAAAGGATCACTGATTTGCAGCAGGTCTGACACAATCAGCACATCCAGCAGGCAGACAGTACAGGTATGATTAGTTTACCAAACAAAAAGCGGAAGATGCCCAGAGATGCAGGGTCGGTGGGGCGGTTCAGGAGAGCCACAAAGCTGTGCCAGGAGGTCAGATCCTCCTTCTTGAAACCAAATATTTGTTCCATCTTGCTTCTGGTGGGCGCTTTTTCAGGTTTAGGAGCTGTGTGCTCCTTTGCAGTTTGTTCATCTCCATCACTGCTCACAAAAGCACCTACAGGACACAAATTAGAGTTTATGAGTACAACAAGATTTTATATAGTAAACACTCAGTGAATTAACTCGCCGTGCTTTATTTGAATACATGAGAGTCCCTGCTCTTATTTAATCATGAAACACGGCGCAGGTTTTGACAACAGCTTATTATTTGCTACATGTTGGCCTGGCTGCTTGTTATGTTAGATAAACAACAACACAGCCCACGCACGCTGTGTAGAGGCAACAATAACCTCACCTGCAGTGGCGTCTCTCGCCTCCATGTTGAAAAACGCCGGGTTCTGGTTCAGGATAGGGGGCCTCTCTGCTCTCCCCGCCCCAGATACAGCAGTCTTGCGCGGTCAATAAGGACAAAGTTTACGTGTCACAGTCCCTCACTGTGTCAGGCAGACAGGAGGAGGAGGAGGAGGAGAGTAGGAGGATGGGACAGGACGGACTGGAATGTTGTGAAAGAGGTGCTCTCCGTCTATTGGCTGATTCATAGACTGGCCACACCCACCAGAGGGCGTTTCTCATACGTCATATCCTGGTTGAGACTCAAGAATTTGGTGCTCCCTGTTTGTGTTTCTCTCTCTTGTACGTGACTGAGACAGGCTACCTGAAAATGTGAAACCTCCGTTGGCATATGTGTGTTAGACGTCATAATGAAGTTTTTGTAACTTTATTTCCTTTTTATCCTCCAAAATTCAAAATGCATTCATTACATTCACTTTGTGGCGATTAAAAGCCCCCCCCCCCCCCCCCCACCCAAAAAAAGAGCAAGTGTGTATAGATACAATTTATAATTTTAATATGAATTTATTTTCTTTTCATACTATAATGTTTTTATGGTAGTTAATTTGTTAATTATTAGTTAATTGATAGTTCCTTTTCAGAGTCTTTATTAGGCACACCTGTTTACCTGCTCTTTAACACAAATAGCTAATCAGCCAATCACATGTCTGCAGCTCAATGCATTCAGGGATGTAGACGTGGACAAGACGATCTGGAAGTTTAAACTGAGCATCAGAATGGGGAAGAGAGGTGATTTAAGTGGCATGCATAGTTGGTGCCAGACGAGCTGGTCTGAGTATTTCAGAAGCTGCTGATCTTCTGGGATTTTCCTACACAACCATGTGTACAGTTTACAGTCATTCGAGAGAGACTCAGAATACAGCCACTACTCCACCACATCAAAAGGAGCCAGTTGAAGTGGTCTGGGTATCTGACAGGGACTGCTATCATATGAGCAATGAAGAATTGTAGGCACTTCTTATAACAAAAGGGGGTCTAACTATCGAGTTCAGTGACCCCCAGGAATCAGACATTCACCCATGAGCATGTACTTGGTGATGGTGGTGAGAAGGAACTGCATTTTATCAGGAAGAGCTCTGAGAACCAGGCTCAGGGAGGAAAAGCCATCTGCCTCTGATTAACTGTAGAGCTAGAGAAGTGAAGACACCCCTTATGATTGTGCTATTTAAATGAGGATGGCTGTTTATATCCAGAGGTGGGAAGTAACGAAGTACAAATACTTCGTTACTGTACTTAAGTAGATTTTTTAGGTATCTGTACTTTACTTGAGTATTTATTTTTCTGAGTACTTTTTACTTTTACTCCCTACATTTTTACACAAGTATCGGTACTTTCTACTTCTTACATTTTCAAAACAGACTCGTTACTTTTTAACACGTCAGAGAGAAGTTTGCGTTTCCGGTCAGTGCGCCGTCAGTCATCAAGCGATCTGAGCCTAAACGGAGGAATATTAACATATAAGAGACAATCGTACTGGCGTATCCTCCATCACCGGGGCTTATCGGGTACAAAGGGATTAAATACACAAACCCATATAATTAATGTCTCATTTTTAGCGCTATAATCAGGGGTCACAGCGGGCCGGACCGAATCCGTAAGTTATGCTCGCGGGACATAAACAGCTTAGCTAGCGCTACTGAAGAGGAGCGAGCATGAAGGGAGTAACGTGTGGCAGGTAAATGCAACGTTTTTAAATGCTCAACAAATATCAGCAAACACACAAAGTGTGTGCAGTTTGTCACACAGTGTGTCTACTAGCTAAAAGAAGAGCTGCTGCATTTCAGGGAGAGCAAAGAGAGAGAAGTTCACTCAGAGATGGAGAAAGAGGACAGGAGAGGAAGAAGAGAGGTTAGATTTAAAGGTAAGGACTGGAAAATAAACTGAAGTATGCTGACTTTGTTTTATTCAAAGATTGTATGAAAATACTGCAGTTTAGTACATAATAAACGGGTTAGCTTGTTGTACTGTATTTACAGTAAAGCTCTGTGTTGGTGCACTTTGTGTTCATGGTCAGAGTTACAGGTTACATCAGTGCAGCAGAGATGAGTTTGAATCAAAGCTGCTGATGCTGAGATTCATTCACTGAATCCAACATTTCTACAGCCTGTATGCTGTCAGTGTAGGGGATGGAGATCAGCTCAGATAGCTGTGAAATACTGGGTTACATCTTTGTGAGTTCACTTCATCCACACAGAGCAGTAAACCTCAGAGCTGCAGCAGCATGTCAGCTGATCACAGCCTGCACACCAACATCATTTACTGGAGCTACAATAGAAAGCTGTGGTTCTTCTCCCCATGCAGAGCCACTACAGCTGATCTTAGTGTTCCTCCACCTTCTGAATCCCACTGTAACCCCTGAGTATCCTCATGTTTGTGTTTAGGTGGAGGCACAGTCACCCTCTACTATGGAGGACACAGAGAACAGAGCTGTGTTTAAATACCCTTTCACAGTTTGTGATTCAAGCTGAGAGCATTCATTAGAATTAAAATTTAGATTGGAATAACGTTTGTGTTCTCATGTATTATTTTATATTATTACAATAATATATAATAAGTTCAGTTCAGTTAGCTTTACACAAAAATAGCAGGTAGAAACGTCCTCCAAAGAGCTACTTTTACTTTCTTACTTTGAGTAAATTTCAGAGCCTGTACTTTTTTACTTTTACTTAAGTAAAGAACTTGAACCAGTACTTCGACTTTTACCAAAGTATTTTTTAACACAAGTACTTGTACTTCTACTTAAGTACAGAATGTCAGTACTTTTGCCACCTCTGTTTATATCCACCACAATGTTTTTATTTCAAAGTACAGTTCCTGTTAAGTAAAAAAATAAATAAATGCTTTAGGACTAATAAACCAGAACCCATCAGTATTCTATTTAAAAAAAAAAAAAAAAAAAAAAAATATATATATATATATATATATATATATATATATATATATATATATATATATATATATATATATATATATATATATATATATATATATATATATATATATATATGATCTTTTTTTTTAAATTCACACTTCTGTAATTACCACGTCTCACAGTAGTTGGCGCTGCTATGCTCAGCTGCTACATATGTGACGTAAAACCGTAGCTGGATACCACCGTGAGACGAAGAAGAACCAAAAAAAACAAAAAACAAAAAACCCCGCAGCTTCGGAGGTTTTCTGTTACAGCCCATCTGCTGTTTCTTGTTTAACCTTCGCTGTAATTTAGAAAAATGTAACTGGAAGCAGAGTCAGTTGCGCGTTCTGGAGGCCTGTGTGGAGCAGCAGCCGGTCAGAAAAAACGGTGTTACTGTTTTTATGCACGCTTCTTTCCTGTGAATGTGGCAGCTAAGCTAGCTCTCTGAGGCTGGCTCGTCAGCGTTTGAGCTGAGACAATCAGCCGGTGTTTACCGTCCACATTAAAACCTCACACGTCTCCCTCTCAGCCTTCTCCTGCCATAATCAGCAGGTGAGTCAGCCGAGTCGGCGTCTCCCGGGGGTAAACATACTCGGATCAGACTGTTGTGGACACGTGTAGCAAACGTCATTCAAGGTTTTATTTTGGAAAAAAATACATTCAGCCTGTATTATGAAATACAAACAGTAAGGTCACATTTGGGCTTTCTAAAAATCAGGTCTACATGTAACAACTTATGAACAAAGGAGTCTGCAACTTGCTTTTCTCTGGATCTCTAACTAGTTTGATGAGGCCAGTTTTTAGTGAAAGCTTCAAAGATCAGTATTGTTCAAGGAAATGAAAGGGTGTAGTTTATTTGTCTGCTGCTGTCATAACAAATAATATTCAAACATTTGTGTCCTTTCACTATAGAGTCAGGTTATACAAGTCATACAAGGAAGCTTTGGTGCCTTATATACCACAATATTTGTATTCATTTAGTTATACTTTCATTTATTAAGCTCCTTATTGAGTTACATTCAGCTCTCATTATTTATTTATATTTTTACATCCTACTTGTTTCTATTTAATTACCTCCTTTGTGTATTTCTGTCTGATTTAGCTGTTTTTTTTTTTTTTGTCTTTATATATATAACTCTTGTATTTAGTGTTCTGGGTGCTGGGTGGTTATTTCCTAACACATGGAAAGTATATCTGATCTTATTTTAATTTGTAATGTACTTTTAAGATATGCAGTCTAATGTCATACAGGGCTGTCCAAAAGTCTTGAGCCACCTTTCATTTCTTCATATTTGTAGAGTTTGTAGAATTCTAACAAGCTTGAAAGTCAATATTTGGTTTCACAAATAGTTCTCCAGGCTTCTTGAAGGACATTCAAAGCTCTTCTTTGGATGTGAGCTGCCTATTGTTCTGTTTTCTGTCAAGATGATCCCACACTGCTTCAATAATGTGGAAGTCCAGGACTGGTGGTCTACCATTCTGTGTTCTTGCTGAAATGTATCCCCAAACCATGACCTAGCCTCCACCGTGTGTTACAGATAATTATAGACACTCAGTGTTGGACCTTTCTCAACTGAAGGGTCAGATTCCAATCTGAGGTCGTGTGTCAGGTCTTTGCTGGATATTTTCTCCTGTTTCTTAAGGACATGTCCTTCAGATACTCTTTCATCTACTGTAGATAGTTTTGAGCCCTACCACTTCTTCTTTTTGTCCTCCACTTGTCCACTTATGCCAAGTTTTGTTACAGAGAAAAACTTTGAAATATCTTGAGAAAGCCTGGAGAACTATTGATCAAAACAACTTTAAAAAAAAATACAAAAAAGCAAAATATAAAGAAGTGATGGCTCAAGAGTTTTGCACAGTACTGTATCTGTGGATTCTTTTGATTGTTGAACAAAACAGACATTTTGTCAGGATGTCACCTGTGGCCACTTGAAATTTACTGTATTTGCACCACAGTGAACCCTTTACTTACAGCAGCTACTACTCCAATGATACTGAGTCATACAGCTCTGATGCACTGTCAAGCTACATTGTACATAGCTGACCTGCTATTTTTGATTGTTTTACATCTCTTTGAAAGCGCAGAAATGGGAATTCTGGGCAGCAGGTTTCAGCCGCCCTCTCAGGGACCAGAGGAGGCTGCAGAGGGCACAAGTGCCAGCCGCAAACATAGCTGTGAGTGTAAGAAGAGGAAACGAAATGCCCAGTGTGACTGCGACAGTGAACAGGAGGACGACGATGCCATACTCGACACTCCTCGCAGGCAAGTCTAGTTAAAGGACCAATAATGAGGTCAGCATCGTGTCTTTCACTCGTCAGTGTTTTGTCTAACCCTGTTTTTGTTTTTATGTTTTCCTTGAGCAGGAAGAAATTAAAAAGCACATCCAAATACATTTATCAGACCTTGTTTCTGAATGGGGAAAACAGTGACATTCGTATCTGTGCTCTGGGACAGGAGTGGAACCTCCACAAAGTGTACCTGTGTCAGGTAAAACAAACACACGCACCAAGGCATCTTCAAAACAGTGATTGTTACATTCCTTAATATGGCTTATCATTACCTTGCACTTTTCAGTCAGGGTATTTCTCCAGTATGTTCAGTGGCTCCTGGAAGGAGTCCAACATGATGGAAATCAATCTGGAGATCCCTGATCAGAACATTGATACTGAAGGTGAGAGTCATGGACAGCAGATGCTAACTGGCCTGCTTGTCACTGACTGATGGTTCTTTATGTTCCTGTGTAGCTCTGCAAGTCGTGTTTGGATCGCTGTACCGTGACGACGTTCTGATCAAACCCAGCAGAGTCGTCAGTATTCTTGCTGCTGCTTGTATGCTGCAGCTGGTCAGTACATGTAAAGCAATTCACTGAAATGAGAAGCAGCTTTATTTTGTACGATTGTAGTTATATGATACACAATCTAAAGAAGTTTCATGGTCTGTGTTGACAGGATGGTTTGATCCAGCAGTGTGGTGAAACCATGAAGGAAAACATCAGCGCAAAGACTGTGTGTGGCTACTATGCTTGTGCTAGCATCTACGGCCTAGATTCAGTCATGAAAAAGTGAGAAAGTTGACACATGTGGATCATTTTAATTATATAAACGTGTGTATACATATGCTTATGTATCTGTGTGTGTTTCTCTCTTTCTGCAGGTGTCTCGAGTGGCTTCTAAACAACCTGATGACCCACCAAAATGTCGACCTGATGAAAGAACTCGGGTATGTTTGACTCAGAGTATTTAATGAATTTACCTTCATATTATGAAAACTTTGTGTTTTGGACCCTCAGAGTACATTGGCTGTGCCAGATTTTGCACTTAATTTTCCACCATTTTTTTTTTTTTTTTAGCCCTTATAATAACTTTATAGGTAAAGGAGATATCCACATGAAATTTTCAGACCTGGAAAACAGTTAAGCTCTATTTAAAAACTGAAAACCCATCAATTCTACATCAACTGTGTTCACAGTCTAAATCACAATCTAGTTTTTGTTCAGCACAATTTTTTTTCTGTAACCAGCTTTAGTTTCAGTGCCAGTTTAATGTATATGACATAGACAAATAAAAGCAAGTGTTGGTACTCTGTTTTCTGATAATTAACTGGGGAAATCTTCAATTAGGGGTTTTGGGTGAACTTTCAAGGGTCAAATCAGCATGCAGGATAGGTGGCTTTTAAAAACAAGTTACAGCAAGTGAAAGGCCCTCTGTAACAGTAGTCACAGCTACTTGTGGGTTCTCTCAGTACACACACAGCCAGAGGACAGTTCGTGTTGTTACCAAGCTTTTACTCATTTTGCCTCACACTCTGGACCTTGACTCTGCACTCGCTGGTATTTGCCCATTTCACTATTTACAATACATAGACTCGCCTCCCATGGAGACCCGTCCTCCACAACTGCTCCACCTGCAGCTGAGTCCAGAACTACACTCCACCTCCACGTCCTCTTTTTTTTTTTTTTTTTTGGACACAGGTTCATCTTCTGAGATTTCTTCTATGTAAAAATAATTGGGAACTGTTTTTTTCAGATTAAGTTGATTGTCATGTGGTCCTTATGCACATGAGTTGATGTGCAGACAAACCTTCATTTAAGTTGTTACAATCCAGTTTGGTGCTTTGGCTTGGTACACTCACTAACTGGCTTCGCACTGCATTTACAGGGTGGAGGTGATGGAGCAACTCATCCAGTCCTCAGACCTGTTTGTCATGCAAGTGGAGATGGATGTTTACACTGCTCTGAAAAAGGTTGAAAGCAACACATTCATATACCCTATCAATCTCATAAACAGCCACCACACTACCATGCATGCTTGAACTGGTCTCGTCATAATCTCCTCTTTCTGCAGTGGATGTTTCTGCAGCTCAATCCGTTGTGGGACGGTCCAATCAAGCAGCTTCTGGCTGACGCTGATGCCTGGCTTTGCAAACGCAGGACAGGTACTGTAATCCACATCAGGTGAAATCACCAAGGTTCTAATAGTTAACTAAAATTAAACCACAAATTGAACTGAATTGGAAACGTGAATTCAAAATGAAATTGGAATTTAAAAAAAAGTAATTAGATTAGTGCTGGTAATCACACTTTTCTCTTTAACCTTTATCCACAGATCTGTGTGAGAAGGAGCCCTTCTTGAACACAGATGAAGGGGTGCCTTTTCGGTCAGTGTTCAAGTTTGTGCGTCTCCAGTATATCATCAACGACCTCGCATCTGCACGCATCCTGGAGAGGGACAACATTTTGCCTCCTGGTAATATGCAGCTCCAACTGAAGTAATTTCATCATAGATGTGCTTATTTTCCTTTGTATGGCTATTTTAACATCTCTTTCTCGCATTTATGTACTTTATGCTATAGAGTGGCTAACATGTGTGTATAAAAACCAGTGGTTCGCCATGCTGCGGACAGAATTTGAGAATGATAACGGGTAAGAACCTGAAACTTCAAATGAGTCACTAGATTGAATTTAGGCTAATGTTGTGGTGTTTTGATATGACACACAGATCAGATGCAGTGAAGATGCTTTTAATGCAGTTGTGATGACAAAAACTTCTGTCATTAGTCCTCAGGAACCCAACAAAGAGGAGTTTGAGCTGAGCAGCATGAGGTGTGGCAGGAAGCTGATTAAAGATGGAGATGTGAGTTTGTCCACATTACACTGATGTTTGTTTCCTCTCAGTTGTTGTATATGGATTCCTTTCTACAAGAGAAACACAGTGAGATTTCCGTTTTCGCAGTACTGCTGGAGGTGGACGGGCTTTAACTTTGGTTTCGACCTGCTGGTGACCTACACAAACCGCTTCATCGTCTTCAAGAGGAATACTCTGAGTCAGCCATGCGGGGGCGCGGTCAGTCTACAACTTCGGAGACATTTGGCATACAGGTCAGCGGTGCAGGCAACCAGACTGTATCATGCAATAGAAGCAGAGAAAGTACAATGATCATATTGAACTAAATGCTCACGCAAACAGACTTAGTTGCTATACTTCTCAATTTTCTATAATTATTTTGTAAGGGGCAGCACAGTGGCATGGTGGTTAGCACTGTTTCCTCACAGCTAGAACGTCTGGGTTTGAATCCACCTTGGCCAGGGCCTTTCTGTGTGGATTGTGCATGTTTGTGTGGGCTATAAACAGTTTACAGCTGATAATGTATTGAACCTATGAGAGTTAGAAACTACCTTTTTCTTGCCATCTATTTGCAGGCTTTGCCACCTGCTAGTGGTAGCTTCATGCTGTTAAACTGCATGTCACCTCTTTGCAACAAATTGAATTAGCCTGGCAGCAAAACATCGATTTGAAAGTTTTGCCTATCTTTGAACGTCTTTGTTTCAAGGTTACGTCTTGCCTCCTTTGACAACCGTGGAAAGCTGGTCTGCAGTCGCTCAACCGGTTACCAGCTGCTCACTCTCGAGAAAGACCAGGTCAGTAAATACTCGCTAGTCACGCCGTCATTTATAAAGGGCAGTTGTACATTTGGGTAACATACTTCCATTCCTTCAATCCCTCAGGAGTATGTGGTGATGAACCTGGACAGCAGGCTGTTATCATTCCCCCTCTATGTGTGCTGCAACTTCCTCTATACATCGCCTCCATCAGACCACCGTCCAGACTCCTCAGAACAAGAAAGTTCTGCTCGCAGTTTGTCTTGATGCTCGTTCATCAGCCATTAGCTGCTGCCATTCCTGTGGTACTGCAGAGACACTTGACACAAACTTCAATGTACAATCCACGGCCTCATTTAATGCCATTTTGACACTGGACATGCATGCTCTCTAGCTCAGTGAGGTGTTTTGGAGAAAAATGTTTTGTATCTATGTCTACCTGGGGTTTACAGTATAATGAAGACCTATAAGAGTGGTCAAGAGGGATTGGACCACCTTTTGCTCTCAGAGAAACTTCTCTCCACCTTGTACCTCTGCTGTGAACTGTCTGCACTGGGATGCTGGACCATTCTTAACGATGGAAAACCTCCAGGTTTTTGGAGAAGCTTAAAGTCTGCTCGACTCATCGCTTATAGACTTTAATTTTAAGATGTGGTCATTAAGCAGACTTTTAGGGTTTGAATTTACACTTTGTTTTTCACTGTGTACAGGGCATTGTCATCTGGGAACATGGAAACATGAACAAACACAGTGAAACTGAATCGTTCCATCACATTTCAGAGCCGTCATCTGACCATTTCCTAAAAGGGTTTTAGATAGAAAAATTGTGCATTAATTAATGATAAAAGTAAACTCATCGTTGCATTGCTGCTGCATAAGAAGTCACACAGCTTTTTAGCGAAATGTACGGCTGCTGGTAACAGCAGACAGACAAAATATGAAATGACAAATGCAGTAAAAAAAAGGCAGGATTTTATTACTGTGTAGCTTTCATAGGTCCCTCTGAGTTGGCCATGTGCACCAGCATCAAGAGTTTAAAAAGTCAGACTTAACCCAGTAATCCTCCCTCGTTAAACCTGAGGTTGCAGTAATATTTATTCGTTGGCCGCATTTTCTATTATTACACCAGCTTTCTGATGTTCACAACACAATCTTTTTTCAGATTCGCAAAAACAACTGATAGATTCTGCAGTATTTACCTGTTTAATGATATTGAGTCAGTGACCTGCTCTTTTATAGTGCAGCTGCTTCCTGTTTTGCACTCTAGAATCAATACATTAAGAACCGTTTAAGTTGTGTTTTTGAATACTTACATTAATTTGGGCAATATTTGTTTAGTGGTTTTCTAAATCTGTTACATGGTTTTGATATCTAATAGGGGTGAGCATTAACAGTGATTTTATTTGGCCATTATTTATTTTTTTTAACTTCATTTTTATTTGTGTGAATGTACTTTTGCAAACAAATTCTCCACTGCCAATAAATCTGCCCTCTAACATGGGCTGTGGTGCTATCACACAATCGCTGCATCCAGTGAAAATCTTTATTGCAGCTGCAAGGTTATGTTAACATGTCAGTATCAACTGTAGTTATCACATTGGTGTGGCTAATTCTAAATATTCAATAATTTGTTTCATTTATCATGTGGTCACTAGCATTCTTGTATATCCTCTGCACCCCTCTTTAGTCAGAAGGTTCAAAGATCAGTGTGCTGGTGGCATCTTTTGTTTTACTTGGCTCCTCTCCAGAGTCTGATCTCTGCAGTAATAAATGAATTTGTCTTAGAAGTCTACAGGCTGAAAACAGCCCGGGTCACCAAAGAGATTCTTATCTAATCAAGAGTTCTGTATTACCGCTTTACTGCTAGCTAATCTAGAGCTGAACCCAATCACTGCAATGGGGAAAACAGTGAAATCTGCAGAGGCAGCCAACGTAAGGAGAAATTACCGCCCAACTTCTGCTACATTATAGTTGGTTCTCAGCCCTGTAAGAAATATGGGCTGGTTCCCATAAGACACCGAAGCGCCGCACCAACAGTGGAACCAGCACCACATCACTGGCGTTAAAAAAAAAAAAAAAGTGTAAAGAACACTTGTTTCACAGCTGTACATTTTATAGGATGTAAAGGACCAAAAGTAAGTTGTGATGTCAGCAGGCACACTCATCGTCTACCTGCTGACTTCTTGGCTTTAACTCTGTTTATTTTGTCATTTCTACAAACACGAGTTCACGTCCGTGTTTTCCAGCTAGGCTGCATAATTCAACCTGTGCAATTAAAAAGCTTTTCTAAGTAAGCAGATTTCAAACTGTAACATTAGTTGTGTGGCTTACATCAGGTCTGCAGTGTGTTCATTGCTCCTTTTATATCATTTACTCAGGCTGAAGACCTGACAGTGTTGCCTTTGTACCACTATGTGTATATAATAGAATATACCCCACTGCTGTCATTAAAATACATGCAACAAAAGTGTTATTTGTTTTTTCTTCCGTGTTGTTGGAGTAATGCATTCAAAGGAAGTTTTCATTTGTTTAATTCAGAGATATAAACTCATCTGAACAATTTCAACAAATTAAATGTAAAGGAAAAAACGAGGGCTCATGATTCTGAGGAGTTTCATTGAGAATACAAAATCCTTTGTGAGGATTACACTGGTTGGTTTACTTTACGCTTTGAAATGCAACACAGATCTGCATTAAATACATTAACCAAGTTTCACAAATGCACACCATCAGGTTGTTTGTTCACACACTACAACATGACACCTGATGCATTACTGGATTTCTTACCTGCTGCAGATAAAGTCAGATTTAACAGGCCGAGAACCTTTATCTCAAAGTTTAAATCTCTATACACCAAGATTAATAACCAGTCTTTAAACTCTCGCTCCGCACCTCCAGCCCTTCATTCCTCAGACAAATAACCCCGCACTGCTGCGTGTGCGTCCAGTGAGCCCGAGCTGTCCCCAGGACGGACTGCAGCCATTCATCCTGCTCCTCACTGCCGTATAGAGTCCAAGTTCTCTTTCATTCGTCGCGTCATGCTGGGGATCAGGTTAATGTGGTCATCCACACAACTGCCCACGCAGCGCTCCATCAACGATCGAACAGCTGGCTCCTTGGCACCGGAGTCAAAGAGATCCTTTGCCTTGTCGTTGCAGGTCATCGTGCATCTGGTCAGACGGTCCTGAAGGTAGGCCAAGAAGAAGGCTTAGACTTTGTATTTTTTTTTTTTTTATTTTAAGATGACTAATGCATCCAATCTGACCAGTTGGAGAAACACTTGCTCTGAATATGAAGCGGTTAAACACAGAATATCGACTGAACAAGGAACAGCTGCTGCAGACAAAGCAGTGATGTGTTTGAGAGCAGAAAAGCACTGTCCAGTAGTTTAGTATTAAATGCACTTTATAAATGTGTGAGGGCTTTAAATGTTTTGGTCAGTAAGACTGGAGAAGAGCAACTATATTAATAAACCTTTGCCTATTTGAAGCCAGGACAGAAAGCTGGTAAAAATGCCACCTGTGTAAGTTAACAGTATTATCAACATCCCAAAATCTATCATTAAATTATGGGAGAATCTGATTGATTATAATCAACTATTTCAGCTTTTATTCTATCACCAGCAGCCTCAATGGTGCTTACAGACCTGAGAGCAAGTAAAGACAAAATATAAAATCAGTTGCAGGCTCAGTCTGTGTGAATTTATTTGTAGAGTAAAACTCTAATCTTAACCTTAACCTGTACCAGAGCAGGTTATGTTTGCAGCATCAGTTATCACGGGGAGATACAGTGGTCCAATTTTGTAGTACAGAAAACCCAGAGTTAACCCTTAAGTTACCTGGATTAGAGGAAATCCTGCTTCATCGTACAGGCCTCTGGATGCCTTTCAGTCACTGAGTCAACCATGAACTCCTCTGTATACCAAAGTATTCTAGAGTCAAATGTGAGGCCATCTAAAAGTGTGCTGGGTCATGCAAAATGACAATGATCCCAAGCACAGCAGCAAATCCTCAACAGAATGGCTGCAAAAGAAAAGAATCAAGGTGCTGCAATGGCTCAAAGTCCAGAGCATACAAACCTCAATGAACTGAAGCAATGCTGTAAAGAAGAGTGGGCCAAAATTCCTCCATAACTATGTAAGAGACTGATGAAGCCATACAGAAAAGAAGTGCTTTAGGTTATTGCCTGCTGCGGAAGGTGGTTCTACAACCTACTGAATTATGGGGTGTGCTTAGTTTTTCATAAGACTCTCTGCAGTCCTCAGAAAAACATTATTTTTGTCCTTATTTTCTTGGTTTGCATGTGAAGCTTATTTCTCCTCAGGGATACTGATACAAAATATATCCTGAATATATATATATCCTACCGTATACCCAGTTAACACCTGAGTACCCTGCATCAGAATTAAAATACCTGAGACTGCTGGAGAATGAATGAAAAAATTGCAAAAATACACATTTTTTTTAATTATACTTTTAGTTTTTTGTCTAGGAAATCATTTAATATATCTGTTATTTAGGTTCAAAATTAAGTGACATTAATTTTTTATGTTTACACAATATGTCAAGATACAGGAAACTGGTAATGGTTTGGTGTGCGAGTTTGTGCCCACGGCTATGTTTATCCCAGAGACCCTCCATGTAGAAAAATAGTTTGACTTCTTCTTTCAGCTCCGCCCTTCAGGGGTCACCACTGCGGATCATCTGCCTCCATTTATCCCTACCATCCTCCTCTGTCACACCAACACTCTGCATTTCCTCCTTCACTACATCCATGAGTCTTCTTGGAGGTCTTCCTCTTTTCATCCTGCCTGGTTGCTCCATCTTCAACATCCTTTGTCCAGTATATCCACTTTCCCTCCTCTGCACATGTCCAAACCATCTCAGCCTAGCCTCTCTAACTTCGTGTGTCCCCGGTATAAGGTTTTAAAACGTCATACATTAGAAGTGATGCTGACAGGTGTTCTTGCAGCGTTTGCAGTGATTTACCTGAAACTTCTCCAGCTCTGAAGTGACCAACCCCTGAGCTTTGGCCAGAGGTGTGTGACACGTCTCGATGCACTGATGCACCTGAGCCATGGTGTCTGTGGAGCGGTCGCAGCACTCTGCGCTGCATCTGAACATGCGCCCCTGCAACGGGAACAAACAAACTGTTACCATCCGGACACGCATCTGCGTACACCACGCAGAGATCCGACCGTATGCAGACATCCTACCTGCATTTTACGGATGTGTTCCCTCTCCAGGCTTTGGACCATGTCTTCGACCACTGTCTGCACGCGTGCCTGATGAGCTTCCGCCATGTCTGTTCACTCTGAAGACACCTCAAAGTCCGCTCAGATATTCACGACAAGCTTATTATCCAACCCGGACCGGACTCACCTACCTGCGGGGTCCCCCAAACTTCTCTACTTTACAATTTGGTAATAAGTAAGGTCACCTCCATTCAAGCATGGTTCAAGAGGAGAGGTAATTGCGTCACTTCCGATTTTCTTCTTCGTCTTCTTCTTCTAGAGTAATGGCAGTTGGTAAACAATGAATAGTGCCTTACCACCAACAACTGTTATGTCGTTAAAAAAAACTCCCCAAAGTCGCATTTCCTTGTACAATGCTTTCCCATGATAAATTATTCATCACTTAAACCAGCATGTCCAAGTCTAAGTTTCGATATGATCATTTCCTCTCTCCTCCTCCTTCCTGTACTTCTCATTTCTCCTACTTTCCTTTGAATTCTATAAATCAGCAAACAGGCCCAGCTGTACACACACACAGACAAAAATAAAGAGATAAATATTCACACACATCCACGTCGATCCCTCTCCGAATGAGGGCCAATGGCCCCCCGGGCCAGGAATCTCTAATCTCCTAAGTAGTAGCCTAAGGTGCTATTAAAATTGAGGGGCAGACAACAGTGAAAAGGTGAGTGGGGATCACCTCAGTAGCCCCACCCACCTCTGGGTTACCCACCTGCCCCCAAAGTCCTATGTATGTAGTGATGTGTTGTGAGCTGTAGTGACTACAGTGTAATTAAACAAGAAGGGGTGGGAGGCCATACGGCAGGGAATCATTCCATCGCATTTCAGAGCTGTCATCTAACAATTTCCCAAAAAGGTCTTAAGAAGAGAAATTGTGCATTAATTAAGAATAAAAGTAAACTCATAGTTGTGTTGCTGCTGCATAAGAAGTCACACATCTGTTTAGTGAAATTTACGGCTGCTTGTAACAACAACAAAAAAAAATGAAACGACAAATGCAAAAAGAAAATTAACAGTGATTTTATTTGGCCATTATTTAATTTTTTTTTAAAGTTCATTTTTATTTGTATAAACGTACTTTTGCAAACAATAAATCTGCCCTCTGACACGGGCTGTGGTGCTGTCACACAATCTCTGAATCCAGTGAAAATCTTTATTGCAGCTGCAAGGTTGTGTGTTAATTACAGTGGATATTGACCTATTATCATATTGTTATGGCTAATTCTGAATATTCAATTATCATTTGTATCATTTTTATTTATCAGGTGGTCACTACCATTCTTGTATATCCTTTCCTGAATGAGTCTGTTGAGAATGATGTAGTATTAGGCGTAGATATATAAGTTAAGAAAACTGAAGGCTGATCAGTAACTGTTTACACAACTCTTTAGTCAGAAGGTTCAAAGATCAGTGTGGCTAAAAACAGCCAAGGTCACCAAAGAGTTTTTATCTAATCTGAGTTCTCTATTACCTCTTTACTGCCAGCTCATCTAGAGCTGAGCCCACTCACTGCAATGTGAAATTTGCAGAGGCAAATTTCACCAGTGTATTTTGTGATAATGATGTTGAATCTAGAGATTATTTGTTTTTCCACTGTATGTATTCTGAAGCCTTTGGGCACATACAGTGTTTATGATTGGTTATTCCCAAAAGTGTTTCAGCTAGAAAAATTCTGTCAAAAGGACATTATGTATGGACTTATTATAAAAAATGAAAAAAATTACTTTTTAGTAAACATTATTTTGATTCTAGGGAAAACATATATAACCATAAATTCTGTGCATTCTTCAATGAGCTTCTTATATATTAAAGTCCTTAAAATAATGTAAAATGTGAATGCAAAGAAACTTCTTAATATTGTAGAAGAATATAATTTACAAGCCCTGACACTTTTAAGTTACCTTTTTATTTTAATGTTAATTTTAGTTAAGTTGGTTGTGATTTTACTTGTCCTTACGGCACCTTTGTTTTTAAACTCGTGTTTACATGTTGAAGTATTTTATTTCAAATGCTTTGTTGTTTGTACAGATTGATAAATAAAGTATTTACATTTTTAAAAAAAAAGAAAAGAAAAAAGCTCACTTCCATTCATTCACGGTTATGTGGTTAAAAAGCAGGGGTAACTGCGTCACTTCCGATTTTCTTCCGCAGATATTTTTGTAATCTGTTTTGTGACGTCAAAATTAGGAAGCGCGGTTGAAATACACAGTGAAATTCGCTTTTCAACTGAACTAATCTTTATATTTATTTTTCCCGTGATAAACTACAACTTCCGCTCAGCTCCTCCAAACCTGTGAGAGGTGATTTCTTATTATACCTTTCAAAATAAATAAATACAGTTCCAGATTAAAGTTCCGTATAAAGCAGTGCTGAAAAGCAATATCTGCAAAAATTGTGTTAGCTATTCTTCATTATTAGAGACAAGATAAAACCTAACGTTTGCTGCTTCAAAATATTTTGAAATATTTTTTATATTTTTGTACATACTACATACACATTTATCTCTATCACCCGAAAAGAACTTTTTGATGCTTTTATTGTGACAGTCAGCGAGAATACTCGGAAGTGTATCTCAAAAATCAAGCCGACGTGGTCCAACGTGAGGTAACCGTTAAACGAGTTTAGTTAGTTTTAGTTACCTCAGGTTTTTACGGGGCCCTTTATGAATAGTCTAGTTTTGTGTTTAAGCAGTCAGACTAAAGTTTTAGTGAGCTTTAAAATTAGTTTATTATTATCATTTTAAAGCGTGACACTGTGGAGGAGCAACAGCAGCTCTCCTGCAGTGACTTCTGAAATAGTAAGTCCTCAAAGCGTGTCCTTCTATACTTTCTCTTATAAGTTTAAACGCAGGATGTCAGGCGAATGTGTTAATCCTGGTTTGGGCTATTTAAAAAGATATGTTACAGTTTCCTTTATGGTTCGGTTCTTTAAGCCCTGAGTGCAACCTTTAACCAAAACTGATAGGGACTCGAAGTTTTCAGTAACTCCCGTTTTCTTCCTCCTGTGCAGATGCTTCTTAGTGTAGAGCTGTAGATGCCCACGATGAGACTACAAACTCTGTCACTGAGGACGCTGCTGTTCCTGGGGCTTTGGCACACTGGAAGGAGAAGTCTAGCCTCAGCTCCAGAGCTGCAGGAACAACCCAAGAAGATAGGTAAAGCAGTTTCAGGTTGCAGCCAGCAACAAAAACACAGGATTCATGTTTCCTGTTAGAGGACTACTATCATTCTGTCGGCCTTTTTAAAACACATGTTTGTGATTGTTTTCTTTGCTTATTTTGCTATCGCTGCAGGTGACGTTGGCGGCCCTGCGACATGGCGAGTGACGCATAAATCGTGCGACACAACAAATCGATAATGAAATTCGTTGCCAACACTAATCGATTTTTATCCATTCGTTGCTGCAGGCCTAGTCAACAGTAGTTTGCACTTGTTATAAGCTATCTGTATTTCCATTGACAAAGATATCCCTTGAGTGTGAAAATTGACATTGATAGGAATGGAGATGGACACTCCCTCTGCTGTTCTTTTAAGATTAGGCTTAAAACTTTCCTTTTTGTTAAAGCTTATCATTAGGGCTGGATCAGCTGACCCCAAAGTATCCCTATAGTTATACTATATACTGCTGGGGAACTTTATGGTTTCATGTCACGTATAAAAATCTAACTCATATTTTTAGTGCCTATATTAGTCTTAGTCTACATCCGTTATGACACTTTTTCCACTGCAGACAGGTAGAATGTGAATTATCAAACTCCCCTCTTTCAGCTCTTCCCCTCCTCGTCTCTTCCATCATTGGTAGGACAGGAGGAGGAATAAAGTTTCGGAGTGTGGCGTAGCCCCCAATCTAAAGGACATGCAGGTTAATTCATATAGGTTCACATTGCTGTCACTGCTCTTTTAAAGCTGTGGTTGGAGCAGGCATTGGTGGCTCATCGGCAGCATATTACCTGAGGCAAGAGTTTGGACCTGGGGTCAAGATCGACGTGTTTGAAGCCGGCACTGTTGGCGGACGACTGGCAACGGTGAAGATCGGCGACTATGAATATGAGACAGGAGGCTCAGTGATCCATCCTCTCAACTTACACATGAAGCACTTCGTTGATAAATTAGGTAAATTTAAGATCCTAAATGGCTTGGATTAAAGATAAGCTGTGATTTCCACACTTCTTGTGATTTCTGTTTTCTTTTCTTTTCTTTTCCTTTTAGGTATTCCTCCAAGAACAGATGTCCCATCTAAAATGGCGATCTTTGATGGAAAGGAGCTTGTGTTCGAAGAGAGCGATTGGTTCGTAGTAAATTTCTTCCGCATGCTGTGGCGATACGGCTTGAACTTTCTTCGAATGCACATGTGGGTGGAGAGTGTTTTGGATAAATTCATGAGGTGAGGATGCTGTTTTTGTGGCTCCTAAATTTCATTGCTGTTAGGTGCCCTATTTATCTGTACATCCTTTTATGAGCAGAATCTACCAGTACCAGCAGTATGGTTACTCATTCTCCACTGTGGAGAGGCTGTTGCATGCCATGGGAGGCGATAATTTTCTTGCTCTGATGAATCAGACTCTGGAGGAAACTATGATGGGAGAAGGTTTTTCTCAGGTCTTCATCAATGACATTGTTGCACCGATCACTCGTGTCAACTATGGCCAGAGTGTCCGTATCAATGGCTTTGTGGGTATGTTTGAAAACTTGTGGTTTAGCATGTATCTTACTCTCTTTTTTGTTGTTAAATATGATTGATATCTTTAATATAGAGCAAACATGTCTTGTTTTTAGGGGCAGTCTCATTAGCAGGGGCAGATTCAGGCCTGTGGGCAGTGGATGGAGGAAATAAGAAGGTTTGCTCTGGACTGCTTTACAACAGCAAAAGTGAGCTCATCCCTGCTAGAGTGACCTCCATTTCAGTGAAAGTTCGACCATCCAAGAGAAGTACCGTTCACATTACTTCCTGTCGTACAGATCTGGCCTTTGTGTCTTTCTTGATCCTGCATATTTCATCCCAATATCCCTTCATGTCTCGTTTTCAGGCACCACCGTCAGTTTATATGAGATTAACTATGTCGACGAATCGGGATCAGCACACGCTCTTTATGACCTCGTGGTAATAGCAACGCCTCTTCACCAAGGGAAATCTGACATCACATTCTCAGGCTTTTCCCCTCCGATTCCTTCTCACTACCCCGGGCGCTACCACCAGACGGTTGCCACTCTCATCCACGGCTTGCTGAACGTGTCTTACCTGGGGACCACAGAGGCAGCCTCGGAGTTCACTGTGTCTGACGTCCTCACCACGGACTCAAACGGCTCCATCATCAACAGCTTGAGCTCCCTAGACCCTCTGCACATTCCCAAAGGTTACAAACGCCCCCCTGCTAGCCAAACCAAAGTCTGGAAAGTGTTCTCCAAAGAGCCACTGTCCCAGGAGCAGCTGGAGAAGATGTTCCTCTCCTATGATTCAGTGTCTGAAACTAAATGGCTGGCATACCCCGAGTACCGTCCACCACACCGCAAGACCCCTCCTTTCATCCTGCACAACCGGCTGTACTACCTCAATGCTGTGGAGTGGGCAGCGAGTGCCATGGAGATGAGTGCTATCGCTGCCAGGAACGTGGCCCTGCTGGCACACCACCGCTGGCATGAACAAACTGGCAAGATCGACCAAGAAGACCTGCACACCCGCTTGAGAGGAGAACTCTGAAAATTGAGAACTACTTGAAAATTGAAGCAAATCAAACAATTTGATTATACCACTCTTTTATATACACCATATTGCCAAAAGTATTTGCTCATCTACCTTCACACACACACATGAACTTGAGTGACCTCCCATTCTTAATCCATAGGGTTTAATATGATGTCGGCCCACCCTTTGCAGCTATAACAGCTTCAACTCTTCTGGGAAGGCTTTCCACAAGGTTTAGGAGTAGTTATGGGATTTTTTTGGCCATTTTTCCAGAAGTGCATTTGTGAGGTCAGACACTGATGTTGGATGAGAAGACCTGGCTCACAGTCTCCAATCTAATTCATCCCATAGGTGTTGGCCGAGCCCAACTCCTGAAAACAACCCCACACCATAAATCCCCCTCAACCAAACTTTACACCTGGCACAATGCAGTCAGACAAGTACTGTTTTCCTGGCAACTGCCAAACCCAGACTCATCCATCAGATCGCCAGATGGAAAGTGTGATTCATCACTCCAGAGAACATGTCTCCACTGCTCTAGAATCCAGTGGCAGCGTGCTTTACACCACTGTAACCGAGGCTTTGCATTGTCCTTAGTGATGTAAGGCTTGGATGCAGCTGCTCAGCCATGGAAACCCATTCCCTGAAGCTCTCTGCACACTGTTCTTGAGCTAATCTGAAGGCCACATGAAGTTTGGAGGTCTGTAGCGATTGACTCTGCAGCAAGTTGGCAACCCATCACCTGGACTTGTTGAACTGGTGGTATCCTATCACGGTACCATTCACTGAGCTCCTGAGAGCGACCCATTCTTTCACAAATGTTTGCAGAAGCAGTCTGCATATCTAGGTGTTTGATTTTATACACCTGTGGCCATGGAAGTGATTGGAACACCTGAATTCAATGATTTGGATGGGTGAGTGAATGCTTTTGGCAATATAGTGTATATATATTAAAATATTTTTGTCTATATTTAATACACAGGACACCAATAATAAGATCCAAAACGTATGTTTGGCACTGTGGTTGCTCCATTCCCCAGCAATAAACCCACTAAGTTTTAAGTAGATTGGATGAACAGTTGATAACATAGATGAAGAGCACACACATACAGAGATACCAGTGGCAATTAATCAATATCAGCAATGGCAGTTTTATTTATATTGCACATTTCATTACACACAAACACAGTTTGTAACATAAAGGATAAAATCATAAAAACCAGTGTAGATCCACAATGCCTTAAGACAGTTAAAAAACAAAACAGCAAAGCAAACTTTACAAAAAAACAGTTAAACGTTCTGAACTCGGTGACCTGAGAGGTCTCATTGGGTTATAGACACTGAGGAAGTGTCTATACTGGGGGGTCCAAACCACTGAGTGCTTTATGAACTAAGAGAAGGATTTTAAAGGTAATTCTGTGTTGAACTTGGGGGTCAGTGAAGTGACTTCAGTACTGGAGTAGTACGTGCAAATTTCCGCATATGTGTAAGGACTCTACCTGCGTCACTCTGAACAAGCTGAAGTTGTCCTCCTGCATTACTGTAGTCTTCTTCTAACTTACTAACATATTGAATATAATCTTTAGCTGAAGGTAACATTTGTGCAAAATCTGACAGCAAATATTAGAAGTTAGAAGCATTTAAACAAGCCAGCAGTTTAACCAGGTTACCTAATCCACTTAATTTTGGGATAAATCCAAGAGCTTTATGCTCGTGAAATTATTTTTATAATCCTTATTGCACATGGATGACATAACTACTACAGATTATTGTAGGTTGATCTAGAATAACAACGTTCTGCTTACAGCTCCCTTTTGTTCCCTTTTGGTTTTCAAATGAGTACAACAAAGGGAGGAAGGATGGCTCTGATGGCTCATCCAACAGGTGCTCTTCAGTGGGGCAGGTAGAAGTACAAAAAAAACAGAATCCAGGAAATCATGCTGTGTGTTATATGATGCAAGTATAACCACAGAAAAGAACTAAGGCACTCTGTCGTTAGGTAAAATAAATTCGGGGCCGGAGCCTATTCCGATTGGCAGGGTTAACACGTCTCACATTCACACCTACAGCCAGTTTACAGTCACCAGTTAACCTAACACACAAACACACTATCAGTCTGAATTGAGTACCAGCTGTGGGTAGCAAGCTATTAACACCTGTGGTATGATATGTAACCCATAGGGGGCACTAAAACCAAACAAAAAAACTCCATACACGCTGAAAATACAAACAAACAAAATGATCAAAAAACAAACTAGAAAACAATTTCTATAAAATTATCTAAACCTTTCTGTGCTTCTTTTTAAAGAGTTTGTCAGATGCTTTCTACTACTTGCTGTTCGGGCGAGAGTTGCAACAAAAGCCATAGTTTAATGCTCTCTGAAGGCATCACCAGC
Source organism: Archocentrus centrarchus (assembly GCF_007364275.1). NCBI lineage: Eukaryota > Metazoa > Chordata > Actinopteri > Cichliformes > Cichlidae > Archocentrus > Archocentrus centrarchus. The sequence goes on along the minus strand of NC_044357.1, from coordinate 9,775,133 downwards.
AACACCACACAAGTCACATTAAATGTTGGAACAAAACTGTACTGTGCTGAATTGTGCAATCACTGTGAACCATGCTGCACTGCAGGCCAGACACACAAGTTTTGTGTAATTTTTTTGAGTGTGTTGTTCCTTCTCTGAACACGGTACAGAGAAAGAAGTCGGCGTGTCATTTAGCCTTTAGCCGAATGGTGTCTACTAATACAATGATGTCCTTTTGCTGATCTGTTTGTATGGGTTTCCAGTCTTTCTACCTCCTCAGCAGACTGCTGTATATTTTTAGTGGGCACAGTCAGCTGTCAGCAAGACATTTCCTTTGTACACTGAATCATATTGATGTGACTCACTGTTAGTCCTAAAGTAAATTTAAGTTAATTAATATTATGACTAAAATTGACTGACTAATCCCAGTACACACAAGGTAACAGGTGTATGAATTATGATTGTGCCTTAAAGACAGCGGAGTAATTGGCGAATGTGTTTATTAAATTTTATTGACAGTTTTAGAGATGTTTTGGGTCCTCTTGTGTTTTTTAAGAGAAAGTTACCACTGCGGTCTAACCACCAAGACCAAACCGATACATGTCTGGATTATTTTTAATAACACTGAGGATTTAAATTATTCTGTACCTCTAATTTGTTAAATGTTGTGTTGTTTAGAAATACTGCATCTACCGAGACCACTTTCAGGTTCTTAAACTATTTTGAGACAAAGAAAATGTAGTTTTGCTAACTGTTTAAGAACCTTTAGAGTCTTTTTCTCTAGATTTTTTGACAATAGTGGAAATCTTGTTAGTATTATGCACTTTAACTGATTCCAATAATTTTACACTTTGATTTCAACAGTGCTGAAAGTGTTTCCAATCACAGTAAAGTGATTTGTCTCCTTGATATGATTTTTTTGTTTGTTTGCTTCAAAGTCTTTAACTGTAAAATAAAAGCCTAAATGAATTATGTTTGAAGTAATTAACTTCACATGCACTGAAACTTGTGGAAAAAAACAGGGCAATGAGTTGCACATCATTTAAACACCTTTTTACTTTGAAATGTACCTCAATTCTTTGTGGCATAGATTCATTAGAGTGCTGGAAATATTCCTCAGAGATTTTGCTAAGGGGGCCCCAGAGTGTGTGAAGAAAATATCCTCCACATCATTTCACCAGCAGCAGCCTGAACCGTTGATACAAGGCAAAATGGATCCATGTTTTCATGTTGTTTATGCCAAATTGTGACCCTCCCATCTGAATGTTGCAGCAGAAATTGAGACTTACTACACCAGGCAACATGTTTCCAATCTCTTGATGTCCACTTTTTGGTGAGCCCCTGTGGACCCACAGGTTTCCCATTCATAGCTGACAGGAGTGACAGCTGGTGTGGTCTTCTGCTGCTGTAGCCAATCTGCTTAAAGCTTCACTGCGTGTTCAAAGATGCTCCTCTGCCTTGGTTACAACAAGTGATGATTTGAGTTATGTTTTCCTTCCTATCAGCTCAAAGCAGTCTTTTTACCACTGCCACTCACCGGATATTTCCTCTTCCTGCACCACTCTCTGTAAACCCTAGAGATGGTTGTCTGGGGAAATCCCAGTAGATCAGCAGGTTTTGATACACTCAGACCAGGCCGTCTGGCACAACAACCATGCCATGCTCAAAAATCCCATAATTCACCTTTCTTTCCCATTCTGACGCTCAGTGCATGTGTAAAAGGAGAAATTATAGTTGCTGCAGTAAATTCTTCCCCCTTTAGGGCGATAGAGTAGGCCGCACTTTGCTTTCATCAACCGCTGCAGTCGTGTCTTAACCGCCTGTAAACAAGTGAGTCATATATAAACTATTAGGTGTGGTGTGTTTCCAACGTGAAGTTCGTGAAGCTCCTATCTGTCCCTGAGGGAGGGAGCACAGCAGCATGTGCAGTGCTTGAGGAGTTTCTGTTATTATTATGATCAATTTACAAATGCAGTCCTTCACAGAGTGCCCCCCCCCTTCACACACACACACACCTTTTTTTTATAACCAGTCAATGTTGTTTGTGTTGCCCTTTACATATTATAAGGTCATTTGCGTAGTTTTTACATTTGGCAGTGTTTTATTTGGTATTTTCAGTTATAGTTACTGTGTGCATCTTCCAATTTATTTTTGCTCTGAGAAAAGTATTCTTAATTTTACAATATCCTAATCTGAAATTCAGCTTTTCTTTTGAGTTTTTTTGAGGTTTAGAAGATTAAATGTTTTCCAGGTCATTTTTTTAAATGACAGATTTGGGATTAAAATGTCTAAAAGCCGCATCGGTTTGCACTGTAATAATGATATTGTGTTTTCTTTGATGTGTGAGATTAATGAAGGAATTGTCTCGCTGTGCTACATTGTGACCCATCATTTGTAAGCCAAGTATTCTCAGTGAAATCATTTCCATTCCTAAAAGGAAACGAACATTGTTTTCAGCTCAGATACACGGAGTCCCTATATTTTCCCTCGAGCATCCCAAATAAAGGCCCGTGTGACTGAAGAGCCAACAATGAGTGGTATTGACAGATAGAATAAGGATACATCTGTGTTGAGATGTGCCACCCAGCTGTCCCCTCAGCCAGGGAGGGACAATGGTACCGGAGCCGCCTGTCCAAACGAAACATGTGACGGGACTGAAGATATAAAAAGCTGCAAAGTGGCATCAGCACCACACACGTTATTTGGAGTGACACCCCCCCAAATCGTTCACAACCAGACCAGAAAACAAGATGAGATTTTTAGCGCCTCTGTTTACTTTCCTCGCTGTGGCAGCATTTCACACAGGTAAGAAGAATATATAATTATGGTGCAGTTTTCTCGTCTGATGCCTGCTGATGGAGGCAAAACAAAAAGTGTTATCTTCAGAAAACCAGCTGATGCTTATTTAGAGAGTAGGTGCCTTAAATGCTGACTGACGTATTTGTGATGGTTTCCAGTGCTCTCAGCATCTCTGGAGGCTGAAGCAAAAGATGAAAAAGCTGCAAAGTATGGTGAGGGATTTGTAGCAATCATAACCAGTAAAGATGATTTATATTGATGTTGATGCTAGATACATTTTTGGAAACTTTTCTTTTGCTTTCGTGCAGATGAGCTAACCGAACTGAAGAAAATAGGTATGGTATGCTCGTCCAGTTATTGCAAATTAAGTGGACACTTGATAATTGCTTTATAGTCACACAGTGGGTTAAAAGTAATTAAGATCATGTAATATATTCCATCAAATAACCTAGACTGGCTCACCACTATCTTAGTTTACTGTTAATACATTAATACTAGTGGAGGAAGCATCCTTTTTCTTGGCTCTTTTGTAATTTTTATCACTTTATATCTCAAGATCAGATGGAGTTTGAGGCTGTTCAGAAAAACCAAGCAGCTCACACGAATGGTAGGTTAATTACAAAAGTTGGTGTCAATGAATAAAAGTTTTTTATCAATAATCATTTTCATCTTTTCTTGTCAAGCTACTGAAGATCAGAATGGAGATTCCCGCTACCTTGGTGAGGGCAAACTAAAAATATTTGCTTAAATCTTATAGCGTGTGATCCCGTTTCAGCTGGTAATGCTGTCTTTCATTTACAGAGGCTGCTCAGGATCAGTCTGGTAAGCTCCAGTTAATTACATGATGAATAAATACCTGAACTGACTGTAAGGCAAAGCCCTTCATCACCTGTTAAAATGTTTCCGACAGTAGAGGAGCATGTGGACTCTGAGAACGGCAACGCAGGTGTGTAGAAAAGATCAAACAGGTGATTCTTCTTTACCTGAGAGCCAACATGACTTAACTGTGAAATCCTCCTCCAGCAGAGGGATGTGGAAACTCTGATGCTGCAACTCAAGCAGGTAAGAGAGGATTTGCAGTTCAAATGTGGGCCTGTGGGTGGCAGCAAAGGACAGTGACGTGTGACACAATTCAATCCCTGTCCCCTTTTATACAGAGTCAGAGTCTGAGTCCACTGAGTTTACAGATGGTGAGTTTGTGACACATATATTTTTTTTAGGCAGTGTAATTTTAGATCCCGTCCTTCCACCAGTGTTAAAGTCTGCTTTTATTAATGTTGACAGGGACACAGAGGCAGGGTAAGTGTTGCAAATGTTTATCACAATACTGCAGTTAACACAAATAAAATCATGAGCCTGGAGCTAATGAGTAACTTGTGTCCTTTTAGTGACTTTTTAAACAAAACATTTGGAGGTAAATAAAAACATAAAGTGTGTGAATATCTTCCTAGAGCACCATGAGGTTGTGACCAAGACTGCAGCCACTTTGGGTAAGATCAAATGAAAACACTGAAAATTAGGAATTAAACCCTGTGATGACTTTCTGTCAATCTCTAATTCTGCAATTTGTTCTCTGTAGAGGAAAACACTCAGGATTCAACCAAGGATCAAGGTAAAGCTGTAAAATATTGCATCAGTATCCACCTTGATATCACACACACGCACACACCAGTGTCCTCAACTGGTTCCTGTTTATCCAGCTCAAAGACAATGATCAACATTGTTTTATGTGCCTGACTCAAAAGTACCTGCTGAGGCAAGATGTGGTGAGCTGCTCCACGCAATGTTACATTTAAATTGCAGGTTGTGAAATACAGAGGAGAGTGCAACAAAACAAAGCCAGACAGAGCCGGTCTCAGCTGGTTTTAAATAGTGTCAGAGAGCCTCCATGGATGTTTGTGTATCAACAGTTAAAAATGCCTCAAGTGCAATTACAAGTTTACAGCCCGGCAGCTTGTGAAAACTCTCAAAGTGATTTTTTTTTTTTTTTTCACCATTTATAACGTGTCTGAGGAAGCATGTGAGTCACCGCAGAGACAAGTTTACTGCTTAACCTAAAAAATAAGATGCTAGGATTGTTTATTTGAATTCAGTCCTCCCCGTATGTGATAAATCTAGGACAAGAATCCAGGGCACTCTGAGGCGTCTGTCCCCAGACGTCTGCTTATTGTGCTTGATTTATACTGTATCATCTGCTTCTGGATATTTTAGGACCAAGGATGCATTGTCCCTGTCCTAAAAATGTGCTAAAAGGATTGTTTTTAAAATTGATCCAGTTATTTAGGCCTAAGAGTGTTGATGGACTAATAAAGGTGATCTTTTAACTGTGGTTAAAAAAAAAAATCAAACTTACATTTAGTGAAGGAGCTTCTTCAGTGTAGCAGTAAATTCTGAAGGTAGAGTGGGGGAGACCATGTTGGGGGCCCTGGAAAACTACAAAATTGCAGTGTTTTCAGTGTAAAGCTGGCGTAAAGGAATCTCTTCTGTCTGCTCCTGTGTCACAGATGTACTGGAGTGAGAGAGCAGAGCAGCACGTGGATGCCAGCGCTCGCTCATCATGCAGTGCGTGAGCTACACTGACCTTACAGTAAATAAAAAAAAGGGACCATCCTACCTGTCTGTATAACCTGTCTCTCCTTGTTTCTTGTTATATGTTATGCAACTGGAAAATATGTCACAAGTGCTTTTTTGTTGTTGTTGTTTTGTTTAAGAATGCAGCTCAGACAGTGCAGCATTATTTTACTGTTAGACTGAATTTTGTAGTATAATCGATCATCACTAACATACTGTATACCAAAATTCTGGCAGGTAGCCAGCCACATAATAAAATGACACATTATACATGATCATAAATTGAGAAAATGTGCAAGAGTAGTTGCTGATAAAATATCTTTTGTATATTTATGTATCTTTATAGTTTTTCAGTATTTAAATCCAGTTTTTCCCAAGTTCAGTGTGTATAAGAGGTACAGCTCATGTTAAAATGTCCTGTGAACTGATGGTCAAGAGATAAATTAAGAATATGAGTTATAAGTGCAGCAATGGCAGGCTGGATCTAGACTGTCCACAACTTTAGATTTCTTTGGGTTGAAGGTGGCAGGTGTTGTATAGGGTTTTTTTTGTACAAGGAACGATACAGTAGGAAAGATTTCCTGGAGCGATCTTTATGGCAGTAAGGTTGAAAAAGAGGGAGAACAAGCTCTGCTGCCTCTGTAGCATGGAATCAAACAGGTGTGATGGGTTGTCCATGTTGGACAGCAGAGATCTTCTGTCCCTCACTGAATCAAGACAGCTCCAGATTCTGGCCAATCACAGTTCCAGCCTTGTGGATTAGTTTGTTGATCCTACTAGCATCCCTGGCAGCACAGTAAATGGCACTCACTCCCAGACTGGTACATCTCCAACATCTTGCTGCATACATTGAAGGATCTGAGCTTCCTCAGATTTTTTTTTAAAGGGGGGATTATTTTAGTTTTGAAGGCTTTGCCAAACTCATGCATTTCCAGATGTTTGCAAGACAAATAAAAATCTGGATAGATATTTGTATCTGTATATTGTGTGTTTGTATTGATAAATGTTTCAGTAATGTTCCCTTCATTATACATCCCAACAAAGACAAATTCAACAGGCATTTTAAGTTTTTCAATTTTTATTTTCTTTTTTAATCCACAAATTGGGAGCAGTACATCTTTATATGCATTTAAAAAAAAAAAAAAAAAAAAAAACTCTTTGGTACCTAATGGAAAATAAAACAATTAAGGCAGCTACAGCATCTAGGTTCTGAAATTCATTTAGTACTGCAGTCAATCACACACTGGCCACGCAATAAACTTCCAGTTTTTAGGTTCCTGCGCCTTGTCACATAAGATCCAGAGGAAAGGTAAAAACATGGTGCTCAGGTAAACACCATGATAAAAACATTGGGAAGTGGACTACAAACGAACAAGGCTGAAGCTGACCTAAAGCAATAAACCATTAGGGATGATGCAATCAAGTTTTAGAACAGTGTGTTTGAGAACACATTGTTGATATTCTGTAATTATATTGCAACAGAGCAGGCACTCATTGCTGCACTGATCAAGAACAGAAAGCCCAGACAGAACGGGATATGCAACCGGCAATTTGGGCTTTGTCATTTCTTTGATGTGTGCTGACTTCTTATGCTAATCATTTCTCCAAACATTCTGCACATGATCATCCAGCGTGTACAGTTAACTCCTACAGAACACTCAATGTTTGAACTATATTGTGACATATGGTAGAAAAACATGCTTTCAAACAGCTGAAAACATTTTGATCTTTCAACAAATAAGTTCTGGTTTTGAAAGAAAACAGGTGTGGTCAGATCTCACTAACTACTCAGAAATGGTGAAACATTTTCACCTAAATACTGATTTTTTTTTTTTCCCCCTCCTTTAATCAGTTTCCAGCATGTGTGATGACTTGAGTGTTATACCTGTAATAGACTAATACTGCATTTTAAGTTGTTCATTTCTGCCTAATGTATAAAAGAAAATGGCTGTACATAATGATCATACATAACTGCAAAGTAAAAAAAGACATGAATTATTAGAAATAAACAGCTGATTTTAGTTTAACTCTTTACAGAATGATGAGATATGAAAAAGCCAGAGCAAAGAAATAAAAAAGTTGCCGCTACAGGTTATGTGACCCAAATGGAACAGACAGCAAGTTATAGCTGGAAAATGATGCAGCCAAGAACCACAGGCACATGTCAAACCCTTTCAAACTTTTTTCTTTCTTCCTCCCCCTCCTTTTTCCTTCTGAAGTCATTAGCCAGAGGTAAGTGATACATTTTGGCCTTCAAACTTCACTCCTTTCCCTCCTGGTGCACACTGGAGCGGTTTCTTTCTCCTCCCCTTGCTTGGGGTGCAGCCGAGTGCTCACAGGATGACGTGGACAAAGAGTGCCATGATAGCAGCACTGATCAGACCAGAGATGGGAACCGTCACAAACCACGCCATGAAGATGTTTCTGAACAGACGCCAGTCTACTGCCTTCCTTGAGCGCAGCCATCCTACTGCCACCACAGAGCCCACCTATTTATAAAAAAAAAAAATAGAATAAAAATATATAATAATTTAATAGCCTACCTCCAAATTATCTGAGTGCATCTGTCTGATACTTTGAGGAAAAACTTGCTCCACATGTGGAACTTCTACCAGACTGTTTACTCAAGCCTCCCTCATATAAAACAGTCTCTTCCCCCATGTCTCATTTGAGTTCCCAGACCACAGGGTTTGACCAGCTTACCTTGCAGTGGGTGGTGGAGACAGGCAGGCCAATGTTAGAAGCAACAACAACAGTCAAGGCTGAGGCCAGTTCGATGCTAAAACCACTGCAAGAAGAGAAGAAAACACATTCAGGTGCATGCGTCTGTGTAGCCTAAATATAAGAAGCAGTAATGTCAAAGGATGCGGTTCTGACAACTAGGAGAAGCAGCTTATGAACTGTCTGCGGAGTCTACCTTGAGGGGGTGATTGGGGTGAGGTCTCTGCCCATTGTCTGGATCACCCGGCGACCCCATACCCAGAGTCCAGCGCAGATGCCCACACCACCATACAGCAGCAGCCAAATGGGTGTAGGTGCGTTTGACACCACACTGCTCGTTTCATAAACCAACCACAAAGCTACCAAAGGTCCAATGGCATTACTACAGAGGTGGGGGGGAGGAAAAAAAAAATTATAACAATCTGGCAAAGAAACAGGTTTCAGGCTATTAACCAAATGACATGTCATTAAACATACCTAACATCATTTCCTCCATGAGCAAAGGATCCAAAGCATGCAGTAAGAATTTGAAGGAACTGGAACAAGACTGAGACTTCTGGTTTGTCTTTTTCAGGCCTGTCATCATCCAGGGAGCTCTGGCTGCTACCTGTATCCTGTATCCCCACGTCTAGTCTCACGTCACCCTCTACCAGGCCTTCAGGAGTTGTGTGCTCTGCCACAGCATTGCAATAGCTGGTGTAGCTATCCATACGCACTCGCTTTTTGTCTTGACCGCCTGACCCCGGAGCCTTGTTGCTATCCTCACAAGCACGGAAATCCCCCTCTTTATGCTTGTCATGCATGCCGATGATTGTCATGGTGTAGGCGGTATAGCTGTTGTTGCGCCGGATAGGTCGGTCAGCCCCCTCTCCCATGCAGTCACTCATTTTGGCCAAGTGGAGCTTGTGCAGTAGGTCTTTGTAGAGGGCTGAGTCTGTGTGGACTGTGTGATACTGGCTGTAACCGTTACTTGGTGGCTGTGGGGGTCTGCTGTTGAACTGAACGTGGTTTTTGAACTGGACCTGGTTCGGAGCATTTGTGGAGGCACCATTACTCTGACTGAAGTGGACCTGACAGTTTGCTTGAACCTGTGTGGGGGCTTCAGAAAAAGAAAGGGAAAAAAAAAATTTCAAGAGTTAATTCATTCATTATTTTAGGAACAGACTTTAATATAATAAAGATGCATATAAGAGTTAAATATTGCATCTTGCCACATTTTTGGCATACTTACCATCATTTGAATTGCTGTAGTCGGTGTCATCAGAATCTCCAATGTCAAATGCCACCTTATGTTCCTTACTACTATCGGCTTCATCAGAATCTCCAATGTCAAAGGCCACCCTGCGCTCCTCGGGGGCTTCCAGGGGCTCAGCAGAAGAATTGTGATTAACAGCTGGTGTGGTAGATGCCTGCTTCAAGATTGGACAGTGGGCCTCTTTAAGCTCCTTCTTTTCCATCAGAGGGCTCTCAGTGGGGCTGGACTTGATATCTCCTATTAGGGCAGGAGATGGATTGAAATATTATTTGGATCACATCCAAACATATACTTAGCGCAGAAGAGAAATCCCAGCACAGCATGTGTTTTTCCTTCAACTTAAGCTGTAGGGAGTCCAAGCATTGCATAACCTTAAAGTCAGAAAGCTCCTTGTCCTGTAAATATAAAGATCCTTGTGTCCAAGGATGCACTCCAGTGCTCACAGGATCAGATAAACAGGATTACAAAGAACATATTTATATTACCACTATCAGGTAGACTTAGCTAAGACAATAAACGAAATGTCTGAAGCTCGCATGACATTTGTTTGTAGCGTTAAAGTGAACCTGATACTCAGCACCAGTATTTTCTGTTCAATAAATCTAGGAGTATCCTGGTGAGGTTATATCATCCAAACTGGTCAAGGCTGGATCTGAAGCAATAGGTTACCCTCAGACTCACCTTTCAATGCAGTGCAAATGGCGACATTTAAGTCAGCCCAGGCTTATTTTTAGCCAAGGAGTTAAAGACCAATTAGTGGATCCCTATGACCCAATTAGTTTGCCTGCGTACTGAATCAAGGCAGATCATGCTTGGTCAGATAAACATGCTGCTTCTCAAGAAGACTGACATGAAGTGACTGTCAGAATACATTTCAAAGAGACCCATCTGTCTGACCAAAGAGTAGATATTTTAGAATATACATTTTTTCATTATGCTCATCATTAATAGAACCTTAAACACTTAAGCATTAATAGAGAACATCTGATGAACTTGTATCCTAGGTTGTATCAGATACAGCTTTTTTGTGATCAACCCTAGCAGACTGCTGATGCATTGACATAGAAAGTGAGAATAAAGCCACTATGAGTCACTAAAACACAAAAGAACTCCATTATGAATAAGAGAGGGGGCAAACACATTCATGGAGGTTAAAATGAATGGTGATGTCCTTTAACATCAAATCACACTACTGGGGTGTAAATGCTGATGACTCAGTTTATTTCCCCTTTAATCCGGGATTATAGAACAAAGGCTTGCAACAATATTTTCAGATTATTTTCATTAGAGTGACTCCATTGTGAAAAAAAAAAAAAAAAAAAATTTATCCCTGAACTCCATTTGCTAGATTAATCTAATCACTCACTGAATAGGTGGAGGTTGCAGTGCAATGCTCCAATCATGATTTGTCCAGTGGCTTAAGGAACCCATCATTCAGTAGTAATAAGAACCAAGTCACAGATTTGAAAAATGAGTCAGCTTGTCAAAAATAGGACTTACGTTCAATCTTCTTCTTTAGGCGAGGGCAGACGATAAACCAAACCACAATGGAGGTCAGCAGAGCACAGGCCAATGATATGAGCAGGATGCCCCACCAAGGTATCATGTCAAATCCCAGCACTGGAGGATTGCCAAGTGCCACGCAGACATACACAAAAGCAAATAAGAGATCGGTTTAAAAAAAAAAAAAAAAAAAAAAAAAAAGGCAGCAGCTGCTACCTTTTCTAGCAGACTACACAGAAAAGAACAATGCACCAAGACTGAAGTATAATACTAAACTGCACTTTTATAATAAATGTGAGGGAATAAACCAATATAATATTTACAAGTCTATAAAGGGGTTATATCAGGACAATGTTTCATTTAAAACAAATGGCACTTATGAAAAACTACTCTACAAATCAGTGAGTGCCTAGCTTCATGGTGCCACATAGTTAAAAATGGAAAGCATGTGTACCCCCAGACACGAACAGTTACGCAACACCAATGTCACCATGACCCCCACCCGAAGTGCCCAGCTAACAACTACAATAAGTTCCTTAAAAGGAGACATCACTTAGGTAGAATAAAAGAAAAGCAAAAAGAAAGGTCATTCACTGGAGCGGTTTGCTGTAGCAATGAAGGCACCCTCTTGCCAACACTGCAGCAAACCTGGTGCAGTATAAATATGTAGTACAATGCATGCTGGCAGAAAGTTACCATTTACATTTCCCTGGAGAAGCAGTTATCTATGTCATACATAGAAGGCAAGTCAGCAGTTTCATGAGGACAAAAAAAAAAAACCAAACTGCTTGGGGGGGGGGGTCCTACCACTTTGTTTGAATGACCAGACATGACCTTGGTCATAAACAAAACACTTCCACTAAGATATGGATTGTTTAGGAAGTGTAAAAGAAGAGAAGGAAATGAGGGCCAAGGGTAAGTCATTAGAGTCTCTGTTACTTTGTTTGAGGACACAGTCCACAGTGCACTCTCCACTGAGTCACACTGCAGCATGAGACTGCAGAGCACCTAACTCATGTTTATTTAGTTATGCAATGGAAGCTCACTCGCTTCAGGACAGGAGAGGCATAAGGGAAAAAGTGGACATGACTAACAGTTAAAGTTTTGTCTAGGACTGGAAACTCACTAGACATCCAAACATATGGTACAGCCATGCAATATCAAAACAAACGTCACATAAACAGAATTTTAAAAATAAAATTATCCACATGATCATTAAAAAACAAAAAGTTTAGATTAAAAAGCTGGGATGGATTTTGTCATCTGATTAACACTCCCACAGAAAGGAATGACTTTATACCATAACCATGCGGTGGGGATGAATGGGACTAGACAGGAAATGAAATTAACCACAGCTGTGCTCCAAACCCTTCGCTGAGACCCATGTTCCACAGCCTGCATTACACAATGACATGGTTTGTTTTTCCCTCCCAGCACTGTATATGCAGTCAACCACCAAACTTAGTTCAATGATTGAAAGTAGGAGTTTATGACTCACTTGGCAAAAAGAATTTACGTTGTCTGTCCTTAGAGCCTTAATAGTCTTGGACCAAGAACATTTGTAACTCCTCAATAAATTAAAATCCATGATGATAGCAGCTTGACCATATTAGTTGCTTTAGATTTGTTCCAGGATCATGGCTCAGGTTAAAACAAGTCATGCATGCTGTGATGTTGATCGTTTAGTGCCCCCATGGTAACTAAAGCTGTGGGCTGTTTGTTTTTCAAAGGGTAATTCAGGCAGAAAATTTGTATCCTGCTAAACACACTGAAGTTTATCAATTGAGGCTAGTATGAGGGGGGTCAGAATGTCCTGCCACTGTGACACTGAGCACTTTGAAACAAATTATGGTGTGCTTTTTGGGGGGTGGGGAATATTAAAAAAAAAATATATATATATATTGTTCAGACTTTTATATAGAGCAGGTGCTAACAGTTGTGTTATGTGCAGTAACAAGGACAAAATTTAGGGCAGATTCAACAGATGTTGTAAAGAGGGAATTAGCTCCTAGTATCTGTGCACCAACTGAAGCCTTAACAGTACTTTACCTGAACGTCATTTGCCTTCATGTCTGAGTGCCATGAAGTTTCTTTTACTTCCCTTTTACAATGTATGGGGGTGCAGTGCAGTGACAGCAGCTGTATGATTTATGACGGTGTGATTTCACACTGAGCCTCATATGTACAGGACACTCAGCTGACCCTTAAATTCTCTGGTCCAAATGCTGACTTGAGGTCTCTGGCACTCACTGGCATATTGAGTACAGGAATGTGCTGTGGGATGCCTGGTGTCCAACTGCACCGCTATGTTAGTCTGGAGATCAGGGAATGCAGGAAACCAAACACTGAATTCAGTTTACTGCAGATACTGCTGCATTTGGTTGTATTCGTCAGTAATAATGAGCTGCCGTTGTCCTACGTGCCAGAGAAGTATAGTAATCAAAACAAAGCCTGAAGTAACTATGGGAAGTCTAACACTCAGGAGGGAAAAAAAAAGCCTATTATAATCAAGTGATGGATTTGTGATATTGATCATTGACAAACTGGTCAAACAGATGAGTGAAACCTGGTCGACTCTTAAATTGAGCCAAGGTTTATATGGTGACATTTGTCCTTGTGTGCAGAATATAGAGTATATGGATGCTAATTTGTGTGAATATATAAAAAGAATCAAGCATAATCTTTAAACTTCAGAAATTGTAGTTAGCAACTTCAAGTGTGGTGAACTTGACATGACTATACTGTTGTGCCTGACTAACCAGGGGTTTTACTGCTTATATGGGAAGTGCAAGTGTTCTCTTCTTAGTGTGCTGATGTGCATTCACACATCAGCTCACCAGATCTGGTCAAACTCTGGCCTGTAGCCGTCATTTAAGAGGCCCAGGCCAGTTAAGATCTTGAACTGTTAGGCCCTGCAGAGAGAAGAAAACAAAAGGAGCGAAAACAGCTCATTTAATAAAGAGTTTCTGGTAAACCAAAAACCAGCAAATATTAAGAGCACTGCCACAGAGTCAGTAATAATACAACTACTAGCAGCGGACAACTTTGACGGCACACTCTTTACTTCTCTTTTCCTCCTGCATGCCTGAAGTGATGTCAGGAGTTAAATGAAATCTTATTTCCATCTCCCTGTTGTGCTCCACTCTAAAACTTCATGCCAGCTATGACCCACATAGAACCACAAAGCAAGAGAGCTTCAAAAAAACATGTTAAAATAAACACGGCTTCTGTGAAAATGGTAAACACAGTCTGGTTCAGTCTGGAATATGTGTGGGCATCCGGCTGTCTGAGGGAGCAGCTTATTTTGAGCTGTGGCTGTGGGCAGGCATGCAGAGAAAAATGAAACAATGATACTCACCCGGAGCTCCAGTGAACATGATGGAGAACAAGTTGATTGCCATGGTTATCGCATAGAAGACAGGCAGGGCCTTCAATCCATTTGGTACTGGGTCTTCCTACAGGAAGAAAACAGAACATTCAGAAATACAAAGTCCACTGTATGAAGAGAATTACCTAAGTTTGCTGTCAGGTTACAGTTGATGGCACAACAAGGGCAGAGTGGAAATCTGAACCATGTGTGGATAATCAACTGCTTCAAAGCACAGTAGCTCATTTTTTCTGCCATGTAATAAACATTTTCCCCAATTTCATTTTGGGTGTGGACTAGTACAGTGTTGAAACAGCCATAAACCATGGCCCCACAATGGTCTAGTATTACAAAAACTGAGTGTATCCACAATCTGATAAAAGTGGACTTACTTTCTGTAAGATGAACCTGCGCACAAAGTAGAAGACAATGGCTGACATTATTCCAGACAAAAGGGGACTCAGGAACCAGGAAGCAACTGTACACCAAAAATAATTATAAAAAACAAAAGCATTACAATTAGGTGGAAATGATACAGTTTGGTCAAAAGGCATTCAAATAACCCTTCTTTCCTCGCAAATTGAGTCACAGGAGGATAGAAACACCACTCCTTGAATTGTCTCTTAAACCTAAGACAGCCCTGACAGCTCAGGTCTAAAATATACAGTCAATGTGGATCATTTTATGCTCGACTGTTCAGTCAGTAATTGTTTCTGCAGTGTAAAAAACTAACCTCTTGTTATAATTTTAGCTTTTAAGAGTCACTTTTGGTTGTTTTACTACACAGTTTATTATGAACAATGAGTTTGCTGGCACACAAAGAAGAGGGGGAAAACAAACAAACAAACAAAAAACACCACAAGCAGGATAAGAAGTTTCCTCAGCCAAATGGGCATTTGCTTATCAAATTGTCAGAAATGACAGGAAGAAAAAAAAAAAAAAAAAGGCACATGTGACAAACTGAACTTGGGACCATCACTATACATCTGCCTATTGTTCTGACTCAGCCTACGATCTTATCAAATATCATTTCTTACTTATTTGTACAGCCTCATCCTATAGTCAAAAGCAATACAGTGGCTGAAATCACTATTGATTTTTACAGTGAATGCTTCCCATGTTTGACTGCTGTGGATTTAGCTAAAACCCTGCACCTGCCATTCACAGATGCACTAGAGTGCTTGACCTGAATTTGGGAAGGTATTATAACACTGTATTAGCAGTCGTCACAAGCTGCCATTAATGTAATATACCTTAATGTAGTCTGTGATGCAATTTAGCCAAACATTAAGGACATTTCTAGGTCAGCTGATTAGAGTTACTTACCAATACGTAGGAGTTCAAACCACTTGACCCCCTGCTGGCCTTTGGCAACCAGCGAGAAGCCAATAGTAGCACCAACAATGCAATGCGTTCCAGAGATGGGGAGCTTAAGGAAGGAAGCGGCCAGCTGCCACACAGCAGAACCTAACCAGAATAAATCCATAACATCAGTTGCATGCAGACATAATTTCAGCTTTTCTACAAACCAAAAATGCTACAATAAATAAAAATTCAGTACACCACTACAAGGCACTTTGACATCTCCATTTTCTACATGCAAATCTCTGGCCACAGGGTTCAGGGACCGCAGGTTCAAATTACATGCAAGATAAGCTGTGGATACTCACCAACCATTGCGCTGACAGATCCAGCCATCAAGACATGCTCAGTGCCGTTGTACATGCCCACGTCAATGATACCCTTGCGAATGGTTTCACTCACTTTTGCCCCAAGAAGCACAGACCCCAAGGTCTCAAACACTGTAGCTAGAATGCATGCCTGACGCAAAGTAACCACACCAGAGCCCACAGCTGTGCCAAATGAGTTAGCAACATCATTGGCACCAACGGAAAAGGCTAAGATGAAGGCAATGATGAAGCCAACAACCAGCAACCACACATACTCAGTCAGAGCAGTGCTGGGTGCCAAGGTGGTGGCCAGTGTTATTGCAGTTGCAGTTGTTGAAAACATTTTTGTAGATTTTAAAAGAAACTGCTTCACAATCTTAGAGGAATAAATGCCTGACAAAGTATTTTTTAATAAATCAGTTTCTAAACAGCAGCTAGTAAAACAAAGAGGTAAATAGAGGTAAATAAATAATTAGCTTTTTTTTTTTTTTAGGCCCACCTGTTTTAAACAGGATGTGTGGGATTCAGCAGTGCAAACTTGTAAAGGTTTATCTGGATCTAACCAGAAAAGGTAAACTAGAGGTACAGTGAAAATCTATTGCTATCCTAAAGTCTTGCTAGATCTGTTGTTGTTCTTTGGGTGCAGAGAAATTAAGCAGAATGAAAAGCCAGCCATTGTGCAACTGTGACTGCAGATGAACAAGGGCACATCCTGAAAAGACAACACACACAAAAAAAAGATCTTTAGTAACTTTGACATGGAAGCACAAGTCAAAGGTTTTACACGAGGAATAAGTCTTTAAATCATGAATACGATGACTAGAAACCAGCCCGGAAGACGGACCTCTGGTTGCTGCCCTTCCTTAAAACCTGACGGAAGCCATTTTTAGTAAATGGCGCATGAGAGACCGCAACTACACCACACCGTTTTCCATTATTTTCACCCAGACACTTATCATTTAAAATGATTATTCCTGTGCGGTTGATGACAAACGACGGTAAAAGAAACCCTGAGATACGCTGAGCTGTTATTTGTGGGAGACATTTTAACTTTTCCGGCTCGCACACGTGTCGTCATTCATTCGCGTAACACGAGCGCTGTGCTCGTGTTGCGTGTTCATATGGTTACACGCGCCTGGACCGGGCTAAACAAGATATTTAAACCGGGATATAATCTGGCGTTTTAATGCGTCGTAATAGCGGTTACGTCTATAAACACTCGTGTTTATTTTCCGTAACAGGGGACGCAACCGGATGTGACTCACTTTAGGGAACAAGAGCGACTCAATGCGGCACCGGCTCGTTGTGTCGCGTGTGTCGACCCAATTTGAAAGGTCTATAAAGTACGTTTAAGACAGAAGGTGATCGCTGCAATCGTTAGCTTAGCCTTACGTTAATAACCTTAAGGACACCGATTACACCGGGGTTATAGCATGATACGAACTTAACATTGTACAGTCCTACTGTTTATGAACTCCCACAATTAACGGTCTTAATCCGTGCCAAGTCAGACAAAGTATTTAATCCACACTAAATGTATATATTTTCTTTTTCTACTCGGTAAAATACACTAGTCATCACTTGTATTGAATGCACAGTACAATAGCTACGTTAGCATTAGCTTCACCCTAACCTACGCTTTGATGTAAGCCTTAATTAAAATGTTCTCGAAATGAGCAACTGCGAGCTCTTTATTAAGAGGTGCAAAGTGTTAAATATAAAACTTACCACACGCTGCAGTTGTTGGTCCTTTAGAGCTGTTCTCGCTAGCTGTTAAGCTAATTAGCGCGCGCACAGACGTTAAGATAGCGCGGGCGGGATTAAAAGAAAAAAGAGAAAAACTTAACTTGATTATCAAATTAAGCCGTTCAAAAAAGAAGCTACGCTTAACTTAAAAATAACGTGACTAAAGAATGATATTTACGAGTAACTGAGTCAATAAGGTTAAAAAAAAACCGCCTTTTCGGATCGAGAAACTTCTCAATTTGAACGAACGCCTTGCTGACTCGAGGGGAACTCGCCTGTGCCGGTGAACGGAGTGGGGCCGGGGACTGCTTCTCCTTTATTGAACACGATTACACAAGCCCCACCCACTGCGAGCGGGGCGAGCTTCCTGTTTCACGTGAGAGGTGCGTGGTTCTTGTTTGCGCGTGTGCACCACCGGGAGCGTGAGCCCACTTCATTGTGAAATCTTATTTTATAATTTTTTTTATTCCACGCCGTTGTCTTTGTATCTGTTAACCTGACTACCAACACACAATACGAATACCAACACACAAAAGAACCTGTTAGATGCTTCCACTACAATAAGCGTTACACAACAGATTTCCGCAGGCTAGTACTCTTCACATTTATTTCACAACTGCAGATGGATGCTATTCAGCAGACAATTTATTAAAAGAACTGACAGATTTTAAATGAATATAATCGTTACATTCAAAACCCTGGGCGTTTCAAGACATCTCACAGGGAACTATAGCACAAATAGACATAAAACCATACTCTTCTATTTATGGGAGTCACATGAAAACAGCCGGTGGTGTTGATGTTAACTGCATTACAGAAGACTTGCCGCTCATTGAAGTGCATTCGGTCGGAAATGATAACAACATTCACCCTCTAACAAAAGTTTTCTTTGGTCGCTGTTCTTTTATTGTGTGTATCAAGAGAGACGTGATAGACAGAGGACAGAAGAAGTGCTCAATAAGCAGGCCAAAATATATTCTGGGTTGAAAAGTTTAGCTTTATAATCGTTTAAGTAAATAATCTATAGCCTATTTGTATGGCAAAGATGATGAATGATTATACAAGCCACAGATTGTGTAGTAAACAGTGCAATTTTATAACATAAACATGACTGATCTGATTATACGATCCCCTTGTTATGGTCTTTATTGTCTCTGACTTTCTGACGTCATTTCTTTGAGGGTCATGGAAATTTTCACCGGCTTCAGTAATTACGATTTCTGTCAGTGCCCCTGAAGGCATCATCGTATAGGCGAGGCGATTTGAAAACTCGAGTTTCAAGAATTCTTCCCGTAACCTCTAACAACATAATTTGCGCCTTGCCTAACTCCCACCTCAGCCCAACCTAGAGTGACAAAAAGCCTTCTTGTTTACTCCCTTAACCAGAGGATGTAGACACAGAAATGTGACCTGGACATGGCCTGTAGTGCAACTGTCAATGTCAGAATATTTAGAGTTTCTTTAATTGCTTCACCTCCAGGAAATGAATATGCTTTTAAGACCAAATTCAAAATGGGGTTACAGTTAAACCTTTGAAGTCTAAACCACCTTCAGTACTGATAAGTTACTATAACCCCATCCTGATTGGCAAGCCTTGGGAGAACAATTTTCAAAATTCAAAAATTACATTATTGTGACAGCAGAGGGTTAGGGTTAGACCACAGAGGATTTTAAGACTGCTTCATGTTCACTGATTAAATATCAGACTCACAGAGGAGCACCTGTTGGGATGAAATAACCACTTTCATTTGACTGCATATGCAAATAGCAGCCACCCTGATACTTAAAGCAGCAAAAAAAAAAACTACTGGTTGTGTTGATTTTTTTTTAAGCTTTAGAGATAAGCTGAGAAACATTTTTTCCTTTTTTTGATGCTGTAGTCCACAGCTTCCATGAGCAGCAAACACATGTCTTGAACTGAGCATGCGGGCCTAAATGATGTTTTTAATGTGCTCACACTCTCTTCATTGTCAATATAATTAGAAAAAAGACAGGCCTGCTATATCAGTACAGTCTTTCGTTTTATCACCTGTTTTATGGGCTTTCAAAGGTCTTAGGCAACATAAATTAACTGAATGAAAGGCTGAACGAATGACAGATGGTTAGTTATACAAAGGGGAACACAAAATAGAGTGGCACTGCTTCATTGGAGAGCCTTTTCTTGGTTCTAGGTTAAAAAAAAAAGTCCTTTCTGCTGCTGGTGTACCAAATTTCAAGTTTAACTTTAAACAAAGAACTTAAATGAACTTGCACCAAATCCTTACGCTCTGGTCGGTTAGACAGCGCCACCTAGAGTAACTTATTATTTCTAAAACACTGGCCCTTTAGGGCTTCCTAAAAAGTGGCGCCCAGTCTGATTCTCAGAAATGCTTTCTCTTAAAGCTAGGAATGTTCACAAAGCACCTGAGCACGTAGCTCCTGTTAAAACCTGTTTGGAGAAGAGGGAAGAGGACCTTTAAGAAGTTTAAGAATATATATTATATATAAGCAAAAACTTATAACTATCAGCATGTAAATAATCAGCGATATAGTTTCAAAAATTTTGTTAGCTAGAGGATGTTTTTCAGTCAATTTACACATTATCTATAACCATACCATGTCTAAACAGCAAATTGATTAGTTCTACTATGATCTGCTTCTGGTTGTTTTAGGACCAAGGACTTACTGTTCCTGTCCTAAAAAGCATGAAGTAGTGTTTATTTCACTGATGATTTTGAACTCATTAGAAAGGTCAGATTCAATAAAGGAACCTCTTCAGGTCCTGGTGTAAAGACAGAAATTCAATCAATATTAGTAAATTCTGACCCTTTAGGGGACAGAGCACTGCCCACTTCCTGGTTTTATCACTACTTATAACCAGGCAAGTCGTATAGAACCTTTGAGACATGATTCATATCCAGAATTGTGGCGGTTTGAAGCTAGTAGTGGAATACTTCTGTCTGTCCTATCACAGATGCACTGGTGTGATAAACATGGAAACCAGAATCACTGTGCAGTAAGCCACGCCTTAAACAGGAACAACCAGTCTGTATTACTTGTGTGTCCCCTTTGGTTTCTTAAGTTTTGTAAAGACATTTCTAGAAAATATGTCACAATATCTTTGTAGTAATGCTACTCAGATAACCAGGTCCATAATCAGGACCTAATCGCAATCAGGTAGTGTTGTGTTATGTAGCGTCATGCCACTCCACGCCACTAGGTAGCATCTCTTGATTGGCTGAATCTTATAGTGATAAAGATAAAGTATGCACCACACCTGAGGATATTAACCAGGCTTTTGCTAAAGTTATTGAGTTACTTGTCAAAACAGTCTTTTGGAGTGGTCACCTCTTCCCATCTGTACTTAATTTCAAATGACCCAGCCTCGTGGATCATCTTTATGCCCAATCATCCGGAGACTGTTAATGATGTGTTGCAAATTTCATAGGTATGCAGTACTGTGCAAGTCTTAAGTCACCCCTTATTTCTTTATATTTTGCCTCCAAGGAGCCAGACTTACTTAATTTTTTTAAGTGGTCTTTAATAATAGTTCTCCAGGCCTTCTGAAGGTTTTTCAGTTTTTCTTTGGACATTGGTTGCTTTTTCACTCATTTTCAGTCCAGTCCTTGACCAATTAAAACCGATCTATGACTAATTTGAACATAAAAAGGCACTTAACTCATGAGATGAACCAATGTTGTGTCTAAACATAACAGACAAGAACCAATTTTAAATTGCCAAAGATAATGCAATGTGACAGATATACAATAGAACTTTTGTACCAACAAGCTGATTTTTGCTTGGACAAGCAAACAATGTGTTGTAGTAATCCAGTGATGAAATAAATGCACAAATAACAATCTCATGTTCAGAGCATGACACAATGGATCTTAATGTAGCAATATTCCTTAAATGGTAAAAGCAAGAGTGAATCAGAAATTTGACATGAACATTGCAGAGTTTAAAGATTACACCAAGGTTCCTAATGGAAGATTTAGTAAATGTGGCAAGGGGACCAAGAGTATCAATTATCCTAGGCACAAATCTGTCAGAAGCACAAAGGACTTCAGTTTTTTCTTCAGTAAGTTGGAGAAAGTTATCAGCCATCCAACTTTTGATAAAATCTACGCACCTAATCAGCATCTGTAAATTAGAAACATGTTCAAGCTTAAAAGAGATATACAGCTCTTGCACTCAAAGGTGCTCAGGATAGGCTGTAAAGGGAGCAAATATAACAAAAACAATAAGGGCTCTAAAACAGAACCTTGCAGCACACCACAGGCAAGAGAAGCAGAAGAGGACCTGTACCCAGAAACAGCCACAGCCACATATATATGAACTTCTGCACTGGTGAGCAGTTCAGCAGTGGCTGTGCCATTCTCTAAGCTAATGTTTTCCAGTTTACTTAGACAATTTTCATAAGTGAACCATGTCTAAACTCTAAACTGAAAAAGTGTACTGTAATCTGCTTCTGCATATTTTAGGACCAATCTTCTTCCCTGTGCTAAAACTGCACTGGAAGGATTGTTTTCAAAATGATCCAGTTGTTTCAGTCTAAGGTTGCTGAAGTACTGATAAATGTGATCTTTAATTGTGGTTAGAAAAGTTAAACCCAATAAATGAGCTTCTTTATGCACTGGTGTAAAAAGAGCACCTTTTGTAATAAATTCTGACCCTTAAAGGGATAGAGAAGGCCTCACTTTGTGGTTTCACGCACTGTTGTAGTCATCTTTTGTCTCTGTACCCAAATCAGTCAAAAAAACATGGAAATGATTCATATCAGGGATTGTCGAGGTTTCATACAAAAAGGTAGTAGTGAAAACTCTTTTGTCATGTTGCACATACTGGGGTAATAAACTAAACATGAAAACCAGCAACATCACACAGAAAGCTTGTAAATAAAAAAAGGGGACCATGCTTGTATAACCTCCCTTTGATTCTTGTCTTCATTATGACATGACTGGAAAACTTTGTGTAACTGGTTTCTTAGGCGTTCTGTTCAGCTCAGATATGGTTTAAAAGTTTCACTTTCACAATATCAAAGTGTTGTTAGTGTTATTGTTAAGAGATGAACAGGTAACTAGATCAGAAAATGATAAATAAAAAGAATAACTTGTAATTTATTTATTAATTAGTTCTGTTTCCTTTGTAAATTAAAATATTGTATGACAACACTGTGCGGCTGTTGAGTACATCCAGACCTGGCCCTGGTGCGCTCATGAAGCTCTATATTTTGTCTTTTCACCATTTTCCCCTCTGCTTAAGAAATTCCTTGTAAAAGTCCTCTGTTGATGGAACTGTGAGATCTATCAGTGCACCTGAAGGCACCATTACAGCAAGATAGCAGGGATGATTTCAAAACTCCTTATTCAGGGAATGTTCCTTGTTTACTCCCTTAGCCAGAACCTGCAGACACAGAAATGTGACCTGGGCGTGGCCTATAGCACAACTATCAGTGTCAGAATATTTAGAGTTTGCTTAATTGCTTTGAATCAAGGGGAATGAATAGGCCATAGAGACCAAGTTTTAATTAAAAAAAAAATCAGTTTACGGCTACAGTTAAACTTGTGAGGCCTAAACCGCCATCAGTGATGATAAGTAACCCTAACTCCATTCTGATTGGTATGACTTAGGCAAACAGTTTTCAAAATCCTGAAATTACTTATTGTGGCTGACAAAGCTGATGATAAGGCTGCTTCATGTTCACTGGTCAAATATTAAAATCACAGAGGGACACCCAATGGGACAAAATAACCAAGCATTACTAATTTTTTTCCTCTTTTGCTCGGCCTTATGATACCAAAATCCTTTGGTATCATAGCTTTCATGAGCAACAAACATGTGATTTTAAAGAATGTGATGAACTGAGCATGTATTATATTCACTCTTCTATCCCCTCTTCATCATTATAATAGCACTTTAGTAGAAAAAAAGACATGCTTTACTTTATTGCCCTTGACCTGTTTTGCTGTCAAAGGTGTCCACAAACTGCCAGAATGAAAGGTCATTGTGTGACAAGGTCAGCACTCTAATTCTTAGTTATAAATCAGTAAAATTCATTTATGCTGCTAAGCTCTACCAGAATCTCTGTTGTACCCGATTTGAAGTTTGATCTATAAACAAATAACTGACAATTCAGTGTGAATAGACGTATTCAGTCATTGCGCTGTGTGGTAAACAGCGCCACCTGCCGTACATTATCGTGCCATTGCTTCTGCTCCATATTTGCAAGCAGTTTAGCACTAAGAAACTCCTGAAAATTGGAACTAAATTCTGGCGTAGAAAGGTTATTCACATGTCATCCTAAAGTAGTTCATGAAATGAAACACTGATAAACGCTGCCACCTACTTACTGTACATTATTATTACCATTGTTTTATATATTTAATTAACTTTCCTGTGACACACCTCCCACTAACACGCCCACTATTACCAGAACTGCTGAATCTCCTATGGACCTAAGAAATCCCTTACATTACACTTTAATCTTTCTCCATGTCTGGAAGTGTCACATATTAACAGAGGTGGGAAGTAACGAAGTACAAATACTTCGTTACTGCACTTAAGTAGATTTTTCAGGTATCTGTACTTTACTTAAGTATTTATTTTTCTGACTACTTTTTACTTTTACTCCCTACATTTTTACATGAGTATCTGTACTTTCTACTTCTTACATTTTCAAACAGACTCGTTACTTTTTAACACGTCAGAAGAAGTTTGCATTTCCGGTCAGTGCGCCGTCAAACATCAAACGATCTGAGCCTAAACGGAGGAATAATAACACATAAGAGACAATCGTACTGGCGTATCCTCCATCATCGGGGCTTATCTCGTACAAAGGGATTAAATACGCAAACCCATATAATTAATGTATCATTTATAGCGCTATAATCGGGCCGGACCGAGTCCGTAAGTTGCGCTGCGGCACATAAACAGCTTAGCTAGCGCTACTGAAGAGGAGCGAGCATGAGGGGAGTAACATGTGGCAGGTAAATGCAACGTTTCTAAATGCTCAACTAATATCAGCAAACACACAAAGTGTGTGCAGTTTGTTACACAGTGTGTCTGCTAGCTAAAAGAAGAGCTGCTGTATTTCAGGGAGAGCAAAGAGAGAGAAGTTCACTCAGAGATGGAGAAAGAGGACAGGAGAGGAAGAAGAGAGGTTAGATTTAAAGGTAAGGACTGGAAAACAAACTGAAGTATGCTGACTTTGTGTAATTCAAAGATTCTATGAAAATACTGCAGTTTAGTGTGTAATAAATAGGTTAGCTTGTTGTACTGTATTTACAGTAAAGCTCTGTGTTGGTGCACTTTGTGTTCATGGTCAGAGTTACAGGTTACATCAGTGCAGCAGAGATGAGTTTGAATCAAAGCTGCTGATGCTGAGATTCATTCACTGAATCCAACATTTCTACAGCCTGTATGCTGTCAGTGTAGGGGATGGAGATCAGCTCAGATAGCTGTGAAATACTGGGTTACATCTTTGTGAGTTCAGTTCATCCACACAGAGCAGTAAACCTCAGAGCAGCAGCAGCAGCAGCAGGTCAGCTGATCACAGCGTGCACACCAACATCATTTACTGCAGCTCACAATAGAAAGCTGTGATTCTTCTCCCCATGCAGAGCCACTACAGCTGATCTTAGGGTTCCTCCAGCTTCTGAATCCCACTGTAACCCCTGAGTATCCTCATGTTGGTGTTTAGGTGGAGGCACAGTCACCCTCTACTGTGGAGGACACAGAGAACAGAGCTGTGTTTAAATTCCCTTTCACATTTTGTGTCCTACATAACAGATTCAAGCTGAGTGCATTCATTAGGATTAAAATTTAGATTGGAATAATGTTTGCATTCTCATGTAATTTTATTTTATATTATTACAATAATATATAACGAGGTTCGGTTAGTTTTACACAAAAATAGCAGGTAGAAACGTCCTCCAAAGAACTACTTTTACTTTCTTACTTTGAGTACATTTCAGAGCCTGTACTTTTTTACTTTTACTTAAGTAGAGAAGTTGAACCAGTACTTCGACTTTTACTAAAGTATTTTTTAACATAAGTACTTGTACTTCTACTGAAGTACAGAATGTCAGTACTTTTGCCACCTCTGCATATTAACATGTTTTCCTCTCTCCATGGGAAATACAGCAATTCTACATTAGCTAGCAAACACATTTTATGTCAAAACCTCTGAAAAAGAGGTTGTGTTTCTGGTGGAGTTTGAATGCATGTCATTCTTTCTGTCTGTAAACACGATAGCTGAAAAAGTTTTGATTTCTGGTCAAACTTTGTAGGGGTGCAGCGTGGGGTCATCATAACAATCTGTTAAAATTTGGCTTACATCCACCAAGATCTTCAAGATCAACTTAATTATTTATTGGTTGAAAAATGACAATATATAACTTAGAAACTATGATTCTTATAACATATAGGAAGCACCCTATAAAGATTTGTGTGCCACGTTTGACCTCTGACCTCTCCTTCAAGGTCAATAGATTGATCTGAAGGTCAAAGTGATTATCACGCTACATGGACATACACTATACTGCCAAAAGTATTCGCTTGTCTACCGTCACACACATATGAACTTGAGTGACATCAAATTCTTAATCCATATGTTGGCCTACCCTTCACAGCTATAGCAGCTTCAACTCTTCTGGGAAGGCTTTCCACAAAGTTCAGGAGTGTATTTATGGGAATTTTTGACCATTTTTCCAAATGCACATTTGTGAGGTCAGACACTGATGTTGGACAAGAAGGTCTGGCTCGTCATCCCAAGTCATCCCAATGGTGTTCTATCAGGTTGAGGTCAGGACTCTGTGCCAGTCAAGTTCTTCCACACCAAACTCTCTCATCCATGTCTTTGTGGACCTTGCTTTGTGCACTGGTGCGCAGTCATGTTGGGACAGAAATTGTCCAAAATGTCTTGGTATGCTGAAGCATTAAGAGTTTCTTTTACTGGAACTAACCAAACCCAGACTCACCCATCAGAAGCACGATTCATCACTCCAGAGAACACGTATGCCCTGCTCTAGAGTCAGTGGTGGTGTGCTTCACACCACTGCATCAAATGTTTTGGCTTGGATTCAGCTGCTCGGTCATGGAAACCCATTACATGAAGCTCTCCACACACTGTTCTTGAGCTAATCTGAAGGCCACATGAAGTTTGGAGGTCTGTAGCTATTGACTCTGCAGACCTCTGCACACTCTGCACCTCAGCATCCACTGACCCCCTCTGTCATTTTACATGGTCTACCACCTTGTGGCTAAGTTGCTGTCATTCCCAATCGCTTCTACTTTGTTATACTACTACTAACAGCTGACTGTGGAATTTCACAACTGGACTTGTTGCACAGGTGACATCCTATCATGGTACCATGCTGGAATTCACGGAGCTCCTGAGGGCGACCCATTCTTTCACAAATGTTTGCAGAAGCAGTCTGCATGCCTAGGTG
Organism: Archocentrus centrarchus; assembly: GCF_007364275.1. Taxonomy (NCBI): domain Eukaryota; kingdom Metazoa; phylum Chordata; class Actinopteri; order Cichliformes; family Cichlidae; genus Archocentrus; species Archocentrus centrarchus. The sequence continues at coordinate 9,748,091 of NC_044357.1, read as the reverse complement.
CTTGATTTTATTCACCTGTGCCCTTTGGAAGTGATTGGAACACCTGAATTTGATGATTTGGATGGGTGACTGAATATTAATTATTATTAAGTATTATTAAGTAATTATTTCTGTTAATTTTGCTCGTGGTGTTTTATGTTTAGCTTCTCCTTCAGTGATATTCTCTGAAATGTGTCTCACACTGTTGAACAATTAACCACCTTTACATCGTTGTCTTCATAAAGGAGTGCTCCTGTGGAGTCCTGTATCAGAGCGATGATGGAGGACCTGCTGGAGGAGCAGACAGTCCCTGGATCAGTCCGAGTTGCTGCTGTTTTGGAGGGTGCAGATGTCTTCGGGGGACGGCTGTAGATTTTGGTGTGGTGTTTGCTCTACACTCTCAGCACTGAACATCCAGACAACTGCAGGTACACATTTAAGGCAGTCCAGAAGATTTTGTTGGACTTTGACAAACATGCTGACATTGAATGTAGGCACTGAGAACCAAAGTGTTCCAGTTACGGACTCTGAGTGCTGGACTGTAACTGATCAAACTGTTACAGAGTTCCACTTACCCTGTGGTGGCCTGCTGACCTGTCCATGCATACATAAAAAAGAACAAGCTGGTTCAGCTGGAGGGTTAAAAGCAGGAGTCCACAGACTAATGTGTAAGATCAATGTAGTTATGTCCATGGTCTTATATACAGTCTGTGGCCAATACAGTAAGCTAACTTAACACTTTTAGTTTTACAGAACATTCATACAATAAAGTGCAAGGCAAGCGTGAGCAGTTTCAGAGCTTTAAAGTAAGCTTGTTTTCCATTGTGTAATGAACGCTGTCGTGCTCTTATTTTTACAGGCAGAAAAAACAGGCAAAGTGAACAAATTCTCACTCTGATCTAATTTGAGAGTTTGTAACTCAAACAACATCATGAAGGTGACTTTTTCATGGCTTCGTTAAAAATGCTAAAGTTAATGAATGAGCAGATTCATAAGTACCTGGGTCACTGCAATCTGCTCATCATTGCATATTTACCCATACATTAAGGTTTCAGATTTGTAACATAATTCAAACAAAAGAACCTGACAGACGAACCTACTGCAGCATTATTATGCAGTAATAAAATTAAAATACTGAGTGACTCCCAGTGTTGCCCATGTAATAGCTGTGGCCTCTGTGCAGCCTTCACCACCCTCTGCAGAGCAGCTTCATGTCACACAGTGATACAGGAGCCCGGGAAGCTCTCCACCACACATCTAGAATGAGGTGTGGGCTGATCTTCTGTCCAGCACGCCTCAGTCTCCTGAGGAAGTAGAGGTGCTGGAAGTGTTGTTGCCCCAGGTGAGGTCATTACTTAGGTATACACCCAAGTATCTGTAGCTGGAGACCGCTTGCACTGCAGATCCTCCAATGTGCAGGGCCAGGAGGCTCAAACAAGTAGGTTAAGCCATGATTTCACTTCCTGTATTTCAGAGTAAACAGCAAAGGGACAAATGGAAACATGTCAGTGTGATTAACTGTTCAGAGGCACATGTTGAGTTGATCAGAGGAGGAGATTTGGCTATTCTCCACTCTTATGACCTATTAAAAAGTCTGATCTTAAATTCAAGAAAAATGAGGTCTTAAAATGTTTTATTCCACCCCCCCACCAAAAACAAAAAAAAAACCTGCTGCAGACATTAAATTTGTTCATGGTGACTTTAACAAGAATCAGAAGGGTTCATTTTGAAATGATATTTTAAGTTGTGTTTTATGACAAATTATGGGTGAGCTTGGGGGCCCCTGGTGGTCAGGGGGTCTATGCAGCCGCACATGTCGCCTATGCCTCAAGCCGGCTCTGCTCTGCTCCTACTCATCACTCAAAGTGAGTGTGTGTGACAAACAATTCTATAATTAGTGCAATTTGTCAGTAACTACAACGATAACATCACCTTCTCCTGGGACAGTCAACCACTCAACGCAAGCGATGTCTCAAAACGTCCACTAGAGGTCTCTGTAGACCACACAATGGCAAACACAGCGAACAGCAGCAGTTACAGAGTCAGATAGCCCATGACTAAAATAGGAAAAGCTCTTGCACTGATTAACTTTGACTCTACTGGATCTGTGAAGATCATATTTAATGTTTTATTATAATTTATTATCTTGATGCATCTGCTGTCTGTGTTTGAGCTCCTCCAAACAGACACACAGAGTAACATCAGAGACTGTACAGTTACAGTGAAATGAAAACTATGCAAGGTGAGGACAGCTGTGTTTCTTACAAAGGCTGCAATAAAATCTCACTGATGAAAGGTGTATTGACATTCTATCAATACACCTTTAAACCAGCATAGACACCCATGTTTCCCTTTCAAAGGAAATGAATGGAGGCATGATTTTTCAATAGTGAACTTTATCAACAAACTGAAAACTAACACACTTCATGAGAAATGACTCCATGCTTGTGTTTTTTTTGTTCCCCCTAAGCTTTCATGAAGTTCTCCATCCAGCTTGTTAGTGAACTTCAGGGTTTGTGATGAGACAGGAACGAGGTGGACGCAGAGGTCTTTGCAGTTCGACATTAGCGTGTTTACTATCAGATTTGACAATGGTGCATTTGTTCTCTGTGGATTACCAAATCTTTGTTATTCATGAAATGTTCAGTGAGACTTGGTTACAGTTGGTTTGTAAAGAACCGAGCAATGTCAGCTGTTTATATAACTTCTCTTGCCCTGCTTTCTTCTGAGCTACCCTTTTCTTGGAGCCAGATGACAGCTGTCCCCGAGTAAAGCTTTGTCCACCGGTCTGCAGCTTTACCGTTACAAAGCATTACTCCTCACTAGCTTACTTGTTTGGATAAGTGTGATACCACCAGAGCTGGCCCATGCCTTGAAGGGGTCCTAAGCAAGATTTGATTTGGGGCCCCCTTCATACCATTTCATTGTCCCCTGAACTTAACCGTTATTAATGCTGAAGGGTTAAAGTTGATTATTAATTTTTTTAGGATGCATTACTGTTTCAGCCTTTTCAATTTAATTTTTCAATTCAGTTTTATTTATACAGCGCCAACTCACAACAAGACCCCACAATAATTACAGAGAAAACCAAACAGTCATCCTTAAAAATAAAGAGGGTGTCTGTCTCCTGAATCCAAGCTGGGAGCTGGTTCCACAGAAGAGGGGCCTGAAAGCTGAAGGCTCTGCCTCCCATTCTACTCTTAAGTATCCTAGGAACCACAAGTAAGCCAGCAGTCTGAGAGCAAAGTGCTCTATTGGGGGTGATACGGTACTATGAGCCAATGAAGAGAAGCCAGTATGGGAGAAATCTGCTCTCTCTTTCTAGTTACTGTCAGTACTCTAGCTGCAGCATTTTGGATCAGCTGAATGCTTTCCAGGGAGCTTTTAGGACAGCCTGATAATAATGAATTAAAATAGTCCAGCCTAGAAGTAATAAATGCATGAATTAGCTTTTCAGCATCAGTCTGAGACAGAAATATTAGAGTGTAGCCTTGTCATTAAATTAGTGTTATTACAAATGTACAAATCTGGACAGTTCGAATAGTCTCTTCTTTCTTTTAGGAAATTGACATTTGTAAAAAATTAAAACAAACCAAAAAAGTTTCATGACAAATGTGGATGAGCTTGGGGGCCCCCTGGTGGTCAGGGGACCCTATGCAGCCGCATATGTCGCCTCTGCCTCTGGATACCACAATCCAGATGCTTTGCATCACATTGATCTGAATGTTTCCATTCATTTTGCAACCAGTAAAAGAGAGTTTACATTATCACCATTTCACTGTTTGCATTTCTTGGTTCATTTGTATTTATTTTTTTTTGACAGTTTGTCTGCTGCACATGCCTATCAGACTGGAAGAATTACCCAGGGCTCTTTCTTTAGCTTCTTTGTAAGATTGGCAGCTCTCTGTAGATTAAGGGTGCAGTCACACAGGTGCAGCTATGTGATGTACAGGAAGGAAGAGTATGTGAACAGTGTTGTGGAGGTGAAGAGAGTGTCAGCCAGGATCAGGACTTTGAAGCTGGAAATCAAAGGGGTAATGTTGAATGTTATGAGTGTGTATGCCCCACAGGCTGGATGTCAGAAGAGAGAGAGAGGAATTGTGGAGTAAGTTGGATGAAGTGGTAGAGAATGGTGATTGGAACAGACTTCAGTGGACATGCAGGTGAAGGGACAGAGGTGATGAGGAGGTGTTGTGTAGGTATGGTGTTAAGGAGAGGAATCCAGAAGGAGACATAGTGGCTTTTGCAAAAAGGGTGGAAATGACTAGAAGAGGAGGAATGTAGGGTGATGTAAAAGAGTGGATGAAGGTGCACACAGGTGGACTACATCTTGGAGAAGGTGTGATCTGAAAAAGACTGGAGAGAGAATGCAGCCAGGCAGCATCAGTTGGTAGTCTGTAGGATGACTCTGGACATCAAGAAGAGGAAGTCATTGATGGCAGAGGCAAGGATTATCATGCCTCAGTAATACTGGGATTTTCATGAAACAAACAAACCCCAGAAATGATCACAACTGAGCTTTTTCTCAGCAGTGCACACACACAGCGAGTGACTTCTCTTGATTGAATTTGTAACAAACCAAAGTGAAATGTCTGTCAAAATGCAGCTATTAATAAACTGTGTTAGTGTGTTAGATTCATGTCTGAATGTTGCAATGTGCTAAAAAAAATTAAATAAAGTAAAACATGTTTACGTACATGGCACAGTAACAGTACCTTCACTAACACATGGACCGCACTGTAAATAATGTCAGCTCTTCCACACAGATTTCAGCTTGCAATAATGCAGCTCTCCACCTCAGGACCTCACACAGTCCCAGCAGTTTCTATCAGAAGAACTGTCCCTGGTATCAGAAACATATTGATCCTCCTTCAGTCTCCTCTCATTGGTCCAGAAGGTGGTGATAATGCACCTTTAAGCTTTAACCATGGACACACGTGTAGGTATGTACAGTGTATCACAAAAGTGAGTACACCCCTAAGAGACTATACCGGTAAATGTCCAAATTGAGCACTGCTTGTCATTTCCCTTCCAAAATGTCATGTGACTTGTTAGTGTTACTAGGTTTCAGGTGTGCATAGGGAGCAGGTGTGTTCAATTTTGTAGTACAGCTCTGAGCCTGAGTTCAGTTAATCTTTGGTTTCGTTCCTGCTGCTTTCACATTTTATTGTGAACACTTCAGAGAAAATGTCTCACTACATCAACTCACACAGATACAAACTAAAGCACAGGAAGAAGTTAGCGAAAGCTTATGAAGCAAAGAGAAGAAAGCAATGTTATTAAAAAGCTTTTAAAGGAGCTGACTGTAATCAGAGTTTCTAGTATTTTATTAGTCTGTTAATAAGCGCTAATTAGCAGTTCTTTTTCAACCCTGCTCAGGGACACATAGTGGCTTCCAACCCTTCCAATCAGGGAAGCCCGCTAACATCAGGCTGTCCAAGACTGACCAATCAGGCAAGGACACGGGGTCTCCCACCGCCCTTTATAAAAGCCGCACCGGACATTCTGGCTCTGTTCGGCGGGAAGAGCGAGAGCTTTTTTGGGACATGGTTTCCTCTGATGAATAATTTAAGGTAGGTCATGAACATGAGTTTTTCTGGTTTTCAGAATAATTATTACGCTGTAATTATATACTTTCATAGCGACAATATATTCTTTGCAGTGGTTGTGGCGTCGTTGCATACCGCATGCTATAAAACCAGCAGGTCAAGTAGCTGAGCATTAGTGATTATGGCTACCATTGGATTCTCTCAGGGCAAACTCTATTTAATGCTTTTTTAGGTCATATGTCAGCTGAACTGAAAAAAAAGACTCATATTCAATATTTGCAGGTAGAAACATATCACTACTGTCCATGCGCACGTAGCATTTGATCCAGATACATGAATATAACAACCTTTAACTGTATCAATCTATCTCTTAATTCCCCTGTTATCGCCCACCCGGCAAACCATGAATTTCCTCATAAGATATAAAAGCTTTTACAAAAAATGAAAATGACCATAAAATGAAAAGTTTTTTATTTCAACTTTTTAAGACTTGGAAAATTATGGGCAAAGACAATAGGCTCTATTTGTTATCTCTAAGATTCAGTGTTTGGAGAGTGACATGTTTGAGACAGGTAATGTTCCAATCAGCTAAAACATCTGCCTGTTCAGTGGCTCACTGGTACACTCAGTGTGGGCTCTTAAATGCATGCCGACCTTTTGGAGCCTCACAAAAGCACTGAATGATGCTTGAGTTAGCTTCAGGCTAAAGCTGAAGTCAGTCAGTACTGATGAAGCAGGTTGATTTACAAACTCAGAGTGCAGTATTTGTGTTGACAGCAAAACTCCATGTTTTGATTCACAGAACAAAGGGCCTGAACACTTCAAAATCCAAACATGAAGAATCCTTGTTTCACATGGAGGTGAGTGAAAGTGCACCCACTCACACATCACCTCTGACCTCTGCTGTTGAGATAAAGGTCACCCTGTAAAGTGAAAGGGCTAAAAAAAATTGAATATATCCATGCAGTATTTTAATTTATACTGCATAATAATGCAGAAGTAAGTTTGTATGCAGCTTATTTTGTCTGAATTGCATTATGTTCACAGATAAACCTTAAAGTACCAGTAAATGCAGTGATGGGCAGGTTCCTTAGTACCTGGGTCATTGCACATAAAATCATCCAAATCTTTAACCCTTTCATGCATGAATTGAGAACCTCAATCGAGATTTTTTTTTTCCTAGGGGCTTTTCTTTAGGATGAAAAACAAACAAACAATGCAATTGAATTTTTGTTTATGACCCTATTTTTATGGAGTTACAAACATATCCACTCAGCTGGACATCATGCATTTGACTTTTGAACTAGAGAAGTTTGTATTTAACAAATCAGTAACAGAAAATGACATTAAATCCTCAGATCCACCATCACTACTGCTAGAATTGACTAATGCGGATCCTGTGAATTCACATAACAAATAAAATAACACAAACAACTTCCAATGACTGGCCAATAGGTCGCAGGATGCTTTATAAAATAAACATTATTATAATTAGACTGGATACTAACACTTGAGAGCATAAACCCAATAGGAAAATGTGCATTGAGATCATAATTAAAGTAGGAAGTGTTTATTGATACACTTACAGGTGTGGTCAGAAGTTTACATACGGCCATCACAGGCATGAAAGTCATGGCAAACATACATCTGTATTAACTGAAACTAGAACTGGGTTCATGAGTTTCTCATCCACACAGAGTCAGAATTATACAAGCGGTCCTCAGTACCTTTTAATTTGACAAGGTCGAGGCCTGTTAACTTTTCATTGACTACAACTGGTAGTTTCTTTTTTCCTTTCCCTGCATTAGTTTGATAGCGCTCATTGGTCTGACCAATACTCAGAACAATGGGACAATCCAAGGAACTCAGTGAAGATCTGAAAAGGAAAACTGCACATTTACACAGATTGGTCTTTTTGAGCCATTTCCAAACAACTGCAGATTCCAAGATCATCAGTTCAAATGATTGTATGTCAGTTATTTGGTTTTGTCACTGCTCTATCCAAGTCTGGAAGAAGATCCAAACTGTCACCCTCAGATGAGAAACATCAGTTAGGATGAGGATTTTTTTTGGCTGTCTGAGTGCAGCCAAGATATTATTGAGCCAAATATGTGCAGTGATTGTAAGTGGGGTGTGCTGGTCTCCTGCCTGTTATGTGTGCCACAAAGAACTGAGTGGACTCTCAGGTTAGTTAGTAACTGCCAAATTCACAAAACGTGTGAAAGCTGCACATCGTCGCTTGCGGCTTTAATAATAATAATTATTATTATTATGTTTGGCTCAACTGTGGCTTTAAAGTTGTGTTCTTTCTTCTTTGTGTGTGTTCTGGTGGAATTTCAGGAAGAACACAAAAAAGAAAAAATATGTTTTTACAAAGGAGCCTGCAGGGAGGAGTTAAAATACACTGGAGCCCTGGTGGGTATTTCAGCCATGGCGCTGGCTGCTCTGTGAGTGTACAGACACACACACAAAGAAGTTTCCTGTTTGCAGCACAAGTAGACTATGGATACGGCAGCCTCGCTGAAGGAATTAACAGTAAGGCTACACACCCATGACATCATAATTTTAATCAAAAATATTTAAAATTTAAAAATAGTGTGCACATTATAAATCCTTATCAGACATTCATTGATTGCTTCATTGCTTTGGTTTTAGATGCTTTTATTTAGCAAAAATTGAAAACTCAACAGAACATGGTCTGACTGTTTTAAGTTCACAGAAAACTCCCATTATTTCAAGGCTTTAGTAACATTCAGATCCCTGTGTTGTTGCAATTAATGGCACTGCAGTAGGACCACTGATCTCAGCTAACTAATTGTAACCCATTACATTTTTCATTTTGTCTTCAGGGCAGGCAGAAAATATAGAAAAAGAAGACCAGAAAACATCACAAAAATAAGGTACAGCACTGTAAAGGTTTGTTTTCTTTTGTTGTGTTTTGGTTAGTTTGTAACCGCCAAATTGACAAAGCATGTGAATGCTGCACAAAGCTTTATATTGTGCTTCACATCCAATATAGGGTTTATTGCAGTAAAAGTTCGCAAACGGCGGCACCTTTGTTCCTGCAGCTTCAGGGATGGAAATCAGAGCAGGTCTCCACTGCTGTGTTTGCAGCTGTGCTCTTTGCTGATAAACTGGACACACTGCGCAGTTTATGCAGCGTTTTTCCGCATATGAAGCGCAAAAATTCACATCACGATTTTTACCTGAAAAATTAGCAAATTTTCATCAGCTTGAAATATCATTTTTCCTGATGTCATTTTTGAAGAAAAATATGATTTTATATTTTATTTAATGTGTGAGGGCAGCACAGTGGCACAGTTAGCACTGCTGCCTCACAGTTAGACTAACATCTGGAAGGTCTGGGTTTGATTCCACCTTGGCCCAGGCCTCACCCTCTCTCTGTGTGGAGTTTGCATGTTCTCCCCGTGCTTGCGTGGGTTTCTCCGATTTCCTCCCACATTCCAAAGACATGCACTTACTGGGGTTAGGTTAATTGGCTACGCTAAATTGCCCATAAGTGTGAATGAGAGCATGAATGTGAGTGTGAAAGATTGTTTGTCTCTCTGTGTTGGCCTTGCGACAGGCTGGCGACCTGTTCAGGGTGTACCCTGCCTCTCGCCCTATGACAGCTTGGGTAGGCCCTGGTCTGCCCGCAACCCTGAATAGGATGAGCGGAAGCGGATGGATGGATTATTATTATTATCTTTGGCTCCACTTTGGCTTTAAAGTTGTGTTCTTTCTTCTATGTGTGTGTGTTCTAGTGGAATTTCAGGAAGAGCAAAATAAAAAAATATATATTACTACAAAGGAGTTGGGCATTTCTACAGTGGGGCTGGCTGCTCTGTGAGTGTACACACACACACACACCCACACACACACACACACAAATAAGTTTACTGATTTTTTTATTTTTTTTTCTTGTGCTTATATCTATCTTTTATTTCTGATTTTTTTCAGCGCCATCAAAAAGAAAAACATTCATGCTGGGACCAATAATCCCACAATTGTTTATATTTACAGCACAAATTGATTACGGATATGGAACCCATGCAGAGAGGATTAACAGTAAGGCTACACATCCATGAAATCATAATTTTAATCAAAATTATTTAAAATTTAAAAATAGTGTGCACATGATAAATCCTTATCAAACATTCATTATCGATTGCTTCATTGTTTTGGTTTTAGATGATTTTACTTAGCAAAAATTGAAAACTCAACAGAACCTGGTCTCACTGTTTTAAGCTCACAGAAAACTCCCATTATTTCAAGGCTTTAGTAACATTATCAGATCCCTGTGTTGTTGCAATTATTGGCACTGCAGCAGGGCTTGTTGGACCTTTGATCTTGGCTAACTAATTGCAACCCATTACATTTTTCATTTTGTCTTCAGGGCAGGCAGAAAAATCTTTTTAAAAAAGAACCCCAAAAATAAGGTACAGCACTGTAAATGTTTGTTTTCTTTATTTGTGTTTAGGTTAGTTTGTAAGCACGAAATTCACACACGTGAATGCTACACAAAGCTTTATATGTCTAAAATGGTAAGACACCAAGTGTGAGTTCTGGAAATGTAAAATTTGCAGTGAAGATGGAAATGCTAAAATTAAAATTTTTAAATATTTGTTTTTTCTTAATCTAAACATTTATTTTTGAATTCATAGAAAATAAAGCCAAACGCTCTGCCAGCTTCTAGCTTTGTTTGACCATGTGTAGAACAAACCTGATGACATGAACTCCCATAAAGCTTAAAGCCAACCAAACACATCCAAACTGAGCCCAAAGACAGCCGTGTGTGGCATCACAATAAACAGCATATTTTCTCAGCATCTTTATTTTATAAATTGGTTTATTGTGTGTTACAGTGAATTACTAAGGAATTGTAACAGACTCACAAATATGAAAATTTACTTTCCTGTTTTGTGTTTGTATTTATCTTTTTAAATCATGTTTTCAAATTGTCTTCTGTCACTGTTTTTCTTCAGGGCAACTGAAAAAATAAAAATTTATTTCCTTGGGCCTCTGGTTCCCCACTCCTTCTTTGGAGCCCTGCTGCAGGATGCCTCCTACGGCGAGTTTGTGAAAGAGACCAAAAGTAAGGCTACAAAGTCATAATCATAATTTTAAGAAAATATGTTTACATTAATAACATTAATATATTTGTATTTATATTAATGTTTATTAATTCATTACTATTAATATATTAATATTACTGCCACCCACACACAGAATTATACAAGTGGTCCTCAGTGCCTTTGAGCTTGACATGGCTGAGGCCTATTAACTTCTCATTGATCGACTACAAGTGATAGTTTCTCTTTGCCAGCATAAATACAATTTTTTTGCCAGCGCTCATTGGATTGACCAATACTCAGAACAATGGGAAAATTCAAGGAACTCAGAAGATCTGAAAAAGAGAACTGTACGTCTACACAGATTGGTCTTGTTGAGCCATTTCTAAACAACTGCAGATTCCAAGATCATCAATTCAAATGACTGCAAGTTATTCAAGAAGCCCCTGCTCCATAATCAATACCTTCAAGCTCGAGTGACATCTGCAGCTGCCCACATGGACAAGCCAAACGCCTTCTGGGCAAAGACTTTAGGGTCACATGAGACGACTGTGAAACTGGTGTGATTGATCTAAAATATCTAAGATAAAAAGAGACTAACACAGAGTGGCTTTTTTGGGGTCCAGTGCAGATATCAGCATTTTAATGTTTTGTAGTGATAAAATATTTTAATTTAAAGTACTGTGAAGTTCAAAATTGTGCCCATGTTTGCCTGATGATCCCTTCTGTGTTCTTTCTCCTGTGTGTGTGTGTGTGTGTGTGTGTGTGTGTGTGTGTGTGTGTGTGTGTGTGTGTGTGTCTGTGTGTGATGAATAAATAGAAGAAAAACACAAGAGGAGCTTAATAGAGTTTCTAGAGCTCATCTTGGAAAAGAAAATGTGTTTGGCACAACAATGCATTCAGATCATGATTCTGATTGCAAAAGCTGCCAGACAGGACAGGTTATTTAAAAAAAGGAAAAATATTTGGCTTTCTGCACCTGCAGTGGGAGTTTCTGTCTGTCTCTCTGTGCGACTGTCTGTCTGTCTCTCTTTAGGTTGAAGGCGTCTTAGAAAGAGACCTGCAGCCGCTCTGGAATCAGCAGAGGACGAAGAAGAGGAGGCTACGAAAGTGGATTGCATTGCTGTGTAAATATGGTAAATACTGTGTAGAGATATTGACATTAATGAAATAATAAATTTGTGTTTTATAAAAGTTTGAGGATTTTTTTTTTCAGGATTGCACTCAGTGATCAGCTGATGGGTCATGACCCAACTTGTGCTAAAGGTCAAGGTGACATTTGTCATGGATTGTGAGCCATGTGAGCTGTTGAGTTATTGATGGGACATATAGTGCCTTTTATATGGCAGGCTAGACCCTCCCACTTTGACAACTCATTTGGCCACTCATGTTAAGAAATGGATTTTCCAGAGCCAACAAGAACCAGAGGGTGTCGCGTACCTTTTTTTTCATGCGAGTTTGGTACGGCGAGTTACATCATTGGCCGAATGAAGTGTTAATCAAAATGGGAGAGTCTAGCTTGCCATATGTCCCATGGACTGGCCAGTTAACAGGCAAAACGTAGTAAAGGCTGGCTTTTGACCAAAACCTCAAGCTCTGAGTGGAGAAAAGCTATAGAATTGAGGCTCCAGCATAACACGAACAGTTCAGAAACTATTTGAAATGAGGAAAAAAAAAGCTATTAACTGATTAAGTCATGTCTTAGACTGCTTATTGCTAGCAAATCTGTTCTGACCCATAGTGCAGCGTGATGGCTTTACAGCAGACAGCTGCTCCCCCCTCTTCCAGGTACTGCGTACCGGTGCATAATCTTTTAGTGGTACGCAGTACTGGACCGTACCGGCTTACTTTCACCCCTGAACATCTGTAACTTACTACACCATATACAACTTCTTCAGGACATTCCAAATAGTTGTACTCGCTGTAGCCAATGTTTGTGCAGTGGGTCTAATGGATTTTTTTTTCTTTTCTCAGCTTCAGTTGCTTGTTTTTCACCCACAGACAACTCTTTTTCATTTTGTTACTCCTCTAATTATAATGCTCAGTCCACACAGGCAAAACTGAGCATAGACATTCAGTGCTACTTAATGTTTGAATAATCAATCTAACAGGACACACCTGGCAACAAAACACACCTGTTAGTCACCTGTTGCAATATTTTTGCTTCAGAGAAAAGGTGCTATCTTCTGAACTGTACCAGATCCAGATGTAAAGGTCTGGAAATAAAAGCTGAGATGTTGATCCTTTTTTCTCATGTTGATTTATTGATGTCAAACCCAAATGTTTTCAGCCTACAACCAAAATAAAAGGACTGGTCTCACTGTTCCAATACTTTTGAAGGGGAGTGTAAATGGCGATGGTTTCATTTTTCAGCATGACAAAAGTGCCAAACACACTGTCGGTGGAGTAAAAAACATATCTGGATAGAAAAAAACAGTGGAACACTATCAGCACCTGGACAGTGCCGTAGAAGGTTCTTAATCCATCAGCAGGACTGGTATCTGCTGCCTTATCAGTCCAAAAAGACCTCCAGCAGGCAACTGGTGTGAATATCTCTGGCCAAACAATCAGAAACAGACTTCATGAGGGCAACCTGAGGGCTCATGCTGCCTGTAACATCAGTTGGCATGAGTGGTTTGGTGGTAGGTCAATGATGGTCTGGGGAGACATATTCATGGAGGGATGCACAGGCCATTGTCAGATCCTACACTGATGCAATGTGTCCTGGATTCCTCCTGGTGCGTGACAATGCCTGGCCTCGTGACAAGCGTATGCTGGCAGCTCCCAGAGAATGAAGTAACTGATATCACTGACTGGCTCCCGTGCTCAGCAATCTAAATCCAATACACCTCTGGGACATTATGTTTCAGTCCATGTGACATCACCAGGTTGCACCTCAGACTGTCCAGGAGCTTAGCGATCCTCTGGTCCAGCTCTGGGAAGACATCGCACAGGACACCATGCGTTGTCTCAGTAGGAGCACGTCCTGACGTCAGGCATGCATACAATCATGTGGGGGCCATACAAACTACAGAGTACAGTTTTGAATTGCCGCACTAAAATTTTGGCAAAATGTAATAGCCTGCTGTGTGTGTGTGTGTGTATATATATATATATATATATATATATATATATATAATTTTTTTTTTTTACCTTTATTTTCAGGGTGTCTGAATTTGAACCCCTCTGTAGGTTGATCATTTAATTCCCATATCAATATAGATATCCAGCATTATTTCCCCCCAATGACCTGACTGTCTACTTGCAGCACCTGTACGATCCCGAAATGGGCCAAGGACCACTAATTAGGAATCAAATATCACCGGTCTCGTGTTAAATCAAGCTTGCATTGAGTTTATAGTTAGGTCACCGCTTTAACTCTGACATTTGCACTGCTGGAGGGAGACGTGACTTCCTCTTCCTCTAACGGTACCGTAGATCGGTCGAAGGGACGCAGTGTGCATCCCCGCTCCTGTTATACATGATTCTTAGTTTTCATAGACAACGACCCTGTAGTGCAGCTGCAATTTACCGTGTCTTCACCCTTAACCCAATTCATCGGTTTAAAAACTGAAGAGATTTTGCTTCAGTAGACGCACGAAGTTGGACAACCTTTCTTGCTGGTGCTTAAACTACTCAAATTCAGACGGACTGTGGCCCTGACCAATGAGAAGTGAGCTGAAGCAACAAACGTCCAATTAAAGGCCGGATGGCGATTTGTGGGCGGTTTAAGGAAACCGTGCGTAAGGTAGAGAGTAGGAAGAGGAGGTCAAATGCATTGAACGAAAACGAGGGTGTTTCGGGAGTGATATACAAGTAGACAGCTATAATACAAGCGTTTCGTTCGCAGTGAAATTATTAGAGGTTTATTCAGAGGCAGGAGCGGCAGTTTTACGGTGTGTGATAGTTTGTGCAGATTGTTTGCGTCAATTTAGCAGCCAGTGAAGAGAGTTAACTGTAGCTAATGCTAATGTTGCATGTCGCGTGTTTGCGGACAACTTAGCAGCTAGTGGTGCAACCAGAATAAGTCATGAATTTTGCTCAGCACAAGTCTGCGTAATTATCTGCGTAGATAGAGAGGGAATGCACGGTGCCAGCTCACAGAAGATTAGCTAACCTTGCTGCTTCACTTTACTACTTCTGGCATTCACGTTGTCTTTGTGAACTTGTGTCACGGTCACAGCTGTCATGTTTCACTCGGTGCCCCGCGGTCGGATCGGTGAGATTGGTGTAAATACACTAAGGCTTCAGAGCAGCTGGTCATTTAGGCGCACTGTCGAGGAGAGCAGAGGAAAGCTTGGGAAGCACCCATGGCTGGACAGGAGCGTAGGCCTGCTCCTGTCCTGGGTTCAGAGGGCAGGTGTGTACGCCAGCGAGGCTGCGGGGTCTGGCCCCAAAAGGAAGGGCTTGCTCGCTATATTTGCGGACCATTGTAGCTTTGTGACCGGCCAGAGGCTCCGGCGTGCTTGCCAGATTGGCGAGCTTTACTCCAACCTGTACTCGGAGCGCACCAGGTGGACACTGGTTGGCAACATATGGCGCAGTTTTCAGACCAAGCACGCCCCCACTGGGAAACTTGTTGCTGCTCTGACTGGTATTTTCATGTGGGAGAATGAGAAGATCCAAGATGAAGAAATGCACAGGTGGGGAAGCTTTACGTCAATGCATATGTTAATGTAAATACAGTTGAACAAATTACTGTAAAAACTGGTAAATGAGCCAAGACACTAAAAAAAAAATGAAACTCCATCCCTCTTACTCCCTGTTGGTACTCTTATCAAAACAGCAGCGAGATTCCTGTACTGGTTCAGTATTTTGGTAAACAATGCAGTGTTTATTCCTTCATCACCCACTTGTATGCACAGTTCAACATTTCATATTGATCTGAATGTGATCTGTAAGTAATCTAAACCCAATATTTGGATCCTTGTGAAGGTGTGGACATGAGCTACAGGCTCTGGAGGCTGTAAAACGTCTAAGTGGGTCTTCGGGGACTGTGACTGGACAACAAGAACTTGGCTGGGAAATTGTGGTGGAGAAGAAGGACTTCAGGGTGTGGAAGCGACCCATTCCTAACAGTCATCTCTATGAATACAGAGGTCAGCTACTCTAAAGACACACATGTGTAACTGGGGGTCTCATCTTTGTCCAAATATTTCATAGATGAAGAAATCCTAGTAACTCCAAAGGGGTTCTGCAGCTTTTTCTTCCTTCTGTAAGAAGATAATTGAATGTTCTTTGAGTTGACCTGATGTATCTAATGAGATATTTTACTTGCAGTATTGGGCTCTTATAATGATGTCACACCAAGACAGTTCTTCAATGTACAGGTACAATTAATTTCAGTCTATTTATGTGTCATTTTGACTATCTCAGAAGTTTATATCGGTGAGGAAACTACATGAAACTGATCACCTCTTCCAACTTAGAAATTGACATGCATGAGAAAATCATCAGGATATGGGAGAGAGCTGCTCACCTAATCCCTTATTTGGGATTTAGGTGTGCAGCGAACTCTTTAGTCTTGAAATTTGACCTTCAGAACCACTAAACAACATCTATAAACTAGTTACACCAAGTTTGCTTATAGATTTAGAACATGTTGCAGTAATGTTTATTATGGGATGTGTTTTTTTTGGAATCACATTATGCATCACAGCAACCCTTCAACAATAACACTCTGCCTTTCCCTTTCACCCAGTTGGACATAGAGTACAGGAAGAAGTGGGATTCTCTTGTTATCAAGCTTGACGTGGTGGACAGAGATGCCAGTACTGGCTCTGAAGTTGTGCACTGGGCTACACACTTTCCTGTGAGTTTATAGACTATTTGTTCAACCTACTCTGTGTTCACCTCTGGCACTTCTTTTGTTATCAAAGTACGAATGACCTTCATTTACCTTTTGGTCAACTGCCACCCAGGTAGTTTAGGTTGTATTTCATACACTCAGCTGTTCTTTAGTCTTGTCTGATGTCCTTCACAGTATCCCATGTACTCGAGGGACTATGTGTACGTGCGCCGCTATGATGTTGATGTCAGCAATAACCTGATGATCTTGGTCTCCAGGTGGGACTTAAAAATATATATGTTTTTATTTTGGGTATATTTATGTAAGCCGATTAAATGCATTCTGTATCTTTTCTTGTGCGTTTGTGATCTTGCTGTGTAGAGCTGTGCAGCATCCAAGAGTCCCAGAGACTCAGGAATTTGTGAGAGTCCATTCGTATCAATCAAAGATGGTCATTCGCCCACACAAATCCTTTGATGAGGTTGGTGATGAATGTCATGCTACAAAAATTACTTAATTTTAAACCATGGTTCCTTGTTTTGAAGTCACTCAGTGTAGTTTTATTTCTTTACAGAATGGATTTGATTACCTTCTGACTTACAGTGACGACCCTCAAACCGTCTTCCCCCGCTACTGTGTGAGCTGGATGGTGTCAAGTGGTGAGCACTCAAGAATTCATACACTAATCATTAATTGATAAAACATTTCATTAACACATATTTGACTGCACTGTGGCAGTGAAGTGTTCTACAAAAACATTTTTTCTGGTTGTTATTTAGCACCCTAACTGAGGAATATAAGGGAAGATTTTGACCATATTTCACATTTGATTGAATACTGAATGCTAATCTTTGGTGCTCATCTATTAAATGACTTTAAAGTCTTCACTGCATATAGGATTAAAATGAAATTTAAATGGTTTGCAGAGAGTGGTTCAACATGTTATGCCTTTTCTAGCCTGATTCTGAGAACGTTCTCCCTCTTAAAACCTGTCCAGGTATGCCGAATTTTCTGGAGAAGCTGCATACTGCTGCACTGCGGGCCAAGAACTTGGAAGTAGGAATTCAGGACTACACGAATGTCATTAAAACCAGTGACATTAACAGACAGTCAAGCCAGGATCGCCTCACTGGAGAAAACGCCCATACAGGTGGTCCTGGTCAGATTTACGCTTGAGATGGAGGTTTCATAGAGACCGGAGGTTTTCTTGGTGTGCTTTCACTCGCGCTCGAGTCCAAATTAAACCCTCCAACCCCAATCTTAAGGGTGCGTTAGAAGAACTGAAAATGAAAGTTGCAGTCCACGTTAATGGCACATGTCCATCCATAAATGTGTTTATACTGCTTGTAGATGAGATGTCACAAGAATGTTGGACTACTTTAGTAACAGCATTGTTGTCATTGGAGAAAATGTTGCAATGGAAGTTGTTTCAGACTGCTGGTCTTGACATTTTTCTTGCTCAGCTGGGGAATGCCACCTGACGGTTTCCTGCAACTGTACGATTGAACCAAATTTCCTAACTGTAGCGATATTTCCGCCTAACAGTTTTTACTAATGGCTTGTCTTTTGTTTTTAGACAAAGCTTGACTCCGTTCAGAGTGCCAGCAGGCACATGGCTGTATTAGCATCTTAAGCGTGATTTCAACAAGATGTGGTGGACATGATTTTGACATAAAACAGCAGCTACATCCAGCTTCTGGTGGACATTTTCATTGAAATGTTAACTAATCTTTGGCCAAAATATTGCACTGAGAGAAGAAATGACGCCCCCTGCTGGGAACACATGGATTTAAAGCAGGTGGTTTTATGTTTGTTGGCAGCATGAGTGATTTAAAAGACAAGTTTGACTGAAAAATTACACCATTACTGTATTTTATTTCCACAGAATTAAAAAAAAAAAAAAAAAAAAAAAAAGATATAGGGCTTTTCTTTGCTATCAAAGGGATATTGGTTTACTGTCAGCACTGTTGAGGTATCAGACGCTTCGTCTCACTGTGTTCCCGTGAGTGTTTAAAGCTTCCAGCCTCCTGAAGAGAAACCAGTCCTTCAGTATTAGGGGCATAGTGTCTTATAACAACCATATAAATCCTCAGATACAGTGGTGTAAAATTTAGAGTGTTCATGCCACATCACAAGCCATTTACATTTCGTGTAAGTTTAAAAAAAAATAGTGGTGGTCCAAGTTCAGCTCATATGTTTTTGTTATTGTGGGGTTCATTAACGCATTTTGCATTCTTGAAGTTCTGCATGTTTGTGTGTTACTGTAGATCTTGTACATTCAAAAAGCCACAGCTGGAGTTCTGGAAATCTTTTTTTTTTTTTTTTTTTAATGGTTGCAATGAGCTTTACAACTTATTCTTGAATTTTAATTCTACAGTTTAGTTCACATTCATCCTACTGAAACTCCTTTGAATTCATCCTTCCAAGTCACCCTTGCATGCAGGGGGGTGCTATGAATGTACCAGGAGCAGCACATGCTACAGAATATAACATCGCCTAATGATGTGCACTGTTTACAGCCTGACAGACTGGCACAAATATCCTGAAATAATTTGTGTTATTAAAAAAAAAAAAAAAAAAAAACTTCACGTCTTGTAGCGAAAGCTCATGCCCTTACATCCATAAATGGTACGTCTGAGTGAATCAGCTGTTTCAAATTCTCTATGGTGGTTTTCACTTGAGTGAAGGAGGTCCTGTGTGGGTATGTGTATGCTCCCAGTGTGTCAAAAGTGAGTGTAATTATATTCTGTTGTGAAGTGTTTTCCTGCCTCTGTGTTTTTTAACAATGGCAGTGTAAGATGAGATACTCTTGATAGGTTGACTGTGTAATTTGTGAAGCTCATATTAACCCAATTAAACAGTGTCATACTTGCTAATGTTTAGCCCGTGTGCGAATGTAACATCTGAATAATCTGTTAATTGAAGACACCTCTGTGCCACCTGCAGTGTTCAAAACCAGTTTTCACAATAAATCTTGTTCATTTTGCAGGTAACCTCTTTGTGTGAATAGCTGCCACTTTGTTAAACTATTTTTAGGAACAGGAAAAAAAGGTTTGAGTGGTTATGAACAGGTGCACTAGCTGGAATAGAAGAATGACTAATCTGATAAACAGACCTTTTATGTGTATCCTAATGAGTTAAACTGTTGACGTAGAAAGCATTTGGCTTTGACTTGTCCTGCTCTGAGAAATGGGTGATTAGCATGGTGTTTGTACTAAAGAGCCACCGTAGTCCACACTAATGGGATAATCTGTAAATCCAATATTCTGTCTGGTCATAGGGTCAGTGAGAGACTGCACACACAGGCTTTACTGCACACACTGTTTAATTGGTCTGCAAGGGACAAGGTTCTGTCTTGTATCTATGCTGGATACTGATTATTTGCAGGTAATTAGCACAGTGCACTGCTTTAGCAAAAATGTGACAACATTTGGCTATCATTTATAAAAGAAATCTGGCAGGCTTAAGCGTTTGAGTTGAAGCCAACTGGAATTAGTTTTAGGTTCATTAATATGTTTCATCTCTCGTTCCAGAGGCTTCTCCGGATTTAAAACTAATTGGGGAGTCCCATGTACAGGGGTACCTTCAATTAGTGAGCATTTAAATCTGATAGGCAGGTCAATGCATAATAATATTGAAGGAGTTCATGTGTCTGTGCAGCCAGAAGAAAATGATGACATCCCACAGCTCACTTACACCCTCAACACATGTCTTTTTTCTTCATATCCCTGTGATGACAGTGCAGACAAAGTTGCAATCCGGGTTCTCGTTAGTACAACATCCCAGCTGCCATAGGGCAAAGGCAGGGTACACTCTGGACAGGTCCTGGCCAGTCTGTTATACTAACTGCACGTCTTTGGCCTGTGGGAGGAAGCTGGAGTACACGGAGGGAACCCACGCAGACGCAGCCAATCGAAGGGCCTGATACAAATTGATTTGTGATTTTTAAAGAAAAGATAAGCAGACTTGTTTGAACAGTCAAACGCCATACAGAAAGGTCCCAGTCAGATGGGGGATTTGAACCCAGGACCTTCTTACTGTAAGGCAACAGTGCTAACCATCATGCTGCCCTGCATTGAATAACTTTTTTTTTTTTTTTTTTTCTTTTTTTTTTTTTGTGGCAGGAAATTTGAAATGCAGTTTTTCAAACTGCTCAATATCAGCAAACTGTTTCTGTGCAGTTTGTTCCAAAATGTGTCTGTTAGCTAATGTGCAGTTGTACTTCTCATGAAGAAAAAAAAAACTTTATCTGTGACGCACAGACGTGAAGAAAGAAAGGAGGGGGAAGATGAGATTATTTTCAAAGGTAAGGACTATTTGGCAAGCGAAATTTTATAAACTGGAAACTTCAAATATTAAATCTAATGTACTAATTCAGTTTAGAGTTTTTAAATCTGATGTTGGATCCATATGAGATGTGTTGAATTATATTTTTGGAAAATACAATCTTGGTGAAATCCACAGAGAGCAGTGAATATCAGAGTACCATCACAGGTCAGAATGATTAGGCTGTACACAAAGATTACAGGAGCTGTGAGTGATTCTTTCCCCCCACACTGTCCTGCTACACCCAATCTTTGCCCCCCCTGGCCAAATCCCACTTTAACCCCTGCGCACATCCAAGGAGAAAAGCCCACTAAAGGGGTTGAAGGTCCTTAAATCTCCTTGTCAGCTGATGTTGCAGGTCACTTTTGTTCAGTGGTCAGTGACCTTCAGGACCACGTCCAAGGTGACAACTAACTAGGGGTTAAATAGCTGGTACACTCTACCCGATCAGCTGAAGAAGCCATATGGATGAAACATCATCACAAACCAGAGAGAAGTCCAGTTGCCTTCAACTCAAGCGCTTAAGACTGAGAACTTACACAGACAAATCTGCCAGTTTAAATTCACAGATAGAGATCAGAATGTTAAATGGCTTGAATAAGCAGTTTGGCATTGGCAGTGAAGATATGGCAAGTTTTTCATGGGCGCAACCCACACACTCAACTTTGCTGCTCAATCCACAAAAGGCACCATTTAAGGGGAAATAAGCAGGCTTTCCAGTGGTGTAAGATTTATTGCATTGTTAAAACAAATCAAACACAAATTTCCTTACTTTTGTGCTAAGTTTAGCTGAACAGTGCGCATCAACAGTACAGTCAAAAATCAGCTTTAATTACAATGGTTGTAGCACAGTGTCTCATTTCAGTGTTTCTGCCTCTAATGTGAAAGAAAAAGTAAATGTCCACTGTGACCTAGTGAGCTAAGCCTTACAGAAAGTGCTGATCCAGTCCTGCATGTAGTTTTAGTTTGAGAGTCTTACTGAATATTATTCTTAAGTGTCTTTATGCGTCACTGACAGAATTTGGGACTGCTTAGTCATTGCTTTGGATTGTAGTTGTTCAGATCTTTTCTGATTTTCAGTTTACAATCTGACCAGAGAAACTCCTGAAGGCTTTTCCCATTTGGGGACATGTTGGCCTATCAGAGAAGGAAATCTTTAAATAATGTCAAAAATGTATTAATTTCATTCAGGATGTCGCCTTACAGAAAGCTGAACTTGCTTGTTGGCTGCGGCTGTTTTTGTGCAGAGTTTTCATGTTCTTTCTATGCCCACGTGGGTTTTCTGAGAGAAGGTTCTTTTTTTTTTTTTTTTTTATTCTGACTTTGTCGTGAATGTGAGTGTGTGTGTGGTTCTGTCCCCCTGTTTGTTAACTCTATGATAGACTGGCCGCTTATCCAGGATTTACCCGATCTCTCGCTTGATGGCTTGAACCCCTCTGCACTGGGTAAGTGGTTAAGAAAATGGATGGATGGATGTTTCTGTCATTGCAAGCTGGCTCAATGTCTCAGTGAGACATTTGAGTAATATGTATGAGTAACACTTATGTAGTCACTGTATTAAAAACTGTATTTAAGATGGCAGCAACAGTTGGAGAGTAATGAACGCCACACCACCTCATCCATAATGAGAGTGCAGTTTGATAAAGTAAAGGCAGAACCAACTATGACAACATCTGGCACACAATGATTGAAAGAGTACGTTTCCCATGAGTCGTGGTTTCTGGATCTATCTAGAATACCAGAAATACGTGAACAAACTTTAAATCTTGGATTCCTGAAATAGTCTTTATGACATTTGGACCAAATATTTTATAGTGATCAGACCTGCAGCACATAAAGTGCTGGTAGAAAACAGAATTGATTAAAATAAGAGTCATAAAGAAAGGAGGAGTCTGGTTTTTCATGTTTAAGATTTATTGGTTTGATTCATTAGTTGTGATGGGATAACACAGACTGAATTTAAAGGAAGTAGCCGACCTCTGTGGAGCAAGCAGAGTAATATAATTTGATGATCATTTCAAGAACATAAACTCGGGCTGAGACATATTGGCTTGTAAGTCTCTGGCATTTTCTGGTGTCTCGTCATTTGATTTACAGATCAGTGATGAGTCTGCAGTCCTTACAGATGACACATTGTTTTAATAAATGACCTCTACTGGCTGAAATCACTGAACATTTTTAAAAGCCACATAGTGCTTAGTGTAATTGATCGTTTTCACAAACCTGCCATTTTTTTTTTTTTTTTTTACCATCCACCTTATAGATAATAAGCCCTTTATTTATGTGAATGCTGTGAACCTGTTGAGCTGCTTTTACTGTTAATTTTTTTGCACTTTTATTCAACATAACCAGTAAATATACACAGAATATTTATAAGGTATTTATTAGCCATAGTCCCACAGATTTTATTACATTATAAACTACACACTCATACGATAATAAAATGACCTTGCAGTTATCGATCTTCTTTGTATCTTTTGTACACACCACAGTTGTAGTCGAATCTTATTTATTGCCCTGTTTTCGTGATCATTTCATTCATACATTTACATTTGGAAAATGCAGACATTAAAATGGATATCCAGATAGCTGAGGCAGATAGGGCTCGCAAGACTCCAAGGTGCTTGGCACAACCATGGACAGAAGACGCACTGCATGGTTAGATCAAGCACAATGGAGTCCTGAGCAAAGGCAAAAAAATAAAAAATCCAACACAGATCACACAGAAGCAGCTCAATGTGAGGCATCCAAACAACCTGTCTTATCGACCAGGTTTTTGTGTAAATGTTCTCTTCCTGAAAAAGATATAGCATTGTTAGAATATTTTCTGGGTTATTGTTGAAGGACAGTGCCATGGTTGGTGCCATCCACAATGCAAAATTCAGAAAAGTCCAAAAGGTGAGAGGGAAGTGATCCGAGCTCATTGATAGGTTGTTCAAAAAACATTACCGCTGGTTGCACTATGATCAGAAAAAAAATGAAGAGTTGCAGCTAGGAAGATCTGCAGAATAAAAAAAAAAAAAAATTACTCACGGGTCATGCTCACTGCGGGAAAAAAGGGCTACACCCTTCCTGCGCACAAACTGCGTCAAACCCCACCCTCTCGCCCTTCGCGCCCAACTCTAACAGAGACAAAAGTAACAATTCTAGCACTTTAAAAAAAAAAATGTTTTAAAAACTCAAATCTCCAACATTTGAAGAAAAGCCCCACAGCAGGCCTACGAAATGTTGGCTTGGTTAAATTAGTTTCTCCATTGGGCATTCTCAAAGTGATCAATGGAAACACAATTTGGGTAATTCATCTGTGATCTTGTTACGAGTCTCAGGATCTCATAGAGTCCAGTCCCTGAAATTTTATCAGTAATTCCCTAAAAACGAGCCTTGCTCCCTGGGCACTATTGAATCAAGGTTATAGCTACACTTCTGTAGTCCATCTGGGGTACATCTGCCATCTACTAAGAATAAAGACACAGTCACTCCTAACATTTTGGTCCAAACTATGTTAAATGGTCACTGAGTTGTGATACCATCAGGCTAAGAGAGCTGCTTCTCCAAAAGGTTTGACAATCTTGTTACCTTCCCCTGTGTCTCTTTTCAGCTCCCCGAGGACATTTTACTAAAACGAGAAAGCACGGCACAATGATCAACTTACAGGACGAGGCAAGTGAACCACTTTGTGTGATGAAATTATGCCATAATGCATATTAATGGACCAAACAGAAAAACTGCATTTGGAAATGACCAAATGGCATGAAAATTGGAGCACTTTGGGTGAAAATGGTGGGCGGCGGTGGTGAAACAGACTTTTGTTTTTCAGAACAATGAGGATGTTTGAAAGGGATGCGATGCAGCTGATGGGATGGTTTGATGTGTTTTATGCACAGATGATGATTGTGATACATAATTGTACCTACTTACCTTGTTTTTGGTGTTTTTTCCTCTTTCTTCTGGAAATCAACATGGCTTGAAATACTGTGTGAAGTCTATAAATCTCTGGATTTTCAGAAAGCGCTATCTGACTTAAAGGGAAAAAAACTGAATCAAATGTTCTTCAGATTAGAGGTCACATTGACCAGCGCACTCTATCACTGAAAACACTTGCAAGATGCGAGAGTTAGTCTTAACCTACTCTGTGTTTTACTGGCAACTTCCAGCTGCTTTCTTTGACCTGTCTCTTCTACACATTGTCTTTCCAAGAAACTCACCTTTTGATTCACTGGGCTCAAAAGCAGATGTAAGGCGCAGGTGGTTGATGGGGCGACGAAGACTACAGGGCGCTCTGAGCTGTGTCTTGGGGTCTTCCAGCTTGCTCTACTGGAAACAGACTGTCCTGACTGCGTCCTCAGCACCCTTCAAGTCCCCATCTTCTGCCCCTCCTTCAAGCTAGGAGGGGTTGGTGATGTTCTCTTGGGATAGGTGCACTGGCAAGGAGGACTTGGTCAGGCTGGGATTGGATGTGGGTTGGGGAGTCTTGGAGCAGGAGGGGGGGCGGCCGGTTCCGCATTTCATAAATATTAATACAGAGTCCTCTCTCTCCAAATGGGTAGATTCTTTAATTTTGTTAGAGGGGGAAGTGCTTTATTCACTTAATGGCTTTTATTAGTGCCCAGTGTTCAACTCTTTCATTAGCTAAAGTGCTGCTATAATTTACAGGGTAAAAGGGGGTGGGGAAGAGGTGGTGTCTGGGAAGGGTTGATCCTGCTGCTGCTGGACAGGCAGGCATCACCCTCAACCACTGCAGCTTTTACTAAAAAGCAGCTGTTCGCTTAAAGAAACTGTAGTCTGCGGTATCAAATTCACCCTGAACTATTATTGTGTTGAGCATGCTGCCTCTACTGTACGCTTGCTTTTTGAATACACTTCTGTGCAAATCTAAAATGTTAGGGATTGTCCAGAATCAGACACTGTAACCAACAAATAATGCACAATATTGATGACACTTCTTGCAGTCCAATGTTTTTTTTATTTGTGAGCGGAGAAAGATCTTGTGAAAGCACGCAGATTTCGCTCACTGGGGAACTGAAATGATTTTTCTTTGCGGTTCCATTTCATATTCATTTAGTAAATGCAAATAAAAGCATGTGGTTTTTTTTGTGCAATATTATATCCGATATATGTTAAAATGTCTGCATTTTATATAGAGATGTTAGATGAAATGTAAGGGTCACTTTAATTAGCCCGACAAAGCATCTCGGAATGGGTTTAGCATACACCTTTTGGTAAATAAATCAGTACCTTTCTTATTTGAATTGGTTGAATTGAGTCTTTAAATTTCTAACTATATTACACTGCAGTTTGCTTGCTTTCTGTACGCACTGGTGTCATCCAGCGCATTCATTTATGAATCTGGTGCTCACACTCAAAGTGATCTCTTCACTGCATGCAGGTTGTAACATATGAACATTAAATAACGCTAGCTTTCAGGAGTGCACCCAGCTCCAATAAAAAGCTTTATTTTGCTCTGTGGAGTTTGGCTACTTGTGAACAGCCAGTGACCCCTAGACTGCATCTGAGTGAATGAATTGATTAACCTGAGTGGCCGTCCCCACCAGAGAGAGGGGGAGTGGGTGGGCCACCGGTCTGAATAACTATCCCCATCATCAATGTCACATAAATCTCTGAGCTGGACGGCACTTTGAGAACACCCACCCCATCCTGCCCGAGGCACAGTTAAATGTTTGGTGTAATGCTGGTGTTTCTGCAACATTTCTGTGGTGCTTTCCTAACAAACCAAATTTAGCACAACAGATAACATTCGTGGCTACATCTATGAATAAAAGCAAAAACAGACACATTGAGATTCCATTGCAACTTTATTGTACAGGTCTTTTAGGTTTCAATGCAAGCCCTAAACCAATATTCAATATGAACTATTCACGGTAATCTGTGTCACTGCTGACACACTGATGAAAGCAAAAACAGATGCTGTAATGATAGACATGTCTGGTGGTTCACTGAGCAGCTGTACTGAACACTTTGTGATACACAGGTCATGCAGTGAGAATTTAGACTCCTTTTTACTTTTTCACCAGCTGGATGACATCTTCATCCTCCATCACGTGGTCCTTGCCCACCTTTTGAGGGTTGTGTTTCACAGAGGAGCCCCACACAAGTGCACTGAAAGGAAGAAGAAAAAAAAAAAAAAAAAAAAAAAAAAAGTTGATCCTGGTTGACTATTGATTCCTCCAAGAGCATGAAAAGATATCAGCTCACCAAATAGGAACTCTACTACTCATTCTTTGCTATTGCTCTACGATAAAAGAAACCTACTGGGTGCATGACATCCTTTAGGTACAAAGGCTCACTAATTGCATGTGCCACGGTTTGACCTATCCATTCCCTTGAGGATGGCTAATGCTCAGCAGCACTAACATAATGAATGATTGACGATGTTATCTTAGCTGGGCCATTTAGAGATGGTGGCCCAACACTGCCTCAGATCTAAAACCAAAATGCTCAAGTGAAATGTTGACATTAAAAGGAGGTGATACAGTCACACGAGAAAGAAAGTACACCCTCTTTCAATTCAAGGTTTTTATGCATCAGAATTTCAAAATATGATATATTAGACCATGTCACTATTTATTTAACAAATCAATGTGTGAAAAACTAAGTGCACTCTTCCTGCTTGCATGGCCATTAAGAGGGTAAGTGGGAGCCAGGTTCTGTTACTCAGATGCAACAGATTAACTGATTATCGGTAACTATGAGCTATAAAATCAGAGGCTTTGGCAGTTTGCAGGTCTGGAGCATTCAGGTAAGATAACTGTTAGCAACTGTTACTGCTCATCAATCTAGGAAAAGTTACTAAAGGCCATTTTCAAACAATCTGAAGTCCATTGTTCTACAGAGAGAAAGATTTTTTTCACCAGTTGAAAACATAAAAGACAATTGCCAGTCTTCTCAGGAGTGGATTGTCCCAGCAAATTCACTTGAAGGTCACAGAATGCAACGCTCAGAGAAACTGCAAAAAACCCAAGAGCTACATCTGAGATGCCACAGGCCTCTGTTAGCATTTTAAATGTTAAACTTCCAGACAGTATAATTAGAAAAGGACTGGCTTGTTTGGACAGGTTGCCAAGAGAAAGCCTCTTCTCTCTAAAAAGAACACGGTAGGAGAGCGCAGGCTTGCAAAGCTGCATCTGAACAAACCACAAGACTTATGGAACAATGTCCTTTGGACAGACGAGATGTTTGACCATAATGCACTGCGCCATATTTGGTGAACACCTCATACCAACTGTGAAACACAGTGGTGGAGGGGGTGAGGATTTGGGTTTGTTTTGCAGGCATAGGGAATGGGCACTTTGCAGTCACACTGAGTCAACAACAATGTGAGAGACTGATTAAGTCATTAAAAAAAATGATTACTTTAAGGTGCTGCTGCTAAAGGTGGTTCTACAAGCTACTGAATTAGGGGGGTGTATTTAGGAGCTGTACTTTGTGAGAAACTAAATACACCCCCTGATTTCAGGTTGTATTTGAATAATTGTAGAAGTGGCAGAAATTTGCTAAATATACCAGTAATTATTACATTGAGCGATAAATATTTTACAAATTGCACCTTTAGAGGGTGAACCCTTTTAGCTAAGCCAACTATACTCACTACTTAAATTCTTTGATGAGGTTTTTGTGAATCTTCATGCAGAAATCCTCGACTGAAGTTCGCTCGTTGGGGAGCACAACAGGAGATGTGTAATCGGGAAGTTGGCCTTTGGGTTTGGTGTAGCTGCAAGTAAACGCATCATCTGAGTCACATTTTCCAATCTGAACACACGAACACTTAAATGTTTCCAAAGACTTGCAAAGGAGTGTTTGAATCTACTTTTGCCTTCATTCATAGCACCTTCTGCAGTGTGTATTCAAAGACTCTTACATGCGCACAAGCTTTAGGTAGTCCCACATCTTCTCTAGCAGATCATCAAAGTTCCAGCGGTGGTGGGCTGAGATGGGTACACAGTGAGGCACCTTGTAGATGATGTCAAGCTCTTCAATGGAGATCTGGTCAATTTTGTTGAGCACATAAATGCATGGGATGTAGACACTGTTGGGACAGGGATGCAGTCTGTAAGTGGCCGGTGTCGACAAACCAACTGCATACTCAATGACCACAAACAGGGATTATACTAAAATTCCAAGAAATACTATCAGTAATAAATGAATCAATCTATATTTTGGAGCTGCATGGAGCCTTCTACTACATTAAAAAAAAAAAAAAGTGCATGAGGTCAAACAGAACATTTAATTGTATAAATGAATAACTTTTAGCAGAATAACTCCTAAAGAATGCTATTATAAATTCATAGAGCTTGCAGTAAATTTAGGATCAGGTGACCTTGAATTATCCCTCAGTTATGCTGCTGTTGGCTCAGGATAATGCATGACCTCCCATAATGCACTGAGCACCTCTCCTATATTCTTGCCTCTTTCAGTCTTCGTGCACTTACATACCACTACTGCAAGTCATTTTTTTTGCATTCCCTCATAGTTTGTGCTTTGCCATTTCTCTGTACTTTTCTCCCTCCTCTTTCCCTCACAGCAGATGGCTGCTCCTCCCCGAGCCTTGTTCTGCCAGCAGTCTCTTCCTGTTGAAAAGGAGGTTTTCTCCCCACTGATGCCAAGTTTTTGTTCAGTGATTCGCTGAATCACTGGGGTTCTTCTATAATGTTGTCTTTATCTTCAAATATTAAGTGCCTTGAGCTCATTGCGATGATTTGGTGCTATGCAAATAAAACTGAATGGTACTGTCAACTACACTTCACACTCTGGTATACTGAGTCACTGACATTTTTCAATTCTTTTATTTTGCTCATTGAACGCAACATACTTTATCACATAATATTTGTATTTAAAAAGGTAAACTTATTTTAATTTATTGTATTTATTTTGATTTCAAATTCCTTTACCTTATTAGGATATTTCTTTTGGCACATTGCCTTTTATTTTATTGATTTACTGATTAAGTGAGGCCTTCTACTTTCAGGCAGTTACAGTTTCTACTTTTTCATTTTCTTCCCAAAGTTAAATTATTTTATGTGGGGGAAAAAAGTAAATTTTTGCATTTTCACAGAAATCTTTTGCTATATATTATCTATGTGTATTAAATAATTGTAACCATGTTTAAAAATGTATTGGTACTTTTACTTTTGTTAACACATATTTCTTACCCTAAGTATACAGGCAAGCAGAGCGGCCCTGTGGATGCTTTATGCAATTACAGTTGGACCCATAATTTTACGGGCAATGACACTTTTTTTTTTGTAAATTCGCCTCTGTACAACACCATAATAGATTTGAAATCAATCAATATGTAACTGCTACCTTATTATTCCTTGTCAAATTAAGCATATAAAAGTTCGTGAGTAGATTCCAAGTGGTGAACTTGCATTTGGTAACTTTTCACTGGTACTCTCAATATGAGGCCTCTCATATAGAATTATATTGTGTCCTATTACTTTTGAGCCTCTGAAAATGAGTATAAAAATGTTGTAATTCCTAAACATTTACTGCAGTTTGTTTCGTTCAACCCCTTGAAGTAGAGCTGAAAGTCTGCAATAAGCTCTTGATTGACTGGTTTAAAATCCACTGGGTGTATAGATGTAAACCAACAACAAAAAATGTGTTATCCAAATACGGGTATTGACATAATTTTAAAAATATTCTATAAACATGATGTTTTGGTCATTTATTTCTTTTTTTTAAGTTGTAGTGTTATATTAGTGTGGAGCAGTCTTTCTCCTGGTAATTTTGTCTGAGGAGGGCTCACAACTAGCTTCACATATTGCTGATCACATATTTGTTGACTTCTTATACTAACATACATAACTCAAACAAGTGCTCCTAGATGTTACCTAACACACAAACAGCATATTTAAATACATCTGCAATGAGACTGATGGGAGTTCAAATGGGATTTCAAACTAGCAGGCCACACCCACTGAGAATGACTATGAAAGGCCCGATGTGACACTTCAGCAGCTCACCGATTTCCCTCCACCACATCAATGAGGTCATCAGCTGTGGAGTCACTGCGCAGAGTGATGTCGGCGTTGTGGATCTTGTACTCTGCCAAGATACTCTTAACTGTTTCACCATCAAGCTCACTTTGTGCACACTGCAGAGAGAAAATAGGGAGAGTGAGTGGGCGAATGACAAACACAATGCAAAAAAAGCAAGAAAAGAAAAAAGAAAAAAAATCATAGAGTTTAAACATGTTTTAATAAACTATTACATTACTAATCTGTGTGGCGTCATTACCCAGTTCACAAAAGCAAACAAAAACTGAGGCATCAGTGAAGTTAGAAATAGTCCAAACTCTTTCAACTCCACTGAAATAATCAGTGTGGCTGTTCTCTCAGGCGTTACAAGAAGGTGTAAAATATGTACAATGTACAGCTCTGCTATAAACTTTGGACATAAATGAAAATTAAATATCAGTGTTTGTACGGTTAGTGAAATTGGGCTTGTTGACACATAATGACCTGCTACCTCACTGCGACCTATGGTCGGGCTAACATTAGCACAGGGAAGCTATAGGATGAGGGTTAAATTGTTCTCAATAACTGTGCACGTAGAGGGTCCCTCATAGTCAGAGAAAAATGGCGTCATATGAAAGAAAGAAGACACCGAAAAAGGACAAAATGCCAGACAAGGGGATGCCCGACCCCATCCACACCATCAGGCTGACTGTGGGGTTTAAATAACTTAGCTTGGAGACATGCTACACTTGAATACAGTGCTTAAAAAGGCGCTGTAAAAGCTGAGAATGGCCACTGAATAAGTTTCCACTTTTTTTTGTGTGTTATTATTCACTACAGCTAGTAAGTTCTCTGAGGTGAAAAATGTAAGTGATAAGTTTAATTTAGTATGTTTGTTGTATGAGACGTACAGTCGCAGTAAAGTTGATGCCTCCTTTGTCCTTTTTCTTGAAACCGATGTTGGGTGGCTGCTTGTTGAGCCGAATGCCGAAGCCTTCCAGCTCATGTTCTATTAGCTTCTTATGAAGAAGCGGCTTCAACACATCAAGTACGATCAGGATTAGATTGCAGGTTCGAGCCACTAAGAGAGTAAAAAAAAAAAGACAATACCAACACTGGTCAGAAGTGTAGAAAAATAAAATCCCATTACTTCTTTAGTAGATTCAATATGTATGAAGTACGCCACAGAATAACTGATATTTTAATTTCTTGTGACCTCATTCACTTGTAAGCATTTGACATACACTCACTGGTAACTGGTGGACACCTGCTCAGCTGCTTTTTTATGTAAATATCTAATCAGGCAATCATCAGTCACATGGCAGCAACTCACTGCATTTAGACATGTAGACAAGTAAGTCATATAGGCCAAGACGACCTGCTGAAGTTAGGACCGAGTGGGTTTTTGTATCTACAAAT
Organism: Archocentrus centrarchus; assembly: GCF_007364275.1. Classification (NCBI taxonomy): domain Eukaryota; kingdom Metazoa; phylum Chordata; class Actinopteri; order Cichliformes; family Cichlidae; genus Archocentrus; species Archocentrus centrarchus. The sequence goes on along the minus strand of NC_044357.1, from coordinate 9,715,981 downwards.
AGTTTATGAAGAACATTTCATGACTCGAGATGCATTTAGATAAATACAGGAGAAGATTCAAGTTGGGCAGCACGGTGGCGCAGTGGTTAGCACTGCTGCCTCACAGTTAGAATACCATCTGGAAGGCCTGGGTTCGATTCCACCTCTCCCTCTCTCTGTGTGGAGTTTGCATGTTCTCCCTGTGCTTGCGTGGGTTTCCTCCGGGTACTCCGGTTTCCTCCCACATTTGGACATTCCAAAGACATGCACTTACTGGGGTTAGGTTAATTGGCTACAATAAATTGCCCATAGGTGTGAATGTGAGTGTGAAAGGTTGTTTATCTCTCTGTGTTGGCCCTGCGACTTGTTCAGGATAGGCTCCAGCGACCTTGAACAGGATGAGCGGAAGCGAATGGATGGATGGATTTAAGTCCAATAGCTGTCAGTTGTAGTACCGTTTTAGTTCACTCTTAGTAGAAACATCTTTACCTGCGATGACCTGTCGACCTCTGCCCTTTCCATCCTTGGCCCCCTCAATGATTCCTGGGAGATCCAGGAGCTAAAAAGGAAGAAGAAAGGAAAAGAAAAATAAGCAGATCACTTTAAGCTTAACACAGTATAAACAATTTTCCAGATTTTGAACAAAGGGGAAATTCTCGTACCTGAATTTTAGCACCTTTATACCGAATGACTCCGGGTACTGTTGTTAGAGTGGTGAACTCATAGGCAGCAACCTCAGAGTACACACCCGCAAGGTTACTTAGCAGTGTAGACTTTCCTACTGAAGGAAAACCAACAAACCCAATACGAGCATCACCGGTTTTCGCTACATCAAAACCTAAAAGTTGTAGGAAAGATAAATGCATTAGCATGCTTTACAGGACAAAAACCTCAAACACATTTAAAATAAAGCCCAGGTGACAGCAGTAAGTATATAAGCATCCTGATCTCACCTTCTCCTGTACCACCACCGCTGCCTCCTTTCGGTGAGATGAGTTCCCTCCTGAGTTTGGCAAGACGTGCTTTGAGCAGACCCAAGTGGTGAGCTGTGGCCTTGTTCTTCTGTGTCCTGGCCATCTACAGTGAACAATAATATCAGTCTGCATGACAATTTTAAGTTAAGCAGTTTTTACTGACTACACACAGGTAGAATGTAGTCAGTACACATCCAGCAAATAAAGACAGATCACTTAAAACTGCCTGACTGTGCTCTGCCTGCATTTCTTGGATAGATTTGAACTATCCCAGAACAGGCTTATCCTGACTTGGCCTTTACACTTGAAAGTTCAATTTTGTCAGTCTGAGTTTATTGCAATGTCAGTACTTCACATTAAAGTGCATTAATTACACTATCAACCTGCTCCCATGCCATCCTGTTGCACAGTTTTTACTTCAAGTAAACTTAAATGTAAGGATCTCTTATATTTGACATGCATCTTTGACTCATTTTCTTACTGTTACTTATGTAAACAACACTTAGTCTTTGTTACCTTAAACAACAGATATTTATGCATTTTCTTGTTATTTTTGGGCATTTGATAAACAATAATACAGTTCAAAACCTTTTAGATGGGAGGAAAAATGTTCAATATTCAGGAAAAACCCTGGAAAAATGATGTACTCCCAGTGCTGGTCCCAAGCCCAGATAAATGGGGAGGGTTGCATCAGGAAGTGCATCCAACATGAAATCTTTGCCAAATCAAATATGTGAATCATCAGTAAGATTTTTCAGGTTAACAACAACTGCCACTAGTGCAGCTGACGTGGAAACTGGGGAAGAAGGTGTGTTTGGAGGCAGTGAGAAAGAAGTAAAGATAGGACTGTGGAGGTGAGCGCAGGGACTTTAAATGTAGGGACTGCGGCTGGTAAATTGAGCGAGACAAATTGGCTGACAAAGTAAAGGATGCTGAAGATGGAGCTGCTATGCAGGAGGAAAAGAGAAACGCCACAGAGAAAATTCAAGAAGGTAATGCAGAGGGTTGATGTGACAGAGGAGGACGTAAGGGATAGGGTGAGATGGAGGTGGATGATCCACAGTGGAGACCCCTAAAGAAGATGATGAAAGGGGTGTTTTTACTGGCTGATAATACCAGCAAGGTTGCCAATAAAGCCTAATAATTTTCAGTGTAATTTAAATTAAGCACCTCTGCTGGTATTAACTCAGGTTCAAATCTGAGGCTTCCTTAACACAAACAGCAGACGGCGCATCATACAAAGACCACAAACTATGGATATGTGACCCGTGTGATGACTTGTGTGGGAGTTTAGCTGTTTATATACACCTATGCTCTCTTTATCGGCAGCCTGCTTTGTTGATGCACTTCAAGACAGCGCTGCAGTCTTAAGTTAACTTGAAGTAAAGTGATTATCACATAATTCAAGTGTATGTGTTATGGTAAAGACGGGCTTATTCCTGTTAACCAACATCACCCTGCTGTACTACAGGAGTGTCGACATCCGTCACAATCTATTATTTGATTAATAATAGATTTACAAGTTCACTCATAGGGTACAGCAACTACACATCCACGCTAAGTCGCAAAAAGAAAGCGTGAGTTAGAAACACTGAGTGTGAAGCAAGGCCCGACTCTAATATTTTTCGCTAACGCTAACAGCTTGTGGCTAGCCTAAACGTGACTGTCAGCGGGTTAGCCCGCCGGCTGCTTTCATCTTACCTCATTTTCAATCTCTGCTATTTTGGCGAGTATACTCATGGTGACGGTGTTCCCCGTGTACAGTTCACGTTACCGACTGAAATGAGAACGGTTTTACATATAAGTTGGCAAAGTTAAGGGGGGAACTTAGCATGCACACCAGCCAAACGCGGTTGTGCGCGATTTCGAGGAAAATCTCGCGAGGACTTTGAAAAAGGCGGATCATTATACCCAGTCCGTTGACTCACAGGACAACAAAAAGCTTCGAAACACAGTGGCAGCAGGTACGGATGGTCTCGAGTGCCCAATTGAAATAAATAAATAAATAAATAATACGTCGTTAATTTATGAATTAAATTTCCATCCATCCATCCTCTTCCGCTTATCTGGGGCCGGGTTGCGGAGGCAGCAGTCTAAGCAGAGAAACCCAGACCTCCCTCTCCCCAGCCACCTCCACCAGATCTTCCGGGGGAACCCCAAGGCATTCCCAGGCCAGCTGAGAAATATAATCTCTCCAGCGTGTCCTGCGTCTGCCCCGGGGTCTCCTCCCGGTAGGAAATGCCCGGAACACCTCACCCAAGCGGCGCCCAGGAGGCATCCTAGATGCCCGAACCACCTCAACTGGCTCCTTTCAATGTGGAGGAGCAGCGGCTCTACTTTGAGCCCTTCCCGAGTGGCTGCAGTCCTCACCCTATCTCTAAGGCAGGGGCCAGCCACTCTTCGGAGGAAGCTCATTTCTGCGGCTTGTATTCCCGATCTCATTCTTCCTGTTACTACCCAAAACTCATGACCATAGGTGAGTGCAGGGACGTAGGTTGACCAGTAATGAATTAAATTTGACATTGTTAATTAAACTTGAAAATAAATAAGTATGTTATTGTTCTGAATAAAATTAATTGATATTTTAATTAATCAATTAAATATTTCCAATTTGAATTAATAAATGACACATTTAATTATTTATTTAATGATGTTTTTAAACCATTTGGCCCTCGATGCTCTCCATAAGCATGCGCCTTCACCTGTGCATATTCAGGAATCAGGAACTTTGAGATTAGTGCAACTATAGCAAAATAAGCTATACAAACCCAAGTACTGTACGAGACTAGCCTAAACGTCCAATTTTGAGGTTGTAAAATCATAATTTGCTTTTCAAGTAAAACTCTTTACATGAAAACTTACAATAAGCGTATTAAACAAAATATCTGAATCAGAATTAATGGACAGCTTTTTTTTTGGCCTGGGACACTTTATGGATGAGTAAAGAATAAGTAAAGGCTTATATCTTCAATCAGGTTTTAGATGTTTCTAAGTTGTGAGGAGGTCTTCCCTCTAAATTTAGTTTAAATAACAGTTTTAGACTGAAATACCTCAGATTTATTTAATCTGTTTTACAGCTGAGAATCTACCGCTGGACTACGTTGCTGTAGTGTTATAACTGCATACAAAGTTATACCTGGCTGCACCTAAAATACTGCACCCTGATGCTTCAGTAATATTAATGTCACATTTCATTCATTAATAATTACCTATATTCAGGTCGGATTTTAAATAGTGGCTGCACATCCATGATGTGAATCTGTTCCACCACATCCCCAAGATGGACTGAGATACGGTGACTGTGGCGAATATTTGAATCCAGTGTCATGTTCAAGAAACCAGTTTTAGGTGATCTGAGCTTTGTGACGCGGTGTGTTATCCTGGTAGAAGCAGCCATCAGAAAATGGGTATCCTGGTCATAAAGGGATGGACATGATCAGCAACAATATATCGACTGATATATCGGCACTGCTGATATTTTGAGTTATGAGTGTTCATGTCATGAGCGTTGATGTTGCATAATTTGTCCACCAGAGGACACTCTGCAACTTCTCTGCTGGCACAAACACAGCAAGCAGCACAGCAGAGTCGGGCAGGGCATAAACATTAATCCACAACTTGTGACAATAAAACAAGATAATTTTTAAACTGCATTGTCATGATATTTTAGTAAGGGCTCATAAATAGCTACACACAACAGATGCTAGGGAAACCTGTTAATATTTTGTGTGTCTGAAAATTTTTAAATCACCAAATAGTATCCTATACTGATTGAGCTCTAAATAATGCTCAGGTAGACTGTGGCCTTTAAACAATGCTTAGTTGGTACTACGGAGCCCAAACTGTGCCAAGAAAATATCCCACAGACATTACACCACCACCTGCCTGAACCGTTGGTACAAGGCAGGGTGGATCCATGCTTTCCTGTTTATGCCAAATTGTGACCCTATCTGAATGCCACAGGAGAAACTGAGACTCATCAGACCAGGCAGCGTGTTTTAAATCTTCTATTGCTCAGTTTTAGTGAGCCCGTGTTTCCTGTTTCTTAGCTGGTAGGAGTGGCACCCGGAGTGGTCTTCAGCAGTTGTAGCTTCAAGATTTCACAAGTTGTGTATTCAGAGAGGCCCTTCTGCACACCTTTATTGTAACGAGCAGTTATCTGAGTTACTGTTACCTTCTGTATCAGCCCATCTGGTACCAACAACCATGCCATGTTCAAAGTCACTAAAATCACATTTCTGCCCCATTCTGATGCTCAGGCTGAACTTCAGCATGTTGTCTTGACCATGCCTACATGCTTAAATGCACTGAAATGCTGCCATGTGATTGGCTGATTAGATATTTGTATTAATGAACAGGTGTACCTAACAAAGCAGCCAGTGATTGTATGACTGCATATAAAGTAAAAACTGGCTGCACCTAAAATATTGCACACCGATGCTTCAGTAAATCGATAATCTCACATATATTCATTTTTTTTGAGTATATTTACTCAGGTAGGATTTTAAAAACTGTGCTTTGATTTCTTGAGTATAACTGCAAAATTGTTGGATGCACACTTTTAATGAAATAATCCATTTCTCCAGTTACAGTGTTAAAGCAAATGCTAGAAACACTTGTCAGTATGAGGCAACACACTTTAACAGCACCACAATTACAGATTCCTAAATAAAAAAAATCTTATAATGAAACTTTGATGAAAAAGTATATATTCAATGATTGTCTTGTTAATTTTAGCCAGGTCTGCCAATATAATGGCAACTCAGACTATAGCAGATAGTCTAATGTATAGTACAGTTTGACTCCTACTTTAGAGTGCTTGCAATGTCTCGGGTGCACTTTATCTGGAGTGTACATACTGATGAGCACATTGTCTACAGTACTGGTTATTACACTGGATGGTGTTACTTCATTATGCAAAAGGGCATAAGATGCAAACCCACATTTTAATGCACACACAAAACAGAATGAAGGCCAGTCAAATTGTATATTTTTTTATTGTTTAATTCTTTATCGTTTAAGTCGCATACAGTATAATCTGTCATTGGTTTCTATGCTGCTAAAGTTTGTGGACTGAACATCTGTGTTTTGTCAACTTTCCGATTGATTTATTGGTTAATGAGTGAGCTGGTTGAAGAAGATCTGTGGTGCATCTCCTCTGACCCATGCTATGTGAATCTTGAAATAGTTGTTTTAAAAATATACAACCATTATGGTCATACACTGAGTAATAATGCCTAGAAGGTATGCTGGGCATGTAGGGGAGTTCACAGTTCATACGTAGTTAGAGTGCATGAATGACCAAACTGGATAAATGACTAAACTCAGAATATGTTAAATCAATTTTGGACCTTAACATTTCAAAATGCCAATCAAATTCACCAGCTCTGCTCTTCCAGCTCAGCCAGAAGTGTGTTCTAAGCATTTGCTGTAAACAATAGATGCAGTGTGAAGAATAACACAGTTTTTAAATCGCTCTATTTGTTGATTATGTTCAGGAAAGAGCCTCACAGATAGTTTCATGTATCTTAACTCCAGTCCTAGATCTCTTAAACCGTGTGCTAGATATGCTGAATCTGCCCCTTCATAGATCCCACATTGTTGTTTGTTTAGTTTTAAGAGGTGTGCTTGTCCTCATTAAAGTATATAAAAATAGGCATTTTATTTTTAAAAGGTAGATACGGTTATGGTTTATTGTTCAGCATTTGTTGTTGCCCGGCTGGGATGGCAGCAAGCATAAATAGCACAGGAAAAAAGGAAAGGAGGTGAGACACAGCAAGACAGGGGGTAATTAGTAAATGTATGATCACTCAGTACATTTCTAAAGACCTCTGCAGGTCTAAGCTGATTCTTCTTTGTGGGAAACAGAAAGGGGGCTTTGATTCGATTCATCACCACTAGCCACAACTTGATAATTGACAACAATAAACCCATGCCCGAACATTTCAAATGTTCTTCTTTTAATGAGCAACATATCTTTATATCATATCTCAGTCAGCATTGAAGTGCATTGGTTAAAAAGTAAGTGCAAGTACAGGTTCTGATGCATTCATTTTTACTAGAGGATTAAATTATTTGCACTGTGGCCCCAAAAATAGTCATTCTACAGGGGCACTCTGCAAAAGAAAACCACTATAGTTGATGCTGTTTCTAACCTAAAAGATATATGCTATTTTCCTCATTTCAAGCTTTTAAAGTTATCTCTGAGTGACAGTGTGTAGGAGCGATTTTCATCTGCCTTCTGCTGTCAGTTCACTCCAGTCCATAAACCGCAGCACTTTTCCTCAATATCACTGCCATGCTCCCTGACTGATTTCTCAGTGGTTTCTCAGTTTCCTTTGAGGAACACAGCAACTGAATCAAGCCAGCAGAAGCACAAAGTCTGTGAGAAGCACTATTTTAGTGCAATAGTTTCACACTTGGTAACCCTGCCATCTAAAACTGGCTACCTCTGCATAGAGATGGAGAAGAGTTCTTATCACAGCCCCATCGATAGGCCTTTTAGTTGTTACTGAGGGAAGCGCCATTATTTTTATGTCATCAGAGCAAGGATAACAACATCTTTTGAGGTAATAAAAAACAAATAACAGCATGAAGTTATCCATTAAAATGCATTGTCCCCAGTATCTTGGATTCTGTCATCAGAATTTGGATAATACTTAGTGAAACCATAAGGCTTTACGATAAATGCAACTTTGCCATATGATGGCAAAAGTCTTCAGAGGAGGCATTTCCCTTGGACTCTAGCTGCTCTCGGAGGAGGTGGGTGGTGCCGTGGAGGACGACCTCCGCCGGGACACTGACTGCGAGCGCTCAGGGCTGTGTTTGTCATAAGGCTGGAGCTGCACCTCCAGGAAGTCCCTGTGCTGCTGGCTGATGACCTGGCTGATGAGTCCGGGCAAAGCTTGCAAGTTACTCAGTAGAGTCTCCAGTTTCGTCTCCAGCAGGGCAATCCTTTTCTCCATGTCCTCCCCTCTCTCGTTCAGATCTGATACCATGTCATACATGATGTTCTGAGTCTGGAACAGGAGAGATAAAATGCACTTATTGCTATCATTTTCCCCTTTATGTTTCTTTTGATGGGCAACCAGAAAATTGATTATAGATAATAAAAAAAAACACACACACACATTTTCATCACTTCAATAAATATGCAGTGTGAAGATGCACTGAAATATCTCTGAAAAGAGAACAAAGAAAATGGGTTATAAGAGACCGCGAGCTTCACGCTAAAAGATTCACTGTCCGAACACATCAAAGTCAAACTGAAAATAAAATGATACGTTTCCATTTTTTAGTATGTCTAAAATCAATATTCACATTCTGCCTGCAATTCAGAAATTGTGAAAAAAACAAAGAAATACTTCCACAGTCTGAGCCAGCTCAATCATGCCATTTCTGATATTAAAGGATTATTACCCCATGAAATAAAATTCATTCTTAAAGATATTCTAGAGTTTTTCGTTTCCTGCAAAATGACGACAAAAAATGTTCTCGACTGACTGCAGACTGGATCTTGAAGCTTGTGACAAATTTAAGTGTTTTTCTGTGTCAGAATGGATACTGATGTAATGGCATGTACACACTCAATGGACACTTAGTTAGGTACACCTGTTCCACTGCTTGCTGATGCAAATATCTGATTATCCAGTCCCATGGCAGCAACTCAGTGATTTTAGGCTTGTAAACATGTTCAAGATGACCTGCTGAAACAGGGTAGAATAGTGTTAGAATTTGGAGTGAAAAACATCCTGCCTTATATCACAGGTTTAGGTTGCTGCTGGAGATGGTGTAATGGTGTGGGGAATATTTTTTTGGCTGTTTAAATGAGTATTGCTGCTGACCATGTCCATCCTTTTATGCCCTTTATGACCACAGCGTGCCCATCTGCTGATGGCTACTTTCGTGTCACGACTCTCAAATCATCTCAAACGGGTTTCTTGAACATGACAGTAACTTCATTGTACTCAAATGGGCTCCACAGTTATCAGAGCTCAACCCAACGGAGCATCTTTGGGATGCAGTGGAATGGGAGATTCACATGGATGTGCCACTGACAAATGCTATCATGTCAACATGGACCAAAATCTCTGAGGAATGTTTCCAGCACCTTTTTGAATCTGTGCCACGAAAAATTAAGGCAGTTCTGAAGACAAAATAATAAAGTGTGTACCTAATAAAGTGTCCACTGAGTGTATAAACCCCATCAAACAGACAGGATCAGCCTGTACAAAACTTGTACTATAAAGCAGGGTGGTAAGTGCATCACTTTCAGTTTGTGTGAAAGTTTTGCCACATTTTGTCAAGCTGAGTGTAACTATGTTACTGAATGGTGGGCAGTTCCTACTAGGGCCTGTGGAACTGACCAATAAGAGCAGACTAGGTGGTAGGGTGTGCGGGGCAGCCTTGTTAACTTCCTGTTTTTACAGGAAACATAAATATACAGAAGCAAACAACACTTTGCTGTTCATTTCATGGGAACTTTTAGGTAACAATCACAGTCAAGAAAAACTCTTTCAAGTGTGCATACTGGCCTATCAGTACCGGTCAAAGACAATATTTGAGCATCTAGTATAAAATGATAAATGTCACAGCTGACAAACAAGAAGTAATCAACCTGAAAATTCATCTGAAGTCGACAACTCAAATTTTACAAAATCAAAGTAAATGCATCACGGCAGTCTCACATTATCCATCTTGTCTGCTATGACTGGTGTTCTACTCAAAGAAACCTTCAACATCCTTCAAAATAAGGTCAGAAGAACATTAAAGGAGCACAATTTCTGCCAGAAACTGATCCGGAAGGGTGAATTTTATTTGGACAGTTTAGAGGAGTTTATGTTTTCATGCAGTCCAGAGCACATTAGTCTGTGACCTTGAGGAAACAGGAAAGGTGCCTGCTGACTTTGTATGATGGTTTATGCCCTTCTGATGCATCGGCCGTCTCATAACAATCTATTAAAAAACCCCGCCATGGTTACTCTTCTCTAAAACTCAGGCTTCCAAAATAGTCAACAACAGCCTAGGAAATTCATGTCACATTTCAGATGAGAAGTGGTGGTGATGCTGCTGGAAGGCAGTCTCTGAGGTACTATTCAGTGCAGGACTAATAACCTCTGGCAGCCTAGAGACGATGCCATCCATCACTTACCTTGTCCTCTTCTGATTCGAGGCAGGGATGATGGGATAGGTTGTTTATGCGAATCAGTGAGGACCAAAGAAGCAATGACACTACTTAACCTGGCAGCTGTTGTTATGGTTATGCCATTAGTATCAAATCAATCCTAACTTACTTATCATGTGAAGTTTTTTTCAGTGGATTACAAGATAAATTCAATGGGTATGATCACTGTTTAAATGCCCGGTATTCTTCCGTTATACAGATTTGTTTCTTTTTTGTGCGATTAAGAAATTATTGCAACCAGGCCTCCAAGCTTCAAACCGTGAAATGAAGGAAGATCATGTTAAAATATGGTGGGATGGATGCTAGAGAGCAAGAACATTATTAGGAAACTATCAAGAAATGAATGTGACTAGAGCAGGGAACTGATGGAGCAAGAATACAGGTGGTTAATAGACATCCACTTGGATTGTAATATAAAACCACAAATTGACATTATAAACCAATTTCTGGATAAGATGAAGGAAGAAGAGAGAGCGGAGTGGCAGAGATGGTTTTTAAAACCACTCAAGTGAGCAATTTTGTACTCTAAGGATATGTACTGGAAAAAGTGAAAAAAAAAAAATCCTGTGGAAGGAAACTACATTCAACCAATGTTGCATTAAACAGAATCTAAAGGAGAGACTGTGGAGGAGATAATGAAATAAGGAGATACATTGTGATCTGAGGAATTTCACTGTGCACTGCAGTGGCAATGCATCTTCCAAAGATATGTTCAGCTCTATTTAGCTCCGTCTTTCCACTGAGAGCATGAAAAGACTGAAGCCACACTGCCCTCCTATGGCTGCATACTCTTATAACAACGACTGAAGGCACACGCTGGCCATAAGCCACCTTATTCAATGTCACATCACAGCTCTCGATGCTGTTTTACAGCATGAGGTGATTAGGCAATATTAACTAATACCTTTCATGACATGCTGGCCTGAATCCAGTTTGACTGTGGTGCACTTTTGAATGTCAGAGCGCTCTGCTTTTCTCGCCTCTTTTTCTCTGCCTTTATTTCTGGCTGAATCATCAGATCACAGTGTGTCTCCCTTCCCAGGTTACTGTTTCTGCTGTGTCAGGCTGGCGCACTGCCTGGTCTTTCCCTAAGGTTTGTCGACTTCTGTTTAGTGCATCTGGAGACAAACATCAGAGAATACATAGAGGGAAAAACTGTGCTGGGTTTCTCATTACTCTCATTCAGTAATTTTTTTTTTTTTTAAGAGAACATATCCTGGGGATAGTGATTTTACGCTGCAAAATAAAGACACATTATTATTTTATACCCAAACAAATTGAATTCCAGGTGAATGCAGTCTACCACAATCATCACACAGATGTAAAGCCTGTCTGTTTATTTGACACCTGTAGTCTTTGATTTATATTAGAAAACACAACTAATTCAACGAGTCAACTAGCATGCATTAAATTCAACCACACAGAGGAAGGAAACCTACAAAGGCAGCAGTACACTGTTAGTGTAGCTTACCTTAGCAAGGTCCACTAGTGAGTTTGCTTGGTCATTCAGCTTGCGTTGCTCCATTTTAACACTTCTCAATCTGAACACAAGACCATTCAGAACCCAATAAATTAACGCTATCAGTGTCTATATGTTTTTTTTTTTTCTCTTTCTTTTGTTTTTTTGTAAATTTGTGCACACACAAGGCATACACATGGATAACACTCCTGGGACATGCACAGGATATGTGTAGAAAATGCAGGGTTTGGAGGGGCAGTCTGCTTGGTTGAGCTGCATGCAAGTGGAAAGGAGACCACAGAGAGAGGGGGTGGGGCGGGGGGGTGGGGAGCTGCCACGGAAGAGAATGAAATCAGCTCTGCGTCCTACTCAACCAAAACACACAACAAGGGAATGGGGGGGGGGTGTAAACAGCATTTATCAAGTCCTAGTGTATGTCTTCTTGACATATGAGATTATAAAACACCAACTAGAAAAAAAGGCCAACTGCTGTTCCTTTAAAGTTCCATTCTTGTGTAACTTTTCTCTGTTTTCTATTCATATTTTGTCACTCAGAAAGCCAAAGACACCCAGCACTGTTTGGTATTAACACAGAGGATAATGTTTAGCCTTTAAACAGCAGCTGTCTCACTGTTTCCCTTTTGAGGCTTTCCAGCTAGAATAGAGAAAATCACACCACGGCAACTTAAGGAATCATTTAAATTGTGCATCACGGGTAGAAAATAAAAAAGATTTTTTACAGCAACAGTTATCTTGTGGGATAAAATGGCTACTTCATGCTTAAATAATTCACATCTCCTGTCTAATTGTGCTTCTATCGCTCTCTTTTCTAATTCTTCTTCTCAGGGGACTCAAAAACAGCAACTGTGCAGTATTATGGAGTATTAGCCACATGTGGCTTCAAGACATCTTTTTTTTCTCCATCTGAATTCCTCAAACCTGCTAAATTACAGTAAGCACAGCAACCAGGTAACATCACAATGGCAAGTTTACCCAAGATTCAGAGTTTTATATCAATAATATGCACTGTTAATACAGTTTGACTCTTAGGTGATGATTGAGCATCAAATTTTAAGATCACTGAAGATGGAGAATTTAAAGAGCCTTTGGGGAGCCAGGTATTTAGTCGAGATACACCCATTCCCATGCAACGCCAGATCGATTTTTTTGTTTTCTGAAGGCAGGCAAATGTACAGTGAAGACCAATAGAGGGTGCCACAGAAGCCACTGAAGGAAACTGCAGGCAAGACGTTCTGACAACTGAGGCCACTAACGCTTCATACAGAGCAGACTCTCAGACAAATGCAGACTGCTATTTTAAAACATCACTCTTATTATTCTCGAAATAATGAAACGAAGGAAGAAAAGAAAGCAGTAGTCTGTCTTAAATCATGGAAGATAATAGACGTTCAGGGTTACATGGTTTTGTAGTTGACGTGAGACCTGTTAGAAATATACCTTTCACAATTGGATGACCAATAGCTGTCAGAGGCGGTCGAAGCATAGGGCAGGTCGAGGAGATGTTGAAAAAGCCTACTTACACTGTCTTTTATATTCAAAGGCTATTTTCCTCAGTCAGTTACTGCTCACGGGTACCTCTCTTTGTGAACGGGCACTTTAAATGTGCTTGCTGTTCATCAGGGGAAAACAGCTATGCTAAGCTTTTCAATCTCCACATTTTTTACCCTCCCAAGTTGCTTTATTTGTCATGACCTCCATTAAACTCATTGCGTAAAGAAATGCAAATTATTCTTCAAAGTAATGGACCACCCTGACATTTTTTTTTTTCCCTCCCCACCCTTGCCCCCGCTGGCAACTTCACACTGTTGGTCACAGTTGCAGCCTCTTGAGCACAAAGGGTATTTCTCCGAGGCTTTACCCTGACCTTCCTCTCAGGTCACTTCCCTCTTTGTGCAATTCACTGATCTCTGAGCTAACAAGCGCTCACTGTCCTGCTTTTTGCTATGATTCCTCCTTCAGCCTTGCGGAAGAAAAAGGACAGCCTCCCCAGAGGGGATGATCTGGGCGTAGGGAGACACTTGATTTCACATCTGTTCTGGCCTAAAACATTATGGAGGACATTTGGCTGCATTTGTGTGATACCATGCCTCTAGCGTGTGTCATCCAAATGACCTCAGTGTTGTTATGTCTCCAAATTCTTCTTGCATGGCAGCTGTATGTCGCTGCTATTATGCTGTTTACCAGCCACAACAACACTGGACTGGCATCTCTGCTACTGTGTCATCCAACAGGGAAATGGAGGAAATGTAGCTGCAAATGTTGTAACAGGCGTAACAGTGGTTCCACTTGCCGAAAGATGACCCCGAGCCCTGACCTGTGCGAGCATGGCCGCTCAGGCGTATCACATGACTTTTAGGGGGTATCACAAAACGTATACGTCTGTAGAGTAATGCAGCTCTGGTTGTCATCCTTCGGTAGGTGAAAGCACAGTTGACTGGAGTTTAATCAGTTGCTTTCTGATTAAAGATCAAAGTCTCATCACATCCATGCAGAAATGGAAAGAAAAACACCCTCCATCATTGATAATTGAAATTCACTTAATTTGCATCTGTGGGTATGTATACAATGTGCAGCATATGTCAGTAACAAGGTGTTTGTACCGGTGATTGAAGTCTGATGATAGGATGAAAAATGTGATACTGCGTGTTTTGTCAAACTAACATGCTACTCAGTTGAACAGCCAACTATGAAAAAACAATTGTAGCAGGTGTATAAAATAATCTGGCAACATGGTGACTGGGCCGTGCGCAACGAACTCCAAAGTTTTTGAGGCATGAATTTCACTTATCAAATGAGGGAGTGTAATTTTTTTAGTAGTTATTGGGTTCAAGGACAAGCTCTCGTTAGCATGCACACAACAGGTCTGTATCTACATGAGAGGCGAAGACTTACTTTCGAGCTCTATTGCATTGTGTCGACACAAACAGGAAAAAAAAAAGGAAACATGAAGTAGACAAATGAATTATTACAATATCAGATAAACATAGTCAGATGGCAAGCTCTGTTTGCTCAAGTCTGGCTGCTGTAACCCTCATCTCTACACTGTCACTTCTGAGCAGCAGCAACCACTTCTCCTGACTTCTTTCATCTTGAAACCAGTTTGTCATTTCGCCGCGTGTGGACCGTTTCTGGTGGCTGCCGCTGTTTTTGTTCTTTAAATCTAATTTTGCCTTTTCCTGGTACTATGAGAAATACCGCAAAATAAGAGCAGTCCTCCTGTTAATGACAGTAAACCTCCACCGACACAGACGACCAAGTGTCTAAGGATCTTTTTAATAACAGCTTCGACCCCACTGACTTTACTGAGACTAATAACGATGTGCGAATAAAGTTTTCTCCCTGCCTTCCAACTTTGACCAGTGGAGGAGGTCAAAGATTGCTGTAGGCCTACTGCAACCCTTCACTTGTTAATCCACTTCCTGTTCTAAATTAATTGCACTCAAGAGTTTGTCTGTCACACCCTGCGATTAGGCTACAGGCCCTACTTAAAACTCTCCCAGACGAAGCCTGTGAACACTCTGCCTCATAATGGAGACAGAATCTCTGTAACACAAAGATGTGACTGGAAAATGGTGATACCACGCTGAGTAGTCATCCTTGCACACAGAGCCGAACGTGACTTTTTCCCA
The DNA here is from genome assembly GCF_007364275.1 of Archocentrus centrarchus. Lineage (NCBI taxonomy): Eukaryota > Metazoa > Chordata > Actinopteri > Cichliformes > Cichlidae > Archocentrus > Archocentrus centrarchus. The sequence goes on along the minus strand of NC_044357.1, from coordinate 9,700,735 downwards.
CTGAATCTGGTTCTTTATAGATTGAGCTTCCTAGAGAACAGGAGGTGGACATGAGACGTCGTCATCAGTGCTGTGAATCACCTGAACCCAACAGCAAGGGCATAATGACTCGAAAAAAAGCAACAATGAGAGAAAGCCATTAAACTGCAACTCTAGATGTGGGTTGCAGCAGCAGCAGACAGTTTGTATATATTTGTGTTTCCCTACCTTGCCAATAAGCAATCTAATGCCTTTAAAACTTAAATGTGTGTCCAAAAGATTCATGAGCAAAACAAAGTTGCACACAGTAGACCACGAAGACTCGTGTGTGTGTGTGTGTGTGTGTGTGTGTGTGTGTGTGTGTGTGTGTGTGTGAATAGAATGGCAGAAAGCAAACAAACATACAAACAGAGGACATTTTACTTGAGTATGGACAATATACCAACAGTACTTGAAGCTATTTATTCAAATAAAGCGCCAAGCTGATTGCCAGTTAATGAAAGAAGCCGCAGTGTGGATGTACTGGTAAGCACTGTAAGCTGAAGAAAAACAACAGTGAGGTGAGGTTAAAATCAATACTGTTTTGGAATGAGATAGCACTTTGGGGGTCCTTGGGGACCCACTAAACCACTAGCTGACAGGTACATGTCTGAGCAGCCGCTAGAGAAGTAGAAACCCAAATGTGTCAGTCGTGAGGTCAACCTGACATCTGACTCACAGCGAAGAAGATACACAAGAGTCAACCTGACAGCAAAAGGCGGAGAAATCGATATCATACTCCTGTGAATTCTGTAAATCCTGAATATTTCGATGTGAAATGAACTTTACACAGAGAAAATGTTTCCATTTCACGATGACAGTTCATACCTTTTTAAAAATACAAATGCTTTACAGGAATCTTTAACGTATCAGTGGATATGTAGATATATATAGATATAAAACATACAAAAATCAGCAGAGGAAGTTGGGAAATCAGGCAAGTTATGAGCACTTAACTTTGCTACAGGTGTCAAACAATTCAGATTTCAGGTTTGTGATGCTCTGGTGGATCAGCTACCGAACAAAAGGCCAACGGAAGTGGTGAGGTTAGGTTTAAGAGCACGGCACCTACTGGTGAATGGCTTGAAGGAATTTTCTCTGGTGCTTCCTGACTCTGGCGTGGTCCATCTTCCTCACCAGTTTAGTGTTCTTGTAGATGAGCCACGTCTCCCTGAGAACATTCGCAGCTGTGTTTTTGACCTTGGGCACAACAAATAAAATACAATCGGTTAAGACTGGAAAGAAGTGAAGCATCTGTGAGTCACGCTTAGAGTGGAGAGCTTTCACTTACTCTTTTTGTTAGCTGGGTGTCCATCATAAAATTGTGGACATGTTTTTCAGCTTTGGTTAATTCCAGTTTCTTCGCCACCACAGCCACCACCAAGGCAGTGCAGCCAGCACCCTAAGGAACAGACAGATACAAATATACAACGTGGATTTTCATTACCTTCATTTACTTGTCAATATTTTTCAGTCATGATTATTAGCAGTAGATCAGCTGCTTTATTTAATAAGGCCTTTTAACTGTTTCACAAGCTGACAAAAAAACCTCTGTCTCACCATAATGCCAGTCAGGAGGCAGACTCCTTTCCCACAGTACGTGTGTGGGACCATATCCCCATATCCAATAGTAAGAAACGTGATTGAGATCAACCACATGGCTCCGAGAAAGTTGCTGGTTATGTCCTGGTTATCATGGTACCTGTAATGAATAATAAATGTAACAGACTGACACACCTGCACGCACCCTCAAGAAACTGATGCTCATGACTGCTACTTTTACAGAAGTTTTAGCCACTTTAGTTCCTAACATCCAACGTTTGATCAGGATTCTGCAGTGTCATAATCTTTTCTTACAGCTTGTGTTAATCCTTCTATCTTGATGCTCAGACAGAGACTGAGTATTCTATCTATTTTTATGCCTTATCTATGTTTCATGCTGAGCAGCACGGCATAGTATGAGGAAACGGATCCAGGCACCTCTCGCAAGCTCTCACTGTCCATGCAGCGATTATCCATAGCGAGATGGTGAAGACCAGCAGCACAGTGCCGGGACAGATGGTCATAAGAGTCTTCATCACAAACCGTGTGTTAAAGTTAATCTTGTTGAGTGCACCGATACTGCGGGACGAGGCATCGGTGAAGAGCTTGCTGTGCAGCAGCATGACACGAGCGATGAGGTACAGCCGCAGGAACATGGGGATGGACAGGATGATGTCCACATCTGCATCCGTCTTGGATGGCACATAGGAGTAGGCCAAGCGTGCTGTCCAGGTGAAGGTGTAGTTCCCTGGGATGGGGTGTATGGCGCACACCAGGATCTCCAGGCAGATGAAGAAGATGCGCTCATATGTCATGGCTATCCTCCAGTCATCAGCTGCATTGTCCACCATAAATAGCTGCAAGGAGAGGGCACTGTAAGAGTGATGAAGGGTAAAAAAACAGCTCACATTTTCATCACGTCGACACAGCAAGCTACAGGAAATCATTAAACCCATTAAAGAGTAAACAGCAAATTGCCTCAAGCCGTTGAGTTACATTTTTTGAGCCACACTTTTTTTTTTTTTTTAAAGAAAATGTGCTCAAATCATCATTTGGAGGTGCAGCCAAAGCAAATGAAAAATATTTTATGACAAGGGGAGGATGTTACATGCTTTCAGGGACATAAATGGCATTCAGATATTTGCAGATACATAAAAGATCAAGTGAAGGCTGAGAGGCTTAAATGTCATAGCTTTATTTTTAAGTACACCACACCAGGCGTATATGTTTTCATGTCTTTATCTTGCCTTTGGGAACTGTTTATTGCTATTTCTTTCCATATGGTAAAATGCCAAAGGTATTTAAAAAAATACAATAAAATTGGGGCGTGGTCATGTTTTCCACTGTATTGCATCTTTTAACAACACTCTGCAAGCATTTGGGATCTAAAGCTTTAAAAGTGAAAAGTTTCCCCACTTTTGGTTGCTACAGGATCACAGCTGCTCAGCTGCTTGTCTTTAATACAGAATCAAGCTGCTGTAATGTGTGCAGGATGTTGTTAAGCTTTGTGTTTTTGAAAGGAGTAAGGTCATCGCTGAAAAAGGTTCCTGCAAAACCTATACGCGTATATACCATTCAGCATTAATGAACCCTTCAAATTTGCTCATGCTACATTTTCCAAAAAGAATTTAAATTTTTGATCGTTCAGACCACAGGACAGTTTTCCACTTCAGTTTACAGCTTGGCCCTGACTGTATGTACAGTAGATGGTTATGATAGCATCAAATTCAAAATCCGAGCTGCTCTATAATGTTCCAATGAATACAGAACTTAAATATTTTGTGTTAGTTTACATTTTAAACAGCATTTCAGCTGTTTTGGAAACAGTGTTGGAAACGATTATTTGATTAGCTGTTGAATGTAAAAATAGTTTCAGTTATTTTTAGGCAAATATATCACCAAAATAGCCTAAACACTCCAGCTGCTCACACATTATTGTGAACTGATTATCTTTGAGTTTTTACCTTTTGAACAAACCAAGACATTTAAAGATTATCAGGACAGCATGGAGATCATTTTGGGGTTTTAAAAAATGTTTTCACTACTTTAATAATGCAAAAATAAAAATAAAGGCAGGAAATGGCAGATTCATCAATACTGTATGAAACAGCTTCTGCATGAAATAAATAAAAAATAAATGAAGTAGTGTAGTGGTACTGTAGTATAGCATTTGAGAGATTATAGAAAAAAAACGGAATTAAGATTTCGACTTCTCCATTGAAATAAAACGTATTACATCAGGCAATACATTAGCAGTGTGCAGTGAGCATTTTCAGCTTCTAAGCATTATACTAATGAGAACATCTGCCACCTCCACATTAGCATTAGGTGCTGATCATCTGGCCACCCTGACCAGAAGGTTGGCAGTTTCACAGGGGACCTCACTGTGAGTGGATTTCAACACCTCTCATCGCTCTTCTCCACCCTGTCCTTTGTCACACACAGCAGCTTTCTCACGTGGTCACTTCTGCTGCTGTCCCTTCTCTCCTCTTTATCACTTTCTACAGTTATCTTCAACTCATGTCCGAGCCTGACTACCACTATCAGCGCTGTCACAGTGGCTGCTTATCATGCTTACGGTTGTAAACAGGCTGTCTCAATTTTATACCTGCTACTCTATATTGTGAGGGTTTCAGATAAAATACTTCCAAACCATATTCCTCTGTCTGACACCCCACACTGGTATCCCTTCCCTAATGCGCTTGCTCCATCCACTCAATCACATCAAGGTCTTCTGCCTGTACAAGCCGTCACAAGTGGCAGTAGATTTTTCACAAAATGTTGCTGTCAGCAAATCCAAGCGAGGTTTCCTGGCGGCTGTTTTTGCCATGAGAGCGGACGCCTTTATGAAGGGGGGAAAAAAGAAAAACTGCGCTATTGTGTCTCGTCAGAAACCTCCCTAATGTACTTGGTAATAAATTATGGGGTGTCCAGTGACTTCTCAGGCTTAAATATGATATACAGTACAATGATTTTGCTTGCAGCCCTCTGAAACAACATCCTGCACAGTTCTGTTCATCTTTCAGCTCAGAACTGTACAAGTAATTTTAAAGGAAGAAGTCAAAAGAGGGGATGGTTGTGCATTTTCATATAAGCAGATTTTTCTCTGAGGGATTTACAGATTTACAGATACATTTGCTTTCAGTGTATTCCAAACAAGCGGAAAAAAGTAACCTTAACTGTATCATAAATCTGCATCTAACTTAATGCAATGAATGTTGCACATCTTTGGTACAATTTACTTTGTTCTACTAAAGGGTGAAAATATTATAGTGCTGAAGTATTTGTTTACTCAATGAATGGTAATCAATGAAAAGGAAAAATAACCCATTAGATATTCAGAGCATTTCTTCCCTCAATAGAAATTAGATGGAAGAAAAGCTTTAAATATTAATACTGAGCACCTTTGCTCTCTAAATCTGACATGCACAGGGCATATTATTTGAAAACAGGACAAAGACAACATGTCAAATTTTGAAACTCAAAATGTTATAGTTTTCATGAAAAATATGCACTATATGGAGGAAAGTACCAGGCCACCTACACATCACACCTATGGGAGCTGCTCAGCCAGGGAAACCCATGCAATGAAGCTCCCGGTGGTGATTTGAAACTCTGCAGTTATTGAGTCAGCAAAGTGGTGGTGACTTTTACACACTACGCGCTTCAAAAGTACTCTGTGACCTCCTCGTTTTCACTTTGCAGTAATACCACTGACAGTTGATCGTGGAATATCTTGGAGGGAAGAAATTTCACCAGCTGACTTGCTGGAATGGTGGCATCCTGTTATAGTACGACGCTGGAATTCGGTGAGTGCCTTAGAATGACACGTTCTTTCACAAATGTTTGTAATAGCAGAATGAAAACACCTGAATTCAGAAATAAAGGGGTTGTGGCCCAGTACTTAACAACAAATTTTGGTGTATGCACATTTGGCAGCATGTGTCAAAATGTTTGGACAGGGGCAACATCTCAGGTGAGCTGGAAACATGTCAGTGACATCACTGGACATAAAGAGAGGCAGTAAAACTTAAGAGGGTTGCACTTCATATGGAGAAATACAGCACCAATTTTTAGAGTAATTCATCATTCACAGTACATAATGTTAATAATATCTGGAGAAAACTCCAAACCAAAACTGACTTGCAAAGAAAAAAACACAAGATACAGAAATACTGCTGCCTCGTCTGCTCATGTGAGATGGACTGAGATGAAGTGGAAAGCTGTCTGTGGTCTGACTTATCAAAATTTAAATTCACGCTTGAATTCGTGCATGCTGCTCCATCCGGGCTAAAGAGGAGAGGGATCATTCAGGTAGTTGTCTTGTCTTGCTGTCAGGCAAGACCTTATTCATTTTTGCAAGACAATGCCAAATCACATTCTGCACAGATTACACAGCATGGCTCTGTAGTAAGAGAGTCGGGGTGCAGAACTGGCCTGTCTGCAGTTCAGACCTGTCACCTTTTGAAAACATTTGGTGGATTATGAGGCAGAAAAAGACAACAAAGGAGGCTCTGGACTGTTGAGTGGCTGAAATCCTCTATCAAGAAGCAACAAGGAGCTTTTGATTTACAAAACTACAGCAGCTGGTCTCCTCATTTACATCATCAACATTTACAGAGCATGCTGTTAAAAACAGAGAAAAACTCATCCTAACCTTTTCAAATGCCTCCCTTTCAGCATTTGCTATGTTGTCCTTGCACTTTTAATTATATATAGAGTTTATATGATTTGCAAATCCTTCTCTCCCAACTTTATGACATATAATATGGTCATAACATTCAGAACACTCTGGAGGCATACATCATGACTCGGCAGTTTGCCAGCTACTCTCCATTTAATTTGGAATTTCTCATTATAGAAGTAAAAAAATAAAACTGTCCCGCTCCTGAAAGGCTAATGGGATCACTGGCCTAGATTGTAATTTTAGCTGTGACATGTTACCTAAAATGGAATTGCTGAAATAGTCATATTTCTCACATCTAAAATAAAGCTCCCCATTCAAAGTCTTCATCTCAAGGACAAAGAGAGCGCACAGAAATCAATAAGACTGCACTACAGACGCATATGAATGCTCCACATGCTTCAGTTTGTCAGCTTCAAAGGCGCTCCGAGACTACAGCTTCAGCTGCTTTAACACAGAAACGGCACACCGCACACTTATTATAGCCTCCGAGCCAAGAAATGTGCAGGAAATATCAACTGTCAACAAGCTGGCACAGTACACCACAAAACAACAACAACAACAAGCTCTAACACATGTCCCCCCCCAATAAATGGCAAGACAACCCCATGTAGCCTCTGCGGCTCGTTTGTATTTATTCAAAAGCTACAATCAAAGTTTCCCCCAAACACAGAAAACACATGAATTAAATTTTCAGAGGCAGTTGTTCCTATCAAATGAGTGACACTGAGCTCCTTTAACAAACTGACATCTGTCAAAGAGGTGTGTAACTCTAACCACAGCTTGTCCTGTTTGGCTTTCCAACAGAGTGTAATGTAGACATGGAAACACAAGCTGCGTCTCCACTCCACTATGGTCCCTTACTTACGGAATTAGCGCTCTGAAAGAGTCTAAATCTATTGTTTGCATGCGGCACAAGCGACGTTTTATTTTACATTTTAAACAACCAACCGGTCGTGTCAAAGCAGTTACAAAGTTTGTTACCTCAAAACAATGTAATTAAACATTTAACAGGAGCTTGCATAAGGAAAGCCTACTTAGTGAGTAAAAGCAATTATGGTAATGGATGACCTGAAATACAATACTCAAGGGGCTTTAACCGCACAGCATGAAATATTTCATACTCGCAGGAAAAACCAGCAGTTATGACAGAGAGGCGGGAAAAAAAAAAAGAAGACATCTGCAGATGAAAAATATTAAACTGAGAATATTTTAAATTATATGATGTTCAACGGTGTGAAAAATAAAACATCCGAGAAGGAGAAGATTAAATTATTTACAGCACAGATGGTCTGAGTGCTGTAAAAACAGGCTTTAAATGTAGTCATATTACAATAACCTTTATTACAGTTACTTTTTTTTTTTACTTAGACTGAAAGCATGAGATTTAAAGACAACAAATAATCCCAAAAGTTAATTTGTGCTGGTCAGATTAAATTATTATTAATGTTTTTCCTTTTTAAAAAAACAAACAAACAAAAAACTTACATGTGGACAGTTAGAGAAATCAGGAAATCATGACCACATGAGTTTAAAATAAAAGGGCGGTGAGCTGTGAAACTTCTCATAACTCAACGGCTTATTTTTAAAATAAAAAGAGGTAAAAAGAGTCTCTTTAAAGTGGTGAGAGTAACATATTTTGACCTCACACCTTTTATTGAGTGCATCAATAAAAGGGAAGATTTGCTTCAAGATGAAACTGATGTACAGGTAGAATAGAGTCTAGATAGTTCATAAATAATGCAAACCTATACGCACATACTTGAGTTTCAAATAAAATGTGGCAAATAGATTTTTGGTCCCTTACTTATGGAATTAGTGCTCTGAAAGAGTCTAATATTTTGTAAGTGGCAGACGCTCTATGAGGCTTTACTGCATGTTTAATAAGCTCAAACGCTGAACGCTGCTGTTAAGTAACATAGACTCGCTAACCACTACACCTGTTCAACTGCTCGTTAACACAAATACCTAATCAGCCAATCACATGGCAGCAACTCAGTGCATTTAGGTTTCTAGACATGGTCAAGGTGACCTGCTGGAGTTCAAACTGAGCAGCAGAATGGGGGGAGGGAAGGTGATTTAAGTGACTTTGAACATGGCATGATTGTTGGTGCCAGAGGGCTGATAAGAAGACAACAGTAACTCAAACAACTGCTTGTTACAACAAAGGTATGCAGAAGAAGATCTCTGAATGCACAGCATGTTGAACCTTGAAGCAGATGGGCCACAGCAGCATGAGACCTTATTGGGTGCCACTCCTATCAGCTAAGAACAGAAAACTGAGGCCACAATTCACACTGACTCACCAAAATTGGACAATAGGAGACTGGGAAAATGTTGCCTGGTCTGATGAGTCTCGCATTTTGATGGTAGGGTCAGAATTTGGAATAAACAACATAAAAGCATGGATCCATCCTGCGTTGTACTGACAGTTCAGGCTGCTGGGCGTGTTGTAATGGTGTGGGGGATATTTTCTCAGCACACTTTGAGCCCCTTGGTACCAACGCCACAGCCTGCTTGAGTATTGTTGCTGACCATGTCTATCTCTTTATGGCCACACCTTGTTAAATCTATGAAGGATTTAAGGCAGTTCTGAAGGCAAAAGGGGGTCCGGCCCAGGACTGGCACTTGGTACCTAATAAAGTGGCCAGTGACATTTCTAATTAGCACAAAGCACAGAGAACAGCTGAGACTGATGGGAATGCCGTTAGTTTTGTGAGAGGTCATAAACTAAAGTACTGGATCAGGTAAAAATAAATCTTGATGGCATTATAATAAAAGCTAAGGGATCATTAAATATATTTCAGTAGATCCCGGAGGGAAAACAAATGTGTACCCTATTCAGTGGCAAGCCTGCCAATAGTTGCCCAGACATTTTATTTAAAAGTACAAATGTGAACTGTGTTGCGGCACAGAAGGACACATCTGGGGATCATGTCCTTAAAATCCACATTTATCACATACGTATGTTGACATGCTTACGTATGTTTGTATCTCTATATATGTGTTCTAAACTTAGCTCTGTGTCTTCATTCTAAAACAGCTTGTTCAAAAAATAAAAGCTGTCCAAAAACGCCCTCACCTTCAACCCCCCCCCCCCCCTTCCACACACACACACACAAAAAAAAACAAAAAAAAAATCAGCACAAGAGCACACACATTAATCCCCTGCAATACACAACAGAGCTTAGAGAACTGGACGCCAGTGCGGGGACTGTTTCTGACTCAGGACAAATCAAGGCATCAGCGGTTTCTCTTTGACATTCATCTTGTTTTCTGATGGACTTAAAATACAGTCTAATCACTCAGAGTGCATGCCCCTTTCCCATCACTGAAAAGGCTTCGTGACAGGCTGAGAGACAGCAGAGCCGAATATGTCTTGAGCTCATTCTCTGCCTGCCGATGTGCTGCGTCTACGCTGTGCAGCCTCAGAGGAACTCACCTGCACCGCTAGCTGGGTTGGTTACTGGTTTCACTACTCTCAATATAACTAATGGAGTGCAGCTCAATATTTAATCTGTGTAATGTGGAGATGGGAACATATATCTTGTCACTGAGAATGAAATCACTCAATCTCATTAGTGAATTAGGTTGAGAGGTTCAGTCCAATTAGACATTAATGCAATGCTTTATTTATGATATCAAAGTGAGCCACTAAGAGGCCAGTTTGCAGAATAAATCTGAAGCTTTTGCAAATTCTGTTTGCTTTCGCTTCTGAGGTTAAGTCTCACATTTGCATATACAATTTTTCCATTCAAGCAAAGTACAGTATAACATTTCCGAGCCAAAGTAAAAGCCCATATAAATCTTTCTTTAAAGTGCTGTGGCTGCAGCCAACTAGCCAACACATTAATAATCTAAATTCAGCTGCATGTTTACAGTCACACGCAGAGCTGAATTTAATAAATAATCTTCAGGATCCTCAGCTCTATGGGTGGCTTGGTATCTCTGCCCTTGAAAGCCAGTATGTTCAGTGAAAACACTGAGGTCACCAGCCAGTGGTGGTTATCTGACTCCAGTCTGGAGTCTCAGGTAGAGGACAGATTTCACTGTGAGAAATGCACAGCGTCTCCTGCAGTTGCACCACATTTCTAACACATACACAGCACCCAGGGGCGATCTGAAGAGCACAGCCAAGTTTGGCTTTGGCAGGATTTTGCTGGCATGGTTTGGATGACGTGCTGTTATTTTATCTTTTCTGCAGAACGTAAAATGTAATACCGCGTGACTCTGAAACATCAGCGCTGACTTTTATCACAAAAGTACACATCAAAGACAAAAACAGCCCCCAAAGCGTTTTGCATTAGTTTAAGAGAACTCAGCAGAACTGTCATCACAAGGTACAGTGACACAGAAATGGCCTTAACACAAATGCCCCAGCAAAGAGCCTTTGATGTGAGATGAAGAGGAAACTTTTCAAAATGTCAGTTTCTGTTTGCTTTGGAAAAAAACAAAGCTCATCAACCACCTCAGCAGCTTGTAGCTCAAATCAGACTCTGACAAGGACAAGTTAAAGTTAGGAAAGAGCTCCATACAGCAGCCTTAACTAACAAAAAAAGTCTAAAAATTGCTCATCTGGAAGTATCAAGCAGATGTATAAAAAGATTCATGCTTTCAGTTCCTTAACGAAGCTGGCATGGAGGGAGAGGAATACATGTATTTTTCCTTGTGGACACTGGAAAAAAAAAACAAGGACAAATCTTTTTATTTAAGCACACTCTGCTCAGTAGATCACTCATCGCTGCCAATGCAGCGCAGCAGATGTATCCCTAAACAAATGACAGCCAGTGTCCAACTTCTGTCCCGCCTGCCCTGACCTTTCTGCATTTTCAGTCACTGTGAGTAGAAAAACTTTGTGTTGTGATACTCTATAAAAATCAGAGAGCGCAGACTTTACCCAGCTTGACAAGTAAATCAGTTTTAAGGGTCTAGAAATGGTGGGGAAGCCATTTCATCACCCTGACTTATGCCTCTACATCTGACAGGCATCTGTGAGTACACATGGATGTGCATGCATAATCTAGTTCACTGCAGGAGCAACATTTCCCACATGGAAAGTGCACTTTAGAAACAGCAATTCAGATTGCAACATTGCAAACACATTAGGCTGTTGTGGAGGCGTAAAAATGAATGGCGGGGTATGTGGGTGTGGGGGGGTTAAACCTCGAAACATTGCATTAAAACTGAATAACACAACAGCTGACAGAGTGCTAATGCGGTAATGCTAAATATGGGCTCAGTTAGTGAGTGGGTTTCTGTTTTGGTTGGCGCAGTGGTTTCTAAACTTTTTCTCCAGGACTGTCATTTGCAGATAAAAATATTTGGATTGGTGAGGCGCTACATGAGAGATCTATAATTTACAGAGGCGAGGATCTGAACTCAAGCACTCGTGTCAAATAATTGAGGTACAGTGCTGTGCAAAAGTCTTGAGCCACGCTTCATTTCTTTATCTTTTGTTAGGAAAATGATAAATGGGTGCAGTGATTTGTGAAACGTGTGATAACATACATGGAAATGCAGTATATAAGTCAAAAACAGAGTTTAATTCTAATGAGCCTGAAAGTCAGTATTTGGTGTGACCACCTTTATTCCTCAAAACAGCCTGAACTCCCTTAGGCAGCTTTCTTGTAGTTTCTTTAAGTAGTCTTTCAGTCTCCAGGCTTCTTGAAGGATGTTCAAAACTCTTCTTTGGATGTTGGCTGCCATTTGTTCCATGACAGTGAGTGTCTACAGATTTGGCATACCTCAGCTTATTCTCCCTGTTTCCCTTTCTTAAGAATGGCTTCTTGACAGCCACCATCAGACTTAGATGCATCTAGCCCTTCAGTGGATGGACCAACTGAAGAGCCAGATGCATCTTTCAGGTCCTGTGTCAGGTCTTTGCTGTTTTTTTTCCTCCCCTTTTCTTAAGGACATGACTTTCAGAGCAGTAGATAGTTTATTTAGGCATGCCACTTCTTATTTGTCCTCCACTTGTCCTGTTTCCTCAAAAATTTAAAGACACACTGCACACCATGCTGAGATATGCCAAGTTTTCAGCTAATAGCTCTATGGGAATCACCTTTTGGTACAAAAATACTATTTTATGCCTATCAAACTGTGTTATCTTTGGTATTTCTCATAGATTCAACTAAAGAAATTGGAACAAATTATGTGATTTGTGACAGGCTGTTAGTAACAAAGTGCCTAAAGATGCAATTTAAAACTGGTTCTTTGCTAAGTTGTCTGTTAAATGTGGACACAGCACTGGTTCATCTTTGAGTTGGGTGTTTTTTTTTTTTTATATTGAATGATTAATAGATCAGTGTTAAGTGGCTTAATAAACAAGTAAAAACATTCCTCTGAAAAAGGCCAATGTCCAAAGACAGCTCTAAAAACCTCCAGCTATTATTGCTCAAGACTACTTTAAAAAATTACAAGCTGTACTGCACATTTACATCAACTCCTTTCATAAAAAATATTGTACTTTTTGCTCTACTACATCTACTACTTGGCAGCCTTTTACATGAGGAGCACAATACATCGCAAAAGACTGAATTAGTCAATTATCAGAAAGTTAGTTGGCAACTGATTTTTTGTAGGTTTAGACTATTAGATAAAACATTATTATTATTATTCTTTTTTAGAAATATAACACAGTTACATGGTCCATTTCTCTGCAGTGAGAGCTTCTACTTTTGATACATTAGGTAAGCTTCCCAATTACTTCCCGAGGTTTCATTTCAATGGAGCCTTTTTTAAATTATTGTTTTATATAAAGATTTTGCGCTTTGTTATTAATGCAATCCAAAGACATGCAGTTAGTGGGGTTAGGTTAATTAGTGATTTTAAATTGTTCATAGGTGAGAATGTGTGTGAATGGTTGTCTGCCTCTCTGTGTTAGCCCTGCAACATCTGGGACATTACGCCTTCATTTAGTCCTGATATTTAAATGTTTGAGTGTTCAGTCTGGAGTCTGCTTCACTTGATCTTCCTTAAAAACTTGAGCATTGAGTAACAAGCAACATAAGGACAGTGTCAATAAGAGAGAAACACCCATTTCAGCAGCACCGTCCTCTCTCCCTCTTTCTGTGTGTTTATATGTACATGTGTTTTACCATCAGCAAGACAGATTTAGAATTAATTCAGCTGTCTATGTGCATGCATGTGTTTTGGAGAGCACATATATCAATCTGCAAGAACCAAGTAATGACAGAACAGCACAAAAGAGCCTCAGGCAGGGTGGGACTGGAGCAGCTGGTGTTGTGAATGTTGAAGTATAACAGTGTGAACTGGATTTAAATAGTGAGACAGAGTCAGTTCCAGGGACCGGCTACTCCCAAAGGGAATGTGATGAATTAGAGGACAGACCTTTATAATCAACGTGTACATTTACAGAGAAGTTCTAGTGAAGAAGAAGTTCTGCGGTGACTTGATAATATTTTCTGATGCATCAGAGTGTGCTCGCTTCTACTTCAATCAGCGTAAGTATGTGGTGAATTTCAATAATCAGCTGTGAGGCAAACAACTGCCTTAATAAAGTTTTCTAGGCTAACATAGTGAAGAGAGAGCTATGTGGGGTGAAAAATGTTTTGGATATTGACGTGACTGTCAGAGGGGACTTGATCAAAGGTGTCTGAGCAGCCTGCCTGTGTGTTAAATATGCAGCTGCTGACAATTAAAGGAATGGAAAGAAGGGCTTGCTTTAGAGCTAAAATAATCACTTGAGCTCAGGAGACAGTGGTTCTTCAGAGTCATTTTTAACAGAGAAAAAAGATCTAAACTTCGTGAATCCATGTTTATAACATACAACTCCTTTGGTGTAACATTACCAATAGGATATCTACATGTATAAGAGTGGTCTCAGTTTTTCAGCGAACTGGTTTCTTGTGAATGGGAACAATAACAATGCGGCTGATGCAGGACTAATTTAATACTGCTCACTAAATAGGAACCTGCTGTGTATAAAGAATGCCCCTTTACATCAAAACTAAATTGTTACACTAGTCGGCATCCGTATAAGCAAATAGTGAAAAAGCTCTGTTTATGGATTTATTTATTCACTCTGTATCAAAATGTGCAGTGGCCAAAAAAAAAAAAAAAAAAAAAAAAAAAGAATACATTTGATACTTTCATACTAACTTTTGATTTTCTTTCTAATTTATACACAGCTCCTGGGAACTGTCTGCAGGGAAAATGAAACAGCTTCTGTTATGCGGTGAAATATGATAATGATGCCTTTCTACCATCTCTTATGAAGAAAGGTTTACAATGAGAGATCTGAAGGCAGTGACACATTTTACTGTTGGGCTATTTTAATGACTGATCCTCTCCTGGGGTTTGTAACTGCTAAATATACCAACAAGCCTGATGAAGATTCTGTTTTTGCCAGATGCAAGAGGTAAAAACCTGTTTTATCAAAATGCAGCACACTATTTCATTTAAAGGAAAAAAAATGAGGCTACATCTTGAGTTTGAGACTAAATAGACTTGCAACAGAGTGAAGAAATAAGGTCAGATGAAAACAGAGGGATCAGCTTTTATAATTTAGCTGAAGGCATTTTAAAAAAAAATCACTATTGTGTGTAAACGTAAGAAACTCCATTAAACATGGTGTCATTTTAGGATTTGAGAAAGTGCTTGGGTAGTGTTTCTTTTCAGGTGAAGCATTCCCATTTAAGTTGATTTAATTAGAAACAGAAAAGAACACATCAGGTACATGAAAGCTTTCTGACAGCGTAGGTCCTCACTCCAGGAAGTGGCACGGTTAAATTTGTGGCAAAGATACAAGTACTGAAGCACAGTAATGCAACAATGCTCCAAGGCACAGTCATAAAACTGTCATGTTGGAGCATCCCAGGAGAGGCTAATAATCATTCACCCACTCAACCCTGTGAGGAGTTCCTTAATCTTTCCAATATCTATAATGAACTGCTAATGTGGCTTCAATAGATGATGATTGGTCTACAACAGCACACCGTGCAACAACCTCTCCCATCATTTATGCACTTACAGGGCTGTAGACAATCTTTCTTAAAAAAAAATAGTAAAGAAACAAGCACACATTTAAAGTTGTTAAAGCCTCAATGCAGTGTACGTTTCAAAATGTTCATGCTGAACCTGTCATTGCATTGAATATGCAGGAGGCTTGGATGTAACAATAAGTGACCAGCAAAAAACTGTGAAACCACCCTGTAACATCCTAAAAAAAAGTGCAGATTAGAAAAGTGTGTATATTAGACATTTGCTAGAGCTGATTAAAAAAAAAAATCAACAGTTAAAAAAAAAAAAAAAAAAAAAAGAAGTGTTTCAGCATTACCTGTATCTCCCTTGCATGGTATATGATAATCAGCCCCAGGAGAATGATTGTAGAAAGGCTTATCAGGCATTTTAGAGCTAATGAATACAGGGATTCCTGCAAGAGAGCAAGGACAATAAAGCCAAACAAAACACAACATCATGACAGAAAATCTTGTTTTACACGCTGGAGCAACTGCTACTGAGATGACCAATAAATAAATAAATAAACCTGCTTGATTTAGCTTTTTAGGGTGCAGTGCAACAAATTCTGACATTGCAGCTTCTTGCATTTTTGGGGGGTTCCCCTTCATGGTTGGACAGCAATGGGCCTTTTGGCCTGCACGCGACTCTGAACAGTGAGCAGACTTTTTCCTGCCAGAAGTTGTTTAATGTTAAAACACTTGTTTCGTGAGTCACCTGCCCCTAAATTAACTCCAGTCTGTATGGGATTGCAAGGCACGGACTTTGCGTATACGCACCTTTCCATAGGCTCCCCATGAGAGTTCAGTCTCTATAACCATAACAACGATCCCAAACATCCCAAAGATTAAAGCATAGTCGCTGAGCCGTTTCCTTTTCTCAAACAAGGCCCTCCTGTGCCCCAGCTTTTCCCCAATGTTCTGGTTCTTCTTTTTACCCGATTTGCCCCCGCTGTGGCTGCAGCCTCCCCCTCCGTCTCCCGATGCATAAGGCATCAGGGTGGTTGAATTATTCTCCGGCTTGGATACTAAAGTGTCCGACGCATCTGCTGCGGAGATGGGCTGCAAAGGCTGGGACTCGGAATCAAACTCGTGTATGTTTCTGCGGGACGAGCTCAAGTTGCTCAGCGGCCGCATTACGCCGCCGTTGTATCTGCAGCTGCTCATGGCTATTTCATTGTAGGAGTTACTGTCTTTGTGGCTGCTGCCCAGGCTGCCCCGCTGCCGATCGCGGCAATGCTGCTGCTGATGGTGAGGATGATGATGATGTCTGGATGAACTACCATGACTAGAAGGTGTGAATTCGCAGACGCTGTACTGACAGAATTGCCTCGAAGATGTTTCCGAAGGTGTCCTTAAAGTTCCCACAGTGGCCGGCGACGTCCCGCGAAAGACAAGGCTTTTTCTCGCATCACAGGTGCAATTATTGCAGGTGCAGCATTGGTCGTGCTGCTTGCCGAGGCGATCCTCTCGTCCGCAGTAGTGCTGGTATTTACAGTGCTGGAGGTGCTGCTCTGGAAAGAAATCGTTCTGCAGCTGTAATGGGGTTTCCATGTCAGTGCTGCTGTTTAAAGCAGCAATCGGGCGCCACAGAGCCCCTGACAAAGGGCGTTATGGTCCTTACGGGAGGACAGAGCCGCTGCATGAATAGATCCATTTCGGCTCCGGTAGATGTGTGAGAGGAGCCTCCGATTGGGCAGAGGGGACCAAAACAACTGGCTCGACGTCATGAAAAGGTTGCAACCACGGGAAGTGAAGCCCAGCCTTATTTCATTCTGATCAATATAAGCAAGTGAATTACTGCTTTTTGCAAACACATCTACCTGCACTGTCACACCTTTGCTAAGGCACGCAGGGGCAGCTGGTTCATGCTGTATGTTTTCATTATTTCTGTTGTTAAATATCACTTCATCAATGTACCTCTGCTTTGTGAAACTGCCATTCTCACAGGTGCATTTTAGCTTTTCTACACAACGCCCATCAGCGAATAAAATCCCGACTGATTTCCAATTGCTTGACTTCAGAGGAAACACAGGTAGCTCGCTGTCACCTGTGATTTACAAGGTGCTGATTTCATTCAGCTCATTGGCCGCCGAGCGCGTGACGCGCAGGCCTGTGGCACCTTCGTGAGCAGGGCCCTGTCTGCATCCGCAGATTGATGTGAGCGCTGGTGGCTGCGTTATTAATGGAGTCCAAGAGTTATATCACCCCGAGGAAATACAACCAACTGCCCGAGATTGAGCAGCTGTGGCATAAACTAAAGACCGAAACCCAATCATCCACACATCCTGGCGTAGCAGCGGCAGCAGCAAATTTAGTCCCAGAGCCGTTAGACGTTGTTGGAGTTATGTTTTTGTGTTTGCGGCGGGATTTGAGTTTTGCTCACAAGGCTTTCTTTGCTTCGTCTGCAGTGAAGTCGTAAAATTGTCTTTCCATGCAATATGTAAACTAAGCAGCATCCGCAGAACCAGAAACAACAATAACAACTCTAAAAAGTCCAAAGTTTAAACTACACGAACATATGTTTAAAGTATTATATTGCACGTGTTTTTTCATAGACATTCTACAATTATAGAAGCGGAGCTGTTCATTGGACCTCAAAGCCCATGTTTCTAAGTCAGAAACTTTCAGCACCGTGGACAGCTCCACTCACTCATTGATCTCTACCGACCCTTCAATAAAACAATCCCTCTGCACAAGATCGCAATGCGCACTTACTCCTGATTGGCTGGATGCACACGCCACGTGACACCTCTCGCCTTCGTGAGCCGGAAGCTCCTTCTTTTTCTTTCTGTGTGAAGTCCAGTGAATGAACACGATCTTTATTAATTCAAGCCACAAATCAGAGGGGATTCTACACTATGGGATGGACACAGTCCCCTTTTTGGGCATAAGTAAGCCGACTCCTTTTCAGTGGGGCAGATAAAACAGCGTTCATTAAAGCTGAATGGTGATTTTTTCCCCCCCTCCCGCTTTAAATAGAATGCATTACCAGATATCTTAGCCTTGATGTCTCTCTACAAAACGGGCAGAGCATTTAGTCCTAAAAGCATTTTATTAGCACACACATAGCAATTCCTTTGTCTCCCTGATCTTGTAGAAATATGTCAGGTTCACTTTGTAAAGTCCCACCACTTAATTTTTGTAATAAGGAAAAGATACCACTCTAATTTTTAGGAATACCAGATCTCAAGAAAAAACATAAACATGCATATGAATATGGAAAAAAAAAAAGAGGCAAGTTACAAAATTTAATAATCTCTATAATTAATATTGAGTTGTTAGAGTTCTTTAAAACTTCTAAAGGCTGGCTATCCCAACCAGGTACCAATCTTTAAGACAGAGATTTGTGATCAAGTTACTCAATGATATTTAGTCGAACCGTTTATTGCGCCCCCTAGTGGTAGCACTGACTAGAGCGTTAGAGTTCAGTGGCCAAAGTGACGTGAAGCACACATATTTTTATGCTGGCATACAAAAGGTATTTACGATGATTTACATTTTGTCCTGTGCAATTTTTTAAAAAGGGAAGCATATAAATTTCTGTGAAAACTTTCTTTTCCACATAACAATATGGGTGTTAATGGCCTTTTTTGAGTAAAAATGCCATCTCTGTGCATTCAGACTGTACTGTAATTAAGATAAAGTGCATTGCTTTTATTTATCCACAGGAATGCATGCAAAAATTTCCAGAATTAGCTTCATGAATAAAACGTTTGCACCAGAGTTGTGAGTGTCTGTCCTTCTTTGTACTGTTTTTTTCATTCATCCTTATGATGTAGCTTGAAAGGGAAACACAATGCTGCCTCACATAATTACAGAGTCTGCACCACTTCGCTCCCCAACTCCATGTGTTTACTTACTGGACTGTGTTTTGATCATACTGACGAGCAGGTTAGAAAAAGCGTGGAGGGAAGCAAGCAGCAAAGTGAGCAGCCTGCTTAGTCAACAGAAGCAGTCACGCAGATGCTCAGCAGTCATTTCCCAGTCTCCTTTGGGTGAAAGTACTGGTCCATTAAGACAGACAATATCAAGAACTGACTTGACCTCAATAGCATCTTGCTGAGAGTTGTAGCAATTCTTTACCAGCATTTCTCACTCTGTAGGGCACTTTAGACTTCTCAGTTTTTAACCGCACAAACCTCTGTACGTTATGTGTTACCTTGTGTACTTTTATTCAAATTCAGGATTTATGAGCAACCATGGACAGAACATTGGGTATGCTTGTGCTTTATCATACAGATTAAGCACAAGTGTGATACATCTTCATAGTGTTCAGTATGGTTTGCTTCTTCCTTACAAAACATATCTGACAGTGTCCTGCACCTTGAAAAATCACCAAAACAAATTTCTGAACATCTTTATTTATTGCTGCTCAAAAAGGATTGCTGGCTTTTAAATTCGCATGTTGATAATTACTTCTAATACACTCTTGTTATGCACACAAGTTTTATTTTACTCTTGGGCTTCTTTTTAAAAATGTCAGGGCCTCAGGTGACTTCACCACCAGAGATGAGATGATAACAAAGCATTAAAGGTTTGTCAAAGCATATGTAAGTAGGGCTGCAGTGATTAAAAATAAAGGTTTTCCATTTTATTCACGTCCATAAAAATGTATTCCATACACCTGTAAAACCTGAGATCAGTATTACTCACTGGTTTTGTGACAGTTATTCCCAACAAAGCACACTTTTGTGAAACACATACCACCAATTCTGAAGTATATGCATCAACTCATGAAATACACTCACTGGTACATTACAAGCAGCCTTTTGACCTTTCCTTACTAGCAGGAGTGATGCTATGGCTTAAAAATCAAATTAAGACATAAATTGACTGCAGAGAAAACTGCAGCCAAAAATAGGAAAAAGCTGAAACCTTCTTGAGGATAAACAAACTTGTATTTGAGCTAATGATTTATTTTATTAATAAAACATGCACGTTGGTGTTTGGAGTCTTAAGAAACGGGGACTCCGCGTTGCTCACAGATACTCATGCTTGGACGGGGTGATTTCAGTCTAATTAAATTTTAATGTCACACAGTTGTTTTACTGCCTGGACATCTGCCTCTCTCCTTAACAACAAATCAATTTTCCTTTTTTTTTTTTTTTTTTTGGTGCCATTGGTGCTACTGAAATCCACTCAGAAAATGATACCAGATGATACCCTACCTGTTTGTGTGGCAGCTTCATCTTGCAGCTACTGGACACATGGTCTGTGGCAATCAGCAGCACTAACACCACCTCGGTACCATGTGCCAGCGCTCCACAAAACACCTCACTTGCCAGGCCGCTCTCCACTTTTAGCCACCCATTTTAATTTTGGTTTGTCTCCTTGCACTATACTGTAAACATGCCAGTCAACACTTCCTTCACACATGCATTCACTTCCAGCTCTAATCTTACTGACTGCATCTGCCAATGTTAATTTAAATTGCTCTCCTATGTTTCCTTTTTAATTTAAAGTAGTAATTTATTCAGTGGTTTTGTTGCTGTTAGCCAGTTTGTGACAAAACAATATTAAAATTACTCAAGGTGATACTGCTTTTAATACAGATAGATAGATAGATAGATAGATAGATAGATAGATAGATAGATAGATAGATAGATAGATAGATAGATAGATAGATAGATAGATAGATAGATAGATAGATAGATAGATAGATAGATAGATAGATAGAGGAAAGTACTTTCCCAGGACATTTCAAGATCTATCCAATGTCACCTGCCTCCATTGTGCTGAGAATGAATTAAACATGATTGATTTGTTTAGCCGTGAGTCACATGGAGACTGGAAACCTGACTTGAGTGAGAAGTTTTAACTCCAGCATCATTCTGCGTCTGTTTTCACTACAGTTCCTCCTCAAATGTCCCTGATACCTGAATCCAGGGGGCTTTTAGATGCGTCACACCTGACAGAATAGCCATTTGTGTTGAGCCGGAGATTTACTGGCAATCTGGTTTAAGTGCCACGTTCAAGGGCATGATGGCATGCCATGGAACCTGGGATTTTCACTCTCAGGTTTCAAGTTTATTTCTTTGAGGATGAGTGATATACTGCCACTATGCTGATTCATCTGTAAATGTGTCATTTGTAATCTGGGGAATGGGCTGCAGCTCTGCATACATTGGCAGAAATCAGCCTAATTGGTCTGTCTGACTTTTGTGTTTTATGGCAAGATGACTGAGAATGAATGTGAAATGCAAAGTGTGGAGTGAGGCTTCTGACTGCGGCCTGATTTCTCTGTGTGGCATCAAGCGAAATGAAGATTTACTAGTTAAACACAAAGGCATATTTTATGTATCCGAACATAATTAACATGAGTACTTGATAAATCCTTTTATTAAACTTGCTTTGTTTTTATCTGGCTGTTTCCTGCCAGTGGAGATTAGAAAATGTATCCACTTTGACTGGCACTTTGAGGACAACTCTGACAAGCTTGGCATTTTTAGTCTTCAAATTGTGTGTGTGTGTGTGCACGCATGTGTGTGTGTTTGACAAAGACAGCCTGAAAAGAACCGGTCTTTGTCATTTTGTACAAATTATGGATACAGAAATGCAGCATTGTTCAGGTACATATTAGCATACTGCTTTGAGCACAGCAACTTAGATGAGGGTTTATCCCAAAGTCTGACGTCAACTGCGCCTTTCACCTTTGCTGTTCTTTGATCACTTCTGTAACCTCACCTACAGATAACAAAAGGAAACTTCAGCCCTTGTGATTGCTCATTCTGCTCTGCTTGTGTTCGTCAATTACCCCGCCCTTCCTTGTGTGTATTTATTCTATGCGCTTTCCCTCACTCTTGGACAATTAGCCCTCGTGTGTGTAGTAGTTTCCCCATGTTTCCAGTTTAAATTGGCTTGGTTGTACTTTTAGTTTGATATTCTGCTTCTTCGCTTTTTTCCCCATCTGTACATTTAATTAAATGACTTATCATCACAACCTTGCCTCTCCGAACTACAAAAATAGGATTTTAGTTTAAATTCATTGAAGATAAGTTGGATTGTGATTGCTTTGTGCGTGCTTTACTTCACACTTATACTCTCTAAGAGAGCATATTCATCATATTTCTTTAAGTCTCATTCAGTGGAAGTGCTGATAGAGAACCCCCACAATTTATTGCAATCATGTGCCTTTCATTTTAGCTGAAAGGGCTGAATCCTGCCAAGCAGGGTACAGTGTTTCTGGAAATGATCAGCAGAGAGGAGAGGTTATAAAGCTGTTAGACAGTTTAAGTCACCCTGACCAGACTGGAGTTAATGAGGATATAGAATGTGTGTGCGTGAACCTGAAAAGCTCCTTGTAAAGTGAACCTGTTAGGCATTCATTATTTATCGTGATCAAGCGTTGCCATGACTCTCCATCGACTTGGGAGGACTTCACATATTTGGCACTAGTCCTCGAGTGTCAGTTTCTGCTGCTAAGTGTTTGTGAGACGGCCTGAAGCAAAGAGTCCAGACTGAGAAATACAGGCGCAGCGTTTGTTGAGCTTGGGAACAAAGATGAAGAAACTGTCACTTTATTGCAAATCTAAAGTCAATGACGATTTTCAGTGATGTTTTACACGTATGTTACTTCTGTTATTTTAAAAGTCAAAACCACAAATCCACTATGAGACGCACTTCCAAGGTGTTGCTCTTTTCTGTTTTTGTTACTAAATATTTTTTAGATTATGCACAATACAAATGAAATCACTGCCATGGTTAAAAGTTTGCAAAAACTGAATCTGCTTGGATAACAGCAAAGCCAATTTTGATAACTGCAACTGGAAAATAACACCACTCATAAAGATGCTGAGTGACATCTCCGTGAGTGAAGCTTTGGAACAGCTTCGCAGGCTGACTTCATTAAAGGCGCTCTTCACTGATTCATTTTTCACTTCCATTAAACTGGAGGGCTCACAAGAGACCGCTTAAAACAAGAGTGCGTTTTGCTGCCATCTCTATGAGAGACTGCTTTGGCTCTCTATAAATAAAATGTGCATTATTATTAATATCATTACCATTATGTGAACATTTGACCCGCTGGTGGTGCTAAAGAAAAGGACTGGGGATTGCCAGAGTCATTAGGGTTTATCCTCTGGGTAGCACATCTTCACAGAAACTTCACAGCAATCTATCTGATGGTTGTTGACATAGTTTGAAGTCCTACTAGAATAAAATCTTGCCGCTGTGCAGCCACTCAAAACCTCTCTGGGCATTTAGTTGAGCAGTTATTTTGAAGCATTATCTAAATTAACTTTAATTTCAATTTTCGTGGAGACATAAAAACTACATTTCTACAATCAGCAATCTAATCTAGTAAATGCTGCTTTAAAACCTGCTGACTTTGCATGAAATTAAGGTTTAACAAGCTTTCCCAATTTGAAGTTGTACTTTTACCACCGTCTTGCTGTTTTAGTATAGATCTCCACTCAGGAAATTCTTTTAGTGGCATCTTTCTCTGTCTTATAACATCCCTGACCAAACCCTGCCAGAATACAAAAATAAACAGCTCTCCTCATGCAGATCCCCTCCCTCACTTTCTCAGTCCCTTCAACTAGACAAGCACAGACTTCATATATCAGTGCTGACTTTATGGTATTTATACCACACTGTCACAGGCAAAACTCCTGTACTGACACCACAACATCTTACTTACAGTTTTTCACACTCATCTGATCTAGTCTGAAAACACAAGTCAGTGACCACTGTCTATTCATAAGATAGATTTTCTAAAACAGAGCCCAGAGAAGGTGCAGGAACGTTTTGCCAAAAACACGTTGTGTTGATGATCACGGCAACTTATGTTGAAGCCCTGTTGTAATGTTCTAAGACAACAGCTACTAGAGCACAACTTAGAAAACTGGTCAGTTACATTTGTCAGCTATTTATCAGCAATAACACCTGTTCAATCAAATACAATTAATTTCACTTTGATCTTGTGACAAACTAAAGTGATTTCCATGTCTGCTTTATTAGGCTGTGGGTGAGAGACACAGTGAATCTTTAATCTTTAAATTGGTCCAACTTCAGGTTTCAGAGGTCTAATGTGCAGCTGCCAGCTTAGAAATAAACAGCAACTGAGAGCTCACCGAGCGGCAAAATAGATACGTTATCGTCATGAATTCAGCAAGTAAGTGTTGCTCTCCTTATGTACAGCAACAGCATTGCATTTTATTGTTATATTTTTATGTTCTTTATAGATTTCCAGCATCTGTTCATCTGATGATACCTCTAATTGGAGGAGGCGGTGCTCAACTGATTTCTGTGTAAAGGAAAAGTCCTTTTCATGGGAATGCTCACAGAGCTCGAGCCCGAGTTTTAGGTTTTGCCAAACCAGCTAACTCAAAGAAAGCCTGGTCATGTTGAACTTGCTTTGTAGTATAAGCCTCCGGTCTCAGTCAGCACGCAGCACAATTTGTTTGCTAAAGTTTCACCACCACTATTGAAAATCAGCATGTGATATGTTATTTACTCTTTTAGAAGTTACTAATTTTTTTTATGTCATAGAGCTGCATGGTTCTTTGTGTTGTCCACACACAGGACAGTGATGGGCAGGTGACTGCAGTCACTGGTTTGTGGGGAGTTTTAAAAAGAAGATCCTGCACAGCACAGCACAGTCTCTCACAGTGGGCAGTCTGACAGAGGGACTCACAACTGCTCAAAATAGCTTTTATCCAACAATAAAGTCGGGGGTACTCGGGTGTTTTGCAGCTGCACAGCTGGTCTTTGTGTACATTGTTGCTGAACAGAGGCCATATGAAACAAATTGACAGAAGAGGTTTTAGTTTTGCCTGCATTAGTATGTTGAAAATATCTACTTTTTATGAATATTGATTTTTTTTTTTTTTTTTTTTATATTGGGGCAGTTTTCTTTTTTAATAATGTCTGCACTGAGAATTTAGTTTGGCTCCTTGTATTTTTCAATTTCTTCTTTGTCTTCTCAGTGGCTGTAAAACCAGTCATCCAGGAGCAGCATATTCCCCACTTCCCTTTTATAGGTTTTATCTAGGTTTGCCTTCCTTGGCAAATATGGTGAAGTATATCAGGATTTCTTTTGCGAATTTCAGAGCCAGAATATCTCACAGTACATCTGTGGTTCTCCAAAGAAACACGCTGGTTCATCCTTCAGTTCGCTATTGTGACTTCTTAAGAAAAGCCTTACAGTCTGAAGCTTGTTGGTATGAAATAATATAACTGCATCACTTACTTGCTTTGTCTCACACAGTGTCAGCCATTCCTCCTTTTGTCAAGCTGGAAATAGAGCTTCTCTGGCAGCAGCAAGAGCTTCCATCTCCGGCAGGAAAGAGTCTTCCTGACAACTTTCTTTGAAGTTTCAGTGCTCTGATGGCAGCGTGTTGTTGACACTGCTTCCTCTCTGGAGGTCAGCTGTGTGACATCTGGCAGCATAGTGTGCCAGATACAAACACAGCCTCCTCAGGACAGAGCCGGGTCCTGTGCACAGCTTTTGTTCTTTTTGAGGACCAGCTTAGTTTTGAGAACCTGATGTGATGTAATGGAATTTGCGCTGTTTTTGCCTGTGTTTTTATCATAATTGTGACAATTTATTTCAGTGATGCCATTCCAACTTTTTGGCACCAGCACCAGCTTTTTTTTGGTGGAAATGATTGGTACTGCTTTGGCTTATTAAAATGCAGATTTGGGTAGAAACCCTAAGAAGCAGCGATTTGAATAAGTGCACATCTGCATCCCAAATACAGATGACACTATGACATGATTGATCTGATTTAACAGTTAAAGTATTTCTTAGTGTGGTAGTTTGACATTTTGAAAAATTCACATTATTTTCTTTCCAGGTGTTAGGCAAACAGCTTCCTACGTAACATCCTATATTTGTTTTATTTAGATATACAAAAGTGCCAAACCAATACTTTTTTCTTTCCTGAACCTTGCAACTTCAAATTTTCTTAACTCCAAGAGTTAATTAGCAAGTGATAAAATAGAGCTGATGCTGGTTGTAGCTCAATGTTTACTGAACATACACAAGTCTGCCACTGAGCTTCTCATCATCTGGAAAACAAATATATTTTCCTATCTTTTAGGAATCACGGCTCTGTCCTGTGTGATATATGTGGCCCTTTAAGGTTCCATGAGGTGAATTTCTGTGGATGGCGTGTT
The DNA here is from genome assembly GCF_007364275.1 of Archocentrus centrarchus. NCBI lineage: Eukaryota > Metazoa > Chordata > Actinopteri > Cichliformes > Cichlidae > Archocentrus > Archocentrus centrarchus. The sequence continues at coordinate 9,674,392 of NC_044357.1, read as the reverse complement.
CCCCATTAAGTTTTAAGCCAGTTAAACTGAGGTTAAAGGTAAGTTTTCCAAGTGTTTAAACAGATTGAAAGACAAAAAAAAACAGTTTGTGGAATAGTCTGCTCAGTATTTCAGGATTATTGAGCAGAATACTTAAGTAAAGAAACACCAAGTCCACCCAGCTTTTCCATCTCAGATACAAATTTTTATGTTACTCATACACACGCATATGATTACCAAAAATTATGTTTGCTTTGGCTTTTTTGTTTCAGTTGCCCTCAAACACTTTTGTTCTTTGACCTGAAAAATAGAGTTAATCATTTCAGTACTCAGTTAAATGTGTGCTGCAGCCATGTGAATTATCTGTAACGACTCCTCATCTGAAAACGACAGACGTCCCACGATGACACAGCACTTAAAATTGCTGGTAGGTAATATTACAAATTGTTTATTTCTCTGTGTTACATTTTTCTGTACATGTGTGGATGCCAAACTCAACCTTAGAAAATAAAAACAAAAGAAAAAGAAATATTTAATTTAGTATCTGAAGGACTGCTGTATCTGCAGAATTGACATGACCAATAGAAATAATTTAACATGTACAGTGACAAATGTAAGTTTAGGGAAATGTGGTGATGGAAAAGTACAATTTGATCATTTAACATGATTGACATTAAACAAAATGTACTTACATTTGTCATCAAAACTGCTCACATGCTTCTTTTTTCACATTTCTGCAGCTAGATTGTCCTGTTATAATTGCTGCCATTTTTGTGTGTGGTATTGGTGGAACATTTCACTATGGATACAACATGTCTGTGATGACCTCTCCCTCTGTTGTAAGTAAAATACTTGGTAAAATGAAAGAAATTTAAACACATACAACTTTAATCAGTAGCTTCAGCAAGTAAAGACACGTGTGTAACTGTGCATGTCGTTGCAGTTTATAAAGGAGCTGGTGAACAAAACCTGTGAGCACAGATACGGTCTCTCCCTGGAGCCATGGCAGCTCTCGCTCATATGGTCTTTCACGGTGTCCATTTACTGTATTGGGGGTTTACTGGGGTCGCTGGCAGGTGGTCCACTGGGATCAAAATTTGGCAGGTTGGTTTTTGTGAACAGAAAAGTTCCATCTTATGTTTATCTATTAATGTGTCACCATCAAAGACACACAACTAAATGTCCTGCTTTGGCCTCGGGCTCTAAGACTCTGTTTTTCTGTCCCACAGAAAGCGATGCCTGTGGTTAAACAATTTTGTGGCTATGTTTGGAGCTGTGTTGATGCTCTTGAGTAAAACAGCCATGTCTTTTGAGATGATCATGGCAGGGCGATTTCTCTATGGCATTAATTCAGGTAAACTTCTGAGCAGAGTCATTAGAGCTCCTTTTCCAGCTGCATAATCCCTTTTGTCACCTCACTGAATCCACTCAGTTTCTGTTTATACCTGTTATGTGGCTGTTTTCACCATTGTTGATTTTTACTTTTATTTGTTCACACCTCTAGGAGTCAGTCTCTCACTTCACGCAATGTACCTCATTGAATGCACTCCCTGGAAGCTAAGAGTGATTGTTGGTGTCACCGTTGGTTTCTTCATCTCTTTGGGGAAGTTCACTGGTCAGCTGCTGGGGATCAGGTGAGAACTCCATGCAGTCCTGTGAAAAAATAAGTATACCTGATGATTGATGAGCTTGTAGAACCCTCTTCAACAGAAATAACCTGAAGTTATCATTTTCTTTATGACTTCATGATTCACTCATGGTGGAGCAAATTTGGCCCACTCTAAAAAAAGACTATTAACAGTCTCAATTTTACATTATGGAACATATTCTAAAAATTGTAGACACAGTTTTTTTTATGGATTGTTGAACTTCTGCCCATCTACACTTCTGAGAAACTGTCTCTAAGATGCTCTTTGGATACCCAGTCGTGTGACCGATCTGCTACCAATACTTTTTTGAGATGTGTTGCTGCCATCAAATTCAAAATGTTGTTACACAAAGTAATAAAATGTCTCATTTTAAACAATTGATGGGCTTTCTATATTCTATCGTGAATAAAATTGTCATGTACGGCTGTGTGGGATGCAGAAAATGGACCCACAATACAGGACTTGGAAGGAAGGATTTTGATGACAGCAATATAGTCCTTTAAAACATTTCTTAACAGTGTTTTGGAACCATTTTATTGTTTTACATCTGTGATAGCCTGACTATTAATGTTGCACTTGCAGTGAGTTGCTTGGCACAGAGACGTTGTGGCCCTGGCTGCTTGGTTTCAGTGGTTTCACTGCGTTGTTTCAACTCCTCACCCTGTTCTTCCTGCCAGAATCTCCCAGCTTCCTGTTGTTGGACAGAGGAGACCGTCAGGCCTGTGAACAAGGTGTGCAAAAACATTTTTAGCTTTAGGGGATCCTTCTTTCATTATTACGTTTCAATCTTAACTTATGACCTAAATCACATGTTTTCTTATGTCACTCCAGCTTTAAAGCAGCTCTGGGGCAACAAGGACTACAGCAGAGAATTAGAGGAGATGTTGGAGGAGAAAGTTAATCTGCAAGGTGTTCACAACTTCTCAGTGTTGGAGCTGATTCAGAACAAAACAGTCCGCTGGCAGCTGATGACCATCTTTGTTATTTTCACCACATTGCAGCTGTGTGGCGCCAATGCTGTGAGTTACATGTCATAATAAATTTACTGTTGTTAATGCTCATAAAAATTTTCTCATAGACATAATATACACTTTCGAGAAATACCTAACATACACACCTCTTCTAAAATTTGGGTGTTTGTGAATAGAAACATCACATAGTTTCTTATCTCTCTGTATTTAACTTCTTCTCTCCAGGTGTACTTTTATTCTTTTGATGTGTTTCGTGCAGCAGGAATCCCAGAAGACAAGTTACGATATGCAGCCTTGGGGACAGGGCTCTGTGAAGTGTCCACCACTGTAGCCTGTGTAAGTCCTATTTCACTGATATCACATCATGTTTTATATCCAGTAAAATGTGGACTGCCCAGCAAAATATAGGCGCTCAGCTCAAGGACAACAAACTTTGAAAGGACAAAAAGTACTGATTAATTCAAAGGTGTTTATATGTGCAAAGAGACTAGCATTTCAGCAGTCAGAGCTGACAAAAACTAACAACTAACAGCTTGCATCATCATCTAATATATATAAAACTTTAACTTGACTGATTTCTTTGTTCACGCTACTGTTAGTCAATTTTAAGGCAAGTTTATGTCCCTGAACATTTTTGCATACTGTAGCATCCTTTGTGAAGTATCAAATCATTTATAGAAAAGGAAAAAAAAAAGCCTTCATTATTCTCTCACAGTGTCAGAAAGTCTCCCTGTAACATGAACGCCCCGTGGCAGCTGTTCTCATGTGTAATCGTAGCTCCCCCATGTGGCTGTTTAGGTTAAATGTGTTCTCATGTTGCAGTTCACGATTATTGAGAAAACAGGGAAAACAGCCCTGCTGTTCAGAGCGTACACAGGAATGTCTGTGATACTGATTCTCCTCACCATCACTGTGTACTTGCAAGTGAGTAACTGCAACACCAGCCACCTTTATAAAAAAAAACATGGTAACAGTTTATAATACGGCCTGTGACGAAGGCTGTAAGTACATGTATTTTACAGGGATGTACCCTGTAAGTACATTTATGTTTTGCGCAATTTCCAGCACTAAGGCCGTAAGTACCCATTCCTAATTGTAAGTACCGTATAAGGCCCTAAGTACTGTGACTAAGGCTGTAAGTACCCCATACCTACGTGTAAGTACCTCAACAAAGGCCGCAAGGCCATATTACAGAGATGTACCCTGTAAGTACATTTAACATCTGCATAATTTCCAGGTAACGTAGCCGAAAAACCAACACTGTTTCCCCGATACTAGATGTTAGATGCAACTTATTGTCATTGTGCACACAAAGCACACAACAAAATGATCGTTCCAGATCACTCATCCAGAGACGAGCATCTGCGGTCATGCAGCCAGAGACCGGCGCGACCGTTAGGCAATGTGGTTTAAGTGTCTTGCCCAAGGACACAACGCAGCGCAGGGACAGGGGCTTGAACCAGCAACCCAACTGCAAGGCGAATGCCTACCCACTGCGCCACTGCCACTGGTTACATCGTTGGTACGCTATACTTTTCAGGGCGCGGGTCGTATGATGTAGTAGTTTAACCTAACTTACAGGTATTTTATAGGGATGTAACCTGTAAGTACACTTAAATTCTGCGCAATTTCCAGGAGTCCTGGAACTTATGGCCGTAACCCCAAAACTAAGCACAACTAAAATTTACTTACAGGGTGCATCCCTGTATAATACCTGTACTTACACGTAAGTACAGGGTACTTACAGCCATAGTCCCAGAACTTATAGCCTTAATCCTGTAAGTTACACAGAACTACATCCTACATTTTAGGATCCGGGAAACAGTGTTGGTTTTTCGGCTAAATTACCTGGAAATTACGCAGAACTTAAATGTACTTACATGGTGCATCCCTGTAAAAGACATGTACTTACAGCCTTAGTCATGGTACTTGTGGCCTTAGTCATGGTACTTACACGTAGATACAGGTTCTTACTGTCATGGTCCTGGACCGGTTACTGAGTGTTGTGTGTTTTTTTCTGTGAGATTCTGTTTTTTGTTGTATTTCTGCTGTGTTCCTAAGTTTGTTTACAGTTTAGATTCCTGGTTTGTTATAATTTCTGAATCCTGTTATTAGTTAAAGTTATTGTATTTCAGTCTGCTTTCCCTTTGTTCTCGACTTCCCCGCGTCGCCATGTTTCTGTGTCTGTCTTGTTCCCCATATCTTGGCCCTTTGTTTCGTGTTTTGTGTTTAGTTTCACTTCATGTAATCATGTATCCTTAAGATCCCAATAGCTTTAGAGTTTAGTTCTCCCTGTGTTTTCCCTTAGTGTTCCTCCCTTTTGTGTAGAGTCTCTTGTGTCTGTTTTCCTGTGTGTCTGCCTACCCATGTGCCGATGTCAAGTTTGTGTTTGTTTCCCTGTCTTCTCTCTTTCTGTCTTGTGTTCTGTGCATCTTGTGTCCTGCTTTGTGTCCCCTTGTCTCGTTTGTGTAATTCTGTTTACCTGTGCCTCGTCCTCCCCAGCTGTCTCTCTCTCTCTCTCTCTCCCTGATTACCTGATGTGTTTATTTAAGGTCTCAGTGTTCCTTCAGTTCATTGTTGTGTTGTTGTCTATGTTGCTAGTAAGCTGTGTGTTCTGTTGTTTGTAGTTTTCCCTCTTGTCTCCAGCTCTGCTGTGACTCTGGGATTTAGTGTTTTTGTGTTTTGGACTTTGCATGTGAGCCTCCTGCATTAAAGCTGTTTGAGTTCAGCTCAGTTTTCACTCCTCCTGCATTTGGGTCCAACCCTGCTGCACAGTGACACATAACACTTATGGCTTTAGTCACAGGCGGTATTATAAAGTGTTACCATAAACACATCCATCCATTTTGATACATCACCCAACTTAAACCCTTTCATTTTGCTCAGACTCAGGTCTCCTGGATGCCGTACTGCAGCATGGTCCTCATTTTCCTCTTTATATTCTTTTTTGCCACTGGTCCAGGTACGTTTATCTCTCAAGCTAAACATATTTCTTTAGACTAAAATGATTACATCAAGAAAGTTTTCTGTTTGAGCAAACAATGAGGAGATCTTGTTATAACATGTACATTTCCCCTGAAGTTGGAGTAACACCTCCTCTTCCAGGGGACGTCTTTGCTCAGCCTTTCAGATCAGCTGCATATGCAGTCACCTGCACCCTGAACTGGGCAGGCCTATTTGTGCTTGGGATGCTCTTCCCTATCATAGTGGTATGTATGTTTTCATGGTGTGCCATATTCTTAAGATAATTTGAAACCAGATGAAATGTGTCATGCACAAGGACTCACAAATGGCCTCCAAATGCTTTATTTCCAGGAGAAACTGGATTACTTCTGCTTTCTTATTTTTCTCTTTTTTTGCCTCGGCTGTGCGATTTATCTGAAATTCAGCGTCCCTGAGATCAAAAATAAGACGCCGCTGGAGATTGCTGCAGAGTTTGAGAAGATACGCTGCAAACCTAAACTAAAAAACTTCACTGAGAAGAAAGTCAGTGGAATCATATCATATGAAACCAAACTGTGATTAGATAAAGTCAATAAATTGAAATGCACTGCTAAATGTGCAGCTCGAAGAAATCACTGCATGTCAGATATGAATGGCCTAACAAATATTTAGGATCAAACTGGTCATCATAGACCATGTCATGTTATAGACCTGTGTTTTTTTTAGATTAAAAAGTATGATTTTAAAAGTGATTTGTGGCAACATTTTTCCTGTTTGTGATTTCTTACTTTATCCTTAAACTTTGTCAGACCTTAAAATGTCCGTGTGGTTGTCAGTGGGACACTGAGACAAATATTGTACTTTTTGTTTCAAGTTATGATTAGGCCATGTCACAGTCTGGCTCCATGACAAATAATAGGAGAGACACCAGTTGAATCAGATATTAACAGTTTATTTGTCCAAAAACAGTAAGGTGCAAACAATAATGCTCCATGAAGTGTGACAATCAGTACTTTCAGCGTGTTGGATGAATGGAGGGATGCTGAGTATGCACAGTGTTGCAGTGTAACAAAGCAAGATAAACCCAACCAAACAAATAACCATGGTGCTGGATGAATGAAGGTATAAAAAAAAGAAAACTTTCAGAGCTGAGACAGCCAGCTCTTAAATGCTCCAGGGAGACTGGCCAGGTGCTCCCAGTTGCACTGATTAACCCCGACCACCAGGAACCTTCAAGACAACACAGACAACAGCAGGCCCTGGCCAGGGCAGAGGGCGGTCACAGTCATCATAGATTTACATTGTAATTTTTTTTATCTCTTATGAAATATAATACATTTTTATAGTTTAAACTGTACGAGAGCAGTGCTCTACAAGCATCTCCTCCAAGGAGAAGAAGAAAGGCCTTGACCAAAAGTGAGTTCAACTAGAGTAATATCGCATACTAATATTAATTACATTAATGAGCAGCTTGGGGGGCTCCACAAAGGACTGTCCTGGCTCCATTTGTTTTCACACTGTTTACAACAGACTTCAAATTGTGAGTCCTGCCACATCCAGAAATACTCAGATGACACTGCCATTGTGGTGTGTACCAGGAATGGACAGGAATCAGAAAACAGGGATCTTGTTAAAGCATTCAGCAACTGGCGTCACAAAACCCATCTCATAGTGAACACCTCTAAGACAAAGGAAATGATAGAAGATTTCCAAAGATTAAGGCTCCCTCTACAGCCTGTAAAGGTTTGTGGAGTGGACATAGAGGTGGTAACAAACTATACGAAAAGGGCAGAAAACCAAGATCTCTTGACATTTACAGTTAAATGCTGAATATGTTCTATCAGTATCTGTATTGGTAAGTGTGCTGTTCTATGCTGCAGTCTGCTGGGGTGGCAGCATCAGAAACAAGTATGCAAGGAGACTGGACAAACTAAGCAAAGCCGGCTCTGTAATTGGAGCCAGAATGGACACACTGGGAGAGGTGGTAGAAAAATTCCCACTAAGATGTTAGAAGCCATCCTGAACAACTCTGAGCACCAACTTTATGACGTCCTTATGGAACAGAATTCATAAGTACTGAAAGACGCCTCTCTCTCTGCTGTAAAACTGAGAGATACAAAAAAATCATTTGCACCCACAGCCATGATGGCTTTTCATACAAATAGTAGATGAGCTGTCAGACATATGTATTTCCCTCTGGGATCAATAAAGTTATTCTTATTCTCACCCTTAATGTGCACACTGCACAACTCAGAATAACACACATGGCCAACATGTGTTTCTGGGCTTTCATTAGTTTTTCTTTCTCAGCTAAAATTAGTCTTTTTACTATTTCTGTGTTTCATAGTTCACAAAACCAGATCACAAAGTAATCCCTTATTTATATATCATAAAAATATTGTTGCTCATATGATAAGTTAGACAATAAATTGCAATCTAAAATCCACTGGTAAATCTCCACAACTTCCAATGCTTTTTGACACTCTAACCTATTCCCGTCTTCTGGAAGTTTGCACCCTAACCCTGTATAAATGTTTGAGTCATCAGTTTATTCAGCTTCTCCCCCTCAGTAAGTGTTGCTGCAGCAGAAACTGAAGAATATGAATGTGCCTAGCACAAAGACTCATTTAATTGTTGATGTTTAACATCAAATCCTTAATTTAGTGGTGTGATATAAAACATATTTGAAATATTGTGTACTCCCTGTGGACTCCCTGTGGCACCAATATTTAGGTGCCATGGGCAGTAACATTTTCTGAGTTTATTTATTAGAATATTTGCCACAACAAGGGGTGTATGAAGTGTTTTTATCTTAAAATGTTTGAGATGCATTTTAAAATTCTCCCAGCTATTTGGGATAAGATTGACATGATAATTATAAAAATTTACTGAATGTATTTATCAAAAATACTTTGTTACATAGTTGTGACTGGTTGTTACAAACCTTTTTTAAAGTATGTCCTCATATGGGGACAATGAATTTATTTTACAGTGTAATACAATAAAGTCACCATTGTTTAATCAAGTATTAAACACTTTATTGAGCAGAATGAAGTATAAGGTGCAAAAAAAAGCCAAAATGTGATGTCTTCACATGAGGGTGCAGGATTCCCAGGAGGCAATATTAACTTTGTGTAACTTTATTTACTGCACACTCAAAATAAGTTAGGTCTAATTTAGTCAGGTTACTTCATTTTTTAAAGTAAAGTTAGCTTATCATGTCTTACAGTGTGTGGTGCCATATGTTGTGTTTATTCATAATTTTGAACTCTGTGTCGATTCATTATGATTTCACACTTTTCTACACAGCACTGGCTGATTGTGTACTCATGTTTTTGCTGTGTGTATTTCTGCTTGTAGCGTGTAAGTCTCCATACTACGAGAGCATGGGCTTTGAGCTGATGAGAGACAGGATGTGTCGATTAGATACCCTCACGAGATTCTACGCTACAAGTACGACCCCAGCTTTCCCACTCGGTTAGTTTCAAATCTCTCTAATGATTCATGCCACAGTGAACCAGCTAATCAATTCATCTGATATTTTTTTCTTCCTGTCAATTATTGATAAACTTGCTCACCTCTTTCCTCTTTTTCTTCCTCAGAGGTTTAGTGGTTGACACCACATATGGGAATCTCCTGAAGGTGGATTCAAATGGGAATATTTTAGTCTGCAGTCACGGATTTCTCCGCCATTCTTCCTTGCAGATCCTCTCCAGTTCCGTCAGGTTGGATGGTGAACGTTGGTGGACGGCCATTTTCAGGTCTCTCCAGAGATGCTCAATTGGGTTTAGGTCAGGGATCTGGCTGGGCCAGTCAAAAATGGTCACAGAATTGTTGTGAAGCCACTCCTTTGTTATTTTAGCTGTGTGTTTAGGGTCATTATCTTGTTGGAAGGTGAAACTTCAGCCCAGTCTGAGGTCCTGAGCACTCTGGAAGAGGTTTTCTTCCAGGATATCTTTGTACTTGGCTGCATTCGTCTTTCCTTCAATTACAACCAGTCGTCCTGTCCCTGCAGCTGAAAAACACCCCTATAGCATGATGCTGCCACCACCATGTTTCACTGTTGGGATTATATTGGACAGGTGATGAGCAGTGCCTGTTTTTCTCCACACATACTGCTTAGAATTAACACCAAAATGTTCAATCTTCGTCTCATCAGACCAGAGAATCTTATTTCTCATAGTCTGGGAGTCCTTCATGTGTTTTTTGGAAAACTCTATGCGGGCTTTCATATGTCTTGCACTGAGGAGAGGCTTCCATCAGGCCACTCTGCCATAAAGCCCCGACTGGTGTAGGGCTGCAGTGATAGCTGACTTTGTGGAACTTTCTCCCATCTCCCTACTGCATCTCTGGAGCTCAGCCACAGTGATCTTTGGGTTCTTCTTTACCTCTCTCACCAAGGCTCTTCTCCCACGATTGCTCAGTTTGGCTGGACGGCCAGGTCTAGGAAGAGTTCTGGTCATTCCAAACTTCTTCCATTTAAGGATTATGGAGGCCCCTGTGCTCTTAGGAACCTTGAGTGCTGCAGAAATTCTTTTGTAACCTTGGCCAGAGCTGTGCCTTGCCACAATTCTGTCTCTGAGCTCTTTGGGCATTTCCTTCAACCTCATGATTCTCGTTTACTCTGAGCTGTGAGGTCTTATATAGACAGGTGTGTGCCTGTCCTAATCAAGTCCAATCAGTTTAATTAAACACAGTTGGACTCCAGTGAAGGAGTAGAACCATCTCAAGGAGGATCAGAAGAAATGGACAGCATGTGAGTTAAATATCACTGTCACAGCAAAGGGTCTGAATACTTATGACCATGTGATATTTCAGTTTTTCTTTTTTAATAAATTTGCAAAAATTTCTACATTTCTGTTTTTTTCTGTCAAGATGGGGTGCTGAGTGTACATTAATGAGAAATAAAATGAACTTTTTTGATTTTAGCAAATGGCTGCAATGAAACAAAGAGTGAAAAATTTAAGGGGGTCTGAATACTTTCCGTACCCACTGTAACTGTAGGTCACTTCATTTTATTCAGCTTAAAAACTGCCAAAAAGGGGAAAAATGGCAAGAAATAATCATCACTATAAAACATTTTCACTTGTTTACTTGCATAATGTTGTTTTTTGTTATTACAAAAAAAGCAACTTTAATAATAAATATGAAAATTAGGTTAAAAAAATCTAAAAATTGAGTAGTGCCGTTTTTGACTTTAGTGGTTCACTAACTGAGGTGGTTAAACAACTCCTTGGTGGCAGGGCCCCTGGGGTGGATGAGATTTGCCCTGAGTTCCTGAAGGCTCTGGATGTTGTAGGGCTGTCTTGGTTGACACGCCTCTACAACATTGTGTGGGGATCTGGGGCAGTGCCATTGGATTGGCAGACCGGGATGGTGGTCCCCATCTTTAAGAAGGGAGACCAGAGGGTGTGCTCCAACTTCTGGGGGATCGCACTCCTCAGCCTCCCCGGTAAGGGTATGCCAGGGTGCTGGAAAGGAGGGTCCACCCGTTAGTCAAACCTCAGATCCAGAAGGAACAATGTGGTTTTCATTGTGGTTGTGGAACGCTGGACCAGCTCTTTATCCTCTCGAGGATATTCGAGTGTGCGTGGGAGTTTGCCCATCCAGTCTACATGTGCTTTGTGGACTTGGAGAAGGCATTTCCCCATGTCCCTTGGGGTATCCTGTGGGAGGTCCTGCGGGAGTATGGGGTGTCTGGCCCATTGTTGCGGGCCATTCAGTCTCTGTACAACCACAGTGAGAGCTTGGTCCGTATAGCTGGTAATAAGTCAGACTAATTTCCTGTGAGTGCTGGACTTCATCAGGGCTGCCCTTTGTCACTGGTTCTGTTCATAATTTTTATGGACAGAATTTCTAGGCGTAGCCAGGTGGCGGAAAGCTTCTTCCTTGGTGGCCTCAGAGTCTCGTCTCTGCTCTTTGCAGATGATGCGGTCCTGTTGGCTTCATCAGGTGGTGGCCTCCAGCTCGCAGTGGAACGGTTCGCAGCCTAATGTGAAGCAGCTGGCACGAGAATCAGCACCTCTAAGTCTGAGGCCATGGTCCTCAGCCAGAAAAGGGTGGAGTCCCCTCTCTGGCTCAGGGACGAGTTCCTGCCCCAGGTGGAGGAGTTCAAGTATATCAGGGTCCTTGTCCATGAGTGACGGGAGAAGGGAGCAGGAGATCGACAGATGGATAGGGTCTGCTTCTGCAGTTATGCAGACGCTGCACCGGTCTGTCATGGTGAAGAGGGAGCTTCGTGTAAAAGCAAAGCTGTCGATTTATCGGTCGATCTACGTCCCTACCCTCACCTATGGTCACAAGCTTTGGGTAGTGACCAAAAGAATAAGATCGGGAATACAAGCGGCAGAAATGAGTTTCCTTCAAAGGGTGGCTGGCCTCTCCCTTAGAGATAAGGTGAGGAGTACGGCCATTCTGGAGGGGCTCAGAGTGGAGCCGCTGCTCCTCCACATCAAAAGGAGCCAGTTGAGGTGGCTTGGGCATCTGATTAGGATGCCTCCTGGCCGCATCTTGGGTGAGGTGTTCCGGGCATGTCCCACCGGGAGGAGGCCCCATGGTAGACCCAGGACACGCTGGGGAAATTATATCTTTCGGTTGTCCTGGGAATGCCTTGGGGTCCCCCTGGATGAGCTGGAGGAGGTGACAGGGGAGAGGGAAGTCTGGGCTTCTCTGCTTTGGCTCCTGCCCCCGTGACCCAGCCCCGGATAAGCAGAAAAGAATGGATGGATGGATGGATGGATAGATGGATGGATGGATGGATGGATGGATGGGCTCACTAAAATTGACATTTTTATTTATTTATTTTTTCTTATAAACCATAGCAGTCAATACAAACTACTGAGTTGAAAATAAGAATTTACACAAACTAGATGTAAATTAATGCACACTTGTAAAATATAACGCCATTAAGCTTTAAGCCAAGTAAAGCGAGGTTAGTGTTTTAACAGATTATAAGACAATAAAAACCTTTTGTGGAATAGTTTGCTATTCTTTCATTCCCATTGGGCAGATTCTTAAATAAACAAAAACCAAGTCCACCCAGCTTTTCCATCTCAGATACAAATTTTTATGTTACTCATTCACAAGTATACATTTACCAAACATGGTGTTTCCTTTGCTTTTTGTTGTTGTTGTTGTAGTTGCCCTCACACACTTTTGTTCTTTGACCTGAAAAATAGAGTTAATCATTTCAGTACTCAGTTAAATGTGTGCTGCAGCCATGTGAATTATCTGTAACGACTCCTCATCTGAAAACGACAGACGTCCCACGATGACACGGCACTTAAAATTGCTGGTAGGTATTATTACAAATTGTTTGTTTCTCTGTGTTACATTTTTCTGTACGTGTGGATGCCAAACTCAACCTTAGAAAATAAAAACGAAAGAAAAAGAAATATTTAATTTAGTATCTGAAGGACTGCTGTATCTGCAGAATTGACATGACCAATAGAAATAATTTAACATGTACAGTGACAAATGTAAGTTTAGGGAAATGTTGTGATGGAAAAGTACAATTTGATCATTTAACATGATTGACATTAAACAAAATGTACTTACATTTGTCATCAAAACTGCTCACATGCTTCTTTTTTCACATTTCTGCAGCTAGATTGTCCTGTTATAATTGCTGCCATTTTTGTGTGTGGTATTGGTGGAACATTTCACTATGGATACAACATGTCTGTGATGACCTCTCCCTCTGTTGTAAGTAAAATACTTGGTAAAATGAAAGAAATTTAAACACATACAACTTTAATCAGTAGCTTCAGCAAGTAAAGACACGTGTGTAACTGTGCATGTTGTTGCAGTTTATAAAGGAGCTGGTGAACAAAACCTGTGAGCACAGATACGGTCTCTCCCTGGAGCCATGGCAGCTCTCGCTCATATGGTCTTTCACGGTGTCCATTTACTGTATTGGGGGTTTACTGGGGTCGCTGGCAGGTGGTCCACTGGGATCAAAATTTGGCAGGTTGGTGTTTGTGAACAGAAAAGTTAAATCTTATGTTTATCTATTAATGTGTCACCATCAAAGACACACAACTAAATGTCCTGCTTTGGCCTCGGGCTCTAAGACTCTGTTTTTCTGTCCCACAGAAAGCGATGCCTGTGGTTAAACAATTTTGTGGCTATGTTTGGAGCTGTGTTGATGCTCTTGAGTAAAACAGCCATGTCTTTTGAGATGATCATGGCAGGGCGATTTCTCTATGGCATTAATTCAGGTAAACTTCTGAGCAGAGTCATTAGAGCTCCTTTTCCAGCTGCATAATCCCTTTTGTCACCTCACTGAATCCACTCAGTTTCTGTTTATACCTGTTATGTGGCTGTTTTCACCATTGTTGATTTTTACTTTTATTTGTTCACACCTCTAGGAGTCAGTCTCTCACTTCACGCAATGTACCTCATTGAATGCACTCCCTGGAAGCTAAGAGTGATTGTTGGTGTGACCGTTGGTTTCTTCTTGTCCTTGGGGAAGTTCACTGGTCAGCTGCTGGGGATCAGGTGAGAACTCCATGCAGTCCCGTGAAAAACTAAGTATACTTGATGATTGAAGAGCTTGTAGAACCCTCTTCAACAGAAATAACCTGAAGTTATCATTTTATTTTTGACTTCATCATTGAATCATGGTGAAGAAATTTTGGCCCACTATTAAAAGACTATTAACAGTCTTTTACATCATGGAACATATTCTAAAATTTCTAGACACTGTTTTTTATGGACTGGTAAGTATCTATCTATCTATCTATCTATCTATCTATCTATCTATCTATCTATCTATCTATCTATCTATCTATCTATCTATCTATCTATCTATCTATCTATCTATCTATCTATCTATCTATCTATCTATCTATCTATCCATCCATCCATCCATCCATCCATCCATCCATCCATCTATCCATCTATCCATCCATCCATCCATTCATTCTTCGGTCACTACCCAAAGTTCATGACCATAGGTGAGTGTAGGGACATAGATTGACCGATAAATCGACAGCTTCGTTTTCACACTCAGCTCCCTCTTTACCAGTGCAGCATCTGTATCACTGCAGAAGCAGCCCCAATCTGTCTGTCAATCTCCTGCTCCCTACTCCTGTCACTTTTGAACAAGACCCCGAGATACTTAAACTCCTCCACCTGGGGCAGGAAGTTGTCCCTGAGCATGTGTGGGCACTTGACCCTTTTCCAGCTGAAGACCAGGGCCTCAGATTTAGAGGTGCTATTTCTCATGCCAGCTGCTTCACACTCGGCTGTGAACCATTCCACTGGGAGCTGGAGGCCACCACCTGATGAAGCCATGAGGACTGCATTATCTGCAAAAAGCAGAGATGAGATTCTGAGGCCATTTGGCTATGGCTATAAATTCTGTCTTTAAAAATTATGAACAGAATCGGTGACAGAGGACAGCCCCGATGAAGTCCAACACTCACAGGAAACGAGTCCGACTTATTACCAGCAATACAAACCAAGCTCTTGCTGTGGTTGTACAGAGACTGAATGGCCTGCAACAATGGGCCAGACACCCCATACTCCCACAGCACCTCTCACAGGATACCCCGAGGGACGCGGTCAAATGCCTTCTCTAAGTCCACAAAACATGTGGACTGGGTGGACAAACTCCCACACACACTCGAATATCCTCGAGAGGATGAAGAGCTGGTTCACTGTTCTGTGTCCAGGATGAAAATTGAATTGTTTCTCTTGGATCTGAGGTTCAACTAATGGACGGACCTTTCCAGCACCCTGGCATAGAACTTACCAGGAAGGCTAAGAAGTGTGATCCCCTGATAGTTGGAAAGTCTTTTTCCATGGCCTCACTGAACTCCTCCCACACCCGAGTTTTTGCTTTGGCCACAGCCCGAGTCACATTCCTTGTTCCTTGTTCCTTGTTAGTATGGTTAGTATGTGATGAGGGACCATCTGGGAACACCAGGTACTGTTGTGCTATTTGTATCTCAGGGGATAGAGCATGTCACCTGTAGTTCGATTCCTTACCTGCTCCAGTCTGCCAGATTAATTACTTTTTTCTCTCTTTTTTTTTATTAATGCGAAGCCAAAAATGTTCCCTTTTATATGGTATTTTTCTGGTGCCTGAGCTGCTGGAATATTGTTTTTAAAAGATTGTTTTTTAACGGTGTGCTTCTGAGACACTGACATTCTATGATGCTCATTGTTTACCCAATCATGTTACTGAACATCTACCAATTAATGTAATTAGATGCAAAATGTTCATTCAGCTTTCTTTTTAGTATGAAATAATCAAATGTCTAATTTTAAACAATTGCTGTGTTTTCTATATTCTACTGTGAATAAAATATGATTTTTATGAGATTTTTAAAGCATTGTATTCTGTTTTTAATTTCCTTTAACAGATTGTCCCAACTTTTTTGGAATTTGATTTGTTGAGTACAATTCTTTTTACCAAGTATGAAGAAGAAATAATGTCTAATCAAGGACTATTCAATTTTGTATTTTGATGACAATAATATACAAACTTTGGTCCTTTAAAACATTTCTTAACAGTGTTTTTGGAACCATTTTTATTGTTTTACATCTGTGATAGCCTGACTATTAATGTTGTACTTGCAGTGAGTTGCTTGGCACAGAGACGTTGTGGCCCTGGCTGCTTGGTTTCAGTGGTTTCACTGCGTTGTTTCAACTCCTCACCCTGTTCTTCCTGCCAGAATCTCCCAGCTTCCTGTTGTTGGACAGAGGAGACCGTCAGGCCTGCGAACAAGGTGTGCAAACACATTTTTAGCTTTAGGGGATCCTTCTTTCATTATTATGTTTCAATCTTAACTTATGACCTAAATCACATGTTTTCTTATGTCACTCCAGCTTTAAAGCAGCTCTGGGGCAACAAGGACTACAGCAGAGAATTAGAGGAGATGTTGAAGGAGAAAGTTAATCTGCAAGGTGTTCGCAACTACTCAGTGTTGGAGCTGATTCAGAACAAAACAGTCCGCTGGCAGCTGATGACCATCTTTGTCATTTTCACCACATTGCAGCTGTGTGGCGCCAATGCTGTGAGTTACATGTCGTAATAAATTTACTGTTTTTACTACTCATAAAAATTTTCTCATAGACATAATATACACTTTTGAGAAATCCTAACATACACACCTCTTCTAAAATTTGGGTGTTTGTGAATAGAAACATGTCATGAATCAGCTGTGTGGCAGGCAGGAAGGAGGACCCCAATGCAGGATACACAAGACGGAAGTAAATAACAACTCAGCTTTATTTTAGCGAGGGCAGAACAGAAAGCAACTTGACTTAAATTCTCAGAGCTAAGGCAAAAACAGGATACACACAGCAAGAAACCAAAGAACAAGACGACGCGACAACAGGCACTGAAAACACTGGACTTAAATACACAGGAGGACTGATGAGGGAAGAGGAAACAGGTGGGAACACAGGTGACGCTGGTAACACTGACGAGACCAGGGGAAGCAAAACTGAACACAAGAGACCGGGACTAGATGACTAACAAAATAAAACAGGAAGTAAGACGATGGAACAGAGACGCAGACCTTACACAGGATACAGAGAGAACACCAGGGACTAGAAATAACAATTAAACCTCACAACCAAAAGAAACCCAAAACAGAACAGACAAAATGAAGCAAAACAAAAACACACGGGGTCCAAAGGACCCCGGACCATGACAAAACATCACATAGTTTCTTATCTCTCTGTATTTAACTTCTTCTCTCCAGGTGTACTTTTATTCTTTTGATGTGTTTCGTGCAGCAGGAATCCCAGAAGACAAGTTACGATATGCAGCCTTGGGGACAGGGCTCTGTGAAGTGTCCACCACTGTAGCCTGTGTAAGTCCTATTTCACTGATATCCAGTCATGTTTTATATCCAATAAAATGTGGACTGCCCAGCAAAACATAGGTGCTCAGCTCAAAGACAGCAAACTTTGAAAGGACAAAAAGTACTGATTAATTCAAAGGAGTTTATATGTGCAAAGAGACTAGCATTTCAGCAGTCAGAGCTGACAAAAACTAACAACTTGCATCACTGGAGTCATCATCTAATATATATAAAACTTTAATCAACTGGTGTACATCTGGTATGGGCTGAATATAATTGTTCAATTTCTTTGTTCGGGCTTCTGTTGAAATGTTAGTCTTTTAGCACAAGTCAGTTTTAAGGCAAATTTATGTACCTGAATATTTTGTATAATATCCAATAGCACCTTATCAATTTTTTTTTATTTATTCACTTTTTGGTGATGTATCAAATCATTTATAGAAAAAAAAAAAAGCCTTCATTCTTCTTTCACAGTGTCAGAAGGTCTCCCGGTAATGTGAACTCCCTGTGGCACCTGTTCTCGTAGCGCCCCCATGTGGCTGTTTGATTCTGTGCCTTTATTGCAGAACATTTATTGCAGCAGGTTAAATGTGTTCTCATGTTGCAGTTCACGATTATTGAGAGAACAGGAAAAAAAGCCCTGTTGTTCAGAGCGTACACAGGAATGTCTGTGGTACTGATTCTCCTCACCATCACTGTGTACTTGCAAGTGAGTCACTGTAAAACCGGCCACCTTTTTGTTTATTTTATATATCTGTATTTTTTGATACATCACCCAGCTTAAACCCTCTCATTTTGCTCAGACTCAGGTCTCCTGGATGCCGTACTGCAGCATGATCCTCATTTTCCTCTTTATATT
Source organism: Archocentrus centrarchus (assembly GCF_007364275.1). Taxonomy (NCBI): domain Eukaryota; kingdom Metazoa; phylum Chordata; class Actinopteri; order Cichliformes; family Cichlidae; genus Archocentrus; species Archocentrus centrarchus. Next base: position 9,656,172 of record NC_044357.1, on the reverse strand, counting down.
TTTTTTTGCCTCTGGTCCAGGTACGTTTATCTCTTAAGCTAAAAGTATTTCTGTAGACTAAAATAGAAAGAGCTTTATTTGTCACATACATATACATGCAGTGAGATTCATTCTCTGCATTTAACCCATCACACACATGGAGTATGTAGTACACACAGCACAGCATGGAGCAGGGGGCAGCCAAGGGGCGCCCGGGGAGCAACCTGGGGGGGTGGGCTTGCTCAGGGACCCACAGTGATGCCAGCCCGAGGAAATATTTATATCAAGAATGTTTTCTTTTTGAGCAAACAATGAGGAGATCTTGTTGTAACATGTACATTTCCCCTGAAGTTGGAGTAACACCTCCTCTTCCAGGGGAAGTCTTTGCTCAGCCTTTCAGACCAGCTGCATACACAATCGCCTGCACCCTAAGCTGGGCAGGCCTGTTTGTGCTTGGGATGCTCTTCCCCATCATAGTGGTAAGTATGTTTTCATTGTGTGCCATATTTTTTAGAGGATTTTAAACCAGATGAAATGTGTCATGCACAAGGACTCACAAATGGCCTCCAAATGCTTTATTTCCAGGAGAAACTGGATTACTTCTGCTTTCTTATTTTTCTCTTTTTTTGCCTCTGCTGTACAATTTATGTGAAATTCAACGTCCCTGAGACCAAAAATAAGACGCCGCTGGAGATCGCTGCAGAGTTTGAGAAGATGCGCTGCAAACCCAAACTGAAAAACTTCACTGAGAAGAAAGTCAGTGGAATCATATCATATGAAACCAAACTGTGATTAGATATATTCAACAAATTGAAATGCACTGCTAAATGTGCAGCTCGAAGAAGTCACTGCATGTCAGAAGACGATATGAATGGACTTAATGAATATTTAGGATCAAACTTGACATATTAGGCCGTGTCATGTTTTAGACCTTTTTTTTTTTTTTTAGACTGAAAAATGTGATTTTAAAATTGCAACATTTATTTTTGTGATTTCTTCCTTTATTGTCAAACTTTGTCAGACCTTAAAATGTCCATGTGGTTGTCACTGAGACAAATATTGTACTTTTAGCTTCAAGTTATGATCAGGTCCTTTCTTCTCAAATGCGGTTAATCATACATTTCTGCTGCTTACATACTGATAATGTTTTCCCATCAGTGTGACACTATATATAGTATGAAGGATTGGTTATGTCATGTGTGTTGTGAAGATAATAGTCCCAGCCTAAAGGAACTTTCAGTACAGCACATAATGAAACAACAGCAGTACATAAAACATGAATTTGCCAGTCAAAGATCTTTGAAAGCTGTCTCAGGGATTACAAATAATATTTACTACAAAAAACAAACTTAGCTACAAAAAAACCAAAACAAAACTGAAACATCCAGAAAAAACAACTAATGCAAAGCTCAAAAAGGTGATGCTTTAAAATTATCATAATAAGTAATTTTTAAAATACACATGTGCATGCCTCTGATAACACAATCTACACACTCCAAGTTGAAATCTCTGTGGCACCAAAGGGAGTCAATGCAAGGGGCAGGAGGCTGCATGTGCTTATCCTGCAGCTGTTTATGTCACCCATAAGCACATAGTCAAAAGGATGCGTTACAGCATGTGTGCAAAAACAGAGAAAACACTCAGTGGCACACCTACAAAATTTGGGTAAATTTGCCAGTTGAATTGCCTCTTCGAAAAGTTAGAGGAGCTGCACATCAGCAGGTGATGACGATGGAAGCAACAGACAGAAGCATCTCCTCTGAGGAGAAGAAGAGAGGCCTTGACCAAAAGTGAGTTCAACTGGGGTAATGTCGCATACTAATATGCGCACTGCTGCTACTCTTTAACTTAGACTAACATACATGATCAACATGATCAGAGTTCTGATCAGAACTCTGAAAAAGTCAGACTTTTTAGTATTTCTGTGTTTCATTGTTCACAAAACCAGATCACAAGATAATCATTTATTTATATATCATAAAAATCTTGCCAATCCAATCTTGCATTCTGATTGGTTGTAGGGATGTAGAAACTTTGGCCAACACACAGTTAATTCAGACTAGTCAGAGACGGGTATTTAATGCGTTATGATGTGACATGATCGGCATATAGTACATGTGGAAGGGATTCTGTAAATATTATCTCATTTTTGATGGAGGTGGCTTTTAACAGTTTTGCATTTGAACTCTTCATATTTTTTCCTCCTCACTGGGCTAGTCTTGATTTCAGTAATATTTGGGGCCGGATGGAAAGCTCTGGGGGGCCCATTGTGGCCTGCAGGCCACCAGTTGACGTTCACTGGTCTAACCTATTCCTGTCTTCTGCAAGCTTGCTTCCACCCTGTATAAATTTTTGAGTCATCAGTTTATTCAGCTTCTCCCCCTCAGTAAGTGAAAGTGAGGAATATGATTGTGCCTAGCACAAATACTCAGTGAATTGTTAATGTTTAACTTCAAATCCTTGTGTTGTGTGACAAATGTAAGTAGTGTAGATATAATTTAATTTCTCTGGCCATGAACTGAACAACTACTACTAGGTTTGAAGCACTCAGAGCCTTTAGCTTTCAGGCCCATCTTCTGTGGAACCAGCTCCCAATTTGGATTTGGGAGACAGACACCCCATTTTTGAGATTAGGCTTAAAACTTTCCTTTTTGATCAAACTTATAGTTAGGACTGGATCAGGTAACCCTGACCACCTCTTAGTTATGCTGCAATAGGCCTAGGCTGCTGGGGATTCCCATGATGCACTGAGTGTTTCTTTTCATTTACTCTTTTTACTCTGTTTATGCTCCACTCTGCATTTATTCATCAGTTATTATTAATCTCTGGCTCTCTTCCACAGCATGTCTTTTGTCTTGTCTCCCTCCCCTCACCCCCAACCGGTCGAGGCAGATGACTGCCCCTCTCTGAGCCTGGTTCTTCTGGCAGTTTCTTCCTGGTAAAAGGAAGTTTTTCCTTCCCACTGTCACCAGGTGCTTGCTCACAGGTTGTCGTTTTCTCTGTAATTATTGTCTTTATCTACAATATAAAGCGCCTTGAGGTGACTGTTTGTTGTGATTTGGCGCTATATAAAATTGAATTGAACTGAATTGGTTCAGAGTTATGTTTGAGTTACAGCAATTTTGTGCTTCATGGCGAAATTTCAAAATTTGCCATGCCACCAGGGTCGCGCCCTTTGATGATGACTCACAGTTTTGAAAACAATGTAAAACCAACTCCTTAAGACTTTCCTGGCCAAATTTGAGATGGTTCTGTTTAACCACTTTGAAGCTGTACCTCAAAGTGTAAAACATGGCATTTGCTGTTCCGACTAGATGGGGCTGCGACTATCATTAAATACTGTCATATGGATGTGTTCAGGGGTGAAGCCTTATCCTACTGGAGACATTTGCTCTTGATTGGATAATGTATGTGTGAAAAAGAGCCAATTAAAATTTAATAGCGAATGATCCTAATTCTCTATGGAGCCACGGCCGAGCTCTAGATTCACCTCGATCTGTCGTTTAGACTAATCAAATATGAAGTTGATCTCATGAAAAACCTAGGAAGGTATTGACAAAGTACGAGGGCTGGAAATTGCAAAAAAGGGTACCAAAATCGCCTAATTAATTCAAAATGGTGGACTTCCTGGCAGTGCTCCAACAGGATTTTTTGCGCGTCTTGCCAAGTTACATATGTGCAACAAATTTCATACATGTACATGAAACACAGCAGTGGAGCTCATCTTTTGCAACATTATAGGTGGCACTGTAGAGCCGTTTTGGAGCGCCCATGCCCAAAACTAATAAAAAACGCGTGTTCACCAGACCTGACGTGTGTGCAAAATCTCATGAGTGTTTGGGCATGCTTCAAGCTTGCGACCTGAATATGATAATTAGGTATTAACTCATTAAACATATACCAGTTTGCATTAATATCCAACAGAAAAGGTGAAGCAGGAGAAAACAAATGTGTATTTAAGATATTTTACTTCTGTAAGAAGACAAGTTATGGAAGCACCCCCCCCCCCCACCCCCCACCCCAAATTAAAAATTGTGTAGTTAAGACATTTCTAATTACTACCTCAACATGTTCATCCAGAGAGATGACACTGATGGCTTTTATATCCTGAACACTCTCTTCAATCTTTCGGGTATAAAATAATACACCTTGCTTTACTTAGCTTTTTTTTTGTGATTTTATAATATTTACAATTTATAGCCTCCCTGGCAGCAGCAAGAGCTTCCATCTGTGGCAGGAAGATGGAATGGATTCTTCCGGACAACTTTTTTTTGAAGTGCATTGTTTGAAGATGACACTCTGGAGGTCAGCTGTGTGACATCTGGCAGCATAGTGTGCCAGACACACTGCCTCGTCAGGACAGAGCCGGGGCCTGTGCAGCTTTTGTTCTTTTTGAGGGCCAGTTTACTTTTGAGAACCTGATGTTATGTAATGGAATTTGTGCTTTTTGCAGTGAAACATTTCACAGATTTTTTGCTTTTGTGTGTGTGTGTGTTTTTTAAATCATAATTATGACATGTTTATGTTGGTGTTTCCAACTTTGGGACCAGAGTTTGGTGACAAGAATTGCACCAGTGCCAGCTTTTTGGGACTAGCACCAGCCATTTCTTTTTTTTTTTTTGCGTTTTTGGCCACAGCAGCTTTTGTTAGCAGTGGAGAGAGACAGGAAATGGGGGAAAGATACAGGGGAAGACACGCGGGCAAATTGGCGACAGGCCGGGACGCGAACCCACACCGCAACGCGGCATATGTATGTGGTAAATGGTAATGGTAAATGGACTAGTTCTTATATAGCGCTTTTCTACTCAGTATGAGCACTCAAAGCGCTTATACAACCTGTTTGCATTCACCCATGCACTCTCATTCATACAAGCACTTCCATTTTTACAAAGCTAAGTGCTTTTAATTACCTAACATTCACACGCATTCATACTCCGACAGAACGGTCGGAGAGCAACTTGGGGTTAAGTATCTTGCCCAAGGACACATTGGCATGTAGCCCGGAGTAGCCAGGATTCGAACCGCTGACCTTCCGATCAGTAGGTGACCTGCTCTACCTACTGAGCTACAGCCACCCATGTGGTCGCCGGCTTCACCACTAAGCCACCCAGGCGCCAGCCATTTTTTTTTTTTGATGGAAATGACTGGTGCTGGTATTAAAATTCAGATTTGGGTATAAAACCTAAGAAGCAGCAGCCGCAACCCAAAGACAGATGATGATACACAGTTAACAAAGTATTTCTTAGTGTGGTAGTTTGACATTTTGAAAAATACACATTATTTTGGTGTCAGTGGTTAGGTAAAAAGCTTCCTACATAATATGGTATATTTCTTTTATTTAGATATATAAAAGTGCAAAACCGATGCGTTTTTTTTTTTCTTTGCTGAACCTTGTAACTTCTGGGTTGGTGAAAAAAAGACTCCAGGAATAGTTTGCTGTTCACTGTTTAACTGTATAACTGATGAATTAAGTGTCAAGTTGCAAGCATTAAAGCAGATCTGATGCTGGTTATAGCTTAATGTTTACTGAACATACACAAATCTGTCACTGAACCTCTCCTTATCTGAAAAACAAATATATTTTCCAAAATGTAGCCTGTCTTTTAGGAATCACGGCTCTGTCCTGTGTGATATATGTGGCCCTTTAAGGTTCCATGAGGTGGTTTTCTGTGGGTGGCGTGTGATGCAGTTCCCCATTAAGTTTTAAGCCAAGCAAAGCGAGGTTAAAAGTTTTCCAAGTCTTTAAACAGATTGTAAGACAATAAATAACTTTTTTAGAATAGTCTGCTCAGTCTTTCATTACTATTGGGCAGAATTCTTAAGTAAACAAAAACCAAGTCCACCCAGCTTAACCACCTCAGATACAAAATTTTAAGTTACCCATACACATGCATACATTTACCAAACATGGCGTTTCCTTAGTTTCTTTTTTTTGTTTGTTTTAGTTGCCTTCAAACACTTTTGTTCATTGACCTGAAAAACAAAGTTAATAATTTCAGCGCTCAGTTAAATGTGTGCTGCAGCCATGTGAATTATCTCAAAAGACTCCTCATCTGAAAACGACAGACGACCCACGATGACACAGCACTTAAAATTGCTGGTAGGTAATATTACAAATTGTTTATATCTCTACTATGACATGACCAATAGAAATAATTTAACTTACACAGTGACAAATGTAAGTTTAGGGAAATGTGGTGATGGAAAAGTACAATTTGATAATTTAACATGATTGACATTAAACAAAATATACTTAAATTTGTCATCAAAACTGCTCACATGCTTCTTTTTTCACATTTCTGCAGCTAGATTGTCCTGTTGTAATTGCTGCCGTTCTTGTGTGTGGTATTGGTGGAACATTTCAATATGGATACAGCATGTCTGTGATGACCTCTCCCTCTGATGTAAGTAAAATACCTGGTAAAATTACGAAATTTAAACACATACAACTTTAATCAGTAGCTTCAGCAAGTAAAGGCACATGTGTAACTGTGCATGTCGTTGCAGTTTATAAAGGAGCTGGTGAACAAAACCTGTGAGCACAGATACGGTCTCTCCCTGGAGCCATGGCAGCTCTCACTCATATGGTCTTTCACAGTGTCCATTTTCTGTATTGGGGGTTTACTGGGGTCGCTGGCAGCTGGTCCACTGGCATCAAAATTTGGCAGGTTGGTGTACGTGAACAGAAAAGTTCCATCTTATGTTTGTTATTATTGTGTCACTATCAAAGACACACAACTAAATGTCCTGCTTTGGCCTCGGGCTCTAAGACTCTGTTTTTCTGTCCCACAGAAAGCGATGCCTGTTGTTAAACAATTTTGTGGCTATGTTTGGAGCTGTGTTGATGCTCTTGAGTAAAACAGCCATGTCTTTTGAGATGATCATGGCAGGGCGATTTCTCTATGGCATTAATTCAGGTAAGCTCATTAGAGCTCCTTTTCCAGCTGCATAATCCCTTTTGTCACCTCACTGAATCCACTCAGTTTCTGTTCATACCTGTTATGTGGCTGTTTTTAAATTCTCTGTCCTTTCACCGGTATTGATTTTTACTATTTTTTTGTTCATGTATCTAGGATTCAGTCTTTTACTTCATGTGATGTACCTCATTGAATGCACTCCCCGCAAGCTGAAAAGTATGGTTGGCGTGACCGTTGGTTCCTTCATGTCTTTGGGGAAGTTCACTGGTCAGCTGCTGGGGATCAGGTGAGATAGCTTACAGGACTCCATGCAGTCCTGTGAAAGAATAATTGCACCTCATGATTCAGCTTCACCACCTTCAACAGAATTAAGCTGAAGTAATAATTTTCAGTTATTTATGGATTGTGAACCTCTTCACTGTAAATAAAATCTGTAATTTAAAAAAGAATGTTCTATAAATTTAACAGAATTTTCCTGTTATTTTTAAGTATGTGATATATCAATACAGTTACAAAAACAGTGAATTAACATGTCCAATGTAAAATAAGGTGGAAAAAAGAATCAATGGGAAATTATTTTCCACAGAAAAGGTTTGTATAAATGCAGTCACAGGTTTAACATAATTTCACAAATATGTCATGTTCATTTTAAAGATAAAACTGTTTCTCGCTCATTGCTGTAAATACATATCTAAAATCTGATGCATTTATTATGACACAAAATGTTAATTTTACATGGATTTGTTAATTAAATAACATATGTTGTGTCATCATGGAAGTTTTCACCATGAAAAAATTGTGTAATTTTTTTATTCCATCCATCCATCCATCCATCCCTGGTGAGAGCGAGTGAGAAAGGATGTGATGAGTAAAAACAGATAGGAATAATCATCAATTGCAAATCAGAGGATAATTGACAAAATCCTACCAAATTTCCAGATAACGCCACCCTGGGAATTAAGTTCCTTGACTAAAAGGTACCCACAGGATCACCCATGGATGAGGCAAGAGAGGAGGTTCAATGTAAAACGAATACAATTTTTATTTTAAGAAAAAGAGCATTAAAATATTAAAAACACACAAAAGTTAAGGAACAGAAAAACTTAATTAGCGGCTGAGGCCCTATGGGGGACAGGGACCAGCGCAAAGGAGGACGGAATCCCAAAAACCAAAGAAAACGAAATCACCCAGATGCGTGAATATCACACCCTTAAGTGAAGAACCAAAATCCCTGGGAAACACAGAAAACACAAAGAAAAGGGGGCAGGGGGACACCACCACCCAAGCCACCAGTACTGCCACCACAAGACTCCTCCCTGACCGATACTTGATGTCAGAATCAAAATAAGCTAGCTGGACCGCCCATCTCTGCTCTGTGGCAGATAACTTTGCAGTGAACAGATGACGTCAGGGGCATAGAAATGAGTTTACTATTGGGGGGACACGTATTGGAAACCTGACAGATCCATAAATACTATGAACAAAGCATAAAAAAATGCATTGATCTTTTACTTTCTTCTTTTTCAAATGTTTCTTGGAAAAAATAGTGTTGTGTACACCTATATTATTGCATGTATAAATTAAATATGTATTTGTTTCATAATCTTAAGACGTGGGCAAGCTGGCTTGAGCACAGATAAATGTTACCAGTGCACAGATAAATGTTACCAGTGCATAGACAAATGTTACCAGTGCATAGACAATTGTTACCACTGCATAGATAATTGTTACCAGTGCATAGACAATTGTTACCAGTGCATAGATAAATGTTACCAGTGCATAGATAATTGTTACAAATGCACACATAAATGCTACCAGTGCATAGACAATTGTTACCAGTGCATAGATAGTTGTTACCAGTGCACAGACAAATGTTACCAGTGTATAGATAATTGTTACCAGTGCATAGACAATTGTTACCAGTGCATAGACAAATGTTACCAGTGCATAGACAATTGTTACCAGTGCACACATAAATGCTACCAGTGCATAGACAAATGTTACCAATGCATAGATAGTTGTTACCAGTGCACAGATAATTGTTAGCAGTGCATAGACAATTGTTACCAGTGCATAGACAATTGTTACCAGTGCATAGAAAAATGTTACCAATGCATAGATAGTTGTTACCATTGCACAGATAATTGTTACAAATGCACACATAAATGCTACCAGTGCATAGACAAATGTTACCAGTGCACAGATAAATGTTACCAGTGCATACCAGTGCATAGACAATTGTTAGCAGTGCATAGACAAATGTTACCAGTGCATAGACAATTGTTACCAGTGCATAGACAAATGTTACCAATGCATAGATAGTTGTTACCAGTGCACAGATAATTGTTACAAATGCACACATAAATGCTACCAGTGCATAGACAATTGTTACCAGTGCATAGATAATTGTTACCAGTGCACAGATAAATGTTACCAGTGTATAGATAATTGTTACCAGTGCATAGACAATTGTTACCAGTGCATAGACAAATGTTACCAGTGCATAGACAATTGTTACCAGTGCACAGATAAATTTTACCAGTGCATAGACAATTGTTACCAGTGCATAGATAATTGTTACCAGTGCATAGATAATTGTTACCAGTGCATAGACAAATGTTACCAGTGCATAGACAATTGTTACCAGTGCACTGATAAATGTTACCAGTGCATAGACAAATGTTACCAGTGCACAGATAATTGTTACCAGTGCATAGACAATTGTTACCAGTGCATAGACAAATGTTACCAATGCATAGATAGTTGTTACCAGTGCATAGATAATTGTTACAAATGCACACATAAATGCTACCAGTGCATAGACAATTGTTACCAGTGCATAGACAATTGTTACCAGTGCACAGATAAATGTTACCAGTGCATAGATAATTGTTACCAGTGCACAGATAATTGTTACCAGTGCATAGACAGTTGTTACCAGTGCATAGACAATTGTTACCAGTGCACAGATAATTGTTACCAGTGCATAGATAATTGTTACCAGTTCATAGACAATTGTTACCAGTGCATAGACAAATGTTACCAATGCATAGATAGTTGTTACCAGTGCACAGATAATTGTTACAAATGCACACATAAATGCTACCAGTGCATAGACAATTGTTACCAGTGCATAGACAATTGTTACCAGTGCACAGATAAATGTTACCAGTGCATAGATAATTGTTACCAGTGCACAGATAATTGTTACCAGTGCATAGAAAATTGTTACCAGTGCATAGACAATTGTTACCAGTGCACAGATAATTGTTACCAGTGCATAGATAATTGTTACCAGTTCATAGACAATTGTTACCAGTGCATAGACAAATGTTACCAATGCATAGATAGTTGTTACCAGTGCACAGATAATTGTTACAAATGCACACATAAATGCTACCAGTGCATAGACAATTGTTACCAGTGCATAGATAATTGTTACCAGTGCACAGATAAATGATACCATTGTATAGATAATTGTTACCAGTGCATAGACAATTGTTACCAGTGCATAGACAAATGTTACCATTGCATAGACAATTGTTACCAGTGCACAGATAAAGGTTACCAGTGCATAGACAATTGTTACCAGTGCATAAATAATTGTTAGCAGTGCATAGATAATTGTTAGCAGTGCATAGATAAATGTTACCAGTGCATAGACAATTGTTACCAGTGCACAGATAAATGTTACCAGTGCACAGACAATTTTTACCAGTGCATAGATAATTGTTACCAGTGCATAGATAATTGTTAGCAGTGCATAGATAAATGTTACCAGTGCATAGATAATTGTTACCAGTGCACAGATAATTGTTACCAGTGCATAGACAATTGTTACCAGTGCATAGAAAAATGTTAGCAATGCATAGATAGTTGTTACCATTGCACAGATAATTGTTACAAATGCACACATAAATGCTACCAGTGCATAGACAAATGTTACCAATGCATAGATAATTGTTACCAGTGCACAGATAAATGTTACCAGTGCATACCAGTGCATAGACAATTGTTAGCAGTGCATAGACAAATGTTACCAGTGCATAGACAATTGTTACCAGTGCACAGATAAATGTTACCAGTGCATAGATAATTGTTACCAGTGCACAGATAATTGTTACCAGTGCATAGACAATTGTTACCAGTGCATAGACAATTGTTACCAGTGCACAGATAATTGTTACCAGTGCATAGATAATTGTTAGCAGTGCATAGACAAATGTTACCAGTGCATAGACAAATGTTACCAATGCATAGATAGTTGTTACCAGTGCACAGATAATTGTTAGCAGTGCATAGATAAATGTTACCAGTGCACAGATAATTGTTACCAGTGCATAGACAATTGTTACCAGTGCATAGACAATTGTTACCAGTGCATAGATAATTGTTAGCAGTGCATAGATAATTGTTAGCAGTGCATAGATAAATGTTACCAGTGCATAGATAATTGTTACCAGTGCACAGATAATTGTTACCAGTGCATAGACAAATGTTACCAATGCATAGATAGTTGTTACCAGTGCACAGACAATTGTTACCAGTGCATAGATAATTGTTACCAGTGCATAGACAATTGTTACCAGTGCATAGACAATTGTTACCAGTGCACAGATAATTGTTACCAGTGCATAGATAATTGTTAGCAGTGCATAGATAAATGTTAGCAGTGCATAGATAATTGTTACCAGTGCACAGATAATTGTTACCAGTGCATAGACAATTGTTACCAGTGCATAGACAAATGTTACCAATGCATAGATAGTTGTTACCAGTGCACAGACAATTGTTACCAGTGCATAGATAATTGTTAGCAGTGCATAGATAAATGTTACCAGTGCATAGACAATTGTTACCAGTGCACAGATAAATGTTACCAGTGCATAGACAATTGTTACCAGTGCACAGATAATTGTTAGCAGTGCATAGATAAATGTTACCAGTGCATAGACAATTGTTACCAGTGCACAGATAAATGTTACCAGTGCATAGACAATTGTTACCAGTGCATAGACAATTGTTACCAGTGCACAGATAATTGTTACTAGTGCATAGATAATTGTTAGCAGTGCATAGATAAATGCTACCAGTGCATAGATAATTGTTACCAGTGCACAGATAATTGTTACCAGTGCATAGACAATTGTTACCAGTGCATAGACAAATGTTACCAATGCATAGATAGTTGTTACCAGTGCACAGATAATTGTTACAAATGCACACATAAATGCTACCAGTGCATAGACAAATGTTACCAATGCATAGATAATTGTTACCAGTGCACAGATAAATGTTGCCAGTGCATAGATAATTGTTACCAGTGCACAGATAATTGTTACCAGTGCATAGACAAATGTTACCAGTGCATAGACAATTGTTACCAGTGCATAGATAATTGTTAGCAGTCCATAGATAATTGTTAACAGTGCATAGATAAATGTTACCAGTGCATAGATAATTGTTACCAGTGCACAGATAATTGTTACCAGTGCATAGACAATTGTTACCAGTGCATAGACAAATGTTACCAATGCATAGATAGTTGTTACCAGTGCACAGATAATTGTTACAAATGCACACATAAATGCTACCAGTGCATAGATAAATGTTACCAATGCATAGATAATTGTTACCAGTGCACAGATAAATGTTACCAGTGCATAGATAATTGTTACCAGTGCATAGACAATTGTTACCAGTGCATAGACAAATGTTACCAGTGCATAGACAATTGTTACCAGTGCACAGACAAATGTTACCAGTGCATAGACAATTGTTACCAGTGCATAGATAATTGTTAGCAGTGCATAGATAAATGTTACCAGTGCATAGACAATTGTTACCAGTGCACAGATAAATGTTACCAGTGCATAGACAATTGTTACCAGTGCATAGATAATTGTTACCAGTGCATAGATAAATGTTACCAGTGCATAGATATTTGTTACCAGTGCACAGATAATTGTTACCAGTGCATAGACAATTGTTACCAGTGCATAGACAATTGTTACCAGTGCACAGAAAAATGTTACCAATGCATAGATACAGTAGTTGTTACCAGTGCACAGATAAATGTTACCAATGCATAGATAATTGTTACCCGTGCATAGACAAATGTTACCAATGCATAGATAGTTGTTACCAGTGCACAGATAATTGTTACCAGTGCATAGACAATTGTTACCAGTGCATAGATAAATGTTACCAGTGCACAGATAATTGTTAGCAGTGCATAGATAAATGTTAGCAGTGCATAGATAATTGTTACCAGTGCACAGATAAATGTTACCAGTGCATAGATAATTGTTACAAATGCACACATAAATGTTACCAGTGCATTGATATTTGTTACCAGTGTCACGGCTGGTGCAGGCAAGGCAGGGAGGACCTCAGTGCAGGGCACAGGGCGAGAGCAGAATTGGGGCATAGATTTTATTGAAAAATGCTTAAACACAAACAGGCTGGAGAGTGTGCCAGCTATGCAAAGAAACTCTAAACTTGAAAACTCGAAACAAAACACACAGCAGCCGTCAACCTAGACGTTAAAATGACGAGAACCCAAACAAAGAACAGAGGAAAACTGAGGGCATAAATACACACAAGGAAATCAGGGAGGGTGTAAACAACAGGGAGCAACAGGTGAAACAAATGAGCCTAATAACACAGGGGAAGCAAAACTAAACACAAAGCACAGGGAACACGAGACTGTCATAATAAAACAGGAAGTGACTCACATAACACATGCAGACCTAACACAGAAAACTTGACAAAGGGAATCAGACAAACAACAGGAAGGGAAACTCAACAGAACACCCAAACAACAAACAGAGCTAAACAAAAGAAACTAAAAACACTGGGCCACTGGCCCACGACCATGACGACCAGTGCCTAATTACTCATATGGCCAAGCAGATACTCTCTAAATTTCTCAGTCATGGCCCACTTAAGGGCCAAAAAGTCAAGCTTTATGGAACTACAGTTAGTCATATTCCTCTCAGTGGGCCAGAAACCTTGGCTAGCATAGGCTATTGGCCTCACCTTTCCAGCTTGCTCTTGAGAGAGTACCACTCCCAAGCCACCATGGCCTGCATCCACCTGCAGAAAAAACGGGAGAGAAAAATCAGCATAGGGCAGCACTGGGGCTGTAGTGAGCCTTATTTTCAGGGCTTCAAAGTTCTGTTGACCAATTCTAAGTAACGCCACGGCCAAACCTTTTACCAGCTTTGGTGCTGCCAACCTCAGCCACAACCTTCTGCAAAAGGAGTGCCAACTTCACAAAACCCTCCACAAAACATTGATAATAGCTGATCCAAGAAAAGAACGCAACTCAGAGGCATTGGTGGGAACAGGCCAGTTAGCTGCTGCCTCAATCTTACTGGGATCTGTGGAGACACCTTCCCCAGAAATCACCTAGATGGCCTAGATAGTGTACCTCCCTCTCAAAGAAGGAAAATTTCCTCAACTTAACCTTAAAACCCTCATTTTGAAGTCTGTCTAACACCACCTTTATCCTCTCCAAATGTTGTTCCACAGTGGAGGAAAACATAACAATATCATCAAGGTACACCAGTAGCAGCTGGCACTGTTGATCCCTGAAGATGCGCTGCATTAGCCTCTGGAAGGTGCTGGGGCATTACAAAGCCCAAAAGGCATTTTGTTCATTCAAACAAGCCAAATTGTGTACAGAAAGCAGTCTTTGGCTTATCTGCCTCACTAACTGGCATCTGGTTATAACCACTGGTCAAGTACAGGGTCTAGAACCAGCAGGCACCAAACAACATATCAAGAGACTCCTCTTTGCATGACAGAGGAAACGTGCCCTTGCAGGTCTTACTATTGAGCTGTCCGTAGTCAACACACCCTCATATGCTACCATCCTTCTTCCTGACCAACACATTAGGAGATACACAGGGGCTGCTACTTCCCCAGATAACCTGGGAGGAAAGCAACTGGTTGATGTGTTCCTTCACAACCTCATATTCTGAGGGTGGAATATGGAACATCATCCACCAAGGGAATGTCATGGGAGATCAGGTTGGTACAATCCAGATCTCCATGAGCTGAAAAGACAGGCATATACTACCTCAGCAAAGACCTCACCTGACCCTGTTCTTCAGCTGGCAACAATGACAGGTCCATGTCCTCAACCTGGTGCTGTACAGTAGGGGCAGCTATCTGGGATGCCACAGTGGCTACACCTTGCTGCCACTTTAACATTTCTCTCATCTCATGCATCTCAGACACTGAAGGAGAAGGAACGGCATTCGAAGAGTTGCCTTGAACACCATACTGGATACCAAACACTGATGGAACTGAATAAGCCATGTTTCCCCAATTTATCTGGGTTATCAGAGGTGTTTCCAGGCCAGCCAAGAGCTATAATCTCTCCAGTGCATCCTGGGTCTGCCCTGGGGCCTCCTGGTAGAATATGCCCGGGACGCTTCACTCAGGAGGTGCCCAGGAGGCATTCTAATCAGATGCCTGAACCATCTCAACTGGCTCCTTTCGACGTGGAGAAGTAGTGACTCTACTCTGAGCCCCTCCTGGATGACGGAACTTCTCTAAGGGAGTGGGCAGTCACCCTTTGGAGGAAGCTCGTTTCCACCACTTGTATCCATGATCTTGTTCTTTTGGTCACTACCCAAAGCTCGTGACTATAGGTGAGGGTAAGGATGCAGATTGACCATTAAATCAATAGCTTCACTTTTACACTCAGCTCTCGCTTCACCATGACGGACTGGTGCAGCATCCACATCACTGGATTCGGACCTCACTGCAGTCCCAACATGTCAGTTTCACACCTTCCTCTCCCATCACTCCTGAACAAGACCCCGAGATACTTAAAACTCCTCCACTCGGGGCAGCAATTTTTATTTTCACCATTTTTGTGAGTATATTACAACTGCAAGTATTAATAAACTGTCAAAACAGTTAGCATGGTTAGTATTGGATGGGGGGCCACCTGGGACACCAGTTATCGTTTAGGTTGGCTGTATCTCAGGGGGTAGAGCAGGTGAACTACTAATTGGAAAGTTGGTAGTGCGATCCCTACCTATCCCAGTCTGTTTGATTAATTACTTTTAATTTTTTATATGTAACAGAAAATTTCCTTTTTTATGGTATTTTTCTGGTGCCACAGCTACCAGATTTTTGCTGTTTTTTTTACTGATTTGCTTCTGAGACACTATTACTCTAAAACGCTCTTTGTATAGCCAGTCATGTCACTGATTAGTTACCAATTAACCTGATTAGATGCAAAATGTTCCTGCAGATTTCTTTTTAGTACCACTTGCTTTTATAGCCTTTCTCAACTTTTTTGAGATGTCGCTGCCATCAAATTCAAAATGAGCTAAAAATTTACATGAAATAATCAAATGTCTCATACAATTGATGGGCTTTCTATATTCAATTGTGAATAAAATATGATTTTATGAGATTTGCAAATCATTGTATTCTATTTTTTATTTGCATTTTACAGAATTGGGTTTGTATAGTATTCAACTGTATATACAAAAAAAAAAAAAAAAAAAAACTTTATAGGTTTTATTTAACCACGTATGAAGAAGAAAAAAATGTATAATCGAGGAATATTTAATTTCATATTTTGGAATTTTGATGACAATAAAATACAAACTTTGGTCCTTTAAAACATTTCTTAACAGTATTTTTGGAAGTATTTTATTGTTTTACATCTGTGATAGCCTGACTATTAATGTTGTACTTGCAGTGAGTTGCTTGGCACAGAGACGTTGTGGCCCTGGCTGCTTGGTTTCAGTGGTTTCATTGCGTTGTTTCAACTCCTCACCCTGTTCTTCCTGCCAGAATCCCCCAGCTTTCTGTTGTTGGACAGAGGAGACCATCAGGCCTGTGAACAAGGTGTGCAAAAACATTTTTAGCCTCCTTCTTTCATAGTCACTTTGTAATCCTAACTTGCCACCTAAATCACATGTTTTCTTATGTCACTTCAGCTTTAAAGCAGCTCTGGGGCAACAAGGACTACAGCAGAGAGGTAGAGGAGATGTTGGAAGAGAAAGCTGCCCTGCAAAATGTTCGCAACTACTCAGTGTTGGAGCTGATTCAGAACAAAACAGTCCGCTGGCAGCTGATGACTGTCTGTGTAATGTTCACCACAATACAGCTGTGTGGTGTCAATGCTGTGAGTTATCCACTGAGCACTCTTTTTCACCCACATCATATCATCTCTTTTCTAGATTATGTTCTTTGAAAAATTATAGATCACTTATTATATGTCCTGTAAAAAATAAATAAATAAATGTTAACTCAAAATAATAGTGAAATGTGAAAAACTTGCCAGTTTCTGTCAAATTTGATGCTGAATTATTGTAGAAATCTGCTGGAATTTCACTGCCAAATTTTGATATAATTTTTAGCTTTTATTGCTAAGATCCATCTATGCAGTGTACTAAAATGAAGACGTCACAGTATAAAGGCATTTAAAGATCATAATTTGAATATTGCTATCTCCTAAATCATAGCATAATCATGTTGTTACACAGAATAACTCCATCAATATACAAATTGTGCTTGTCTTGAAAATAAAGAAAAACTATGAAATTAACAGTAAATTTACTGTTTTATGATGCTCATAAAATTTTCTCATAGATATAATACAGTCAAAAGTTTGGACACAGGTTCTGCTACTGTTTACATTTTTGAGAAACCCCTAACATAAAATGTGACTTCTCTACCTTAAACTACCAATAATAATAAAATGTGAGTGTTTGTAAATAGAAACATCACATAGTTTCTTATCTCTCTGTATTTAACTTCTTCTCTCCAGGTGTACTTTTATTCTTTTGATGTGTTTCGTGCAGCAGGAATCCCAGAAGACAAGTTACGATATGCAGCCTTGGGGACAGGGCTCTGTGAAGTGTCCACCACTGTAGCCTGTGTAAGTCCTATTTCACTGATATCCAATCATGTTTTATATCCAATAAAATGTGGATTCTCCAGCAACAACAAAGACAGCAAACTTTGAAAGGACAAAAAGTACTGATTAATTCAAAGGAGTTTATATGTGCAAAGAGACTAGCATTTCAGCAGTCAGAGCTGACAAAAACTAACAACTTGCATCACTGGAGTCATCATCTAATATATATAAAACTTAAATCAACTGGTGTACATGTGATATGGGCTGAATATAATTGTTCAATTTCTTTGTTCGGGCTTCTGTTGAAATGTTCGTCTTTTAGCACAAGTCAGTTTTAAGGCAAATTTATGTTCCTGAATATTTTGTATAATATCCAATAGCACCTTATCAGTCATGTTTTTTATTTATTTATTTACTTTTTGGTGATGTATCAAATCATTTATAGAAAAAAAAAGCCTTCATTCTTCTCTCACAGTTTCAGAAGGTCTCCCGGTAATGTGAACTCCCTGTGGCACCTGTTCTCGTAGCGCCCCCATGTGGCTGTTTGATTCTGTGCCTTTATTGCAGAACATTTACTGCAGCAGGTTAAATGTGTTCTCATGTTGCAGTTCACGATTATTGAGAGAACAGGAAAAAAAGCCCTGTTGTTCAGAGGGTACACAGGAATGTCTTTGGTACTGATTCTCCTCACCATCACTGTGTACTTGCAAGTGAGTCACTGTAAAACCGGCCACCTTTTTGTTTATTTTATATATCTGTATTTTTGATACATCACCCAGCTTAAACCCTCTCATTTTGCTCAGACTCAGGTCTCCTGGATGCCGTACTGCAGCATGGTCCTCATTTTCCTCTTTATATTCTTTTTTGCCTCTGGTCCAGGTACGTTTATCTCTTAAGCTAAAAGTATTTCTGTAGACGAAAATGATTACAAGAATGTTTTCTTTTTGAGCAAACAATGAGGAGATCTTGTTGTAACATGT
Organism: Archocentrus centrarchus; assembly: GCF_007364275.1. NCBI lineage: Eukaryota > Metazoa > Chordata > Actinopteri > Cichliformes > Cichlidae > Archocentrus > Archocentrus centrarchus. The sequence goes on along the minus strand of NC_044357.1, from coordinate 9,637,402 downwards.
ACATTTCCCCTGAAGTTGGAGTAACACCTCCTCTTCCAGGGGATGTCTTTGCTCAGGCTTTCAGATCAGCTGCATACACAATCGCTTGGACAATCAACTGGGGTGGCCTGTTTTTGCTTGGGATGGTCTTCCCCATCATAGTGGTATGTATGTTTTCATGATGGGCCATATTTTTTAGAGGATTTTAAACCAGATGAAATGTGTCATGCACAAGCACTCACAAATGGCCTCCAAATGCTTTATTTCCAGGAGAAACTGGATTACTTCTGCTTTCTTATTTTTCTCTTTTTTTGCCTCGGCTGTGCGATTTATGTGAAATTCAACGTCCCTGAGACCAAAAATAAGACGCCGCTGGAGATCGCTGCAGAGTTTGAGAAGATGCACTGCAAACCCAAACTGAAAGACTTCACTGAGAAGAAAGTCAGTGGAATCATATCATATGAAACCAAACTGTGATTAGATATATTCAACAAATTGAAATGCACTGCTAAATGTGCAGCTCGAAGAAGTCACTGCATGTCACATATGAATTTCTTAACAAATATTTAGGATCAAACTGGTCATCATAGACTGTGTCATGTTATAGACCTGTGTTTTGTTTTGGGTTTTTTTTAGATTAAAAAATTTATTTTCAAGTGATTTGTGGCAACATTTTTCCTGTTTGTGATTTCTTCCTTCAGACCTTAAAATGAGCATGTGCTTGTCACTGAGACAAATATTGTACTTTTAGCTTCAAGTTATGATCAGGTCCTTTCTTCTCAAATGTGGTGAATTAATCAATGATCAGCAGTGGAATGAATTTGGTAAGTCCACCTTAACCAGTTTCAACACTGAAGTGCTGCTTACATACTGATGACGTGTTCCCATCAGTGTGACACTATATATAGCATAAAGGGTTGGTTATGTCATGTGTGTCGTGCAGATTATAGTCCCAGCCCAAAGGAACTTTCAGTACAGCACATAATGAAACAGCAGCAGTACATAAAACATGAATTTGCCAAACAAAGATCTTTGAAAGCTGTCTCAGGGATTACAAGTAATATTTACTACAAAAAACAAACTTAGCCACAAAAAACACAACTGAAACATCCAGTAAGAACAGCTAATGCAAAGGTCAAAAAGGTAACACTTTTAAATGATCATAAAAAATTGATCTAAAAACACACACAGATACACACAAAATATACACATTCTTTCTCTTCTGGGACTCCTCTAAAGCTGCCTTGTGTGGAAGAATATGTCCCTAAGTTTGTTGCTTTAAGCGCATACTGCTGATAACACTTCTGCACATGAAACTCAAACCAAATGATTCATAAATCAAATATCAGAAATGTCTTGCTTTGATACATGCAGCCTGTACTTGAAGTTCTCGAGTTACAGCAGCACTGACAGCCATCAGGAAACTCCCCTCAATTACGCACACAGGCAGCCCCGGCACATGTGCGCGCCTCTGATAACGCAATCTACGCACCCCAAGCTGAAAGCTCCGCTGCATGAAAGGGTGTCAATGCAAGGGGCAGGAGGCTGCATGCGCGTGTCCTGCAGCTGCTTACGTCACTAATAAGCACATAGGCAAAAGGAGGCGTTACAGCATGTGTGCAAAAACAGAGAAGACACTCAGTGGCACACCTACAAACGTTGCCAGTTGAATTGCCTCTTTGAAGAGTCAGTCAGAGGAGCGCCACATCGGCAGGTGTCGACGATGGAGACAACGGACACAAGCATCTCCTCAGAGGAGAAGAAGAGAGGCCTTGACCAAAAGTGAGTTCGCCTGGGGTAATGTTGCATACTAATATGCATACTGCTGCTACTCTTTAATTTAGATTAACATACATGGTCAACATGATCAGAGTTTCTGGGCTTTTATTAGTTTTTCTTTCTCAGAAAAAGTCAGACTTTTTACTATTCCATTGCTATTCCAATGCTCTTTGACACTCTTACCTATTCCTGTCTCCTGGAAGTTTGCTTTCTAAACCTGTATAAATGTTTGAATCATCAGTTTATTCAGCTTCTCCCCCTCAGTAAGTGTTGCTGCATCAGAAACACTCGCTCGCTGACAGCGTTTATTTTCTGGACTTAACTCAGGAGAAACATCAGCAGCAACACATTCACAGAGCAAAAGCTTGCAGGTTAATAGTTTACAGCGACTCGTCATGTATGAACTGTCAGGAAAGGTAGAGGCTGGGCCATCCAAACAGGAGGTGCTGCAGACAGGCCTCACTCCTCTGTGGCAGAGAGGAGCATCTACGGGCAAATGATGCATAAAATAATGACAATGTTAAAAATATGTCATGATAATGTTTAATATATATTTTTATAAATACATCATGTTAAGTTTCTGGCAGTCATTTGAAACATGATGTGATGACAGTGGTGATGATAGCATCTTAAGCCTCCACCCAGCACCACCCCCACTCGAGAGACTTCAAGGGCAGGATAAGCTCAAACTAAAAATAAATAAATAATTTCTGTGAAAAGTTTCTGTGGTGGAAAAGACAAACCAAATGATAGCTTTGCACGTTAGATGACTTCTGACTCTAGGAGAGCCCTTTGAACCAAACCGGAGGGCAGAACTGATGTGAAAAAGCTGAGAAGCAAACATCTGGGTGTGTGTGCAGCAGCAAACTGAACCTTAAGAAATGCCTTCCTGACAAATTTAAACAGTGTATGAATAATATAATTTCTCTGGCCATGTGTCTTTTATGTTTGATTACAGGGTGTTTGTCAACAGAAGCCTGACCCTAGAAAATATTAAATGCTATGGCTTTGACATGGACTACACGCTAGCAGGTAAGTAAAGCAATAGAAGCGCTTTGAACACTGCCCTTACTCAGTTTGTTTTATTTTATTTTGAGTTATCTGTACTTTGCCCTCGATTACTGAGGAATATGATTGTGCACAAAGACTCGCTCATTGTTGATGTTTACCTTCAAATCCTTAATTTTTTTTGTGTTGTGATGAAAAACATATTTGAAATATTGTGCACTCTTAACATTCTAGAAAAATATTTAGGCAATAGTAACATTTTCTGAGCTTATTTATGAGAACATTTCCCATAACTAGGCTTGTATGAAGTGTTTTTATCTTAAAATTAAGCAGTATTCAAATCTATAAAAACTCCTGAGATCTTTCTCCCAGCTATTTGAGATAAGTTTGTCCTGATAACTATAAAAATGTACTAAATTTATTTATTAAAAAGTACTTTGTTACATAGTGACTGATTGTTACAAACTGTTTTTAAAGTATTGTAACTCGACCCCTTTAAGCTCAGGTTACTTCATTTTTTTTTAAGTAAAGTTAGCTTATCGTGTCTTAGAGTGTGTGGTGCTGTGTTGTGTTTATTCATAATTTTGAACTCTGCCTCAATTCATTATGATTTCACACTTTTCTACACAGCACTGGCTGATTGTGTACTCATGTTGTTGCTGTGTGTATTTCTGCTTGTAGTGTATAAGTCTCCGGACTACGAGAGCATGGGCTTTGAGCTGATGAGAGACAGGATGGTGTCGATTGGATACCCTCATGAGATTCTACGCTACAAGTACGATCCCAGCTTCCCCACTCGGTTAGTTTCAAATCTCTCTAATGATTCATGCCACAGCGAAGCAGCTAATTAATTCATCTGATATTTTTTCTTCCTGTCAATTATTGATAAACTTGCACACCTCTTTCCTCTTTTTCTCCCTCAGAGGTTTAGTGGTTGACACCACATATGGGAATCTCCTGAAGGTGGATTCAAATGGGAATATTTTAGTCTGCAGTCACGGCTTTCAGTTCCTCAAAGGGTAAAGTCAGAAGTCAAGTGAATACAGTAAAAAAAAAATGTTGTCACAACCTCATTTGTACTGCTGCTGTATGATGGAGCGCAAGATGAGACAGGGAGTAAGAAAGAGACAGATCAGAGTCATAAAGATCAAAACCAAAGCAAGGCTGGATCAGCTGGATTCTCTCATTTTCAACACAGCATTTTATGAAGTCATAGTATACAGTTTGGTCCATGAGTTCTTGCCTCTCTACAATCACCACAGTGAAATTTAAATGAAACAACGATGTGATTGAAGTGCAGACTTTCAGCTTTAATTCAAGAGGTTTAATAAAAGTATTGCGTGAACTCTTTAGGAATTACAGACATTTTTATACACAGTTAAAAATGCTAAATGAATTAGACTGTTGACTGACAAGTAGTTTCATGGCCAGGTGAGGCCTGTTCTTTTGTCATTTCGTGATAAATTAAGCAAATAAAAGGCAAACCATCAGGTAAAATCATATAATATGAATTTGATTCCAAGTGCATAACTATATTTAAAACTGACTGTAAAAGATTTTTATCCATGTATTAAAAACAATTCTTATTCATAAAATAATATTAGTTTGGTTAATCTTGAGCCTCTTAAAATATGGGAACAACTGTAATTCTTAAAAAGTTAATGCAATACTTTTGCCAAAAACAAACAAGAAAAAAAATAAACAAAAATCTTGCTCAAGCTCAAAATCTGCTCTTCAATCACATTTGACTTGATTGTTTGGTTTAAAATTGACTTTGTAAATATGACTTTGTCCAGAAACCTGTGGACCTAACTGTAGGTCACTTTTATTTAGTTTTTTTAAACTCCCAAAACAGGAGGAATATCAGTATTATAGAGATAGGTTCATTGCTTTAGGAGCAAAAATGTCAACAAATAATTATCGCCATAAAACCTTCTCAATTGTTTTCTTACTTAAGCTCGTTTTTGTTATTACAAAGAAAGTAACTCTAAGTTTAATGTTAATAAATATAAAAAATTAGGTATTAACTCATTAAACATTAACCAGTTTGCATTAATATGCAACAGAGAAGGTGACAGGAGAAGCACAAATGTGTTTTTATGTATTTTACTTTTGTAAGAAGACAAGTTATGGAAGCACAAAAAAAAAAGCTCAAAATCGAGTAGTGTTGTTTTTGCCTTTATATTTGTTGATACAAATAAATGAGTTGAAAATAAGAATGTACACAAACTGGATTTAAATTAATGCACATTTTGCTCCTTTGTAGCCAGTTAATGTGTCTGGATTGCTAACTTTGATTTGTGTTATAATGTTGCTCCACAGTGAAGACATTCACAAATACTACCCGAACATGTTCATCCAGAGAGACGACACCGACCGCTTTTATATCCTCAACACTCTCTTCAATCTTTCAGGTATGAAATATTACACCTTGCTTTACTTTATGCTTTGAAAGTCAAATTTTGCCTTGCTTTTCTAGCCTTTTTTAAACTTTTATAATATTTACAATTTATATGCACCCTGCAGAGACTTATCTGTACACCTGCCTGGTTGACTTCTTCACTGGATGCACCAGATACACAGAGTAAGTGGACATATTTTATCCTTATTATCATATCATTGCCCCATGACCTGCAGAAAATACTCATTGTTGAACAAACTTTTCATCCCTTCCGTGTCTGCTGTTGAATTCTTCCAGCCTCCTGAAAGGTTTCCAGCACGGTGACTTGTTTATGTCCTTCAGAAGCATGTTCCAGGATGTTCGAGACGCAGTGGACTATACTCATAATACAGTGAGTTCACAAAATTGCAACAGTTAGGAAAAAAAAGGAAAGGAATATTGCACAAATCCACTTGTCAAAATTACTAAATATGACAAATTATTTTTTAGGGAACTCTGAAAGAATTAACTACCAAGAATTTGGAGAAATACGTTGTCAGAGATGTGAGTAAACTGAAAAGATTCTGACTCTAAATTCATATTTGCTGGCTAAAACACTGAAAATATGACCGTTTACAGCCGAACCTCCCTGTGCTTCTGACCCGGATTAAAGAGGTGGCCAAGGTTTTCCTAGCCACCAACAGTGACTACAACTACACTGAGGTGAGTGCATGGGCTTTTTTCCCCTGTGACATCACTAAAACCTTCTAATTATAAATTACACTCACCAGCCACCTCATTAGGTACACCTCAACAGTGCAGGGTTGGACCCTCTTTTCATTCACAACTGTCTTAATGCTTCATGGCACAGATTCAACAAGATCCTGCAAACGTTCCTCAGAGATTTTGGTCCATGTTGACATGATAGCATCATACAGTTGATGCAGATTTGTCAGATGCACATCCATGATGCAAATCTCCCATTTCACTGCATCCCAAAGGCGCTCTACTGGATTGATGTGTGGTGACTGTGGAGGCCGTTTGAGTACAGTGAACTCATTGTCATATTCATGAGACCAGTCTGAGATGTTTTGAGCTTATTGGCATAGTGTGTTATCCTGTTGAAAGTAGCCATCAGAAGATGGATACACTGTGGTCGTAAATGGATGTAAGTGGCCAGCAACGATATTCAGGCAGGCTGTGGTGTTTAAACAATGTTCAGTTGGTATTAAGGGGCCCAAAGTGTACGATGAAAATATCCCCCACACATTACACCACCAGCAGCCTGACCAACTGATGCAAGACAGGATGGATGGGTGGATGCTTTCATATTGTTTAAGCCAAATTCTGACCCTACTAACTGAATGTTGTTGCAGAAATAGAGACTCGACTCGAGCCTAGCAACTTCTGTTGTCCAATGTTTGTGAGCCCACGTGAACTGTAGACTCAGTTTCCTGTTGTTAGGTCACAGTAGTGTTGGGTGGTGTGGTCTTCTGCTTCAAGGTTTAATGTGTTATACATTCAGCATTCAACTATTCTAACTCCATGTTTTACCACTTACCTTCTTCACCAAGGCCATCATGACATACCTGCTGGAAAGTAATGCTAAGGTAAGACATCTTTAACTGTGGTTTGACATTTTATCCACCACAGAGAACCGTGAGAATTAAATTTATTTTTCTCTTCTAGCCTGGAAGCCCCAAAAAGGGCTGGCGCTCTTATTTTGACCTTATTGTCGTGGACACCAAAAAGCCGCTGTTCTTCGCAGAGGGGACTGTGCTGAGACAAGTGGAAACGGTATGGAAGAGCGTTTGAAGATTTACACAACAATGCTGAGCACTGACAGCTTCCATTCATGTGTTTTTACTTTTATACACAGAACACAGGAAAGCTTCGGATTGGGACTTACACTGGTGACCTCCAGCATGGAACAGTCTATTCTGGAGGTGAGACATTTATGTTTATTTATTCTGAGTTTCCCCTCAAATTGTTAACGAATAGTTTTCAAAATATAAATAAATACAGAGCAGAAAAAGGCAAATGGGCAACTTTAAACTGCACACACCAAAAGATGCTTTAAAATATATTTAATTCAATTCAGTTTTATTTAATTCAGTTGCTTGTGTTTCCTGGTTGCAGGATCCTCAGACATTGTTTGTGACCTCCTGGGCGTCATAGGCAAGGACATCCTCTACGTCGGAGATCACATCTTTGGCGACATCCTGAAGTCTAAGAAGCGTCAGGGCTGGAAGACCTTTCTGGTCGTACCGGAGCTCACCAAAGAGTTGCAAGTGTGGGAGGAAAGGAAAAGTAAGAGCAATGATCTAGTCATTGTGTACTCTTTTACTGTGATGTCATAGTTTCCAAAGTTTTGGTCATGTACTTGGTTTTTCAGATCTCTTTGAGGAGCTGAAACGTCTTGATCTCTACTTAGCTGAACTTAACAAGTGAGTCTGTCTATATTTTTATTATGTAATTAACACTTAGCTTAATTATAAACCCAGTTCCAAAACAGTTTGGATGCTGTGTAAAATATAAGTAACAACAGAGCGCAATGATTTGCAAGTCTCATAAACCCGTATTTTATTCACAACAGAACACAGAAAACATATCAAATGTTTAAACTGAGACTTTTTTACAATTTCATGAAAAATATCAGCTCATTTTTTAATTTGATGGCAACAACACGGGAGAGGAACATTTTGCAACTAAATAGGTTAACTAGAACCAGGTCAGTAACATGACGGGGTATAAAAAGAGCATCTTAGAGAGGCAGAGTTTCTCAGAAGTAAAGACAGGCAGGCGCTTGTGCAGCAGTGCATTAAAAACAAGCATGAGTCTGTCATGGAAATCACTGCATGGGCTCAGGAACATTTCCAGAAATCATTGTGAACACAGTTCACCGTGCCATCCACACATGCAGGTTAAAGCTCTGTCATGCAAAGTGGAAAACTGTGGTCAGATGGATCCAAATTTGAAATTCTTTTTGAAAAACATGCACGCTGCATCCTCTGGACTAAAGAGGAGAGGGACCATCTGGCTCTGTTGTTATGGCGGTACATTAGTGCCAATAAATCCGGCAGCTTGCACATCTGGAAAGGCACCATCAATCCTGAAAGGTACATAGAGGTTTTAGAGCAACATATGTTCTATGGCTGGGCGATATATCGAGTTTTTAAAAAATATCAATATATTTTCATATGTGAGAGATGAGACAATATCGTTTATAAGCAGTTCGTTATTACCGCTGGCAGCCCCTCCCCTCCCCTCCTTAGTGCTCTCCAGGCTATAAATGTGCTATTGCTTTGCTGAGGTGCTTTAATGGAACCTCGTAAGGTTTTCATAATGAACACAGTACGAGATGATTTTTTTTGTTAACCTAACTATCCTAATGTAACTCTTTCTGTTATCCTGCTAAAGGTAGCGCCTGTAACGGCTGCATGACCTCAGACACTTGTCTCCCCATGTTTGTTATGTTGTTTGTATTTCTTGGATGAGTGTTCTGGAACGCAATTTCATTGTATGTCTTGACATATAATGACAATAAATTCTTCTAAATTCTAAATATTGATATAGTCTATGTCGCGTTACAATCATACTTGTATATCCACCAGTTTACCCCTTACAAAAACCCACTATGGTTAACTATGGTTTTTATGCAGTAACCATGGTTTTACCATGGTAAAACCGCATTGAGCAGGTGGGCCCGTTGCTGTGATATGTCAGCGCATATGTCTATGGATTTACTGAGCTGGCTAAAATCCTGGGAATGGAATTTTGTTCATTCAGTCTGTCACAGTACTGGATGTACAGGAGTACACACGGGAGGAAGCATTTTCCAGTGAAGTAGACTTCACCAGACTGGCTTTTTAAAGAATAAATCAGCTTTTTGCTATTTTTGCTCTGTATCTCTGTATCTTTTCTATTTACATTTTAATAGCACAGCTTTTTTTATAGAAGAAAAAAAAAGCATAAATTTATTTGAGGAGCATTATTATTTAAATATGCCAACAGTTGATTGAGCAATTTCTCGTGTACATCAACAGGCCCTGTGAGGCATGTTGCTGCCACCGAATTCAAAATTAGATAATTTTTTTCTCATAAAGCGGTACATTTAAAGTTTAAACATTTTACATGTTTTCTATGTTGTACTGCAAATAAAACATAGGTCTGTGAGATTTGTGTTACTTTCCACTCTGTTATATTTTGGTTGAGGTGAATTCATGCACTTGTGTCTAGATTAGAAAAGTGCACAGCCCTGCCGTTACGAGCTATAATTTAAAATGGTTAAATACACCGAAATAATATTTTTTATTCAATATTATCTTATGAGCTAAAAGGTTCTAAATGTGTCCAGCAGGGGGCGCACAAGCACCCACAATACTTTAATTTAGGAGAAAAAAATTCCCCATGTTGTGTTATGAAATTACCTGTATAATCACATAACATATTAAATAATTAAAAATCTAATAGTTTTCTTCTTCATTCATAAATTTTTATTGGTAATTATACAGGTTTGTTGCAGGTCTGACTAACATTTGTTTCAAGTACATTAACATTTCATTTTTCATTGCCTATATGTGACACCGTTAGATGACGTGACAAAGCATGTGTTCATTTTTCTGTATGTCTTTTCAAGGCACCCAGACAGCACCAGTCAAGAGTACCGTGACATTGCTTCCATTCATTTGAGAATGAGGGTGAGCTCTGCACATCAAAACACAACTTTTGAACTTCCACACTTTAATTTAGTCACGCACCAGTTTAAAAAAAATGGATGCAGCAGGTTCATGAATTTCACGTCACGTTCAGTGCACTCGTATAACCTATGGCATGCCTGCAGCTGGTGTTAGAAATATTTAAACACGATGTTTCATAGTGTCACAGAGTTGCAGCTCTAGTTGGCACACATCAGTGCTGACTTCACACATAGTGTAAATAAGTGTATTTTTAATACTAAGTAAAGGTGTTGGCATATCAACAGTGTAGAAGACAAAAAATTTACCTCAAAATTGAAATCTTGTGCTGATTTGGATTTTATAGACACTGTTGGGAGTCAAATTCTGATTCCAGATTCCACTCCCACACACAGAGTACCATAGACTGTATAGATAATATGGAGAAGGCACTGTGAGCATTTTAGCATTTTGGCCATCACCATTATGTTTTTTCATTTTCATTTTTGAAACTGAGGCGTGTGAAGCGCAAAAGGTGGATTTAGCTAAGAAACTGAGACTCTCACTCACTCATGTGTCACCCTGAAGCATACCCTGCTTTATACCCTATTTTTCTCTAAACTAGACCAGAATATACAAAAATAACCTCATGTTGTATTTAGTAAGATTTAAAACTAACAACCAAGATTGTGAACACATCATGAAAGTGTTTACTGAAGTCATAAATCAAGAGAGCAGGAGGGTCATTTTATCACAGACTTCTATACACTTGCACCCAGATTCGGAAGTCATGACTATCTTTTCTATACAGTCTATTATTATTACCTAAATATAAAAGGAAAAAGAAGAAAGGGCAATGGTACAAAGAAGTTTATGGTACAAATTAAGTTGTTTTTGAACAAGAAATTAGCCCTGAATGAGCAAGAATGAGCATGTTCCAGGAATGTATCGCTCATAGACTGACACATTTCCTCTGTGGAAATTTACCATCATGGTGCAACATGCCTTCTAACACAACAGCAACTGCACTCCACTATGAATATTGTTGAAGAACAGTAATACTAATGAGCATAACACAAATCTCAAAACCATGGAGGTGTCATTAAGCCATTGTGTTGTTTTGTATTTGCAGCTGCTGACATACAGAATGGACATGTCATACGGTCAGATGGGCAGCCTCCTGCGCAGCGGCTCCAGGCAGACGCTGTTCGCCAGCCAGCTGATGCGTTATGCAGACTTGTACTCCTCCAACTGCCTCAATCTGCTGCACTACCCCGTCAATTACCTCTTCATGGCTCCTCCAGTGCAGGTTAGTGCTCTCCCCTCTTCAAACATCTACACAGAAAAAACACGTTTGCATTTGCAAAAGTTCATCATAGTGGTCTCTGTTCTCTTCCAGATGCCCCATGAAGTTATTTCTGAGAGCTCTGCAGACTTTGCTTCATCAGTGTGTTCTGTCAACAACCGTGCTGCCACAAACAAAAACTGAGGTAAGAGATGTTTTTGATAAACTTTATTTTTACTCTACATTTGGTCATGTTAAAAAAGATTTTAAAAACTGAATGTTTCTCTTCCACTGCAGTGACAGCAGACTCAGTTGACGGGGATGAAGATGCTACAGAGGAATCCTGTAATGTGCATCTTCTTGTCATGAACAATTCTCAGTGCTGAAGATGGCTGTTCGCACCCATGCGCATACGAAGGGTTTATTCCGAGCCTGAGGCGCACACATTACCAAAAAAACTAACTTCATGCTCCACCTGCAGAATGCGGCTTGGTATGTCGACATAACTCAAGCACGGTGACAGTTTAGGATTTAAAGCAGAAACAGACTCAGGGTTACTGTGGAGCGTTTTTACATCTAGTTTCAAAGGTTAAAGGTTTTAAAGGTTTGTACACTAAAGTAAAGCTACTAAATAAGCATATAAGTCAGTTTCATGTAAGCCTTAAAGAAATAATATTCACACTGGCTTTTCTTTTGTATAAAGAAGTTGCAGTGACAGTTGTTTACAAGAGCAGCCTGCACGTCTTCTGGGCATATACAGATCAGTTTTTAAATACAAGCATTACTCTTAAAGCTCAGCAACGGATCATTTAAACCAGGACTGAAAATACTAGAATATATGCTAGATATCCTTAGATTCAAATTGGAGGAAAGCTAACTTCTATTGAAATGTTTTGTGCTGAATTGATCTTTTAAGATTTTACTTTCTGCATTGAATCTTTTCTCCACTGGGTGGCGCCTGATCACCTCTGCAGTACACCTGAGGAATGATTTTTGTGTGGCTTAATGAGTTTATATTTATACCCACAGCAAATATATTAAATAGTTTTATCTCCTTAAACAGACATTTAATCTTCCGAAAAGCCTTCATCACTTTTATAACAGATGCTTATAAGGAACAGCGGCACGCCCCCCACTGAGTTAAACTTATTTTAAATATATCAAAGCAGAAGTAGATGTTAATATCAGGAGCCTCCAGCTGGCTCTGCATTCATCAACAAGAGCGTTAAGAGATGAGATGCAACATGTGAGCAAACACTTAGATACACTTAAAAATCTGTGTAGTTCTGCAGAATACAGGACACCTGAACCTTTATCATTTCATCTCTGTGTGTGTGTCTCACAAGCACACATACACAGACACACATTTTCTCCTCTTGTTACTGTAGGAAATCAGCACTCATGTGTGATTATGGGTGACTGCCGCGTTGCTTTTCCATCGGTTGGAGTGTGCAGAGTGTCGGCGTTTTCACGCTGGACTCCTGTACAGACGGAAGAATCAGTGACATTTCACTCTGATAGAAAACTTCAGCTTTGTAGTAACGTGCTGCTCGTGTTATTTATTTATCTTCCTAACTATAATTGGAGCATTAGTCAAGGTGAAGAAATCTCTCTGTGTGAGGAAACGGCTTAAAGTTAATCTGACTTAATCTGAGCTCATTACTGTTTTAAAAACTTTTTGTTTTAAACTCTAAATGTGGTTGATTTTTAAAAAGACATCTTTAAGTATGGGTCATTTTTAGATAATCAAAGTTTAACTTTTTTTTTAAATTTCCCACCAGTGAAGGTCTTCATATTTTAACACTTTAGCTGCCTGCTGCATTGTTTTCAGCTCAGCCACGAGAGCTAAATCCAAGAATCGCTGCGTTTATGAGTTCCTCCTGCCTGTGAGCACACACATGAACATTTCCTTGATGATTTCACTTCTTGTATTGGGGCTATTTTGGTTTATTTGGACTTCTGCTTGGCCATTGTCTGTTGGTCACCTGTGTTTATTGCTGTTTCTTGATTCATTGTATTCCCTTTGTCCTGTCATATTTTCTCACCTGCACAAATCATTTAATCTCTTCTGTTTAATCTGTTTTTAAATAAACCACACTCAGTGTCCGGTGCTGTTTGATGTTCAGTGAAACTAAAAAAAAAAAAAAAAAAAAAAAAAGGTTCCCATGATAAATTTGTTGTAGTGCTCAGTATTTATTCATTGCGTCAGCACATAATGCACAATTTGTGAATATCTCAAAGTCACTAGTTGCTTGTGCACTACAGCTCCTGTCCTTTGGATGGCATTAAATTGCCTCTCTGCAGCAGAGATGAATCTTTAAAGAGGGTTAAATGATGGGACAGTCAGCACATCAGCAGAGAGCCTATCTTCATTTATATCTCAGCAGCAAAAGTGAAGAGCTGAGAGAAACTAGAAGTTCTGCTTTGTAAACGTTGCAGCTCTGATATTTAATACGAAAACAAAATACTGCTTTCTGTTCACAGTGCAATAAATTGTGGTGCAAAGATTTTGAAAGTTGCTGAAATGGCAAAGGGAGGCTATAAAACAGGAAACCAAAAATACAAATAATTCTTTTTAGACTCGCCTTTCTCTCTCAGCTCAGCAGAGAGCTGACACAGACTTTTGGTGGCACTCGTGTCCACTTTTCTTTACAAACACGGACTAACATACAAATCTGCCCTGTACAGTGGACAATATGCACCATCCTGCTCTGTGATATAAGAACTGTGAATAACAGCGGTTTACCTTTAAAATAGTGCAGTACCTGATCTCCCTTTGATAACATAACTATGGTTAAATGGAGGACGAGTGTCAAACATCATTTTAATTTGGTTCTCAGACATCACAATGATCCACAACAGGGTTGGAACATTATCATTTTTTCACTTAACCATTATCATCGTCAAGCAAAATTCATAACAAGGATTTTATCACAATAACCAAGGAAATATTGAACAAAAGTAGCCGTAATTCTGTCAGTCACGTTCATAATGATGTTCATTTGTTGTCTCTTTTTGGGAAAATTTATGTAATTCAAAACACAAGTGCAAAAAGGTGGTGAGAGAAGCTGTAACTCTGATTTTATAAAAGCACATAAAAGGAACAATTACATCGATATTTTCAACACTGCAATACTGTTCCATATGTACCACTGACACAGCATAGCATAGTTATCAATGCAGGGTTAACATAGCGCCCCAACCCAACAACCACAGCATGTGGTTGTTGGGTTGGTGATCACACCATCAAAGCATTCAGAACCTGTACGGCGTCATGCTTTATTCAAACATAGTTGCTAATGTGCTTTTGATTGGAGGCCTTCTTAACTGTTTATTGCATTTATTATAATGTTAAAGGATTATGTCACCAAAATCCAGCCCACTGAATGGCTTTCCAAAGTGTGAAAAATTGCAAAGAAATCATTAGTCATCGCAATTATTCACTGTTATGTGGTGATGCCAGCATTACTGCACAGGAGTGAAAATGTGTGGAATGTCAAGAAGTGGTTTTTAGATCTCAAACATAAAGGGAGATACTGTTTTTAATAGGTTTGTGGTTTTGAGACTTACAACCAGGTTTCTTCTGGGACATCTCGGGCTGTTCACGCTCATAATTTACAACTGGATGGCTCATTAAATGTAAACATTTCAAAATAAATTGTACTTATTTACACTAAAAGAAATGGAACGTTTTGGAGGTGGTTTTCTTTACTGGTCTCGCCCACTTACAGTTACATTAGGCTGCATAAGGCCCGTGAGCTCAGACGAGTTTGACCCCCTGATGTAGGCCAATTAAATTTAAAATCTATTGATCTTCCTAGAGTTTCACTTTGTTGATCTTTTCACTTTGCTGTGGTCATTGAGGTGATTTGCATTTACAAGCATTTGACCTTTTCCTCCCCACATGTGAGGATCTTTTTTCATCAGCTTCATTGTCTACAGCATGTGAGATATTCACACGTAACCATGTGTCCTTTTATTTTTTCTACAGAACAGTAACACTGACAGAGTTCACATGTATTTACACCAGTTTGCTATTTTTGCCTTTAAGGTGGGCTTTAAGGTGTCTTTTGAAACTTAAAATAAAGTTCAGTGGGATTGCACACCATTAGCTTCAAAACATTTCTCTAATAAATGCATTGTAACTTTGTATTAGGCTCAATTGGCAAATCAGTTGTTTCTGAATAAAAACTGTCAGAATTGTAAGTGCAGAAAACATCCACACTTTGAAACAAACAGCCCATTTTAGACCTGATGGGAATTTTAAATACAAAAACAGCCCATTTTCATGTTTTCCCCTGCTTTCGAGTCATTTATTAAACTGTGTCAGTGGATGTTAATTCACATTTATGTGAGAATTTTATATCTGATAACCAATCCTGTGATTTCATTTAAAAAACATTTTTTTTTCCCCTTTTAAAGAGCATTTTTGTAAGAAAATTAAAAGAAACTGATTAAAACAATTTTACTGACTTTATTTAGGGAGAAGGTGGCAGAGAAACATGACAGCAGATTAATGAGAAAGCTTTTTAGAAATCCCTTAAATGAATAATTCAAAACAGAAATACACATTTGGTTGTGTTTAACATTAATCATATAAATGTGTCATAATTTCTTTTATTTGTTTTTTAAAAAACAAAACAAAAATCAAACTCATGAGCAGGAGCTCCAAAAAACTAAATGACAAACAAAACAAGCAAAACATTTGCTCCATAATTGAGTTCATGTAATCACTGAATTATTTCTCCTGCTTATAGTTTAAGCGTGCAGGTTTAAAGCTGCTCACAAAGCACTGCTGACATGTTGGGTTTCATTGCAGGATACTTGCTGCTCCATGCAGTCAGATAACTGCAGAAGCACCACCGTCCCCCATTCCACACATTCCAGGATTTCCCAGCAAGCATTGCAAGCAAGCCTAAACAAGTCACGTTCTTTACACAGGGAGAATTTCACATAGTGAAGTGACTGAAGTCTGTTTTTGCTTTCCCTTCAGTGTGCAATCACAAAAACACACCTTTACAGTACATGTGAGTCACTTCTCCCACCATTTAAAACTTGTGTTTTTTTTTTTGTTTGTTTTTTTTAATTTCTGGAGAGACCTAATGAGACTCTATAAACCAGCTTTACTACACAGTCACAGCAATACTTCTTTCACCTGAAACATTTTACTGCAGCAGGGCAATCTGTGCCCCAAAAATATGCTTCCTGTCTGTTTTTAATAATGCCTCGTGTCCTCCTGCAGCAGCTTGTAACAGCAACTGGACTGTGGTTAAACATTTCCACCCAGAAAGGTCCGCTGACAGTCGTCAAAACAAATGTCTTTACTCTCCTACTTTAGGGTTCACACACAGGAGCGGTGACACCTAATCTCGACACGGAAGGAAAGAAAGAAGGAAAATAAAGAGGAGGCAAACGGCAAGAGGGTGAGAGAGCCTTGCTCCCTACATTCTTCACAAACGTCCCCTCCCCCCATCGACCTGCTACCACTGAGGATGCTAAAAAAAACAAAAAAACACACACACACACACACACACACACACACACACACATTGACCTCCCACCCTTCCTCCTCCTCCTCCTTTTCTTTTTCATCTGCTTATTTTACACCACCTCAGTGTCTGGTGTGATAACAAAACAAGATGAGGAAAAATACAAAAGGCAGAAAAAAAATCCCGATAATCTCTTAACATGAATAAACTGCTGTGCCTGCTTTCTTTTTAAATTCATCCTTAGTTGTGTTTTTATAGACAGCCACACTTTGCTTGGGATCTGAAGGGGGATATTTGATCATTTACGTCACACAAGCTTGATAAAAAAAAAATGTATTTTTTAAATGACTATATATGTATTTTCTTCCTTTTACGTGCCTTATTTGTTTACCATTACTTAAAACTCTGGTCATGCGGACTTATGTTAGCCTACAAATGTGTGTAAACTCTGCTCTGTAAATACAGCACTGAGTAAACAGCTTAGGAGGCTTTTTGCCACCATACCTGCCATCAGCCACTTCTACACGAGCTCGTTTGAAACGAGCCCTTTAGCACCAGTTTTAGTGTGAGCTGAGGCCAAATGCTATGACAATACTATTGCACTGCTAGAATGGATGGTACAGTAGTGCAACATTGTCAAAGCAGCTGACCTCAGCATGTGTCAGCACGTGGTCATGGGGACAGCCATTCTTCACTGCCAAACTCCAATTACGTTTAATAAGAAACAATGGTGTTATTAAACAAATAAATATTTTTTTTTTTTTTTAATGAGAAGGTGGGTGTTGAAATGCAAATTTACCTGACTTCTTCTCTGTGTAACTGAAATTATCTGTTGAGCGTGGCCTAAAATCTACAACTTTTCACACATTAGAAGACACAGTTGCATCATATTTACACACACCCTAATCGCTCTATATGCAGGTTAAGAGTTAAGGCAGTAAAGGGAGGTGCGGGTGTCTGTTTCATCAGCCAATGCCCTTTTAATATTGCACTGCTCATCTCAGTGTCCAGTAGTGCAACAGAAAAAGGGCAGTGGACAACAACATGGACACCATCAGCCTCCACTGCACATACTGACTCAACTACCCACCTTATTCTCTCACCCCTGCAACAAACAGTCCTTTAAATCAGTGTTTTCAGCAACAAATTCATTTTAAACTCTTGTACCTTTTAAAATAGATCAGATGAAAAATTCCAGTTACTTCAGGCAAAGTTGATCTAATTTAGTTTGATTTGCAAACTAACTAAAGTAAACTAGGAACAAATCGGTTCTGCAGCACAAAATCCTGCTTTCAAGGCAACAAGTACAGCCCTGTAATTGTGCATCTTTGGGAGACAAAAGTTAGGATGTTACAGATTAACAGTATAGCTTTTCAGCTGAGGAGTTAAATGAACTTCCCAAATTAAACAGCATTGGTTACTCTCACCCTGGGAGAATGGGAATTTCCCAGCATGTGGGCCCATCCTATTCTCTCCAGTGAATGACATGCATTCTAATTTTGGTGGAGAAATGGGAGGTTGGAACAGGGAGGGACACACACACACACACACACACACACACACACACACACACACACACACACACACACACTCAAAGGTTTCAGAGAGCCACGGGCTGATAATGCCAAACTATGAATTTTTTTTTTTTAATACCATCTATATTATAATTATTAGTTATGTGCAAAAATGAACACAGTCAGAAACGAGCTCAAAAGAGGGACGAACTCAACAAAAAAAAAAAAAAGTTTGCATCATTACAGGAAAATTACTGAACTGTAAACTGTAGCAACCCCTGAAATAAAAGTGAAGTAGGTCCTGCAACTTTGCACAATTAATGCACAGTTACACAACGTACAGGACCTACAGCATGACAGGAACGAGGCGTTGCAAACGTCTAGAACACAACGAACCTTGTTCATTCCTGATACATTCTGACGATTCCTATAAATACACCTCAAGGTGTTCCCTTTTTTCTTTCTTTCTTTTTTTTCTTTTTTTACCTGTTCCTGGGAGCTTTATCCGCCATACATCTCTGTGAGCGGCCTATACGCCTCCTACAAGCACTGGCTCTGCTCTGAAAGCCATTCCGGCCAGCTCTCACAAACCCACAGTACCATACCGACGACTTGTTAGATTGCACAACAGCATATAGGCTGCACAAACATACGCACACGCTAGCACCGTGAAAATGCCCCCCTCGGAGACCCACTGCACTACGATAACAGCGCGGTAAGGTGCAGGACGCGGGTATCTGTCCACAAGGCGTTAAATCGCGTCCTGATCAAGTTTTGAAGCCAGCTTCCAGATGCGCAGCGCGCGGGATTCACTCAACTCTTATCGCTGTTTTGCTCCCTTTGGTCACATAAACAGACAATCTTCGTATCTCGACCTTTGCAACTTCCAAGTTTGCACTGAGCTCCTGACAATTTAAGAAAAAAAAAAATCGGCTACAACTCACAGTGGACAACCTCCCCCTCCTCCACCTCCATAACCTCCTCCTCCAAAATCATGAATAGTATCTAGCCAAGGGAGGGACGATCCGTTATAGGGGGGGGGGGAGAAAAGGAAAAAAGTTGTCCATAAAACAAAGAAAAGCAACCCTCTCCACAAACCACACTTCGCAGTCCGCTAGTTTGAGGATTCACGCCGTCATCCTACAAGGCTGCGGGCGGGTAGAGATCAAATCTGCGGCGCTCGAAGAGTCAGGAAAAAATCGCAAGTCTTCCATGCACAAGCACACGGCCTCGCAGATCCGGACTCCATCTTTGACTACTTGACATTCAGAGCCTGCCGGAGCAAATTCCTCGTTTGCATGCCTCCCACTGATTGGCCTCTTCTTGCGCTAGTCTTTGCTATATGATGCGCCATTGGTTTGGTTTCGGCGTGTTCAACATTTTCAGCGCGCACGGGATTGGCTGCGGCCAGGGAAGCGTCACACCGTACAACGAATACCTGATTAAATGTGTCCCATTCACAAATTTCTCATCATCTCCCCGCACACTATCTGGATACTTAATCACTAATTACTGCGTTTACTGTGTGGCGCACAAACCTTTTGTGCGCTTATAAAGGAGATTATACTCAGTGTGTAATTGGTCTCCGAGGGCACAGTAAGCTTCTCATTTGTTAAAATATGGACTAAGTCCAGCTTATTCTCAGGACATGGACAGCTAAGGATCAGGCCTACGGTACTGACCTAAAATTTAAAATAATCGATTTAATATAATTATGACAGGAAGGCGGAGGTCGGATGTGTCTGTAGTGGGCACCTATATCCAAACTTCATCAAACTAATTGTTAGAATAATGATTTTAACTTAGATAGACGTGAAATCATTATAACAGTTTAAAATAATATGCATAATTACCCTGTATGGATCAGCCTGTGAGGGATCAGTGGTTGGATCGGATCATAGGGTGCTGGAGGCGGACCCACTGGGCGCCTCGGCCCCTCGCGGAGCTTTGATTGACGCACAGAGAGGAGTAGCGGGCTGTGAAATTTGGCATTCCTGGCCAGAGGAGCTGAAATAATGGCATTATCCAGTGGGAGAGGGCCCACTTTTTACTCCCCACACGTCCACCCGACTCCAGCCCACTCAGAAGGGATCTGATTGTGCAGCCAGTCGGCAAAATGCGTTTGATGTAAGGCGGGGCATGATGGATCCGGTGATGGTTTGGGGCAGTGATGCCCCATCTGAATCCATACAGAGAGAAATTTTCCCCCCTGTGACTGTTCGCATACTGGACCGAGTCCTGTCAAAGTTTATGGGCCGCTGAAACCGAACATGAAGACCAGTTATTGTATATATCTTCTGATTTCATACCTGCTGCTAAACCTTATTTTTACACTATGTTTCTATCCTCAGTAATAACCCACTGAAAACAGACAGAAAAGAAAGCGAAGTCGTTTTTAGTGAATCTGAAATATACATCAAAAACACTGAAAAAAACAAAAACAAAAAACAAAAACACTGACTGATAGGGGTGGGTGAAAATGAGTGAATCCATAGTAAGTGGGTTTATGAGATGGAACTGTTTTTCATATTAAAATAAACCAATTTATTTAAAAACAAACTGATTCAGAAACGATTTGGATAAATGAAATGATTCACTTCAGGCTGGCTTTAAAATAAAAAAAAAAATCTAGTTTCATAAGGAATGAAAATAAATCATTTATTTTATTGTGATTATTAATAAGAAGATTTCCAAAAATGTTTGAGAAGTGATTAAAGAGTAATTAACAGGAATACACCAGAATTACTTTTGTAAAAAAAAAAAAAATAATAATTTCATTGTTGAAAGGACACAGCATGGACTAATATATGATATGAGTCAATTATTTGTTAAAATGATTTTATGTAAATATTTTTGTAGGACTGTAAAACTGAACACACTTCTTTGGAGTCCATTCACACTTGGTTTACCTCTGGTGAAATAAAAGCAATACAATTTAGAAAGTACAGAGAGATACAGTTTTTTCATATTTGTGTATTTAAAATGTGAACCCTATTTCAAATTTATATTTTTAAATAAACTAGCAAACAAAGGAGGTAAAAGACATTTATTGATTGGACAATTTCAACCATTTTATAGCTGTCCTTAAAACATCTTTGTCTGTGGTCACTAAAGGGTGAGTTTGAATTGTCTTTAATTCATATTACATGATTTGTATTCTTCAGTTACAGAAGATCAAATTGACTTTTGGAATAGCTAGAATTTAGGAGATTTACAAATGTGAATCATTTATTCTGTAAACACTAAAACAGCACCTGTTTTATGATTATATCAAACACACGTTTCCTGATTTAAATTCAACGTTTAGCTCACATTTATGAGGGTCCCACAATGGAAACTTTTACATTTTAAGCATAAACGTGAATCTGTTCATAAAATGATTTGCTGTGCAGTTTCTGAAAAAGCTGCTTTCACTGAAATCCCTACATTCATTTATATGTGTATATAGTACAATAATTCCTTAGAGATCTGACAGTTCATTCGATGCGTTTTAGGAAACTTTATCTACATTTCTGTGATAATTAGGTGTATTTCTTTAGGCTCAAACTGTTCTGTTTCATCTGATTTTTTTCCCCCACATTTTTTTGTTTTTGGTTTCACTGTAAAAAAAAAAAATGTAGGAAGTTAAATATTTCCCAAATAAACAGAGCTGCACTTTAATTAAACTCTGGCCAATCTACAGGACATTAAAGAATTGAATACACCTGTGGACAATAGGATGCAGTGTGCTGAAGTCTATCTTTTATTAAGCAGATAACACGAGCAAAAAAAATATTAAAAACATAAAAAAGAAGAAACATTTCACAAACTGTTTCTTCTGAGCTTGAGGGGGAAATACCAGATCCAGCTAAAAGGCCTGACTTTAAACTGCTGCCTGTGTGAGGTGTCATGGGGGCTGAGAAAAGCCTTTTAAACATGGGAGTTATTGTTCCCTCTCCTTTTCCCAACCTCCCATCCTCCGAAAATGTACCTCCTTTCTTCCTCTGCCCTTTAACCTCTACCAACCCCCTATCCCTCTATCTCGCGTCTCTCTCCCTCTCAACATTTCCTCTCTCCTCTCGTTAGCTGAAGACCAAACAACTGTGATGGATCGTCATTGATAATTTCCCACACACAAAAAAAGGTTAACGGAGAAGGTTTTGGTGGGTGGAAAGAGGGTTTTCTGCTTCATCTTTTTTACATGAAGTAGTAGCAGTAGTAGAAGACCCCACCTCGAGCACCCGGCTCCTTCCAAAAGAGGTTTCCCCACCTCACCTCCCCCCCCCTCTCTCCTCTTTCTTGAAACAGACTCTATGGACTGCATGCATGACATTCCAGCTGTGTGGGTGGCACAGCCTTTACAGCTTCTCCAACAGTACACATGGCTCCTAAAGCACAACAGCAAAGAAGCCCATGATCCATCTTCACATACACTTCATCACTTCAGCTCTGCATCGCGGTTTTACCTGAGAAATGCAATCACAAATGTTGATGGTTCGTTATCTGATGACCCAAAAGTTCACAGGGCAGGACATGTGAACGAATAAGTCACAAGGCAGGCACATTTTTCCTCCCTTCTTTATCTTTAACCCTGATACTGTGTTTGAAGAGCAATCAGGAGCTCAGAAACATTCTTGGGATTGTTTTTTTATTTATTTTTTTGGTCACCTTGATATCTCATCGCTGTTCAAAAAAATGCATGGGATTTTGTAATAAACACAATTTTTCTAACTAGTTATTTGTTTTTGAAAAATAGCTGAAGGCAGCAGCTGTAAATAAAACTTAACAGAAAAGATTTTCATATGTTCTTTATCTGTGATTAGTGTTGATAACAGTGGATATGTAGCATTTCCATTATTGGGGTTTTAAAGCCTCTGATACATCTCATAAGTAAAATCTCTGTAATATAACAAAACTGTATCTACAACAGTCTGCAAATTTGTCTGCAACTTCCCTTTTTATTTAAAGAATAGTCGTGTTTATGCATATTCCCTTACCTCATGTAAAATTTGAACTATTTCTTTAGTAGGTGTAATCACAATGTTTTTCATTTTGCTGTCCATTTCGCTTCAAAAATGTTCTACACATACATGTAATGACAATAACCATTAAAAAAAGAAAGAAATATTTAAATAATGTTACAAATACAGATATATTAAATCTGTAAAAGGTTAATTTGCCCATTTTCTACAGTTATGTCCAGAGACTCCCTCAGCATAACTATACTTGTATTTTAAGTGTAATTCGTTTCACAAAAAATAGACAATCACACAATAAATAAAGTCAGTGAATATAAATTTGATGGACAGCATAACTAGCTATTCTTTTATCTAACAGAGATTATGGTTACATCATTAATGTGAACTACTCAACCACAGGACTCATAAAGTGACAATCTGATACTGAGACAGCCCTGGTACATACTTAATTATAGCAAATATATTCAAATTAACAAAAAGTTGAATTTCCCAATGACAGCACTTAATTTTAACCTCCTATTTAGCATTTATATCATCATTTAATAACTGGTTTATAACATGTGAAAAAGCAGCTGAATGTTGCTTTATATGTTTAAATAATAAAAAAAAAATGTCCAAAACTGTTCCTTTGGGTACTTGTGAGTCTAGGCTGGTGTAAAAAAAATAATGAATATATAAATATATTCTTGATTTAAATAAAGGGAAACACCATTGACAGATGGATAAATGGGACAGTATATAAACACCAGGAAACACTAAAAACTCTTAAAATCGTTCTTCTAGTTGGTCATTACCCCATTATCATGCAGCGATTAAAGGTTTAAGCTGTTCCTATAAAAGTCAGGATCAAAGAAATGTTGGTATTTTGTTTTTATAGATCAGTGCAGTTTGTGAAGAAGTAAAGGCGACAGTAACAAAACACAAACAAAATGTTTCACTACTAAACAAAAATTTATGGAAACTGTTCAAATTTTCACTGGCCTGCTATGAATCACGTCAGCACAGGATGATAATGTGTAATTTTGCTTGTTGACATTATGTTCTATATATATTTATACAGTTCAAAATCACAAATTTGCCACAAGGGGCTCAGTCTGTATAGCATATTGCACCCTCCACCTGCTTCCCCTCAGCCCCCCTTAGAAAAAAAAAAAAACCTCTTTGACTTCATATGCACCAGTAATAATTTTACTGTCATCATATTAACCCACCAGCTGAGCTGTAGTGCTTAGCAGCCAGTAGAAGCATCAAAGAGCCTTCAGCTCCTCAGACCTTCATGCTTCCACTCAACAGCACCCTCCATTAAATCAATTAGTCATGAGGATCACTGCAGAAACTTACTGAAGCTCAAAACCTGCGGGTGGGAGACATTGATTCTTCTCCTACCACCAACAAACAACAAACCTCATCAATAACTCACAGCGAAGGCTACGTCAGGCTTGTTTTCCCCCCACTTCCACTGGGCGAGTGCAGGAGCAGAGACCAAAGGATGAAAAAACTCAACCCCATTAGCTGAACTTCAGAGGAATTCCTCACTTTACATACGGAATGCACATTAGGTCAAAGGGCAAAGGGCCAGAGGGGAATCCACCCCCGCCCAGGCAGGCAAGCAGGCAGGCAGGCCTTATTTAAACAAGCCAGGAATGCCTGGTTGGAAAAGAGGAGAAGAAGGAGAAGAAGAAGGCAAAGGAGCCTTTATGCCATTAAAATGAGTTAAGGGGCCACCGCCAATAAATACTGGCACTTTTTAAATTACCTGCAGTGGATGAGTTCATCTGCTACTGACTCTGAAATTTATTATGAGCTTTTCCTCATTATATGTTTACTGCTTAGATGTGTCTTCCTGTAATGATAGGTGAAATTACTATATGTGTTCAAATGTGCTGTGCAGCCAACAGGAAGTGAGTGCAATCAACCTCTGAAACGGACGCTTCTCCTGTTTTCTCACCTGGCATTAGCTCGGAAGTTGGACAGTGAAAAAAGAAAAGAAAAAATTTATATATATATATATATACTGAGAGCACTATATGCACTGACACTATTATGTATATTTAGTGACAGCTTGTTGTTGCAGTTTTTTATTTATCACATCTATTCAAATCTGGGGTTTTTTTGACACTGTATGGTTTTTAATATTTTTGCATCATTTTTTATACACTTCTGCAGAATTTATCATTATTATTGGAAAACTTTTTATTTTAATTGTGTTTGGCACACATTACAGACACACCAGTGAGGTTTGTATCCACATGGGTTATATGCATATGTACAGCTCTCACACTTAATACTAGACAAATATTCTCTATGTTCATTGGATTTTATTGATCTTCTGTGCCTATAAATTAAAACAAAGAATTGATTCCTACAGCAGTTGCTGGCTAATTGAGGCTGAGCCTTGACCTGCATGTCTCTAATTTTAAGATCAAAAGGAAAGAGCAGGATGAGAGTCTCTAAATACAAAACCCTGCATTCCAGGCAAGGGCCAACCTCCCCAAGTTTTAGGACCATCTCGCCAAAATATCTTACAAATGACATGCTACAATCCCCATGACTGTGGTGGAATTCTGTCCACTTCAGGGCTTCAAAGCTCTACGGGAATCGTGGATCGTTCTGGCCAATAGGTGTAGGGGGGTGGACCCTGCGTGCTTTGACCTCAGAGACCTTCCCCCAAACCTCCCCCAGCTACCCACCCAGTGTCCTGCTCCTCATTCCCCCACCATCCACACATCCAATGAGGCAGTCAATCAGTTAGTCAGTGGATCAGGTTGTTTATCTATGTGGCAGTTTGAAGGTCTTCTGGGTGTCTGTAAGCAAGGACGAGCACTTAACAGCGTCTTTTTTGAGCACAAACTGCAGATTGTAGTTGAGCTGGACATCAAGTCTTATATCAGCATTTTTTCATAAATTGGCTTGCTCTTCAGAAATGCTGTAGCTCTCTCCTGACCCTGCTCACACACAAGTATTAAAGTTTTATTGTGCATTTTACCGCTGACCTGTCACATTAGATCAGACAAAGCGCTTCACATCCACTACAGACACAAGCACAGAGTGAAAAACTCAACATTATTCTGATTGTTGAGCTTGTCTCTAAACTCTTGACTCAGCGTCTTTGGTCTGTCATTGAGGCAGCCATTTTCCCATTAAGATCTCCCTACGGGGCCCTGCAGGAACCAATTACCGTACTTTGATGAGAGCAGGCCTTTCATTTCTGTTAACTACTTAATCAAGGGATGATTTCTTTCGTTGATTGTTCTGATTCTGCAGCTTTCCACTTCTCTCATTGCAGCCCGGCTGTGAAAAAATGAACTTTATACTGCTACAACTCACATGCATGTTGATGCATAGAGCGAAAGACACTGCAGTGCTGCTCATATATACTGGAAAATGAGCTTGTAACACTGGCCGCAAAGTGAAAACACACAGAGCGTGGCGCATTTGAGAACAAAAACTACAACAGACCTTTCATGACCGTCTGAGTTGTGTCAGTGTTTTCAGATATATGTACTCTATTGCCATCTGCTGGATGCGGTTCACATTGCACAGATTTGGGTAACTGATGACGGAAAAATTTCAGCTGCGGTAGGAAGATGATGTTGATTCTACAGCTGCATATGAAAACTGCCAGAACCTATTTCCAGTGCACACAGTCAGTTTCAGTGATTAATATGCCAACAGATTAGCTGGCTAACAGATAAGAGGCCACATGGCTTAAAATGTCTGTTTTCGGGCTCTCAAATATGAACTTTAGATGCTTTTTCTGTTTTTCATTTTTATCTAACGCAAATTGGAAAATCTGTAGGTTACAGGACTGTTTGTTGGATAAAACATTTCACCAAAAAGTACATTGAAAAACTCAGAAATCATAACCTGGTTACTGAAGAAAAATCTCACTGTGAAAAGTTTCATGTGGGAACTATTATCATTCTACCAAACTACACTTACCGACCACATCACTGAACCCAAGGAAGGGCACACATAAGCATGAGCAGAGGCTTGGGTGAACTGTCCCTTTGAAAGACTGCAACTCACATTATATGCTGTATATTATTTTGCTGTCTCTAGTGTGTGTGTGTTTTGATGAGTTAAACCAGAGCTGGTGATTTTTATAATGACCACTTGGCTCCCCTTCCTTTTATGAGGACTGTGAGCATCCATTAATCAGATATTAACATGTAATAAATTGTTGCAAATGAAAAAGTCCATATTTGAAGTTTATTATTACACTCACCAGTCACTTTGTTCAGTACACCTGTTCAACAGCCCATTAACACAAATGTCCAATCAGCCAATCACATGGCAGCAACTCATTGTATTTAGGCATGCAGACATGGTCAAGATGACCTGAAGAAGTTCAAACGATCCATCAGAATGGGGAAGAAAGTGACATGGTTGTTGGTGTCAGACGGGCTGGTCTGAGTATCCAGAAAATGCTGATCTGCTGGGATTTCCCCACAGAATCATCTTAAGGTTTACAGAGAATGGTCCAAAAAAAGAGAAAATATCCAATGAGCTGCATTTCTCTAAAAGAAAATGCTTTTATACCAGAGGTCAGAGGAGCTCTTTGATCCTATAGGAACTCAAATAACCACTTGTTACAATTAAAGTATGTAGAAGAGCACCTCTGAAACATCAAACCTTGAAGCAGAGGGCTACGGCAGCAGACGACCACACCAGGTGCCACTCCTTTCAGCTGCAATTCTCACCAAAATTGAACAGAAGATTGGAAAAATGTTGCCTGGTCCGATGAGTCTTGATTTCTGCTGCAGCATTCAGATGGTAGGGTCACAACATGAAAACATGGATCCATCCTGCTAGCGGTGGTGTAATGTTGTGGGGGATATCTTCTTGGCACACTCAGGCCCCCTTAGTACAAACCTATCATCACTTACACACCACAGCCTACCTGAGAATTGCTAACATGCCCATCCCTTTATGACTAGTGCATCCATCTTTTCTCCTTTACTTGCACTATACTGCTCGCGTGTAACAAATCATGCAGTGAAATCACCTGTGTGACTAACAGGTGACCCCAAGAAAGAGGTGCACTCTTGTTACAGTTAGAGTCATGTTTATTTACAGCAGAATCCTGAATGAGGAGGGAGAGGAGCAGGAGGGGGCAGGGAAAGGGTTAAAAGGAGAAAAAAGTGTTTTAGATCAAGCGCTTGAGGATTCATGTTTCACTACACAGTTCATAATTTATTTTATTCACCATTTTTCTATACAGAATCCATTCAGCCATAATATCAACGCACCAACAGAGCTCGAGTGCTCTGCTGGAGGGGAGGAGAGATGGAAAAAAAATAAGGAAGGAAGGAAGGAAAGGAAAGGAAAAAAAAAAACTAAAGCACTAAACTAAAAATACAGAGGGGCTAAAAAGGAAACAAATTTCTATTAAAAAAAAAAAAAAAAAGAAAAAAAACTTTAGTTATCACCATGATCATCATTGGTTATTTATAAATGCATATATACACATATATACACACACACGTATGCATGTGTATATAAATCTATATATTTTCTGCCATGTCCATGAAGAGGTGAAGGGGGTTTGTAGTTCCATGTCAGTTTTGACGACTGCACTGAGCGAGCTGTTGGAAATCCCAAACCAGACAGCACTCAGGCCGAAACTTTCAGTCAGAGCTGACCAATCAAAGTCCTTCTGACCTGCAGCCTTTGTCCCGCCCACTGACATGAGCTCATAGGTCCAATGTCTTTGTGTTGGCCAGCAGAGCTCAGCATTGCAGTAGCCCTGTTAATGCAGTCTGAGAAATGATACACTGTACACTTAACATGCACGGCCAGATAGCATAAAAAAGTAAAAAAAAAAAACACACAAAAAAAAAAACAAAAAAAAAAGAAAGCCAGCAAACCGCATTCACGCATCTTCACTCACACGCTTTCCAGTATACATTAGATATTAACTGACAAGCACCACAAAACAGTGGAAAGACCAGAAAGAAAACAAAAATTGTCAGTTAATGGTGACAGTAAAAACATCATGTGGGTTAGCTTTAATCTCAGTTATTCACTGACTTCTGAGTGGTGTGACTGCTTCATGACTCACCCGATCGATTCAAACACACAAACCATCCGTACAAAAAAATAAACAAAGAAAACAAACCTTTCGCCTGCAGCTACACTTTAATCTAACCTCAGGACGTCTTCATATCCAGTGACCCTCCTCAGCAGTCTTTGATTTCAAACTTTCGCAATAGTCAGGTCTTCATCGACTGAGGTCAAACACTGACTTTTACGTGTTTGTTTTTGTTTTTGCCAAAACAGAAAAAAAAAAGACTTAAGTAATGTGAAATAAACCGTTTTTAGTGTTTTCAAGGCCATGTATAAAAATGTGTAAATTTGGGATGTGCAGAACTGATTTCAGTAGAAAATCCTGTGCGATGTCTGACATAGTTGCAGGATAAAAGTAACATAGCATACCTTACTTTAACATTCATTTATTTGAAAGAGAAAAAAAAAAATACTGTTTACATTTCCACCTGTCTGAAGAGTACTGACCTTTGGTGATTTCTGTGTGAACTCATGCAAGTTAGACACAAGCAGTTTGGATCAAACACACTCAGCTCAATGCAAACCTGACTATTGTCACTTCAATGTTTGTGATTTCAAATTAAAACCAAGTAAAGCAACCACGTGTTCTGCTCTCACACTCTCTCTCTCTCACGCGCGCACACACACACACACACACACACACACACACACACACACACACACACACACACACTAACACTAGAACAAGAAACTAACTTTGCCATTGATCAGTAACAAAGGAAGTTTTTTTGTTTTTGTTTTTTTAAGTCACACACACACAAAAATTCCATCTGTTGTTTCTATGGAACAAGCCAACAAAAGTTAGAAAACTGCCTCCGACGGTGGACGCTCGCTTGTTGACTCAATGCGCCTGGCAGTCAAAATTCACCAAAATTCGGCTGTTGGCTGGCATCGGATTCCCACCCTGTTCAACATGCTCCCAAACACAAATACAAACTCAAGATACCGCAAATACATGTGTACACATATATACAAATAGAAGCGGCCCCCTCCGACGCTGGGGGGAGGGAGGCAGCTTAACAATTTATAATGCATCATTTCTGTATATGCCAAGAATAAAACTTTTCTAAATAAAATACATAGTTATCTGTGAGGGTGGGGAATGGGGACAGCAGATGAACAGAGAGGAGGAACTTGCAGGGAGTGTCAGAGGAGAGCAGGAACATCGGGGAGAAGCCATCATGGAGGAATGGTAAAACAGATGAAGAAAGCCAGGATGAAGGAGGGAGACGGATGGAAGGGAAAGACTCTTCTCCTTTACCGTGTCGCTGCTCACGGGCACTCTCCTGTGCCACTGCAATACCCCACCTCTTCTCCAATTTTTTTTTTCAGTTGTTCCATAATAATAATAACAATAATAATAATATTAATAATGACCACGACAATGCTAAAAAAATATATATAAACCCCTGCCATGTCTCACAACCATAAGTCCACAAAGGAGGGGGAGGGGGGGGCCTTGCCCTCGAGTTCATCTGAGTCAGAGACAAAGAGAGATGCAGTGGAAATTAAAGACGTAGAAAAAGGAGGAAATCGCAGAGAGAGAAGAGGCCTGACAAATGAGACGGGCCACGAGAGGGAAGTGGCAAATGACAATATATTAAAAAAAAAAAAAAAAAAAGAGTGGGAGGGGAAGAACAAAAACAGGGCAGGATGTGCTATAATGAAGAGGAAATAAACAGCGAAGAGGAAGCAGATCTGAAATGGGGAGGATGTAAGGACCAAAGATGAGTTGTGTCAGGGCGTTGTGATCCACACACTGGTGTCTCTTCTGAGGGTTTTCACAGAAGACTGGTGGAAAGCATGAATGAGTGATGACAACATGGCCTCACTGTGAGTGCGCCCTCTCTCCTTCCCTCAAATTAAGGGGAAAAAAATTGAAATAAAATCCGCAGTCTTCTCCGTGCTGGTCGTTTGTCCCAAGGTGCATCATACCTCTAGGAAGCGAGAGCTGCTAGACTTGGCATGGAAAGGCTCGGACCACATGCGCCGCAAATCCCCCTGTGGACCACAAACACCAGCAGAACCACAAATTAAGAGTCTTCAGAAAAAAGTAAAACATAAATCTCTCTGCCTTCATACGGCTATGTCCATAAGCTGTGTCAGTGGTAAGAGAATCAACACCTAAGACATTATTATAAACCATTTAAATACACAAGTATGAGTTTCCTGTTTATGTCAGATGAATGTGTATTGAAAAAACATGCTGCCAATTTATCGTCTTCTGATTTTTCCCAATTTACAGTCTCAGTATCCACCAGTTTATGAAACGCTTATGAACAGGTCTTTACCACTTTAGAAGTATGTGTTACCAGGATGTGTTATAGAAACTGAGTGCGGTACATAATGTCACTCAATTAGATTCACACTTCTCTAAAGAAAAGAGCTCCTCCCCCCTTTGTGCTTCAGGTTTTCTTTTTTAACAAAACTGCAACAGCGAGGAATTTGAAACAGTCCGCTGCTGCCACTGTACCTTCAGATAGGCCATAGTGAGCAGAGGCAGCAGGGTGAAGGGCACCAGGTAGAGCAGAGCGGGCTGTGCAGCACGATGGATCCTGGAGGCCACAGTGGCAGTCAGCAGTCCTGAAGAAACATCAACATCATGTCAAATACTTATAAGTGAAAACATTTTGAAAAATCTGTTCCACCATCACACTGAAACAATATAACCTTGACCTTTTACATCCATCTGTCCATAGATTGACTGCTTACCTACAAAGTATCCGATGAGAGTGCAGTGGAAATACGAGACGCGTTGCATGCGTCCAGACATGTTACCAGGCCCTGGAACTTCCCCAGTTGCTTGCTTCTTGTAATTATCGTAACGCAGGACAAAGCATAACAGCAGCCCTGGCATCACAATGTCCCCTATTCCCAGCATCGAGAAGTGACTTCCTGTAGAACTGCACAGAAGCAAAGGGCAAAAAAAAAATGAAGGTAAATCAGCTCCCTATGTGTGTTATTTGTGTTTCATCACTACTTTCCTAAAGCCAACACAAGGTCCTGAGCAAATATCAGACTGAAACCAGACAAAAGCCAGTCGTCATGGTAGCAGCACTGTGGTTATTATGTTCACTGAAGCAGAAAAACTGTTGCACGAAAGAAAAACTGACAGCTTCAGGAGACATAGCTGCACAGTGTCGGCTTCAGCTGTATGTTAACTGCAGCTTTGGACTGAACCTTGGCGCTACTAACACACTGATGTTACAGGTCAACTAGAGCTGCTCATTTCCAGCTCTATTATTTTTATTTTTGGACTTTGTATCATTCACAGTTCAAAATAATCCTTATTTAACTTGTACTTGGCCCTGGTTCAGCAACTCAGTTCAACCCTCATCCAGAAGAAACTGTTTTAGGTCCTCTCCCTTTAAGCCTACTTTCTTCAGACTGGTTGTGCCTGACAAACAGTGTGAACATCAGGTGGGTAGACCTGCTGCGCTTGAGATTACCATAGTAAGTATACACCCCCCACCCCCCTCCACAATGCAGATACAGGAGTAGAAAAAACTGCCCAAAACAGAGCATTTAGTACAGTCTGAAACTTAGATTCAGTTTTTGTTTTTTTAAGGGCTAAACACTTTACATCATATCTTCATGAATATGGAATACTAAAAAAACTGGGAAAATATGAAACTAATATGGATCCAGGGATCAGTTCATTCACGGTGTGGAGGGAATATGAATGAAGAGGTATAGAGACTCAGCAAGATCTTGTTTGAAACTTTGGTAATTGTTTTCTCAATGAATCATTTGGTCAATAAAATTCCCCCCTAAAAATAACAAAAACTAACTAAAGCACGAGCACAGTCTTTGTCTTACAGTATCAACGTAAACAGTCAGGTTATTGTCATCCAACAAAAATAACCCTCATTTCCTCCCACCCTCCTCTATGACACTGAGCCAAGGAAATGTTTGGCATCTCTGTCAAAAATAATAATGAACTCATCTACTAATTCATCTATAGTTTCAACCCTATTAACTATTAAAATGTACCATTTAGCATGCTGTGCTGACATTAATTTGGGAGCTATTACTTTTAGAGGCTCTCTGTTGAACAATCCTGGGCTTACTTCAGCTGTTGTTGCAAACCTGTTGTTGACACAAAAACCATGAGATGACAATACTTTAGGATTCACCTCCTGGGGCCTGACAGATGTCTTTTCAAGGGTCAGTAATATTTAGCACAGGTAAACGTCAAAAACCTGAGCGGAGTAATGAGGTGAGCGACTGAATAAAGGTCACACATCATGTATTACCTGGGAAAGACCAGTTTTCCAGGTAAGGAGAGGCGGGGTACATCACGGCCCATCCCAGGCCCCAGATGGAGCTTCCTGGACAGAACATCTATGGGATTTTCAGCAGGTTGAGTGGCTACTTTCACCATCACATTACTATTGAAGATGTATGCTGAGAAAAACACCTGGAGAGAGAGGGAGAGAGCAGGCCGTTAACACTTATCGCCTTTCACCACAACCCAAACTACCTTTGTGTGACTGTCATAAAGCTCAACACACAGCGTTTAATTATGTGAAGAAAAGCAAGAAAATCCCACTTAAAAGAAGGTGACTGCAGCCAGTTTGATATTAAATAACTTGTTCAAATTCATAAGTAGGGATGGGTACTGCTTCTAAATTCGTTTTGATAAGAGTGGTGCCACCATCAATATTTATGCATTTTTAATGCGGACATTTCAAACTCATAATCGCTCTTCAATAAAGACAAAGCAACCAGTCTCAAGAGATTACGTTTGACTACTATGTGTGTGCATTTTGTGCTCACCAGTCGTGGCTGACAGTGCAGACTGTTCCAAAGTGTGGGCTCACTTTGATGTATTTAATGGAAATACTGCTGAATGCCATAAAACTAAATGTATATGATATTCAGCTTTCCTTTTTACCTACGCGAAATTCAAAATTCTATAAATCTGAAGCAGAGCAGCAGGTTTGTTTGCAAAGCGGCTGCTGTACCGCTTTCTGATTCTGATGCTTATGGGATTTGTCAGACTCAAAGGCAAGTGACTGGACTTTAAATCAAGGTAACACTCAATACTGGTGTAAAAATGTGTCTGTAGTTATTAACTCAGGACACAGTTGACTGTTTTTAAGCATTTTTAAAAAAAATGCTGCTAGTGCTAGGAAAAGCACACACACAGCTTCGTCAGCGGACGAGATATCCAAGTTTCACCTGTTCTTGATCACTTGATAAATTCATTTAAAAAAAAAAAAAAAAAAATACTTGGATGGGTCTCCTAAAAACTGATACAGGAATTTTAAGACTGATACCATTAATCAAAGATCTGATATATCAGCTGATATTTTTCTTCTTTCAGATATGTGAAACACTAGCAGCTTTCATAATATGGTTGAAACTTGATCTCCTGTCACTTCTTTTCATTTATCTGCTGTTATGAATGTCAATACAGATAGATCGACAAATAGATAATATTGGCTAATAATACTGGCCGTCTAATAAATCAG
This sequence comes from Archocentrus centrarchus, assembly GCF_007364275.1. Classification (NCBI taxonomy): domain Eukaryota; kingdom Metazoa; phylum Chordata; class Actinopteri; order Cichliformes; family Cichlidae; genus Archocentrus; species Archocentrus centrarchus. The sequence goes on along the minus strand of NC_044357.1, from coordinate 9,602,788 downwards.
CTCAGCTCTACTCCTACATATACTGGAAGCCACTCAAGTATACAACTAGGTCCATAAGCATTTGGATAAGAAGACACTTTTTGTGTAACTTCTGCCTCTGCACACCCTCATATATTGGATTTTTAAACAAACAACCAATATGTGATTGAAGTGCACACTTTAAGCTGTAATTCAACAAAGGTGCTGCGTCAACTGTTTAGAAATGACTGCAATTTATATACATATACATTTTTAGAGGTGTCTCCAATCTTGTGTCTCACAGTTGAAGACTCCAGCGCTGACAGCTGCAGTCCAAGACAGTAATCATAGACAAGTGTCTAATATAAAATAAGGATGCATCTTCCAGGTCATGAAAATTAGGCCAATGCATAAGTGTCTTACCCCTGCATTCTATCTTAAGGCCTGATGGTGAGAACTGTGGTTACAATAAGACTTCTGGTCCTGCAGAAGTCTATAGGAACACAGCTTTCTGACTTGACCTCTGTAAACACTTTCCTGCTGAGTTTATGGGCTCAGTCACACATTTTGGGTCTAAAACATACTTAAAATATTAAGTATGTTTTATAAATCTAGGTCACGCCACTTATCAAAATAGAGGAATTTTAGTGGTACAGAACTGCACACTCATTGGCTAACAAGTTGTCAATCACGTCATTAGAAAATGAGCATGCAGTTTCACAGTCAGACCCGTCTTTCCTCATCACATTCGGTTTTTTTGCAACCAAGAAAGCGACAGCAGGAATGCTCAACTTGAGGCTTCAAAATGGGACTTCAGAAACCAGTGGGTGATGTTATGGTAGCTACATCCATCTTTTATAGTGTCTATACCATCACTGCAGTCCTTGTTCTGCTCTAGAGATCCGCTGTGAGCTGGAGCACAATTCAAACCAGAACGCACAGCAGGTGGAGAGCTGCTGCTGCGATGCTCTGGCTCATCTAGGCTGCTGAGCAGAAAGGACTACTGTCATCAGCTGTGGTCTAAGATAGTGGAGCTGAAGGCCATTTACAAAACAAACTTTCTGAAGAGAGCTGAATATTTCTCTGCTATTTATAGTCACAAAATATGAATGGTATTCTGTATTAATATCTTTGAAAATCAAAAATCGGATACATGACTCTTTTTGTGTCTTAAAATATATTTTCTTTTCTCTGTTTTAAATGGCTTCAAGTAGAACGCAACACACTACAGACAAAAATGGAAGAACTGCTTAGTGACCAGACCCGGTACTGTTGAAATATTTGTGATACGATAAAATGAGATGTTTGTGCACAAACAGGAGAAACACACCAAAGCTAAAGAACACTTCAGCCTTCACAAAGTTCTTAAGATCTGCCAGAAAATGATAAATAAACTTGAAAGGTTTTTAATTTCTTGGTGAATTAGTGCACTTCATCTTAGTGTTTCCTGGACTAGGATCCAAACCCACCTTCATTATTCCTTTAACAGGTTAATTTTCTAGAGTTTTTTTGCTGTTTTTTGAGTCTTTATTTTTTCATTTGCTCAGCGCTGTTTGGAAAATCTGCTATCAGTGCTTTTGAGCAAACTCACTACTATTCAATGTAAAATACATTACTTAATCAGCAATAGCAGATACCCTCCTACAGGTTTCAGGAATAAATACAAAGGCTATTATGAGTGCGTCTTTCATATATACAGTCTGCTTGCTGTGTCTCATGAAAGCTGCTTGTATGTCAGCTGTGATGCAGGTTTAATTTGGGTTGGGAGCATTTCTTACCCAGAACACATCATAAATGAGTAGTCCTGACAGCAGCAGGCAAGACACCTTCAGACTGGGAAGTCGTACAAATGCAATCATGGCGACACACAAGCCCATGGCTAAAGCTGCAAGGAGAGGACAACACAATTTCACATTTTCAAAAAAAAAAAAAAAGGATTAAAACAGCAACATGGTAAAAACTGTTCATATTTTCAAATAATTTTCCTACTCAAAATTGATTTTCTCAAGGCTGCATCACTCAACATGAATACTAACATACACTTTTCTCCAAGTTGTGAGTCTGTTGTTACCCTTTTTCAAATCCCAGTGAAATTAAATGCCAGTCGTGGTTCATGTGTGTTAGTAATGTGGGTAAAATGTATAACCAATGACTTATATTCTAGACATATTTTTCTACTGTTAGATGAAGGGCACTACTAAAATATTTGAACTATGAATCATTAGAACTTGAAGATGTTAAAAATGTCCTGTTGCTCTATTAAAGTTACATTTATTGTTGCTTCTAGCACACTGCTTAGCAGGCATGTTAAAATAACATCACATCAGACATCTTAATTATATTTCTAAAACCCAGTGATATGCACTAAGACACATTCAAACTAGAGTTATGACAGAGCAACGTACCGTCCATGAGAAGCCAGTGTCCAGTAAGCACCCAGATGAGCACCAACATAACAGAGAGTGAGAAAGACAGGAGCTCAGCCAGAGTGAAGCGCCCACAGCAACCAAATGAAATCCTGCAATAAGACAAAAACACAGAAGAGATGCACTTAAATCCCACAGAGCACTTTTCGTGCACTACATTTTACTGCACATTTTTTACAGGTGGGTATATTTTATAACTGACAATCTGCTGCTTATTTACTGATTTACAAAGCACTAAGGTTCAAGACTACTGGACGAGTGAGTGGAAAGTGTGCCCATAAAGAGCTTCATGGGTCTTGGGGGGTTTTTGGGTTGTAGGATGGAGCCTCTGTGGTTCAGGCTCTCGTGGGTGGGTTCAGTGCATTCAGGTCTCAGTCAAATGGGTGATCCAGACACTGAAACTGATCATCCACAGGGTGATGACTGACTTTCACAAAAACATCTACAGAAGTGCCAGACCCAAGGTTTCAGCACAGACTGCTGCATTGTAACAAGAGGATTAGTGCAATTTACTTCATCTATCAGTGGCTTTATTTGGTGTGATGAGTCTTAATTCACGCATTGATTATCATAATAAAAATAACCTTTTTCAACATGTGGAACAGCTTGTGTATACACACACAAAACAAGAAAGACCAAAGGGATTTTGAGCAGGGTGTGGAATTGTCTTTGCCTATGTAAAGCAGACAAAGGTTCACTTAAACTAGATGAGGGAAGGGGATTTGAATCTTTAAATAAAGTAGTTTGGTCCACGTTGGTTTACTGAGCAGATCTGTTAGCGACTCTTTGCGGAACTGAACAGCTGATTGTTCCAGACCTAATCTAGAGGCCATGTTGAACTAAATATAATTTGTATGCTTAATTTACATATCTCCTAAAAACAAAATACATTTCCCCAGTGGTATTGAACTTTGCACCTAGCTTCAGTTCTACTTTCAGAGAATATAATGCAAAGCATTTTCATGATACCAGGGGCAGTTCAGAGGACAAGGAAACCTGATAAGCAGTAGAAAAAGATGTTTATGAAAATTTTGTGAAAGAAACACAAATTAGCCTTCATTTACAGACAATGAAATCATATGCTTTTCTTACTTGTTCTGTGGGGAGCAGGGTCTGGTCAGATACTGGCACATTGGCAACAAGAGGAATGCAAATGCAATTGTTGCAAGAACTGAGGAGAGGAACAAAACACAGCAGTGAGACCCAAAGTTGAATTCACCTTGACTGCTTGTTGAAGTCATTTCTGCCAGTTTAATGGGGCAGCAAATGGTCTTCAGTTATAATAATGAATGCAGTAAAGAGGTCTTTCCCAGTGTGCAATTACATAACAGTAACATGAAAGCCTTATAATAATTCCATAGCTTGCATGTTTTGTGTGTTATGCGCAAGAGTAGTAGTTACCTGCAGTGCAGATGGTGAAGACCACCTGTACAGAGTCAAAGAAGAAGAACATGACTAGCAGAGACACAGAGGCTCCTATGGGCAGAAACAGGGCCTGTGTGGAGTCTATAGTCTGAATGCCTGAAAAAGAATTCAAGCATTAATGTAAGATGGATTAGAATGCACAAAACATGAATGCACATTATGCGTAACTTTAAAAACACAGGTACAAGTGGAGCAGCTAATCAATCATTAGTAATTACATGAAAATCCAAGAAAAAATGTAGCCTGCAGAGTTCAGGCTTTGCCATGTATGTAACACTTACTGTTGTTTGTGTTGTTGTTATTGAAAGACCCTGCTGTTGAGGGGTTTCCATCCTTATCCTTGTCCTGGTTCTCACAATCCATGTTTAATGATCTGCAGGAGGGAGGGAAAGATAGTATGTGTGATTTGGAATTCCATAATTGGCTCCTCAAAAGCATGTACACTAGTACGAGATGAAGGGAGGTGAAAATGCAACCTCTGCAAATCAGATCTCATTGTGGTTGCTCTAGCAGCTCAGTTTCAGTGTCTTTTGTATGATAAGCACGTTGCAAAAGACCTTCACATTCAGCAAGCAAGCATTTGATTTTATTTCTTTATTCACTAGGTGCAGGCTATTTAATGTTTGGGTTCTAGGTTAGTCTGTATACCTCTTAAAGCAAAAAAAAAAAAAAAAGACAAAAGGAATTATTCAGCCAGTACGCACACAGCATGTCTTTTGTCCTGTCTCCCTCCCCTCAGCCCCAACTGGTCACAGCAGATGACTGCCCCTCCCTGAGCCTGGTTCTACTGCAGGTTTCTTCCTGTTAAAAAGGGAGTTTTTCCTTCCCAGTGTCACCAAGTGCTTGCTCATAGGGGGTCGTTTTGACTGTTGGGTTTTCTCTGTATTATTGTAGGGTCTTTACCTACAAAACAAAGCACTTTGAGGCGACAGTTTTTTGTGATTTGGCGCTATATAAATAAAATTGAATTAATATTTCCTCGTCATAAGCCAAATAGATAGTCAATACGGACTTTCCTGTTATTGTCCAGGCCTAGTCGGGAAACACTGGTCCAGTCTGATGACTTGCTAATAAGAATAAGAAAAATTCGAGTAATTCGAATAACTCAATTATTAAAAAAATCCGCGACAGTTTTTTTTTTGCTTTGATGCTTCGTTTAATCCACAACTCTGTAGCACTCAGGTGTCACCATGTAAGCGCAACCATTTCACCCACATTAGCAACTACAAACACCCCTGCAATAGAAATTTATTTAGGAGGACAAGTTTGAATAAAAAATATTAAATATTAAATCCTGTGTAGGCCCCTGTTGAAAAAAAGAAAAGAAAAAAAGAATTAACACAACTGCAGCAGTGAAAATGCTGCTGTCAGCCCCTAACTAATTAAGTTAGCACTTGAACAAAACATTTACAGAACATTCTTATACTATTAAAACACACACACACACACACACACACACACACACACACACACACACACACACACACACACACACACACACACACACAGGCCGATCACACAGCTGTGTGATCTTGTGTTTAATGTGATCCTTATATTTTATTATAAAAAATGGCCAATTTTTGTGAGATTTTAAATTTCATTGTTAAGCAACTTCCCACATTTTACCATTTTTAAAACTTCTGAAAGGCTGATTTCAGACATTTTAATACCAATTAAGGTGTATTAAGATTATCCAGAATACAGAGTAGTAGTGCCTGGTTTTTATCCCATCCAAGGTATAGAAGGCCTGAATGAATAACTATTAAGTTGTTTTTTGTGATATTTCATATAAGGTTTTGTTTTTTGTTTTTTTATTACACTTAGTTACAAAATGTTTGCATATTTTCTAATGTTTGCCAACTTTAATGGAGATATTTTTTCTATGTACATTTTTCTTATGTTTATTTTTCCTATTTCTAATATCTTTAATATTGTGGTGTACAATTGTACTGCATTGATACTCTTTGTAAAATTATAAAAGTATATTATGATTATAATTGTTGGCACATATCTGCTACCTTTGAGGTGGTTTTCTCTGCAAATTTTTCATTATGTGATAAGAGCTCTGCTTTCTAATTGGTATTGGACTCTTACCTGGCATTTATATACTGCTAAAAACAATTAAAGGAACACTTCAGAGTACTGAATTAAAGTCAGTTAAATTTCTGGGATATTGATCAGGTCAGGTAAATAGCAGAGGGAGATGTTATTCAGTTTTAGTTGCTTTGGTTTTAATGAAATTAACAACAGGTGCACTAGACGCGCAACAATGAGACAAACCCCAAAACAGTAATGTTTTTTTGTGTGGAGGCCACTCACATTTTTTCCCTCCTCATTTTTTCTGACTGTTTAAACTAGTTTGGCATTTGGAAAGGGTCAGTTTCCATACTGGTGGCATGAGGCGATACCTGGACACTACACTACAGAAGTTGCACAGGTAGAGCAACTCCTCCAGGATGGCACATCAATATGTGCCACTGCCAGAAGTTTTGCTGTGTCTCCCAGAACAGACTCAAGAGAATAGAGGAGATTCCTGGAGGCAGATAGTTACTCTAGGAGAGCTGGACAGGGCTGTAGAAGGTCTTTAACCCAACAGCAGGACCGGTATCTGCTCTTTTGTGCAAAGAGGAACAGGATAAGCATGGCTAAAGCCCTACAAAATGACCTTCAGCCAGCCACTGGTGTGAATGTCTGACCAATCAGCAACAAACTTCATGAGGGTGGCCTGAGGGCCTGACGTCCTCTAGTGGGCCCTGCGCTCACTGCCCGGCACCATGGAGCCTAACTGACATTTCAGTGATGGCCTCGGGAGGCACAGACCTCTACAGGCTAGGCAATGGCACCCTGACTGCCATTAGGTATCGGGATGAAATCCCTACACTGCTGCAGTAGAATATGCAGGAAATTCCTGGAGGATGAAGGAATCGAGACCAGCCCCCACATTCACCTGAGCTAAATCCAATAGAACATCTCTGGGACATTATGTTTCAGTCCAACCGACCTCAGACTGTCCAGGAGATCAGTGATGCCCTGGTCCAGATACGGGAGGAGATCCCCCATGATGCCATCCACTGTCTCATCAGGAGCATGGTTGAGTACCATTTTGAGTTGCTGCATTTACATTTTGACTAGCCTGCTGCATCACTTTTTCACTTTGATTTCTGGGGTGTCACTGAATTCAGCCCTCTGTATGTTGATAATTTTAATCTCCATCAAACAATGTGGCATCCTTTTGTTCCTAACACATTATTCAGCCCTTATCAGTATAGATCTAGATCTAGAACTGAGTTCTGATGTGTTTTCTAAGTGCTCCTTTCATTTTTTTGAGCAATGTACATTGTGATCGTCGGTTGTCTTAAACTACACTGATTACTGCTTACTTCTGAAATGTACCCACCTTTTTGCCCTTTAATAAATATAGTATAAATATACTTTTGTTTTGTTTTTTTCTTGCAGAGTTCTGGTGGGTTTTTTTTTTTGTTTTTTAATCTAATGGTCTTCATTTAAGGATCTGCAGGAACCTTGACAGACTCTCTGTGGCAATCCCCACATTTAACCATCACTGCATTTAATGTGACCACCCAGATCAGCTATAAACACTTCTGATTTCTAACATGGAAAGAGAATAAATGTCATGTTTTCACCTCCTGCCATTTCTCAATCTCTTCAATGCAATTAAAATGTCAGCGACATTTATGTTTTCCACCTTAGCCAATTTTTAAATATTTTGGGAGATTTTGATTTATTTTTGCTGTCTCTGCTGAAGATTAATAGCATGCAAAATGAAACCGACTGTCTCCCAACAGCAACCTCCTCAGACTAGAATCAACAGAGTGCAATAAGTGCAATTTAATGCAGTCTGTTTAGCTGTCATTTTCAAATATTAATTACAGTCCACTAATGACTATAATATTAACCATTAAATTTTGTCTGTTCCTTTGCAATTCTAGCGACTGTGCTTGCTGAAGACGTGGCTGAGTGGCAGTTTCATGGTATAATAATCACAGTTATTTCTGAACAAGTGGGCCTATATGAAGGTTTACAGTGGCTCAATCTTCTGTCAGGAGCATAAAGTATATGGAGATTTTAATGTTATTTTTAAGAAAATAAATAAAGCACAACATAAGACAAAACAATAAATAATCACAAGTTCTGTTAACAAAAACAGGATTAGAGTTGGTCCTTAAGAGGCTACTTCTCTGCTTTTTGGTTAGATGTATTGCCCCATTTATTGCTGCTGTTTCTATGAAAAAGTCAACATATGTCCTGTTCAGATTAATTTTGCCACAGTGGAGCTGTGACATGAGACTTTGAAACAAACTTATTCCTCCAAACACTGTGGCACAAATGATCCTATCTTCAGGAAAAACACCTGTTAGCCTCAAATAACAAGTTTTCTCTGCTTCACCTGGTTACCTGAGAACCACCCACAGTTAAAGTCCAACACAGATTTTGATTCATTTATTTAAAAAAAATTTCAAACAACAGATACAACTGCTGTATGTCTGTGGTACATTTCTAAACTGTTTTCATCATTCTCTGTCTGTCTTTAGTATAGTGTAATAATGGACTCCCTGCCAGATATTAATACTGTTATGTTACCTGACTAATAAACAGGACTCTGCATGTGAGAAATTTTGCAAATGTGCAGTTGTAAGTGCTGCAAGTTGTTTATGTTTCAGAGATTATAATGTGCCATGATATTCACCTTGTTGAAGAGTTAGTTAATAAATAATTGCTTTCTTATTAATTTTTATGTCATATAATTAGAAGTATGAATAAGCCCCAGGCACACAGGCCTAGAGACTGGTTGGCAACCCCCTGGCAAGCACTGGTCACTGGGGAAAAACTGAGTATTCCCCATCCAGTTGTGAGTAGTTGCTTGCTGTTGCTAGGTGACACTGGTCACAAAGAGGTATACAGTGTTGTACCAACTACTTCCTTGCGATTGCTTTGGTCACTGGCAGACTGCCATGGCTGCCCATAATCTGTAATCTTTAATCAGACACAATGTGTCTTATTACTGTTTAAATAAACCACCTGAAAATGTGGTTTATATACTGAAAAGGGGCCAATGGTAAAGCGCATATTCATACAGATACAGATTATCCATGAGAGGAAAACTAGAGCGATATGACAATTTTGCTGTTTGTTAAGCTAAACATAACCTGTCTCGGTTTACACCAAGAAGCAAAGTTTATAAGGCAATTTATGTGCTAATAAATCTCCTCAGAAACAAATGTCTTATACTTTGATACCCCCACTGACTTGAACACTAAAAAACAGGACTATATTTTACTGTCAACCTACTGCAACAAACAAAGAAAGAAACCTTTTCTTTCATAAGACACAAGAGTTTCAGACATATCTGGCAGAAAAAGTACTGCAAACTGAGTATTTATAGACACTCACCTGAAGCTGCCATAGACGATGAGCAGAATGGAGATGAGGAAGGTGGACACCTGGCTGGAGTCAACTAGGGAGTACGCCCTATAAAAGAGACACAAACATTACTTGTTGCTCAAATCACTATGTATGGGCATTTAATAACTATAAAAGTAAGGTTCATTCACAATTGTTTTCTTAGTGGTCATAACAATACTGTTATGTACTGTTGAAGAGCAGGGACACAATAATCTGACAACTAATGGTGCTTCTATTGATATTTATGTAAGGTCATTTCATTTTACCATAGCTCAAGTTTTCAAATTCCTAACACTCAGACGCCATTGTCAAGCAACTGCACTTGATGTTGGTGTGTGTTTACATTCTGTGCTCTTCGGTCACAGCTGTCAGGGTAGACTGTTCAAAGGTCTGGGCTCAATTCACTACGTTTAATAGCGATGCAATATACTACGTGTAGAAAGTACAGAGAGCAATAGCAGCAACCTCAATAAAGTCTCACAAATATAGCTGCTATGAATCTGAGGCAATGCAATGAATTTCACTGCTGCAGGAAAGTGGCTGCTGTACTGGAGAGCAGCCTCTCAACTGTGATGCTGAATGGATCTGTCAAACAAAAAATGTAATGGTCTGGACTCAAAGTCAAGCTAACACTTGGCATCATTAGGATCATTAGGTTTAATATTTTATTACTTTAAACATTCCTAGTAAGTGCTTAGACATGAAGCAGCCACAATTTCATCACTTGACTGCAGACAGACACTAAAATAAAACCGTTTCATCAATAAAAATGTGAAAACGAGACTGCAAAAAAGTATCACAGGTTTCAGGACTCCAAAGTATGCGTGTTTCACTGGCAAAAAAAAAACCTAAAATGCACAATTTAACTATAGTAGTGTTTACTTTTTTTTTTTTTTTAGACAAAAAGGTTAATAACAAAAGTTAGCCCCTCTTCTACACCAGCAAACAGCAATGTGGCATCACTGCAGTGGAGTTAACCCAAGTGAAGAACAAAAGTTAAGAGTTTAACAGGTACTCCTAAAAGTACTCCTGTTACTGTAAATGCAACTAAACCTTTGTGGATAAATGACCAAGTCCTTTATCATATCACATGTTCAACAAGTATTTAGAACTTTTGTGTGCTTGCATCTACTGCTCACTGGCATATTGTTTTAAGCAACAGTGCTCTTGGTAAGCTGATAATTACTAAACTAAAGCAGTGATATTTCTGTATTTTACACATAGATAAAATTAAAGGTATTAAGATATTAATAATAATAATATTAATAATAATACTTTCCAAACCAAAAGTGCCAACCAGTGTACCACTATGCCACCCAATTTAAAGTTATATTGAATAAAACATCAAATTCAGGAGGATTAAATGGGGGTACACTCTAATGCTGATGAGCCTGCAGCCTCCTGGGTTTAACACAGATCCATGGCTTGCAACTGAAAAGAGTTCAGCTCAAGGCATCGTAACGGAACTTCACTAACCAATGGTTGATGTCATGGTGGCCATGTCCACATTTTACATCGTCTATGATTTAACTCCAAAATATGAATAGGAGTAGTAGTGGTAGGAGTATAGATGAGTAGTATCAGTATTAATAAAGGTGCATCAACGCAGGAAACCTGTCGCTTTGTAGCTCATAGCTCATTGGTAGAAGCTTGAGTAGAAGTTGGTAGAAGTTGAGAAAAGTTTAACTCTGGATCCATCCACTTCACACCGCTAGCAGTTCACCTACTGTCTCGCTTTAAGTCGCCAAATGTCATTAACCTGTGATCTCTGGTCACCATGTCGCTGCCAGTTGCTTCCAGGATAAATGGCATTTAAGGATACTCATTGCTTGGCTTATATTTTAAATTGCACAGAGCTGGCTGACCAACTGACTTAACTTCAGCCATTTTCATGTACTTTAGCACAATAATTTTGCTTTTGGATATACTGCTATGCTAGTTGGAGAAGTTCACTAGCCACTTGATGTAATCTGACATTTCTTTCATTTAAGACATCCCATTTTGAAAGAGAAATTTCTGTTCCAGAGTGATTTTAGCATGCATGATATTTTCCAGTGTGTGTTTTTGTTAGGTTTTTTTTTTTTTTTTTTTTTTTGGGGGGGGGGGGGGGGGGGGGGGGGGGGGGTAGCAAGAGGAAAAGAACGCAAGAGGAAAAGAGAACATTCATTCTACTAAACTAAAATAGAAGTATTACAACAACAACAACAAAATCTATTTTCTATCACACCAGGAAAAAGAAGAAAAAGTCAGGAAAAAATATGTTGAGCTGAGAAGGGTTACTCAGTGAGTCAGGATGGACATGATTATAGTCAAATTTACTCAAACTTGGATTATGGAAGAGGAAATGTGAGCTTCAAAATTGGTATATTACAGGGGAAGACAGTTCAACCCTTAGATTTCCCAGACTGTGGTGAATTGTGTAAATAAACCTCTCTGAGAATAAAGGTGGTTTTCCTGCTGGATTCTACTCTATAATCATTCAGCTGAAGAGTGCACACCCAGAGACATATAAAACATCGGTGATGTCCGAATAAATTATGGCTCCAGTTCTTTCTATGGAGCATTTTTTCAGCACCATGCTGAAAACAGATACTAGCAGAAAACTGCAATTTGAGACAGTCATTTCAAATACTATACCTGACTATCTCAAATTGGCTGTAGTAATTTTATCACCACATGCAACACATTATCCCCAGCAAAGTAGCAGAGTAACAATGTAACCACAAAAATGATAAACTGGGTGGAGCACATCTACCACTTGGAATTAAAATAATGAAGTGTGCAATTTGTACCAGCAAGTGTAAACTAACTGAGCAGTATGTCCATTTCATACAAAGGTACAGCACTGTGCATTTTGTACACAAAGAGAACTGGGACAGCGGAGTTCAGTTAACAATCACAGTGGCCTGTTAAAAAATAATAATTAAAAAAAAAACAAAAAAAAACCTTTTATGACTACATAACCAAACATGCAACAGAATGTGAAAAGATACTGAATGAATGAATTATCACCACACATCCCACTGAAGCTGCACATTGCTGTTGTGCTGCACACAGATGTACATATTCTGTTCCCCTGAGATGACTGGACATCATAATGCACACAACAAAGCAGTGAATGAGGCAATACGATAGCAGAATCTGAATTGCTAATTTTGTTGCATGTTAAACTGAGAACTGGGGAAAAGCAAGCTATCGATCAGGACAATCAATGAGGCAAATAGGACACAGTTACAGGCACATGGGAAACTGTACACTAAAAAAAAAAAAAAAAAAGAGAAGGGGGGGGGGGGGGGTGTTTGGCTCCCAATAGTAGTACGGTTTTGATTTCTTAAGTTCAGGTTTAAATTAGGACTGGTTTTATTGGTGTCATTACAGAGAAAATGACTGACCCACTGCTGGAAAATGAGCATCAAATATCAGTTCCGTATAAGTTTAACTACTTGCAATGAATAGTGGTTTTGTACCTATATTAGTGTATGCATTTTTTGTGTAAAAGAGCTGCTTCAAGGCAACATATTTATGAAAAACTTTCAAGATTCATCAACATAAAACACCTCAAATTTCATTATGCATATAACAATTCCTGAGCAGGCTGAAAGGCTTAAGCTAACACTGCAGGATACAAAATACAACACATTTGGTTCCTGCAATATTTTGTAACAAAGATTGTATAGAAAGTGTTCTAGTGTTCTGTGATTGCCACCTGTAATCATCTGCAGATCTTGATGAAATAATGGCTCTTGAGTAGAACATATCCCCATGTGCCACAGCCCTGATGTCCCCCATTTTTTTCAGTTTTATTAAATAGCCTGGGGACAGATAATGCACAACTAAGCAATAGACCTCTGCTTACTCACTATTAAAAAGATGTTCTACACCATTCAGACTGAAGGCAGCAGAAATCTTAGTTATGCACAATGACAGATACATTGTACTGTTCTGATAAAAGATGAGCATGGTTTTAAGACTTCAGATATTCCAGCTATCCTTCTCAGTTTGTTGATTAGACATGATTAGAGAGTTCTGCATCTAATCTGAATGTCTGCACATTAAGTACTGAAAGTTCTCAGACAAATGTGTAATCAGGCTTATATTTTGCAATTAATGTTTGTCCCATATCATTAACCTAAATCATGACGTAGCCCATACTTGACATGCAACCTTATTATGCAGGCCTTTTTCTGCAGGCAAAAACAAGGCTGGTATTGTAATATGAATGACTTTAGTAAAGAGGTGCAGATTTGACCCAAATCCAGATCTGTATGTCAAACTCTCTGCCCAAAGATTTTTTTTTTTTAGTGCAGTCTGAAAAACAAACACGAAGAAGAAGTATAGATGTAAAGGATCCATCTTATTTATATTTATACTTATATATATATACACATACATACACATATACACATACATACACATATACACATATATATATATATATATATACACACATACACATATACACACATACACACACACACACATACACACACACACATATACACACACACACACACACACACACACACACACACACACACACACACACACACACACACACACACACACACACACACACACACACACAGTTAAGATAGGGTCTAGCTTAAATGAAATTTGATGATTTGGTTCCTTTAAAGGCAAAAACTGTTTCTCACTATGACACCTACAGCCAGCAGCTACATCCTCTCTGGTTATTGTGAGCCAACATCAAATGAATGCAAAAATGATTTCCTTTGCAACATCCTGTATTATACACATAACACTTTCATTTGGGTTGTCAATACTAGCAGAACTTGAAGGCTACACTATAATATGTAACAATAAAAAACAAACGTTGCATCTGTGAAACAAATCACGTTAGCAACACTTCAATGGCGCAAAGATAAACAAGCTTGGCTGTTTTGTAACTTTATCTCTGTAGCGTGCTAGATAGATAATGTTCTCTGGCTTATGTTTTTAATTTTATCAAACAATCCTTTGGCATCTTCTGTAAAGGCTATGGAAGATGTCAAACAAAAATTTGAGCAAAACAGTTTAATACCAACTCCACAGGCTGGCTATATTTATTTATTCTCTCTCTCTCTCTCTCTCTCTATAGATATATATATATATATATATATATATATATATATATATATATATATATATATATATATATAGAGATAGAGATAGAGATAGAGATAGAGATATATATATATATATATAGATAGATAGAGATAGAGATAGAGATAGATATATATATATATATATATATATATATATATATATATATATATATATATATATATATATAGTTCTTTGTCATAATTAATGAGTGTAGTCTTCATAAACCATGATCTAGTTCAGCAACTTTAATCAGCTGAGGTCAAGGTTAGGAGACATTACCTGCTACACCCACATGTCTCAGCAGCCAGATGTCAGACTATGCTGCCACGCCTCTAATAAACTTCAGGTTTTATACGGTTCAAACAAGTGACTTATCAAAACTCAGGATGTTGTAAAATTGATTATGCTGCAAAGATGGACATTTTAAGATGGACAGTCTATGGAGACTGACTCACCTTTGAAACAAGGCTCTAGTGACAGAGGAACTGCAGTTTTTGGCCCTTGAGTGCTGACTTTATTTTACAGTGTTGGAAAGATCTGAATGTAAAGCTTATCACTGCCAGGATGAAAGGCAAGCGTACAATTTTGTTGGTTTCTACAGTAATTTTACATCAGTACAGAAGCTATGAGATTTCCAGATTATACAAAGGGAGCTGTTGCAACAGTTTGAAAAGATGAGACTTTCTGGAGAAAACTGCAATTTCTTTGCTTCCAGTTTTTACTACTTCTCCGCCTATACTGGCGTTGATGTGCAGCATTTATCTGAGTGGTGACACCTGTCATTTAGGAGAACACTGCAGCGATTACGTGCTCCCTCACTGCTGGTATAAATGGTACAGGGCTGTGGTGACTATTTGCATGCAACACAGTTTGGTGAGTAAGATACAAAGATGCACTACTTCAAATCATTTTTCATTCTTCTCTCTCTTCACACAGGAATTCACAGTTCTTACTGTGATGCTAAAGTGGAAAAAAAATAAAGGCAAAGCTCTTGTCCCTTTCATTTATTCAGTAGTACAGAAATTTCTACTGGGTCTCTGAGTGTGGAACACTAACATGTAGTTCACTGTGGAAACGGGACATTAGGACAGTGCTGCATCATGCAGCTTTCTTGAATGGATAAAAAGCCCCTCAGCAGGCATCACGTTTACAGATAATACAAGTTACAATGGGACCTGGTATATCTGACTCTAGGTGCAGGTTATAATAAAACAATGAAGCTAGTTTGGTTTCAAGTAATCATAAAGTGATTAAAGAACTGATTCTTTTACAACACCCCAATGAGGTCACTGCTTCACTGTCAACACAGCAAGCAGACAGACAGCTAGTTTAATCTACCACAGACCTAATTCATATTCTAGCATCGAACCAGTTCGTCTGAATTCTGTGCACAGAAGCCTGTAGAACATGGGTGAGATAGATGAATGGAACATTTAAAAACAAAATACAATCCCGGACTGTTGAGGCCTGGATGGCAGCCCAAAGTGCCATAAGACGTCCTTGTTCGCTGACAGACTAGGTTTTCAATAACAATTCCAATACATCCTCAATCAAACCAGTTAAATGCATGACTTGACCATTAAGGGCCAGGTCACCAAACCACAGTAAAGACTTTTGCTACTGTGAGGTATGGATATTTAAGACTCAAGCATCCAAAATTAACATCTTACTCAATTTTGGTCTGATAGACAGACAAATACATAATTTGAAAAGAAGAAAGCAAGACCCTGGCACAAATATTAATCTTACTTACAGGTTTTACCATCAATTATATAAGATGAGGCGCTGGGTGTTTGACATTGAATTAAGGAGCATTTAATCTCTCCACTTTATGACCAATTATGAACATAATGGGTTACATCCATCAAGAACAAAAATGCTGATTTGTGATTAACTGTAACCTTTTTGCTTCAATAAGAAATAAGTACACATTTCCTCTGCATTGCTACTGTGGTGCGTATTTTTCCTTTGAGAATTCAGCATAGAAATAGAAAAGATGGACACAGAGCACAGACCGTCCTGGCTTCATCTCTGGTGTTGCAATCCCATAGTCCATGCTTCAGCCTAAAGTCACGAAGGTAGCATCTAGTAGGGATGTGCAATTAATTGGATTTTAAACTCAATGACAATTTTGGCATCTAATTTTTAGAAATAAAAAATATTGTAGGAAAAAAAAAAGGAAAGACTTTTATATACATTTTTTGTGACAAAGCTGTTAAAAAAAAAAAAGAATTCTGCAATAAATCACGCGCACCCTTCGACAGCAGTTTTCACCCATCCCTAAAAAGCTCAAACTCAAAAATGACCAATAAAATTCCCTACCAGATGACTCTGTCCCTACCTCCACCTCTTCTTTCATAACTTGCTTTCCACTTGAACTATATTTAAAGTTAAAAGAGAAAATCCCCTCACAAAAGTCATGCTTTAAATTTCACTAACTGCATGACATATGTTAATGAATAATTGTGTTAAATAACTAAGATCACAATACTGAAAATTTAAGCTGGGTTAGGCGTCTGTCACTCCAAATTAAAATAAATTGGGCTTTTGAGCTGTGAGGGATAATCTTAGTGGTGCTTCTGTTCAGGACACAGGCAACAGGTGTTTTAGTGGTGTGCCAGACTTAAACAGGTCAATGTGCACTCAAATAGAGAATTCAGCAGGATTAGCATTGTCTATTCAGCTGGAAGTTCTACTGAAGAAGCCCTCAAAGCCCCTTAATACTTAACAGGATTATTTAAAAAGTGCAGAAGTCAACATTTTCAGCATCACCTGCTTACTACGCTATACTGTCTATCAACTTATACTCTAGATAGTTTTGACAGGACTTAACATTTATATCTTAACCATGTTTCTTCTTTAATGTATTAATGCTAAGGTTGGTAAAGTTTAACCATAATAATATACATATCTATAACATTTGATAGTTATATTTAAAAAATTTAACATCATTCTTTATTAATTACAATTACTGTGTTGCATTTAAAAACACGACCTTGTTAATGACATTCTTTAATAATCAAAGGTGTGTTTTTAAATGTCGGTGAAATGCGTGGCATTTTGCGCCTTTTATAACACTGCACACGTGCAGGCCAGGATCCACAAATGTAGCTGTGGACACGGCTTCAGTCTTCTTTCAGTTTACTGACATATAAGCACTCATCTGACATATAAGCACTCATCTTCTACATCAAAGTCCTACTGCACTTCAGCCTACTTTTTCCCCTCACTTGTTGACAACTTCCCATCACAGAAAAGGAGGGAGCACTGCTGTCTGTTGGGGCTGCAGACCCAATAAAAAGGTGGGCGGTGTCATAACATCTTATAAACAACAGATAACTTTAGTATATTAATAAAATAAAACTAATTCGCTAAACTGACTACCACTTATGGTGCTGATTAGCAAGAGCAGCAATGTTTAAATGTCTAGTCACACACATCCCAACTAATTACACTACAGAACATCCAACAGCACTAAGAGTCAATTAACTGCAAACTCTGAACTTCTGGAGAGGGCACTGTGCAGAGAAATATGAACAGGAATATATTCTCCACTTGTATTTAGCAAAAGTTATTCTTCAGCTTCAAGGCAATGGAGAACTTTGCACACTTTTTCTGTTATTCAGCTTAGAGTGCATGAAAATATTTAGACACCACATCTTAAATGGTAGGGGAAACCTGCAGTCTTCCAAGGCTCTGGTTAGCATGCCAAACCTGACATGTCAGGTGGAACGCTTGTTCTACAAGCTTGACCAGGGAGAGCAAGTATATGGACAGAAATTCTAACAGGAGGGCTCACTGATCTGAAGGCAGTTCATGTGGAACATGGTGCACACACCAGTTCATCTCTACTTTGTTCTTAATTTTTGGCAACGCCTCAAACTGACACAGACAAAAGAGAAGTTCTCTCTTTTTCAAATATACTTTAAATCTTAGTGGCACAGGGATGTCATACGCTAGATATATGATAATTAGCAGATGCAAAGTATGTTATTTTCAGTACCAAAACAAACAAACAAACAAACAAAGAAAAAACAAACAAATTAATGTGTCTACTATAAACAAACAAAAAAACAGTACCATCATGGCGTTACACATCTGACTTTCTACTGAAGTATCAGTTCTTGTGGCATTTTTATACAAGGACAAACTAATCATACATGCAATAGAGGTGGGATAAAATATATTTATGTGGCAAAGATTTTCGTATTGCTTCCTCTTGCTGTACAATTATAGATACACTGTAGACATAGTGAAATTTTTAAAAACACGCATGTACTCTTAACGCCACCACAAATATATCTCTGCCGTAGACGCTGTTTGCGTGTGATCAGTTTCATTTTTGTCTGTGTTGAACAGAGCAGTAACATAACTCAAATCTTATCATGGGCACCGTGAGCAGTACTTGCTCTTACACTCATCTCCACCACCTTCTCCCTTTATTTTTCCTCGGTTTCCTAATCTTGTCCCACATGATATCCTTTCCAAAATGCTGAGCCTTTACAGATGCAACCTTTTCACTTTCATCTGTCAGCGATGAAAAGGACAAGCAGTTGAAATTCATATGCAAATATTAGTCTCTGTTAAGATAATCTTGTAACAAAAATATTTTGACAAGCATTTTAGCCTTGTCCACAACCTCAATTGAAAGCTTCTCAAAGACTGGATGGATGGAATTAATGTTAGCATAGTCGCTAGTTAGATAAATCCCTCAAATGAAAGAACTCAATGAGATACCCACAGACTGATTAATATGATGCAACTGCACACGAACTGTTCACAATATACAGGCATAAATAGCACTGAACTAAAAACGGTCCACTGATCTCGTTACCTGAATTACTCTTCATAACCTCCACCCACGCACACGCACGCGCGCACACACACACACACACACACACACACACACACACACACACACACACACACGCAGACACACACGCAGACACACTATGACACCAAGAATCAGCTGCAAAACTCTGTTAGCGTGGCCTTGTATAATAGTTTGTAGTACCACAATCGTTGTACTGGCAAGTTTGTTGTTTGGATGCATTACTCACAAGTAGGGTTGTCACGATTCTAGAAGTCAATAGAGATCCACAGAAAAATAGTCTGTATCACCATTAACATCATGGAGGAAGAAAATGCCAAAAAAATTAAGAGGTATTATCATTCTGTTTTTAAGTTGTCTGCTGTAGTGGAAAACAAAATTTTTTTTAAAAAATACAGTAGAATAACTGTAAGGTATTGACTTGGGTGTAGGCCATGTTAATTATGGAGGGATGGTACTTTCTTGGAACTCAAAATGGTTCAGACATGTAAATTCAAGTGCATCCTTTTCAAATTCTGCAATACAATGTGAATTAAACCCCATAAATTTGTGGAACTAGCCACCTCTCTACACCTCCATAATTCAATTCAACAGCAACCGTCCAAGACATTTAAAGGAAAACATACCATGATTTAATGAAAGAAAGTACCATAAATCCATAACTGACAGAGCCCTCATCCATGCTTTAATGTGTTCAAAATCTGAACTGCTAAAGCCTTAAAACTTCAACAGGAAGAAACACAAATAATAGCTTTCATCACTGAATTTACCCACTATCATCAGAAACCCAGGGACATAATTAACAAGACACTGGCACATCTTAAAAGCTGAACTATCACTAAATGAAATGCCTCCCCTCCTATCATTTCAAAGAGCTCAAACAATCAGAGATAATCTTGTGCATAATTTTCAGCCAAGCAAACCTAATCATACTTGGCTTCACCTAAAAGGAAACTTCAGATGGTAGTAAATGCAGTCAGTGTTAACAACATTTTAGATATATTTTACCCATCCACATACTGGTAAGAAGTTCCCTATCAAACATTTCATAAACTGCAATACAACATCAGTAATCTATATGCCTAAAAGCTCCTGTGTTCAAGCTCACATTAGACAAAGACAACAGTCAAACAATGAATTTCAGAACAGTAAATAGTCATGTGTACTGGGAACATAGAATATGCCCTCCCAAACACCACCAAGAAGCTAAACTTTTCTCCCCTCCCACTCCTTCCTTTGGACTTGACGTTCTCAGAGATGTGTTGGATCTCAGCACTCAACACAAAGCTACCTGCAGGACTGAATGATAATTTTAGCTTAAAAGGTTTTCTGGAAACAAGTTTCTATAAAACATAAAAATACTGAATGTTTACAATAAAGTTGGAATAGTTGGAATCACACTAGTGCTTTTTAAGATTTGTAATCATTGTTGCATTATTAAGAAGATGGAAATGAGCCCAGGAACTAGATTAGCGTTTGAATCTTTTTTTTTTTTTTACAATCTGCCAATTTTCTGTAGGATATGGCCTCCATTTTACTTCATGCTCTGATGGCAAAAATAAATTGGTGAAATTGAGATTTTGTGCAAGACCTACTTATTACATTTGAGTACTCGACACTAGTGCTGCAACAAAAGATTATTCTGGTAGTCGACTAATCTGTCAATGATTTTTTTTTGATGTTCAATCCTACCCACCTGTGACTATCACTTTGTTGCCTCTTCTCACAATTAAAATAAAAATGTGAGTTTGAAACTAATCCAATGTATTTTTAACACTGTGATCATCACAATAATTGTCAAATAAATCATGCATATTAAAGTGAGTGCAAATTTTATTTTTAACTGAAAATATAATGAGCAAATAAGTAAATAAAAATGGCCTCTCAAAAATTCAAATTAAATCAAAAAAGATTTTTCCCATCCAAAACAACTGAAAAGTTTACAGATGATTCAGTACATGAGGTTTACTATTCAGAATGAACACCGATATTAATGTGAGGGGGAAAAAAAAGGAGACAACTCCTATTGTCCTTCACTTGTTAGCTAACAAAGTTTAGCAAACATCATCCATGAGACCTTGTTTCCAACAGGTAATCTAATAGAAAAATGACTGTACAAACATTAACAGGGTATCAACGCGACAAACGTACCCATCTGGAGCTGACGTCACAGCTCCAAGGTTTTAAGCGGTCACACATTGCAGTGATGCTGCCATGGAAGGAAAGCTCTGCTTTGCACAGTCTGCATTCAACTTTATTTTTGTTTTATGTGAAATGTTTGACAGTCTGTCTCGATTTTCTTTCATTTTCTCCATCCTGCTCTCTGTTCCACCATCTTTATGTTGTTTATGTTATTTTCTTCTTCTTTAATATTGTTGTTATTGGCAGACAATGGAGGCAATACTGCCCCCATATCTTCCTGTAATGTATGCAGTTACAAAATCACGTGGTTTTAGAATATGATGCATCAACATTAAAATTCCACGTCGACTAATTTTTGTAGTCGACATCATCAATTATGTTGATGAATCGTTGCAGCCCTACTCGACACAAACATGTTATTCTCTTAAAAGAGTATTAACGTCACAGATGAGCAGGACCAATAATATTTGCTGCCTAGCTCCAACATCAATGTTATTAATTTTATTATTAGCCACAGCTGCTAGATTAATGATGACAGCAAATGTTGCTATTGGGTAATTGCTAATAGCGAAGCGGCTACTGTTGATGTGTGCGCCAGTCACATTAGCACTTATGAAAACTTCTTAAACACTTCCATGCTGTTGAAATAGAAGCTTTGAGGAATTTCAAAAAGTCAGTAAAGTGTTCAGTGTTGTGAACATCAGCTGCTGTTCATCTGTTCAGCTGCTAGTGAGGGGAGGGGCTGTGTGCCTGCCTGGAGGCAAAGATGGCACTGTTGTATTAATACTATTGCTGTCTCTAATCAGAGCTGTAATTTTTTAGTATTTATAAGAATCTTAGTATCATTTTTTTTTTTTGACAACCTTATTCACAAATGTGTGAATTAACCAGTTTCCAGAGAAATGAGAGCGAGGACTCTTCTTGTTAAAAAGTGACCTCTATTTCAGCAGCATTGCAGTGCCGCTGACAGTGGAAACACTACCAAAGGATATACACCAGTGATATGTGAAAGGAGGAAAAAAATACACAGAATGAACGTCAATACGGTTTTACTGCCCCCTTTGGATATTTTTACTGTCACTCTTCCCACCCACTAGTGGGCTGCTTGAACTAAAATAATAAGTTTTATGGCTTTTTAACCAGTGTAGGTTTTGATTATGATTACAGTAACAAGCACTGCTGCTGTCAACTCCATCCATCCATCCATTCGCTTCCGCTCATCCTGTTCAGGGTGCTGGAGCCTATCCCAGCTGTCATAGGGCGAGAGGCAGGGTACACCCTGAACACAGACAACACAGAGAGATGAACAACCACTCACACTCTCATTCATACCTATGGGCAATTTAGTGTAGCCAGTTAACCTAAGTGCATGTCTTTGGAATGTGGGAGGAAACCGGAGTACCCGGAGGAAACCCACGCAAGCACGGGGAGAACATGCAAACTCCACACAGAGAGAGGGAGAGGCCTGGGCCAAGGTGGAATCGAACCCAGGCCTTCCAGATGGTATTCTAACTGTGAGGCAGCAGAGCTAACCACTGCGCCACCGTGCAGTGCCTACTGTCAACTCAAAATAAATAAATAATTTATCTCAGCCCGAGGGCTAACTCTTTGTTTGCTGCTCTGTATGTCAGAGAGGTGGGGCTCCAGCTCCACCGTAAAATACAAGTTTCACTGCTGTTGTGCTACTTCACCACGTTTGCTGCACAGATGAACTGATAACTGTAACTAGTGTAAACATTATCACTGGCATAAGGTGGTCAGTAGACCTCTAGTCAGTGGATATGTCAAAGCCTGCCATACTTGAGATCTATAATGGGTCTCCATGATGGAAGAATTTAAATGGTTATAATAAAAGGGACAAGTTCCTTAACTCCTGACTGACCAAAAGTTTCAGAATATGACAAGTGCCTGATCAGTTTGTAAGAAAGAGTGCCATACAACAAAAGACAACTGAACAGCTCTGCTCTGTGCACCTAATATTTTCACTTTAGGAAGTGTAACTTTCATAATTTGATCTGAAATGTCACAGTTGGTCATTTCTGACTTACACAGCATGCACCCTGTCAGCTGCACAACTAAAAAGTGAGGAAGAGAAACTAGAAGAGAACAACCACCAGTGGTTCTGAATCAAGATAACTTGGGCTTGCTGTGGTTTATTCACTGGCAATTTACCCAAAAACAAATATACTTGCTATAAAGTTAACTGGGGCACAGGAGAAATTGTAAATGCACCCTAAACAAATGTCTATCAGAAACTTGTCTTCAAATAGCTGCACTACTAATGAACTTAGGAATGTAATTTAAGCCAGTAGTTGGTTAATTTAATGGTTTTACTATCAAAATGCACAACTGGTATTTTCTGAAAAGTATTGGGAACACAAGGTTGCATTCAGTGGCTCAATGTGTGATGTAGTCTGGACTGGGATTAGCCTAGCTGCTGCTCTCCTGTTAAAGAGGCACAAACAGAGGTGAGGACAAAATGAGAGAAACAGACAAAAGTGGCACTAAAGCTCGATTGTTTGCAAAAAACGGACATCATCTGCACTACTTTAAAAGCTCGATTTAAAACTGAAATACAGAAAATCCTGCAGATCATTTAGTGAAATTTGACACTGCGAATGTTGCTGCTAATATTGCTATGAAAACATCACCTACTGACTAGGTAATGTCAACAAAAATGTAGAAAAGGTGAAGACGTTTTGACACGTACTGCAGCTCTGAGCTTTTCTAGACCTAATCCAAAAGAAGTGCAGGGGAGAACGCAAAAATCCAATGCAGTTGGATTGGACATTATTTTTTCTAACCTGCCAACTTCCTAGTCGGATTGCATTGATGTTCAAACAGAGCAGCTAATACTGCAGTGCATTCACAGCAAACCTAACATTTCCAGCAGAATCCAAATGGGTCTGGACTATTTCCTGCTGTTCGCTACAAGTGAGAAAAGCAGAAAATATCCCAATCAGATTGTCCCAAAATTGCCTTAAATGTGTGTTTGAAAACAGCTTATGTCTACAAACACTATTCTGCCATGATGGTTGTCTGTGCAC
This sequence comes from Archocentrus centrarchus, assembly GCF_007364275.1. Classification (NCBI taxonomy): domain Eukaryota; kingdom Metazoa; phylum Chordata; class Actinopteri; order Cichliformes; family Cichlidae; genus Archocentrus; species Archocentrus centrarchus. The sequence goes on along the minus strand of NC_044357.1, from coordinate 9,578,429 downwards.
ATTGCAGTAATTAAAATAGATCTCAGGTTGGCTGCAAAGCAAAAAGGAAATTCTGTGTGAGCACACAAGCTCTGAGATATGACTATAATTCCACATTTACACATTATTCATCTCTGAAGCTCCTCAGTGGCATTTAAGCTATTTCAAGCACAACAGATAGTCACGGTCTGTTTTTCTGCTGAGCTTGCAAATCAACACAAGCAACTATGCATCCAAGCCCCATTTAAACAAATTCATTTTGGGGAGGTTTCATTAAAATCATAAATATTAGAAGAAATACACTTCTAAGCAGGTATCATTACATGAAAATGTTTTTTAGTCTTGCTTAACACAGAAATTAAGTCACAAAATGTGTAGGGCCTGGCTGGCACTACATGTTTATTTTTTTAAAATAGGTTCTCTTCTCCATGGATTTTGGCCTTTCATTCACACAAATACAGTTTTAGGTCACTAAAATTGGCCTTTCCTTTTAGAAATCTTCAAAGGTCAAGATATTCAGAAACTGCATCTGCAGGGTTGACAGTTTTTGACTTCTCACGTCACAGAGTCTAGCTCTGATTGGCCAACGTGGCTTTGTGGTTTATCCATTTGGCATGTTCTTATCAGTGCCTGTATTGTGTGTTTTTTTCCCCCCTTTCTAAGCTGCTTGTGTGAATGTGTGTGTGTTTTGGCTTTTTTTTTTTTTTTTTTTTTGAGAACACAGAGGAAGAAAAGATACTCATATACATGCAGATTAGACCAGAGAGAATTCTGAAGCAGCTGCATTTCCCCAAAGTCCTTCTAGAAGAAAGTCTTGCTCCTCGGGAGCCATCTGGGTAATGCTCAGTGGCACTTATTCGGGGAGTTAAAGTATCTAAATGAACTCTAACTTCAATGGTGATTAGGACATAATGACTGCATACACAGAATCCCTAATCAAATAAGATTTTTTTTTTTTTATTAAAACCTTTAAGTGCAGCTTTTGCCAGTTAGTAAGGTTTTTATAAAGATTTGTTTTACTCTAATTTAATCTTCCATAACCATCTTCACTGTTAGAGATTTCAATCCAGTTCTATTAAAGTCTGATCCATCTTTTTCTCCTTTTTGCTAGAGGTTATCTGTTTTTGAGTTTCCCTTTGTGCTAAACTAGGGTCAACAAGTGTGAACAAGTTTGTGCTGAGCATGAACAATAATGGAACATGTTAATGCAAGGTCTGGCTACAGATAATGATCAAAGATGACCAGACGGATCTCCGATAGCTTACCAATTAAGGGGATTGTTATAGCTTGTTTTCCCAATAATGCAATAAATCATAACTTTTTAGATTCAGACTTGATTTAATCTGCCTCACTATCAGCATTATATAAGAAACACGTGCAAAAGGGACATGTGGGTCTGCACATAAAACAACCACAATTCAGTTTTTTGTGTTTGCGCAAAAATATGGATTATGGAAGAACCATCTATCTATCTATCCATATCTGCAGTGGGTTTTATAGGTGTTGTGTCATAAATTAAGCTTTATAGGTTAGTGACTCCTCACCAACACATTTCTTATCAAACAGGAACATGAAGGTACAGTTTTTGGTGAGTAATTTGCATTCTGAGATCCAATTACATGACAGACAAAATTATTGACAACCCCTTCAAACACCAAGTTTCAATGCAAAACCTATGGACTAGATGCAATTAAAATGTGTAAATGTATCTTTCTTAAAAAGTATAAAAACGTAAAGTAGAACTATTTTGGAATTTTAGGTAACAAATGTAAGCTGTTGACACAATCCTTCATTTCAAAGCAAGCAAAAACAAGAAAACTAGTCCTAATTGCTATTTTTATTTTCATTTTCTGTCTGTGCTACTGAGGCAGCATCAAAAAGCACAATTCCAAAAGTCATGAGTATGCAAACATAACTGTTATTGGGGAGAGGAGGGGCAAGTTAAACTCAGAATTATTCCTTTCATGGATTTCCCCTCAACCTCGAAGTGCAGGTCAAACTAAAACTAAAGCAAAATTTGTGTTATCAGCATGTTAAGATGACCAAACGAAAGGTAAATGTCAATGATGTGGTGAGAAAGCTTCAGCCAAACGCTAGATATTTTACAGTGTTTTTGGCTTTTCATATAATACATTTCCCTCACAAACAGGTTTACAGAAGAGTGCTTTTAAAAGCTACATGAACACAATGGCACACTGCTGGCAATAAAGTTGTGAAAAATGTATCTGCTTTTACAGATATCACTGTAACAGAAAGGCTTTAGTTTACTGATCTAAGACTGATAAGAGCCATTCAATTGTTTTTTTTTTGTTTTTTTTTTTAAGTGCAAAAATCAGGGATTTCCAGAGGGGAATGCTCACAGAAAGGGTGACATTAAATAAGTTAGTCCATTGTACAACTCAATGAACCCACTCTGCACTTGGAGAAGACTGAGTTCACTGGGCCTTCTAAAACTCAAAAAGATCTCCTTGAACACATGATTACAAACACTTAATATATACTTCTTAGATCAGCCAAGTATAACCTAGTATACATTAAATAAGACACGAGAAAGGGGTCATTCATGGAAACAACGTATTTTACTTATCACATCATCTCTGCTTCGTGCAATCTGCACTTTCGCCAACAATTTAACCATGACACCACAAGGGCTTTAAGTCTGCAAAGGTCGAGACCTTAATGTGACATCTGTGACCGCCCATCGTGTGCCACTGTACGGAAAAACTGCATTTTGTGACATAACACCGATGCTAGTTTAGCTACAGCTGAACCTTTGTTATTGTGTGAAGCAGCAGGTCGACGACGAATGCTAGCTGGCTAATCAGGTAGCGCCAATTTGTTGGCACGGATAACAAACTAAGCCTTTTGACTCTATCTTGCAATGCTGCGTTTATTGTACAAAACTCCAAAAAGCATTCTGTTCCCTAATGAGCGAACGAAAATTTCGCAAAATGACTACCCAATTCTGTTTATCGAGCCATTAGCAAGGCTGCTAACTCTTTAGCATTTCCTTACAACAGCCCCTGGATTTAACCGTGGCTGGAAAACGTTAGCACGCCATCAGCTGAGGCTGCTCATTAGCTGCGGCTAGCCAAAGTTAGCTGTTAGCAATAATCATGCTGAAGGAAAAATATCTGGATGTCTGAGATTTTGCTCTGTAGACGGTGATAAATGCATCTGAAAGTGTCGACGTGAAGAGACAAGCGTTTCTGTGTACTGACAGAGATAAAGTTAATTGGTTTAATGACCTATTGCAATAAGGCTTGGCAGTAGCAACAGCGGCTAACGTTAGGTAGCTGCTACCAATCGGTAGCGCAATGCATGTGCGTACTCACCAGGATGAGTAGCCTTGCTCCGCCATCGCCGAAAACAGTGGGTTCCGCGACTGTGGCTAACACAGATTCAGGTCCCGGTGAGAACCCGTGGGGACCTGGGAGAGGTTTTCTTGCTTTTCCTTCACAATCCGACGTCCTAGCAGTTACTTTTTGGTGACAACATGATGATACATCCCGGCGGCAGCTAGTAAGCACTAGCTGAATATCTTGCGATTGAAATGAGAGTGATGGTTTGCTATCGTTAGGTGGACAAGACAAAGCACCCCGAGAAAAAAAGACACAGCTGTTATTTTCGGTGGTTTCGCTAATGTCCTGCCGTCACCCCAGCCGAGAAGGCTCGGTCTCCAACGATGCTACACCCACAGTAAATCCATATTCAGCTCGTTGTATGCAGACTAAATTCGGATATTCCTCAAGTCTGCACCCCTAGCTGTTATGGAAGACGTTCAGCTTTGTTTTCTATGGCGAGTCCACGGGAGCGCGCAAAATCGCCCTACTGAAGAGGTTTACAAATAGGACGTGCACGGAAACGCTTTCATGCATCGAAAACGTTTGTAATGGTTTCCCTTCAGCTGGCAGCCGTGCAGCTTAACATACACCTCCGACTAAAGCCGTGAGCATTACGTCGATTGTGAAAAGGCAACGAGTTATTGCAATTAATTGCCGAATCATTGGACATAATAAGGAAACATGATTTTAAAGACAAAATAGTGAAAAAACGGGCAACACATGAATATTTAACTAATATACTTTACCATTAAGACAATTATTTTTTTTAGATTAAATTAAATTGAATAGGTTTATAGAGTGCTAAAAGACAGTAGTTTTAGAGCTTAAAAAAATTATATATATATAAAACGGAGCCCATTACAGAAATGTACAGTTATCAGGACAATTTGTTGATTGGAATTGTAAATCAGCCCATTTGAATTTGAATGCCCCTTATCAAAATATAAATAAAAGAGGGTGCAATACACAGCACAACAGCAAAGCAATATCTGCTGAAATAATCCAGCCAAAAATGGTAAATATATACACACACATATATATATATATATATATATATATATATATATATATATATATATATATATATATATATATATATATATATATATATATATATATATATATATATATATATATATATAAGGGCTTGTCTGTCACTTTATTTATACTTGTGTGTTGACTCTGCGTAGAGCCTACAACACAGCCTAAGCAAGTGCCCAACACCATTGTCAGCATTTAAATCTATACTGCTGAGACACTGGCAATGCAGTTACATTTCTAGGGAGTTGGATGTCAGGTTAGGGTTTTAGAAGGGTTTGCAGTTGCAATGTAACTATGGCCTGGACTTAACACAGAAGTAGAAATCCACTGTGTGTCTGCAAACATGGAAGCATATGACTGGTTGATGCTTCCCTGCACTATTAGAGCACTGAACAAAAAGTTGAGACTGGCTCAGCTTTAATTTCATAATGTGTTATGCAGCAATAAATGTCGGGTGCCATTGTGTAACTTCATATTGCCATCTTCCATTGTCCCTCACCAGTAGTGATGCCGCAGCCTAACCACTAATAGATTATTGATTCCCTTTGTGAACATGGAATGGAGATTTTATGGGAACAAAAACACTGCAATACCAAATTACACTACCTGCCAACTGGCACCCAAAGACCACAAAATTATTATTATTATTATTATTAGTCCTGCTAAACATATGGCTGTAGTAATGAAAGTGTCAGCTGTTCTCTAACTTTGGTTCAGACATTATATGTATAGATTGCTACAAAGAACAGACACTCTCCAAAAGGATAAACAGTCAGCCTTTTTATTTGGTCGACAGTTACTTAATGGATTTGTGTGCTTTTTTGCAGATTTTTGTGAATTTCTAGAATTTTGCTTCTGGACCTGACTGCTCATCTAGCCAATTTTTGCAGATGTTAACTTTTCTCATCACTGAGCATTGCGGCATCACAGCTGTAGTCTTTATCCTGTTCAAGAATTCTTATCAGCACACAACATATCTGAAGGACCACTGTATCATTAAAGCCAGGGTTTGTTGCTTTGAGAAAGACAGAGGCATTTAACAGTTTCTAACTGTCAATGTAATGATCTGATAAAGATGCTGTTTTGACTAAAGGTACAGAATGCAAATTTTGCTTTTTTTTTTATCTTCTGAATAGTATAGGTCTGTTGAGTTAACTGAGTGGCAATCTGCCCTTTAGACTTCCATATCCTCAAGCGGATACTTTGGCCAGATGGTGGTGAGAGAGGAAAGGTCAGGGGGTCACCAAAACTATTAAGGACTCAGTCCCCAGGGAAGCATCAAAGTCCACACAAAATGCACAAACTGATAAGACGGCGTGTTAGAGACCACATGTCCAAAATAGATTTTGTGTTCTCTAGTCATCACGAGTGTGGTCAGGGCATTTAATGGTATTCTGCTTATTAGATTTTTTTGTGCTAAAGTGAAAATGTTTGTTTGACAGAAACAATAAGAGAATCAATTAGACAATGACTAAATATATTTTGATTCCTCTATGGTAACTTTGAATACCTCATGGATATCATCTGTTTTTAAGATACATTGCCATGGATGGCCACAGGGAAATTTCCAGGCATTAGGCAGGGTTGTGATCTGTATCCAGATGGGCACATGGAAACAAAACTACATTATATAATAATAATAAGACTATAAGCAAGGTCTTGACCTGATCTAACAAGACAAGATATATGAATGTACAGTTCATCAGATTTAATACATGTGAATGATGGATTGATAAAATAAGAGAAAGTGGAATGGATCATAACTCAGATCATCATTTGTCAAACATGATGGGAGTTCAGAACAGAGTGAGCATATTAAAATTTCATTGGTGATTTTACTGTTGACAGAAACATCAGGACAACAATGCCAAGCATATAGCCAAAACAACAAAAAATATCTCTCCAGAACAGCCCCTTTCCATTTTGATGAAGGGAAAGAAGGAAGGTTAACTAGACTGGGAGAGAGGGGAAGAAACTAACAAAAGCAACAGGAGTACTGCATACCAGTACCAAGAACTGGTATGCAGACACAGCAGAAAATGAGCTGATCCCTCAAGCGGTTCTGGACATAACTTCCTGTCTGACCTGCTGGGACACAACAATGACCTCTTTGTCTTTGTGGGTCCTACAAAAGTTGAGGAAAACCTAAAACTTCTATAGGAGAAGTGCCAGGAGCAAAACCATAAACTCTACACCACCTGTGCTGACTTAACAAAAGCTTTTGACACAGTTTGCTGCAATGGCCTGTGGATCACCTTGTCAAAGTTTGGTTGTCCACCCAAGTTAATCATCACCCAAGTTAGTCAGTTTCACAACAAAATGCTAGCTTGGGTAATGGATGACGGAGAGACATCGGAGGTCTTCCCAGTCACCAATGGTGTTAAGCAGGGATATGTACGCACACAACCCTCTTCTGCATTGTTTTCACTGCGAAGCTCAAAGATGCCTTCTCCAACAGTCAAGGCGACATTCAGATCAGATCAAGAACGAATTGTGGGATGTTCAACCTAATTGGCTTAAGGCAAAATCCAAATTCAGACTGGACCCAATATGTGAATTCTTGTTCACTGATGACTGTGCTCTAAATGCCTCTTCTGAAACTTTGATGCATGAAATCCTTCTCCTCTGCCTGTGATAACTTTGGCCTTACAATAATCACCAAGAAAACTGAAGTTCTTTATCAGCCCACTCCAGTGCAGTCCTACTTATATTCCCAACATCACTTTGTATGGCAAAACTCTGAAGAACTCGGAGAAGTTTGTGTACTTGGCAGCACTATCAATAATTTGATCAACATTAACGATGACGTAGACCCGAGGATCTCCAAAGCCAGCGCAGCTTTTGGGCATCTATGGGCATCCGTACGGGACAGGCGTGGCATCAAGCTAAAAACAAAACTGAAAGTCTAGTAAGCTGTCATCTTACCATCATTGTTGTATGCTTGTGAAACATGGACAAGAAAACTAAATGATTTCCACATGAACTGCCTGCATAAACTGCTGTCTATCTCCTGGAGTGATAAGATCCCTGATAGTGAAGTGCTCCTACAGTCCTAACTGTACCCATATGCAACACGTGATCAAATGTTTATCGCCAACATTGGCCTCATTAGCCATCAGCGAACACATTGTACTCAAAATCAGGGATAGCCTTATTCTTTTTTTAATCTCACAAACTTGATGATTTTCCTGGTCATCGTCACATATGACAGACAAACATATATTATATTTAGGACTCCTCAAACTTCTTCTTTTCTCTTGGTTCTGGTTAATGTTTCTCATCTTCTACATTTCTACACCTCACAAATACACACTTACCCTTTTCAAACTGTTACAAACATTCATTGCCAATTACATTCACACATGCGATCACATATCGCCTACTGAAAGGTTAAAATTTCTTTGTTCTTCTTTGATTTTATTAGTAAGAATAAATTTGAATTTGTTTTTCATTAATTTGAGAGACTTTGATGTTTGACTACACACTCCACTTTAAAAGTATTGGAACAGTGAGGTCAATCCCGTTTTTTTTTTTTTGTTTTTTTTTTTTTTTTTTTTTTGCTGTAGACTGAAAAGATTTGGGTTTGACATCAATAAATCAATATGAGACAAAAGATCAACATCTCAGCTTTTATTTGCATGTATTTACATCTGGATCTGATACACAGTTCAGAATATAGCACCTGTTGTCTGAAGCCACCCATTTTTTCCTGTGAGCAAAAGTATTGGAACATGTGACTGACAGGTGTGTTTTGTTGCCAGGTGTGTCCTGTTACATCGATTATTCAAACAATAAACAGCACTGAATTTCTATGCTCAGTTTCAGATTTGGGTTTTGCCTGTGCAGACTGTGCACTTATAGTTATCAATCAGAGCCATTGCTCAAACATTGGCTATAGTCTGTACAACTGTTTGGAATGTCCTGAAGAAGAAAGTCATCAAGTAATGTTACTTAGGTAAACCAAGGAAACAACCACAGCTGATGACAAAAACATTGTAAGTGCTGGTATCACAATCTACTGTTCATAGGAGACTTCATGTACAAAAGTACAGAGACTTCACTAGAAGATGCAAACCACTGATTAGCAAGAAGAACAGGAAGACCAGGCTGGAATTTGCCAAGAAGTACAGAGACAAGCCTCAGAAATTCTGGGACAAAATTTTATGGACTGACGAGACAAAGATGAACCTTTACCAAGGTGATGGAAAGGCTAAAGTTTGGAGAAAGAAAGGATCTGCTCATGATCCCAAACATACAAGCTGTGCTCAGGCTTGCATGGCTTCTTCTGGAACGGGCTCATTAATCTTCACTGATGATGTCACACATGATGGCAGCAGTACAGTGAACTCAGAAGTCTACAGAAACATTTTGTCTATCAATTTAAAGAAAGATCCAACCAACCTCATTGGGAGATTCTTCATCATGCAGCAAGATAATGACCCAAAACACACTGTCAAAACTACAAAGGAGCTCATCAGGGGGGAGAAGTGGAAGATTTTAGACTGGCCTACTCATTCTCCAGGCTTAAACCCTGTAGAGCATTTTACCTGCTAAAGAGGAGACTGAAGGGAGACCCCCCCCCCCAAAAAAAACCCCAAAAAAACCAAAACTGAAAGCAGCTGTGGTGAAAGCCTGGAAAAGCATCACAAAAGAAGAATACAAAGATATAGTGATGTCAGTGGCTCACAGGCTTGATGCAGTTATTGCAAGCACAGGATCTGCAACTAAATATTATGTCTCATTCACTTTAATCTATTTTAAGTTTATCTGTTCCAATACTTTTGGTCACAAGAAAAATGGGTGCGTTCAGATAAAAAGTGTTAAGTTCTGAACTGTGTATCAGACCCAGATGTAAATACCTGGAAATAAAACTGAGATGTTGATCTTCTGTCTCATATTGATTTTTTTTTTTTAATGTCAAACTGAAATGTTTTCAGTCGACAGCAAAAATAAAGGGATTGACCTCACTGTTCCAGTACTTTTGGAGGTCAGTGTAATTTGTATTTTAATTTGGCTACTATTCAGTCTGACATAAACAGCATTTATTTGCAGGAAACTTTGTACAGTGAGTTGGAAAGCTAGCCTGGCTGCCTCTCCATCTTGTTTTTATCAGTATTTTCCTGTGTGTCTGGGAGTTTGAGGATTGTGGTTATGCCCCTGTAAGCACCTAATTCCATTTTGAATATACACCAACACTGTAAACTAGCTGAATCCATTACCTAAGACCTTGCAACAACATAAGCTGCAGTGAACGCCCGAGGGAGCATGGGCTTCTGCTGATGTCTGTGTATCTAATTCATGCATGACTGCAGACACCTTTAAAACAAAGCATTACAGATGATGATTTTGTTTGAGCTTCATGTAAATCAGTATAATTACTTCTGAGCCTTTAAACTTTGGCACTATGCCTTAAAAATATGATCTCTCCTGCTTAGTTCTCACTTATTTATAGCATTCATATCAAAGCTGTTAAAATACTACACATGTATTGATCAAAAGAAAGGTTTTCATTCCAGAAAATAAATAACCATGCTTGAAAATAGAAGATTTTTCTTACTAAGGCCTTTTCTTACTAGGGATTAGCTTATGCCAGAGAAGATTGTGCTTTAGATAGAGATACCATGAGAGGTCAGAAAGGGGGCAGTGGGATTCCCTCTTGACAGCGAGTGCTGGGATTACCAAAATCTACAAAGAACTGCTTCTCTTACAGATTATGCACAATCTGTTCTGAGCAACAGAGTACAGAATCAGCATTGACAAAAGCATTATAAATTCTAGGGCAGCATCCTCCAACCTGCCTTCATCTGCCTTGAAATAAAACTGGAGATTACCTGGGTCTTTTGTGAGAGACAGTTTATCCTTTCACTTCTTAGAAAAAAAATGCCACTGTGTAATTTTGAACTTTTGGTAAATGCTGGTTTAGGGTTAGTTTGAGAGGATCGTTTTTTCTAGACACCAGCTGAAGGGGTTTTGTTTTCAGACCAGAATTAACACTCAGCGTTTGAGCAAATTAACAGGTAAATGTTATGTGATATTAAATGATCCTTTGTGATCACAAACACAATGGTTACAGTAACTTTAGATATGTCAAAGCTCTTAAATTATGTATTTTGGTGCCCATATAATGACGTGCTCATTGTTATTAGTGGCAAAATTCTCGACCTGCTCATATATATATATATATATATATATATATATATATCAGTAAATCATGAGCAGGTCGAGGGCGGAGGTGGGGCAAAAAGAACTGAAATCTGATTGGCCCAGGGTACCTGTTCCGTCACCAATAGTTTCCCAGCACTTTATTGGCTGGACCTACGAAGCTGCATTCATGTCATGTGGGAGGGAGGGTAAATGACGGGAAGATTCCCATGTTTACAACGTCAAAGGATGGTATTTGTACACGGGAGAACTGTTAGTTACCTTTGGGATTAAACGCAACATGAGACTGCGCAGACGTTTCGTGGTAATTCTGCAATTTAGAGCGTTTAGCTGCTGCTGCAGGTTCGCTGAGCATTAAGTTTACCGCTCTGTTGCTGGATAAACAGGCACTGTCGAACTAGGATGATTATTGTTTACTTTCACCCACTCGGACTGAACAGAGACAAACTCACCACCACATCAGTCATGCCAAGTATTGATGATGCCTGAAACCAGCGACATATCTGATCTTCCAATGAAAAGGCCAGTTTGACTAATACCACTAATGTAAATGTGTGTTTTGTTAACTATAACATTGTATTGTTATAACTTGGTTTGACACTGTGGGGAAGTGAACAAGCTTGACACCTGTTATTTTGAGGAAATTAAGAGAAGTAAACATCCAGTTGCATTTTTCCCAATCAAGATGTATTCTTTTATTCTGTGATATCGAAAAAAAACCAAAAAAAAAAACCATCCTTATCGTTGATCTCGGGGGATTCCTCTTCAGGCGCACCTATTCTACATGTGTGCATAGTTTCATTTCAAACCACAAACACAAACTGTCTTAAAATGCACAATATAAAACATATAATTGTAATATGTCATTATTACAGATAGTTACGTCGAACAATAATTAAGAACGGACAAGAGCTACCTTAAAACTTAGGGTCGAGGCGCAAGAAAATTCATGTGGTGGCTGGCTTGACCACGGCTCACCTGCGTTTTCAGTTTAACGAATGCGGTTCACGTCTTACATCACATTGTATCATATCGTATGATAACTTTTCCGGCAGACCTGACAAGGATCCTATACTAGGAAGCGAGTTCAGCCCATCCAGGGTATTTTTTCCTTATCTGGATTCACTTACCCTAACATTGGTGATCAGGATAAGTGATCGTACGAAGCTGGTTATCTACTCGTTAAGTTAAACTAAGGTTTCCCCTGCGCGTTCACATGAAAAGGTGAGTCGTTCGCAGCGCCTAAAAAGGGGCGTTTCCCGGGTCACATGACTTTTCTTCCGCAGAAAACGATCCCTACGCCACCTACACCAGATGAAATGTGATTACAAATCTACAAAGAACATTAAAATATAACAGTAACATGCAAGGACAACAGATGAATGCGGCAGAAAATCATAAAATAACCTTTTTAATTCCAGTTAATAATTTTATTGCTGGGTGCGCCCTCGGTGCTGCTGTTTATTTCCAAGGTGACGTCTGCACATTATAGATTTTAAACTTTAAACTGGATCCATTAAAGCATTTAAGTTTACTGTCCTACAGACTGTTAAAGGAAACGTGGAAAACAGATATCAAAGTGGAATTAATGTGACTGATTGAACTGCTATTCTTGGTGTGTGCTGTTTCCAGCAGTGTGAAGAGACCCAGAAGCAGATATAATGAACTAGAACAACATTTTATACATTTCCTAAATCACCAAATCAATACACGCACATTCCGGCACACCCAGTTTGCATTACATTCAGTGGTTTTGGTAAAGTACGGCTTAACATGATCCACATGTAAAATGCTCCCGACTGATTTAGTTTTTATTCTCTCAGCTGCAGACTCGGTGCCCTTTAAGGGTCTCAGAGTAAAGATTAGAAATAAGAACAGAATTCAAACACAGGCTTAGTCTACGTACACATTTGATATGAGGTCAGCAAGTAAATCAGGACACCTTCTTGATTTAAGATCATATATGAGCGCTTGCAGAACAATAAAACTGTTGTAAAACTGTTTGCTGACGGTAAGAAGTGAGCCACCTTCATAGTACAGAAACCTCAGGGTTAACCCTGAATGCTGCCGCTATTTTATGGGGAATTCATTGGTCAGTGGATGGTGACGTCATACATGTTACCTATTTTGAGCATAACCTCATCCAGATGACTTGTATGAAGTCACCATCCACTGGCGAATGAATTCTCCATAAAATAGCAGCAGCATTCATAGAAGATCTCAGGAACTGGTGGCAGGAGGAGTTAGCATAGGCTAGTTTTTAGTGAGTCCAACATTTTTTGTCTAAAATAACTTTATTCTTTGGTTTATTTCTCCTGATGGCTACAGTTTTAAAACAACTGTCTTGTTCTGTAATCCTTAATATATGGTTTTATATTTTAACACCTTCAGCTCTGCAGCTGAAAGAATAAGGCCTCGAGTCGAGTCTGTTAACTTAGTACAATTTATAAGTACAGTCACAGGTGTGTTAGTGAGAAGTCTGCTAATTTACACAGTTAGCATTTACACGGCACTATTCCAGTCTTACTGACCATGGTGCTTAAAGTGCACACACATTAATAAAATGCCTTTTAATACTATACTAGAGTACAGCACTTATCCTATTATACACATTGCATACGCTGCTTCTTGGGATGCAGCTGCTGTGTTGCTTTCAGCCTGTATTATGTGTTTAGCCTCTTTGTATTCTTCTAATATTATACTTTGATCTACTACTTCATATTATATAACAGTAAACCTCCTTTATAATCAACATGCTCACGGCTTGATTGAGAAACCCTGTGCTGACTTTTCAGTCAGTCAGAGTATAAGTGAAGCTAGATCAGGAAAAGATACCCTGGCTGTGCTAAACTTGTTTCATAGTATTGCCCTCAGGGCAGCTCCAGTCACTCTTCGCCATGTCAGAAAACATCTAGATGCAAGATAACGGCAAGAAATAACTGAATACCTGTATTTCATGAAACATACAAGATACAGACCCCTGATGAATGACACTGTGAAAATGCATGCATTCTTCATGCTTTTTGTTATTTAAGAGGTTTAAAGAAAATGCATTCAGAATGCAGAGAACACAGCCATCAGTGATTCTCTAGTGTTTTGGGTTTATTAAAGGTAGTTACACAAAGGGGACGCATACACAGCCTGCTGAATTCTGAAAGAAACTAAACTTAAGGAATAAAGGAACACAGGAGCCAATCAGTGATGAGAAAAAACAAGGTGGGCTAGAAGTGAGGTAAGGGAGGTGAGGTGTGAGTGAGGAAAAGGGTAAATAAAATAGAAATCTTTGCCCCCCCCATTTTTCTAGTGAGAAAAGTGTTTAAACAAACCATAATTGAAAGGGATCTTCAGGGAGTGCAGGAAATGGGATCAGACAGTCTACAGGCCTGATGTAGGTCTTGTCCTGATGCGACTATCTTTGCTTTATAGGAGGCGTGTCAACTTTCCGACAGGCCAAAGGGCTCCCACTGGCTCGGAATCAGCAATCACCACTATGGAGTTTGGTTGAAGATCTGGTTTGTCCTTCAGTTTAGTGCAGGTTACACTGACTAGTTTGCAGTACTATGGTAAAGTTTATAGTGATGCACTTTTCTTTGGAGTGTCTTAAAGCAGTCCATTTGTGCTTGGAGGGTTTAGAAGGCTTCTTGTTCTGCTCCCAGGTTTTCAGCTTCAGAAAGATTTTCACTGTTTGGAATCGAGAGAGTGGGTGGTGATATCTGGGTCTTGAAACTGTTTATACTTGGAACAGTAACAGGGGTATTGATTACCCTACAGGACTTACCCAACTCTGTTTCATCATTGCCAGGTTCAATGGGCTGAACTTTGTGCCAGCTATCTGGCAGATCATGCAGGAATGGTGGGCTATTGGTCCATCTGTTTGGGCTGATAAGATCCAACAAGGATTTCTCTCTTGTATCATCATTAGCAGCGTTATGGGTTATAGGAGAGCTGTGCCAAGTTTCTTTGGTGCTGTGGACTTCTTCAGAGGTTAGCTTAGCCAGCCTCCACTAGATTTGGAAACTGGTGTAAGTTAATTTGTAAAGTACCTTTCACAGACAAGTAGTACAGATTAAAAAAGTTACCATCAATAAGACTTGGAAAAGAAATCCTGATTTTTTTTTAAAAAAGAAAAAAGTTTAACTGCTTTTTAAAAGAATCCACAGTCAGCAAAATATAGTTGGAGTGTAGACTCTTCCAAAGCCTTGGGCACAGACTGAAGGGCTCTGTCCCCCACTAGTCTTTAAACTTGTACGTGGAACAACTAACAAATGCTGAACATGTGGCCAAAGAGAGCAAGCAGCCGTGTGTTTAGTAAGAAGATGGGATAAATAGTCTAAAGAAGCCATTCCCAAGGTCAAGAGTGCCACGGCCTACTTAAAAACCAGAAAATCCCATGGGGCCCACCCAATCTGAAATCTTCACTCAAATCAAAATACAAGAGACAAAAATTTATTTTCTTTGAAAAAATTATTTAAAAAAAAAAACACAGGCTGCTGGCTATAAATTGCTTATGCTACTCAACCATATATAAAGTGCTAATGCCAATATGTGACCCACAAACTAACCACCTCTTATAACCAGTTTTAATTAACCTTTTATATATTAGTAAATAAATAAATACATTTATATTAATATGCAACTCTAGATACTTAAGTAATTTCAAACTGAATTTCCGTTATTACTGAAGCCCACCTGAAGTACCTTCGTGGCTTACCAGGGGTCCCAGGCCATACTGTGGGAATCACTTGAAATAAAATGAAAAACAAGAATGTGAAATAGATTTTATATGCTAGTTGAAGTCCAGAGAGGAATCTGATGTTACATCAAGATTACAAGCGCTTGACTTAGCAGTTGAACAAAAGGAAGTCAGCACCTGACTATGTTTAGGATATAGTTCAGGAGGAGTTATAATCATGGCCTCAGGCTTGTTGGGATTTAAAGATAATTGCTGGACACTAATCTGGCATAAAGCCAAGCCAACTTTATTTATAAAACACTTTATATACTTTTATAAAACAGCAACCACTGACCAGAGAGGTGGGCAAAGACAGGACTTGAAAACAATTAAAAGAATTTTAAAATGGACGGGCAGCCAGTGCAGTGAGGATAAAACAGGAGCAATATGCTCCCTCTTCTGTGTTCCAGTTAAAGGGCACATATCATGCTTTTAAATCCTTCCTTTTCATATGTAAGCCATTCACTTGTGGTTTATATAAAGTAGAACTGCAATGATTTGAAGACACTCTGATGCTGGGGCGACGTAAGGAATCGTGTGGGTTAATACACCCAACAACCGAACATTTTGACTTGTCTACTTGTAACTTCGACATAACTGAACTTGGACTACAAAATCACTGCCAGAAAAAAATGGTGGATTCGCGAAATCGGTAAGCCGGACGTCCATGTCCTTATTTAGCAGTTCCACAGCAAATACTGTAACATAAGAGGAAAGAAAACATAACAGGGAATAGATAAAAACTGAACAAACTGAAAATGATGACCCAAAAAGAATATACAGATATCTATGTAGCACCGGGACAGAATGCATTTAAATTTCCTGCACTCGTACACTCTCAAAGTACACAACAAAATGTAAGGGCTAAAAAAGTGGATTTTGCATGATATGTCTCCTTTAAAAGCCATGTGGCAGCATTTTGCACCAGCTAAAGATGAGGCTGGGAGAAGTGACTAACACCAACATACAAAGAATTACAGTAATCCAGCCGAGTTGTAGTTAAGGCATGGGTGACTACTTTAAAGTGATCTTTCAACTGAATTTTTTTTTTTTTTTTTTTTTTAATCTTTGCCAGTTGTCTCAGCTGAAAGAAGCTGGATTTCACCACTGCACTGATCTGACCATCCAATTTAAAATTCCTGTCCATCTTAAAACCTGGGCTTGTGACAGTAGGCTTTACATACTGTGCTAATGGACCCACCAGAGATGCCAATTTTCTTTAAAATTCAGGAATTTAGAGCCTTTCAAGCTTTTATTTCCTTGAGACACTTAGTCTGTATGGAGTAGGCCTCCTTCCGTTTTAGGGGCACATAAACCTGAGTATCATCTTCATAACAATGGAAAGCAATTTTGTGCTACTGAGGTATGTTCATAGGGGACAAATTTGCCAGCCTTGCAAGGGAGTGGCATAATGATTACTGGCAACTTAAATTCCTGAGGCTTGTTGGTCCTGCTTTGAATTGATAGTTTTCTTACTACACAAAGGTCCTTTGTCAAGTATTTCAACACTCCAGTGCAGTTTATCTGTAGGAGAACTAGAGAATGTAATCAAGCACATCCTTGGAGTGTTGACTGCTGCAGGAGATTCATAAGGGTAGAAAGAAAAACCCACAATGCTCACTGAAACAACTTGAAACTGACAAAAGTAATAAATCAAAATTTACTGAAAATAAACTAATGGAAATCAGATGTTGCTTTTGAATTATGATTCAACAGAATTATTTAAAAATCAAACTATTAAATCGGGCCTGGACAAAAATGATGGTACCTCTTGAAAAGATTGAAAATAAGATGACCACAGGGACATGTTAAACTAAGGTATGTGCTGTAATTAGCGTCGCAGGTGTCTTCTAACTTGTAACCAGTCAGTCTGCCTATTTAAAGGGTGAAAAGTCATCACTGTGCTGTTTGGTATCATGGTGGGTACCACACTGCATATAAACCACAGAAAGCTCAGGAGAGAGCTGTCTCAGGAGATGAGAAAGCCAATTATTGACAAGCACATTAAAGGTAAAGGCTACAAGACCATCTCCAAGCAGCTTGATGTTCTTGTGACTACAGTTGCACATATTATTCAGAGGTTTAAGGTCCATGGAACTGTAGCCAACCTCCCTGGATGTGGCTGCAAGAGGAAAATTGATGACAAATTGAAGAGATGATGACACAAATGGTAGCTAAAGAGCCCAGAACAACTTCCAAAGAGATTAGAGATGAACTCCAAGGTCAAGCTGCATCGGTGTCAGATCGCACCATCCATCACTGTTTGAACCAAAGTGGAATTAATGGAAGACGACCAAGGAGGAAACCACTGTTGAAAGCAAATCATAAAAAAGTAAGACTGGAATTTGCCAAAATGCATATTGACAAGCCACAAAACTTCTTGGAGAATGTCCTTTGGACAGATGAGACAAAACTGGAGCATTTTGGCAAAGAACATCAGCTCTGTGTTCACAGATACAAAAATGAGGCATACAAAGAAAAAAACACAACCAATGTCAGAAGAGTGGCGCGTTGAGAACCATCATCAAGAACACCATGTGTTTCAAGGGTTCTTTTACCATTATGCCAAAGCACTTTCACAACTTTGAGACGTATGCTGTCACAGTGACACAGCATTTGTAGGTGTTCTTTGCAGGTGGCACAAGACAGATCACATTATGCAGCCTGCTCCTATTACAGCGCCAGCAATGTTTGTTTTGCTTTATCCAGTTTATCTCTTTATCTTTTGGCTTGCCAGTGAACTCAGGGCATTTGCTAATGTGGCATTCAGGTGAGCAGCAATATGCGTAGGTTTTGCTAGACTTTGCACAGCATTCTGAAGGCTGCACTGAATCACTAAATTTATTAGCGCCACCTAGTTTCTAACCAGGATGAGAACAAAGAGAAGTCATGTTTTCTTTCTGCTTGTTTCCTGTAGACATACCATTTAAAGTGACTAGTATGTTCTACTTTTCAAGGAGACAATCAACACGGGGAGCCATAACATAGTTCTGAATGTCTTCAATCACATGTGGTGCCAAGAAGAAGAGTTTGTACACAAAAGAGCAAAGTTATTGAGAGCATAGCCTTCACCTACTCTGATAAAAGATAAAGAATATTTGTTAGCTCTTTCAGAGCTAGTTGTTTGGCTTTAGTGGCTTGAGTATATATATCAGACGCAATAGAAAAGGCAAGAGCTAGTCACTTTGCTTGATCTACTTTCAGGCAATCTAGAAGTACATGATAATTAAAGTGCTGTCTCATTAGGGTCAAGTAAGTTACTAACTGCCATCTGGAACATCCTGTACTGCATCTTGTCTTTAGGTCTGGGAACCTAAAGGTCTGGGAAAGAAGGGCCTCAAACTTGTATACATGTGCTCTACTAGTAGGTGGTAGTAATAGTGGGTGCCAAAGGTTCCTGTTCTTGCAGAACATGAGATGTAGATGATTGTGGCCTTAGAGGAGAACACTACCGCCGCCCAGAGGAAATGGACACAAGAGGTTGAGCAGAGCCTGCAACTGGAGGATTTGATAGCTGAACACATGAACTCTGTGGGGGACCCTGTAATGGTGTGGCAGGAAAACCAGAAGGTATCTCATCATCTTGTGCAGCAAGGATTGGTCTAGTAAACCAACTGAAACATTAAGGACTGAAACATTTTGTAACTGGAACATGGCAGAGGAAACAGAAACAGAATGACAGCTAACCTGTGGTGGACAAGAGGATGACTGAAAGGTTGCTGGTTTAATTACTAGGAACTGATCAGAGTGCCTTTGTGTTTGGGAAACTGCTGGTTAGTTGCATACAGAGGGTTTGGTTCCTATAGATGATCTAGATTTGGATGAATATCTAAAGAAACAGCAAGAATGGGGAGTGGCTGAATTAATCATAAACCTTCCTTCACTGTCAGTAAAAGTTCCCTCACAACCTCAGCTTGGTTAGTAGGAGGAGGATCAGGGTTTGGATCGTGTTAGCTTTGCTCCTCTTGTTCTTGTTCTTGCAGCACATGTGCGTCTGTGCCAAGATGCTGACATACTGTTTGGGTTTCTGTATCACATGTAGCACCTTTAGCTCCAGGATAGTGAACATCATAATCTTTAGGTAAGCAAGGGGTCAGCTTTCAAGACAATAACACGACTCCAGTTCAAAGGACCATGTTAATTAGGAGGTTCAAAGGAAAGGACTACTATGAGCGTGGGCATCTGGTCAGGATGTAAAGAACACGGCCATCAATGATGCTCCAGTGTATTTAGGCTCATTTCATTTTTAGATCAAAGGTAGTTTAACTAAGCAAGGGAGAGACACATATGGACCGCTAAATCCTAAGAGAGACAAAACAAGGTTTGACTGTTTTCCTTAAGAGTGATTCTACAATTAGGGGTATATTTCATATAAAAAAAAAAAAGTTAAAAAGCTAGGAAAATAGACATTCAAATAATTGTTTTGTCAACTGTGTTATGGACAAAAGTGTCATAGACGACATGACTGGAAAAAAAAGTTTGAAAGTTCTCGAGGACATTCAGAAGGGCATTTGAGGTTTTCTAACTGATTTGAAAATGTGATTTTCTGCGCGCTGATTTAAACAACATAAATCCACATTACAGTGAATTTTAGAGTTATTCAACATCCTTACTTAAGACTTCCCTCTCAGGTAATGTAGCCAAACATTTTTATTTGCAGTTCAGTCAACATTGAAAAGATTTATAAGACAAAGATTACATGTTGACAAAGTAATCCAGCTGACAGGATGCATTAGGAGAAAAAGAGGAAGTTATTTAAGATAAAGTCATTTTATTTTCTGTTTGTGTTAATATGAATATGATGCGCTTCTCTCAGAATCTGCATCTGGTAACCTTATCTCCCTGAAGCATAAAACACTTTGTTGAATAATAATGTATGTAACACTACAGCAGGAACCCATCCTTTCAACCCACTGAATCATCAAGATGAGCCATACTTCCTGAAATCATTACGTTGCTGATACAAGTATTGCTGAATACAGATGATATCAAAAAGCAAAGGTTCCTTTAATCAAGTATTGAACTCTAGTAATTTATTAATTGTAATATATACTGCACCTAGACAATATAATGGTGTTTTAATCAGTTACATAAATCCATTCTAAAAGTATTATGCAAATCACACGCTTTTATACAATTACTATGTAATTGTACTTAATGATATAATTAACAATATGTATTATTATTATTATTATTATTATTATTATTAATAATAATAATAATAATAATAATAATAATAATAATAATAATGTTTTCTTAAATCCAAAACACTATGGCAATTAGTTTGACAAGTCATTTTAAGCCTTTGTGCTAACATGTCACCTCATGACCTTAATCAAATCTTGTTTAAATGAACTTTATCTACATTTTTATTAAAATATGCCAGTGGCATTTTTTTTATATATCACATAAAAACATAAAAACCTGTACTTAGGGCAGTGAAAACAGCTTTATATAAAACACCCTATCAAGTGTAGGCCTGTGTAAATAAAACCATATTGAGTCTGTATTTGAATGTATGCACAGTTGTAACTGATCTCAGGTTGATTGCAGCTTGTTCCCAAGAACAGAGCACATTAACTGAAGGCACCTTCAGCAAGCTTAGATTCTGTTAAGAGTTAAAAGATCTGCACCTGCTGACCTGAGAGGTCTCACTGGGTTGTAAACAGTGAGCAATTCAGAGATGTATTCAAACCATTGAGAGCATTGTGAACTAATAAAAGTATTTTAAATGTAATTCTACATTGCACTGGGAGCCAATGAAGTGTCTTTAATACTGGGTTAATATGTTCACATTTTTGTGTACCTTTAAGGACTTTAAGTTGTCCTACTGATGATTTGGCTAATCCAGCAAATAGAGCATTACGGTAATCTAAACCGCTCAATATGAATGCATGGACCAATTTCTCAGAGTCAGTTTGAGATAGGAAATTTCTAACTTTTGATATGTTTTTTTAAGTGATAGAAAGCAGTTCTGGTGACCTTGTTGATGTGATTGTCAAAACTGAGCTCACTGTCCACAGTGATACGAAGATTCCTGACTTGCTCACTGTGGTTTAGCAACAGGATGATAAATATGAACATTTTTGTCTGTGACTTTTTGGATCAACAATAAATATTTCTGTCTTGTCTCTGTACAGTTCTAAAATGTTTCTAGATATCCCGCCATTAATGTCATCCATTCAGCTCATTAGTTAGTTAGATCATGAGAGGAAAATGATAAGTACAACTGTGTATCGTCTGTATAAGAATGGTAGGATATATTGTGATTCTTGATAACAGTACCAACTGGGAGCGTACAAAGGTTAAAGACTAATGGACCAAGGACAGACCCTTGAGGAACCCCTGACTGAATTTTTATTTGTGCAGATCTAAAACTTGCAATTGAAAACGTCTACCCTTTAGATGTGATGAGAGCCAATCAAGAACCTGACCCGTCAAACCAACTGAGTCATTAAGACTTTTAATTAGACTGTCATGATCACCAGTGTCAAAAGCAGCAGCGAGATCAAGAAGAACTAAAATTGAAACTCTGCGAATCACTATTGATCTTTAGCTCGTTGATGACTTTAGTAAGAGCTGTTTCTGTGCTATGATTGGTTCTGAACCCTGAACCCTTAAAGATTGTGAAAAGACAGGTATTTATTGAGTTGTTTGTAAACAAGAACATTTGACAAGCATTTAACCCTCTTTAGGTGCAGACAATAATGTTGGAGAAATATTGAAAAGTTCCTCCATTGAAGGAACTGAATTCACTTAGTGTTGGTTTATGTGACTTTCAAACACAAAGTGACTAATTAAATTAATATTGATGAGTCAGTTTTAACACTTTGCACAAATAACAATGACAATAATATGCAAAAACAAGTATCCTAGTGTTAATCTGAATAGCAAAACGTTTAGCAAAAAAGTAACAAATGATGGAACCTGTTGACTTTTTGTAATAATTAAAAAGAAACCTGTCCCAATATAAAAGCAATCATTGCTTTAAATAATAAATACATCCCATGGACATAAAATGCACCCCTAATTATAGAATGAATCTTAACTGTTTTTTTTTTTTTTCTTTTAGTAATAAGTGTTGTTGTAGTCATCAGATGATCCTGTCAGTGCTCAGCCTGATTTTTATGATCAGTAGTTACAAACTAGAGGACACACATTCAGGTGAAATAGTCAGAATGACGCTGGCGTGGGAATTTTCATGCACTATCCGCAAACCCATCAGATTCACCAAGCAGGTATTTTGTTCCTGTAGGACCTGTTAGGGAGATATTTCTTCATATTTTCCACTGTTGTGAGCACAATTCCAATTTGATTCTTTTGAATCAATATTTAGCTGATTGTTGATGGTCTCAATGGAAGCGTGGGCACACAGAATGTTTAATGTGATTAAAAAAACCTTGACTAACCAAAGGAAATCTTAAAAACATGAGAGAGAGAGAGAGAGAGAGAGAGAGAGAGAGAGAGAGAGAAGAGTTATTATACAGTTTTATAGAGAACGTTAGGAATGATTTCCTGAAGTGTTCTTTATGGCAGCCAGGTTGAATCAGTCTAAGGGAGAAGGAGCTCTGCTGCCTCAGCAGTGTGGAGTGGAGTGGAGTGGGTGAGACTTGTTGGTCATGATGGAGAGTAGTTTTGTTCAGTGACCTGCTGTCTCTCACAGACTCAAAAACCTCCAAATTCTGACCAATGATATTTCCAGTCTTGCGAATCAGTTTGCTAGCGTCTCTGGCACTGATCCACCCGACAACAACAAAGTAGATGGCACATAATGGCTGCATGTCTTTTTTTTCAACAACAGGTTAATAAAATGAGGTTAAAATGTTGAGACCTTTAGGAGGGGAAAGAAACAGGTGAAGGATCTAAACAGATGGTTGAATTGGTTGCTGAAAAGGAAAATACCAGTTTCATATTCTGGGTAAACCTCCCACTGACTAAAATGAATTCATTTATTCAGAAGCCTGGAAATAACAGCGCTGAATCAAACAGCACAAGGGTGGGAAAAAAAACCTTCCGCATTTAATGAAATGTAAAAAACATGACACAAGAAGTGCAATTTATGCCTAAAAAATGACTCAAAAATAAGGAAGATGCGTTTGAGAACAAGCGGTAATTATAAGTACATTATTACATTGGATTACTGAACCATTTTGGGTAATTAGTACATAGGCTTAGAGGCGCTTACACATGCAAGTCTAGTATTTGTTTTTTTATGTGTATGAATAAATATAGAGATAAAGGAAAACAGGACACTAGACAGGGTTTAAAAATAGTGGAAAAGTACAAGTAAAAGTCTGCATTCATAATTCCATGTAAGTAAGAGAACAGAGGTGTCGTATAAAAATAAAATAGCAAATGTAGTCTAATTAAAGTAAAAGCACTTATTCACAATGGACCAGTTCACACAATAAACATGCTTTCAAATGGATCATTATTATAATATGCGGAGATTAAGCTGCATCTATGACAAGGGTTGTTTATTTATTTTTTTTTAAATCTTTACCTCTCTCCACCATCTTTTCCTCTGATTGCCCATTTCACCTTTGCCTAAATGGTAGAAACAGTGCCGAGTACATACAGACGTGAAAAACAGTGTTATCACATGACGTTTTGCGTTTATTCATGCACAGCTCTCTTAACCCTGTAACGCCAAGCGTATCTGATAAATTCTTTTTTAGTCATCTACACCAGAGGTCCCCAACCCCCGGGCCGTGGACCGGTACCGGGCCGTGGGACATTTGGTACCGGGCCGCACATAAAGAATAAATAACTTAAATTATTTCCGTTTTACTTATTATCTGCGCCTAAACTATATTTTATTTT
This sequence comes from Archocentrus centrarchus, assembly GCF_007364275.1. Classification (NCBI taxonomy): domain Eukaryota; kingdom Metazoa; phylum Chordata; class Actinopteri; order Cichliformes; family Cichlidae; genus Archocentrus; species Archocentrus centrarchus. The sequence goes on along the minus strand of NC_044357.1, from coordinate 9,554,348 downwards.
GAAAAATGGGCGGATTCGCTCCGTTACTTCCCTCCATGACTTCCTCTTGACGTGTCAAGACGTTTCTGCTCACATGATACGTCACCGCTAAAATTAAACCCAGAAGCTTCAGGCCTGTCTAACGAAATCGGTTGGTTGACCTACATAACGCTTCTTTAAATTTTTGAGTGCTCAACAAGAGTAGAAAAGCGCTATGTAAGAACTAGTCCATTTACCATTTTTATTTATCAACACCGGGGATAGCAGTGAGGTAGACCCAGCCATCAAACTGACTCTCCAGCGCTTGACACCGCGGCTCTGCAGCCACGCTCCATGTGAAATCGGCCGAACCCAGTCAAACCAGAAGCCAGCAAAAATGAGTATCAGAGAAACAAGCTCAGGGGGCTTACACTGATTCAGTGTTATGGTGAGTTGTATTTTTCATGCGCTTTATACAGTAAAAATCACCTAAGTCGAAGTCGCACAAATCGGGTTTTCGCTCTAGTTGGATGGCATCTGCAGGTCCTGATTTTTCCTAACATTAATTCCAATAAAATCATCACATAAATCCGTCGGATATTCACCTACTTCGGATGAAAAATCTGGTCCCATTGTAATAAATTTCCAGTTAAATGTGATCGCATAAACTGGATGAGTTTAGCGCTAAAACCCTCCTCAGCTCCTGTCCGCCCACTTCCATGCATCAGCTCGTTCATGCACAACTACACACACACTAACAACGCCTGGAAATTGTTTTAGTGTTTATATCAGTTCATTTCACCGGGGACAATCGTGGCAAGTGTAAGCTACAAACTTGCACTTACGAGTAAAATTTCAGATTATAAAATTTGCAGAAGCAAATTCATAGATGAAGCAGAAGCCATTGCAGCGAAATTCGATAATAGACCCCAAACTGGGCCATTTGAATCCGACTGAGGTGATTTCTACTGTATTTGTTTTTGCTTGGTATCTTATTTTGAAGGCATGTTTTACCATGGCTCTAACAGCTGACCAGGGAGCGCTGTGGGCAGAGAGCCTGTTATTCATGTTGAGGCGGGATGTTACGAGGACGCTGCTGATAGAGTTGCATACGAATACAAAGTGGATTCACGTTTTTTATTATTATACGTAGAAAATATCACACTTGGTTATGGTCATATCATTTATTTTGACGTATTTATTTGCCACACCTTAAAAGCCGGTCCGTGGAAATATTTTCTAACACTAAACCGGTCCGCGGCTCAAAAAAGGTTGGGGACCACTGATCTACACCCCCTCAAAGGACCTAAATAAAATGCTCAGTACATTTTGAATCAATAAATTGCACAAAAATGCCAGATGTAGCAAAAAATGATATAAATTAAAACTCATATATACAAACTAATATTTTATTTTTTTTTATTAGTCATATAAATATTTAAATTTTATGGCAATTATTTCATGGTTCAGGCTTTATGGGGTTTAAATCTCTGAACTTTTGACTTTGACACCTTGATTCTTTTTCTGTCGTTCTGTTGTAGATTTGCTGCTGTGCTTGGGTCCATTGTCTTGTTGCACGACCCATTTTCAGCTGAACTTAGTAAGACAGACGGCCTCACATCTGACTCTAGAATATTTTGGCATACAGAGTTCATGGTCGACCCTATTACCGCAAGGTGCTCGGGTCCTGCGTCTGCTAAACAAACCCAAAATCATCAACCCACCACCACCAATGTCCTTGTCAGTTGGTATGAGGTGTTTGTGCCATTATCCTGTGTTTGCTTTTCTCCAGACGTTGTGCTGTGTGTCATGGCCAAACATCTCCACTTTGGTCTCATCTGGCCAAAGGACATTGTTCAAAAAAATAGTTTGTTCAGCTGTGTTGCCATGTTCTTTTTAGAGAGAAGAGACTTCCTCCTGGCAACCCTTCAAAACAAGTCGTAGTTATTCAGTCTTTTCTAATTGTGCTCTCATGAACTTTAACATTTAACATGCTGAGGCCTGTCGAGTCTGAAAGGTAGCTCTTGGGTTTTTTTTTTTTTTGCAACTTCTCTGAACATTGCATTAGCTGACCTTAGCATGAATTTGCTGATAAGATTGTGTTAACACACACCTGAACGCTCCAAACCAGCAAACTGCCCAAACAACTGCTTTTATAGAGGTGCTCACACTCGCTCATGATCACTTAATCAAGTGCAGTTGATTAGTGTGTCTGTTTAGGTCCTCAGTTATCCAGGTCATAGCAGTCTCTGGAGCTTGAAAAAAACTGGACTGGACTTCCTTTTGTTTTGTGAAGACGTTTCACTTTTCATCTGAAAGGCTTCTTCAGTTCTCAGACCAAAAGGTGGAGAGACCCTGGTATTTAAACCCCAGTGGGCGTAGTCCCCTGGAGGTGGTTGTGACCCACTCTTGTTCATGTCCATAATCACATGTGCCAAGGTGTGAAAGGAGGCGTGGGTCATTACAGTCAGTGGTTTCAGGTGAAACCAATTTGGGACTTTGCTCCATTGTATCATGTGACCTAGTGAGGTCACCTGAACAAAGGTGTGAATGGGGGTTGAGGCACCTGGGGAGGGAGCACAGGACAGCACTGTAAGCAGGGGAAAGTTGGTGAGTGCAGGAATTTAATTGCCAAATACCTTAGTAATTAAATTCTGTATCTCAATAAATCATCTTCAGTTCTTCTAAATGATCTTACTCAGGTTGACTTACCAATTCTACTGGAAGGCATTTTTACTTTCAGCCTCAAAAAGTTACTGTTTTTGGGATCACAGTGCCTTCATGCCTCCTCCTGTGGTTGAACTGGGATCTCACGGTTGCTAGGCTAATGTGTAAACCACTACACTGAAATGTCTTCCTGTATTAATGCCCCAAATGTTTCCTGTTAACAATGCATTATGTAAGCTTGGCCAGTAGGTGTCAGCATTTACAATCAAAATGAGTTAGATGCAACACCAGTCATGAGAGCTTGTAAATACAGGTTTCTCTATTCATTATATATATACAGTATATACAGTATCATTCCAAATAATTAAATAAGTAAATAAATATTTTTTATTTAAAGAAAATTCTTCTCATTTTCAAATTTTATCTTTAACTTTGTCATTTGCTGCCCTTATCACATAAAGTTCAGTTGATATAGGTCATGCCTGCTAAACTTCCTCTTTATTCCAAGGTTTTAAAGACCATTACTGCCAACATTAATATTATCAAAAACAAAACAAAACAAAACAACAAAAAAACCCCGAAACATTTTTAATCTATCATTTTCAGTTCATTACAGCAGTTAGTCACATATCACAGATCAGATGGTGCATATCTTGCACCCACACTGGCCCTGCTAAATGCTTCATTTCTCTGGCTGATTTAAAGCACCTGATTATCCTTCTAAACTGATTAAACAGAGAGTCCGAGTACACTGTCAGTATTGTTGTACATCTCCAGAGAGCACCAACCTCCAGGTCATGTGGTTGTGAGAAAGGAAATACTTTATGTACCATATCTGTTGGTTTTACAAGGCTGGCCTCTGTGACTCATTCAGTTTAATGTGATTGCTATCTAACAATATATGATAACCTCACCACTTAAGAATACCTGCCCCTGTATGTAAAGTCTGATGAGAGTGAATGACTTAAAGGATGCTGTAGTTTCCATAACCTATGTACCTCATGGAATTTGTTCCCAATTAGGAAATGAATGTGACATATGTGCATGTTTATTTTTTGACTTTTTAGGCACAACTGTTTAAGGAAGGCTAAACTTAAAAGGTTGACCATTAGGCGTTTTATGACATGGCCGAGGATAGTAATACCTATCCTCGGTCATAAATCAGAACACAAGAACACAGATGACACAGACTCCCTGCTTGCTGTCAGGGACACTGCTTACAATGACGTGACTTTCACATGTCTGCAGCATACACAGTTCTGTTTTACACTTCTTGCTTATGTCTTTTCCCACATCAAGTGTAGTTCATGCAGAAAAGCAAATGTGCCGTTACAGCTGAACAGTGTCATGTCCTCATGTAAATGTTTGCTAAATTTAAAGAAAGAGAGACAGCTTCTTTCAGAGTCTGTCAAAGCACGATCTCTGCTGCCTCCCTTTCACCTTCCTCTCTAGCAGTCAGTGGGTGAACGCCTGTTTGAAGTTCTCCCCCTGGGCTCCGGGGTTCGGTGGGATCCGGGTGCGCTGACACTGTTAACACGCCTGATATGAGAGCCTGATCAAAGCTGGCTCATTCTGCCTGACCGATTTCCACAGGATTAAGGATTAGGGAGACAGGAAGCTGTGAGAGGCAGAGAGACAATCTGGGAGAGACAAAAAGGGATAGTGAGGGATATGGAGAGTGAAAGGGATGGAGGAATGCTGAATTAGACAAGAGGTTATAAGGCACTCAGAGAGGACATCAGACACAGAATAAAGTTCTCTACATAATTATTTTATAAAACCAATTAATATACGCAGTAAGAAAAAAGTAAAGGAGCTTTCCTTTATATGTAAAACAAATTTTTTAGGATTTAAAAGACATCAGGTTTAGTTTTATTGGATGTAACGAAGTGGTTTCCACAACCTCGTCAAAGTTCAAATGTGCCACTTTAAGCTCATTTCAACCATTTACTCTTACTTTCAATTATTTATGTCCATTATTTTTAGCTAAAAAATTGATACTTTTAGCAAATACCTTCAACAGTTTGCATATGGTTAGCTAATAATTTCAAAAACAGGAAAAAAATCCACGCACAAAAAAAGTCTTACGCTGCCATCAGGTATCTCCGTCATCAAGTGTAAGAAAACTCCTAAAAAGGCACCTGTATTATTAGATGCAGTAATTATACTAATTATTATATGACCCACAGCTGACAAAACTGAGTTAATATGACAGGAATACAACAACTTTTGTAATTCCCAGACTTGACAGTACTCAGCCAAATAATAAGAAGATGAAAAATCTGCTGTTAGTAACATGTTTCTAAGATTCGGGGGTCTTTTAAACACAGAATATCCAAGAAGTGCATTTGTACAGGGTCATAAGCCAATGTCCATTCTGAGCGGTCATGAATAAGCAGAACTCCTTAAGATGTTCTTCAGTAGAGGTCCAAATAAAGAAAATGTCATCTATGTAACTTTTGTAGGTGGAAATATTCTGGAAGTGTGGATTCCTCCTTTTTTAACAGGAGATTAAATGCACTAAATAAGGAAATTGGAGTTGTGCAGTGTGGGAATCATTCATTCTTTTCTATAGCTAATAATTTCAACCATTTCCCTAATTTTTTGTCACTTTTTGAATAAATCAGTTTAAACGATTTATACATTTATTTTCCAACACTATTGCTGCCACACATGCATTACTTTTAGTGAACTATTTCCTTTTAAGATACTATTTCTATTTAGGATCATTTAAAGCTGTCTACGTACGCTGCCCCCCCTGGGGTATTTGTAAATGCTGGGTGGGAGTCATTGCATAAGAGTTTTGGTACCTTCTCATACCAGCAAAGCTCTACCAGGAGACTGGGCTGTGCTTCAGCTCAAAAAGCAAACCATCTCACTAGTTGAGCTCCAATTTGAAAACTCACAGGCAGCCAGAGAGGAGTTATTAAGAAGGCTGATATAATCTTTTGCTATTCATCTGCAGACTTGCTGCTGTAAACAGGAACTCAAATCTTAGTTAAAGTGAAACCATTATGCTCCTTACCAGCTCCCTGTTTTTATAGGGTTAGCTTTGCATGCTTCACAGTTCACAAATAATCCTTATTTATCTTATACTGGCCCTTGGTGTAGCTCCTCAATTCACCCACTGTCTGAAACAAGCTGTTTTACCTGCTTTTGCTTTAAGGCCACCCTCCCTTAAACCAACTGTGTGCCTGAGATGACCATATAGAGTTTAGAGCAGCCTGAATGTTTTGGCTCATAACCTTTTGACATCTTTATTTTAAAACTTTGGCCATGATTAATATGACAATCCACCGCTGTAACAATATAAATAAACAGGAAAATAAGGAAAGGCATAACAGCCTCCCTTTGAGAAGAAAAAGAATGGTTTTCAGTATAAAAGCAGCAGAAAGATGAAGACAGTGATACTGTTTTATGCTTTTAAATGAAGAATATAAAAACTGAGAACCATTATCATTAAATCATCTGAATGTTGCATCCAAATAATCATGTCCAGACTTAATGTCTCTGGAACAGCAGAGTATTAATCGTGTGGTTCTCTGGCTGTTATGAATCATGAAAAATATAATCTGAGCCCGTGTGCTACCAAACACTGGTGTGCTTCAGTCAACAGTAGCTTGTACAATAATGGGAGACCAAAATAAGAGTCAGTGAGCTGTTTACTTAAATGAACCAAGACGTTATGTGAACTATTCAAGAGAAAAAAAATGGTGGCAACGGTGCATGTCGTTGTGTGTGTGTGTGTGTGTGTGTGTGTGTGTGTGTGTGTGTGTGTGTGTGTGTGTGCTTGTGTGCGTGCGTGTGTGTGTGTGTGTTTTGTATTTTTATTAGCCAAGTAGTCTCTCAAATGTTTTTGTGTTCAAATACATCAAAATGTGCCTGACGTAATTGTTTCCGTCACACATGGAGCTTTATCTCCTCTTCTTCACCGCGTATGTCATCACAGGTTTGACATTTGAAGGTGAAATATCAACAACAGCTACTAAGCTGAAGTAAAAACACTGATCTAGTATAAAGGAAATGTCTTATCTGAAAAAGCACGTTCTTTCTATGCTGTCTTCGGTGTACCAGTGAAGCCTCTGCAATGTTGTCCTGTTAAATCTAAATTATATGGATAGGGACTCCCCACTGTGGGTAGTTGGATGTTTTTGATGTTGTGTGTACCTGACTTAGAGTATGTTATCACACCCCTGTTTTTAGTTTCACTTACTCATTTTTAAGAAAACAGTTCCCTCTGCACAGAAACCGAGATTTGATAGATTTCTGCAGCACTTGGCAGCTGCTGAAGAGGAAGGAGCGGGACATTTATGGTAAATATTTGGAGATGCTGAATGGGGTAATAAGGATAAGGGGAGATGAGCGGGAAAGTGTCAGGGCCGAAGAATGGGAGCAGCACAACACGTGCCTGCTGGCCTGAATTAAAAGGCCCAGATGAAAGGTCGGCGAGAGACAAAGTTGTTCACCCGCGCCAGATGTGCACTTGCTCTGGCCTATAGCCGATTAATTATCTCATTGTTCATGACACCAGGGTTGGTGTCCAGGCAATTGCATTACACTACACACCCTGAGCAACCTGATCTGGGGATTTTTTCCCTGTTGAACAGTGTGTGTTTGGGTGCATGTGCGGATGTGTGCGTTAGGAATATAAGAGCAGTCTCTTTACGCACTAGTGGCATCCGTAATGACAATGCAATCATGCTCCAGTGGTGCAATTGTTATGTCTCTGGGTAGACATGCGTGTGTTCTCTGTGGCTGCGGTCAAGTCAAACACATTTGTTTTATTGTTGTTCTCAGAGATAAACTAAAAGAGGAAGAAACACAGAAAAAGAACAGCCCATTCACACCCTGTGTGACATGCTGCCTTATTTGCCCAAGCCTCTATCAATTCTTGGTTATAGCCAATAGCAATAAAGGAAGTGGTCACACTGTCACAGAAACAGTTGGCACGGAAACAGCACATTACACCATCGTCCAATCCCCCTCCCATTCCTTTGTCGTCATTTCTCCCCTCCCTTCCTCTCCTCTCCTCTTCTGTCCCATTCCCTCCTCCTCCTCCTCCTCCTCCTCCTCCCTCTCTCCCTATCTTGTATGTTTTTTTAGTCATCAATGAAATCACAACCAATCCTGCTGCTGGACCATCAAGAAGCACAGAATTCTTTAAGGAGCAGAACTACTTGCATGTATGTATATTTTAACCTTTTAGGATGCCTTAAAAACTAATGTGTATTTTTCTAGCATAAAGTAAGGATGCTGTGGCTACCCCATCAAAGCCTGTTTTCACTCTCACTCTCTTTTTCCTGCTACTCATGATTTAATCCTGACCATTTCCCCCTTCTCTCTCTATCCCTGCTGACTCCTCCCTCCATTTCTGCCCTGCACTCCCTCTCGCTGCCTCTCCGTCTCTGACACACTCAAACACACGCATATACACACCCTCCACCCCCATCGCTGCAGTGTCTCAACTGCCTTGGAGCAAACAAGAGAGGATATAGAACACAGACGTTAATGAGAGAGAAAGAGGGCTGCGGAAAGAGAGAGATGTATAAGTGGGTTTCACCCTGTGAACATGAGGAAGGCATTAAGATGAAGCAGCAGGACTAAAGGTGGATTGCACAGAGCCTTTCTCACCCTGCAAGGGCTTGTCTGCAGTATCCTTTGTAAATGGATGCTGGCTTGTGAAAACGGTAAGCCTCACCGCTCTCGCACTGCTTCCTATTTTGCTATTTTGGCTTGCTGTGAGACAGGAAGATGATATTTCACTAAAGCCATTCTGTTGAAGCAGACTGTGTTTTCCTCATAAAATGCACCAAAGCAAGCAGCCTGTCCAGTCCCCTCCTCCACCCTGTTAGCTCTGTGCCAGCGGACGCTGCTATCTTGTGCTTGCAATTTGACTCATCATGTCCCCAGAGCATCCTCGATTCTTATAGAATGCTTTTATCTGCATGCAGTGCTAAATTCATTTAATTACTGTATATAGGGCAAGTGGAGGATGCATCAAAGGTGTGTGTGTGTCTGTGTGTTTGTGTGTTTGTGTGAATGTCTCTATGCTCTGTCCAGGCCATAAGGTGTAACAGAAAGAGGGGAAATAAGAGAAACCGCCATCACACATGATCAGGTGTTCAGTACTTACAACTGGCTTTATGAGAAATTGAATGTGAATGTGCAGTGGGAGGTGTACTGTTCCTCTGGAGCTTGGTTCTGCAGGCAGTGGGAGAGGAAGGCAAAATGTGGCCCAACAGTGGCACGGGAACCTTGTAGGATTTGCCAGAGGAGCTTGCTGTCTGCTGTCCTACGAGGTAAATTGACATCAATTAATAATCTCAATGTTGAACAGGGATTTATCTGGTTTATTTGTGTCCAGCTGTTTGTGTCTGCTCATGACTCTAAATCCTAACAGTGAGAAGGGGAAAGAGGCAGAAAGCAGAGCGTGTTCATTACTCAGCAGGCAAAACAGGACGATTTGTGACATTTTCTGTCTCAACATTTTAAATTTTCAACGAAGCATTACTGTATTTTTTTTTTTTTTTTTTTTTTAATGACAGTTGGGCTTTGTTGTGTAGTATCAGGAGAGCATGTGCATTTGTGTGTGTTTGTGTTACATGCTCGAGAGAGAAAAAAAGAGAAAGCCAGAGCAGGGAGGGGTTGAGGGGCTGGGGGTTTAACAGTAGGGAGGCAGATGGGGCAGAGGGGCGGAGGTTGATGCAGCACAGAGCAAGAGTAGGAAAGAAGGAAAGGGAAGATTTGGAACAGATTGGATGGATGAGTGGAGAGAAAGACGGTGATAATGTCACAGTGGTAGGAAGCCAGCGTGCTTCCTGAGCAAAGAGAAAGTGATGGATGTGTCTGTGATAGTTCCACCAGCAAAAGCAGCGCCACTGAGGCCCTGAGACATCTGTGAAGCAAGGCAAAGATGGTGGAAATTCCACCACGCCTTCTTTCTTCTTCTTTCTCGAGGATCACTGATATAGGCATAGATCGGAAATATTAGATCAATAAAAAAAGGTGGCAGAAAATATTGTTATACAGCATCAACCCAGCAAATTAAATTTAATGTTCCTGCAAAAGTGAATGCTTTACATTTTCAGACAAGGTTCAGCACTTTTTCCTTGAACGTTCTACTGGTAAATCACATGATTACATGTGTAATATTTAAGCAGGATATCACTGCAAAAAAAGTGTATGGATGTTTGTCATTTTTTGAGGCGTCTGACCTGTGGTTTGAGCTTGTAACAAAAATCTGCAGATGCCTCATGATGCTATCTCAAGAGAAGATGCTCGTCTTTACGGAAAGAAAGAAACTGTGGGCTGGAACGCCGAATCAGAATTTGGTGCAAAACGGTGAATGTTTTACATTCTCCGTGCTTATATCCTGCACGTTTCAGCTCCAGTTAGCCATGCACGCTGCACTAAATACTGATTCATCTTTTCATATCAGCTGTACAATTTTCTGTTTCTCCCTGCAACATGTTACAAATGTCAGAGGTCACTGATGACCTTGGCTTTAAAATGAAGGATGACAAGGTCCAGTGAGAAATATAAAGGTTAATCACATGCTTACATAATGGGCCTTCAAGTTTTAGACACAAACACACACACGTACACACTTAAAAATGTCATCATCCCCTTATGTAGACCATTTGAACGTAAGGTTGGGGAAAACAGGATGTCTCTGATGTCGATTAAGTAGTTTTGTTAAGTTAAATACACAATAAACTTAAATCAAAAGAACTGACGTTTAACATCTTTGTTTAGGTGGTAGTATGCAGTATGCTGCAGCTACGGTGGGCTTTTCATATTAAAACGAGAGCAGTAGTGTTGCAAACCCTATGCTGAGTTGACCTCCTTCCACCTCTTTTGTTACTTGCTACATCCACTCCACTGGGTGACATAATGACAGGGGACAGCAGGGACAGACTTGGTTTTAAAGTGACAGCGGCTGTTGTACACCGAGGAGGCCAATGTCACCGTCCGGTGCACTTTTAGCAATCTTTTTAACCTTGTAGGTGAGCACACCACCAGCTTGGACAATTAAACTCAGCTCTATTACAGTTAAGCACCAAGGGGACCCGAGCGCAGCTCCCTCAGCAGCCTACTTAATAAAATGATTAATCTAAGGTGTCATTTATTTCCTGGAGGGGTCCAGCAGAATTATCACACACAACTCTTACAGTATTTGTCTTAGTTGTTGTGAGAATGAACATGAAAGCCAATCTTTATGCAGGCACTTAGGAACTCTATGTCCCAAAGGTGCATGTGTTTTAGTTGCTTTGTCACTATGTTCAGATGGGGCATTGCTCTGATTCAACTGGCTCAGCATTTGTGTTTGTTTTGGGTCTAGCCAGGTACTGGAACAAAGTGTCATCGCCACACAAACAGCTGTAAGACATGCTTTGGCAGCCATTCATTTTCAACAGGCAGACACTGATGTAGAGAAGACTGATAAATGACTTTACTGTAAAGCATCAGTAAAGGAAAGCTGTCAGCTGAATCGAACAAAATCTTAGGGCGGGGCTCGGTAAATGAGTAAGGATTAGGTTATCCTTTGGTGTTACATAAAACAACAGCAGCTCAATTCATCTCTCTCTCTCTCTCTCTCTCTCTCTCTCGCTCTCTTCACCCTCCTTTCTAATCTTTGCTGGTACTCACATACAGGGGACTGTCTGTTTTCCTGAGGCAGGCCAGCGAGAGGGCCTTGCTTCCAGCACTCAAATCTGAGTGATGAGAGGGCACAGCAGAGGGGACTAACAGAGCAACTTTGTGTTCCACTGCGCACACATAACAGTGGTCATATGACAACAAGGAGGTGGTGGAGAGGGAGGGTGGTGACGAGCGAGGGCTACGGCTCACAACTGACTGGTGACGGATGTTGATCTGTACTGAAAGAAATGAAAGAAAAAAAAATATATATATATCTGTGTGCAGTATGCACTATAGCCGGTGTTCTTAATTCAGGCTTTCTAGATTACAGCCACATTTTCTTGTTTTGTTGAGGGCATGCAGTTCACCTTTTCCAAGAAAATATCTAAAATGAAATGAGGCTGCTGGTTTTTTTTACTGGTGAACTCTACACTCCACGTGCTCCTTGGTGTTTCCAAGTTTTTACAATAATTTCCTTGTTTGAACAAGTGGCACTTTCACATACCTGACTCTCACAACTTTCTCTTCTTGTAAACACCCATATATACATATATATAAACATACATATATATTATATATAAACATACATGTTTATATATATATATTTATTTTTTCTCAGGAGCAGGAGCAACCCACTGTAACTTCACAGACAGTTTAAAGTAGCACAGTTTTTTCACTAATCATTGTCCTTCCTACATTAATTCTAGAGAGCTCATTGGGTGGTTTAATGGCTATTACGCTATTGCATCTGCTGCAGTGTGAGATGTTTCTCCTTTTCCTGTTCCCGTTATCAGATCACTAACAGTAGATAATGCCTGTGGGTTGTAGAAGCCTGAAAGTATGTTACCCACAATTTCCTTCTGTTAGAGAAAGCATTTTTCTTATCTGTCATGACCCAAATGAATGCTGTGCTGTAGTGAGTGTTTGAATGCAGATTACAATGTTTACAGCACCAACCTGCATTTGATCTAATACAGTTTGAAAGCATGAGAATGTCTGCGGTATCCAAAGAAAAGCATGTGCGCTCGTATTTGCTTGTACACAGAGGCGTATGCACGCGAACCTCTAGTGTCCACCTTGTGCCATCTTATCCCTTCACATCACACAGCGTACCCATGGCTCAGCTTGTGCACAAACATGCCATTGTCATCGCTGGCTGGCCTTGTGACTCAGTGTGACCCGCTCAATTGGAGAAGGGGGAACACAGCCACTGAGATGAGGAACGTTAAACAGAGCATTATCACGAAAAAGCATCTATCGTACAGCAACCCCACCCCCCACCCTGTCTCCACCCTCTAAATAGCCCACTGTTTTGGGGGGAGTAGAGGAGAGAACACTGCCCATCATTGTTTTCCATAATGAATGAGTCGTGTCCTCACATGTGTACAGTATGCAGGCATCTTCCTCAGAGGTCTGCACCGAGCACGTGACCAAAAGCAATAACAAGAAATGCTAAAGAAACAATTCTGAGAGCTGAATTAAGAGTTTACAGTAACCAGATTTAAAAGTCTAGGTTTTAGAGCATTTAAGGTAATTATTGATTGATTATTGATTTATTGGTTGAAGTGTGTTTAATTAAGGTACAGAATTGATCCAGGAGATTTTGAGTTCACTTCACCACCACCAGCAGCCAACGGACTGTCTCCTGACACATGTTTTTGAGTAACTGTGTGGTCATTAGGGGTTCTCAAACGCCTCCCTTTAGATGCCTCTAAGACACACAGCTGCAGATGAGACTCTCTGTCTCTTGAATTATACTTTGACAGCCCATTCAAACCTGTCTTTAGTGTATAAATGTGGTTAAAAGTCTATCCTCAGTCAGCCTGAATGACAAGGCTTACTGCTTCTTTAGTTTTCACTATAATTCAATCTCTTCTCAAGAAAGCTGATGTTTAAGAAGAATGAACTTCAGGTTGAAAGATGATGTGGATTACTATAGAAAAATAAGGGTTAATCTGTATGGTTAAACCTAAAGAGGTACCAGCTGTTGAATGGAGCTGAAGAGCACTCCGACTCTGACCTATATCTCATGTGATTGTGACGTAGAGCGGGGCGACCACAAAGCTCTGAGTCATCACACAAAACTGGTCCTTCTAGGTTGGAATACTTTTGTTTATTTAATTCCTGTGAGATATGCAAAGCAAACCATGCCTTTTGGTTGTCACGCGCGACAAAACACAAAATATCTCTGTCTGAAAGCATCACACGGTGCACCATTATCTACAGAATCTGTATTAGCAACTGGCATCAGTCTGCAGCTCAAAGCATGAAACTCACTATCTGCTTTAGGTGCCACATTCTGCAGTGTTGTGTTGCAGCACATCCAATCAATGAACTGAACATGAAAATATTTCAATGCAACCTGCAGATCACCCAGATATTATTTACCAATTCTGTCCTATTACACATCACAGCTCTCTAGAAACACTCTATGGGCTCATCCTGTTTTATCTAACTGCATTTCTTTGTTGCATTATAATGCTTACAAACAGTAAATAATCTATTAGAGTCAATCTATGATTTTGGTTTTGACCTGTGGAAGCAAAGTGACAGCAAATGTCTACACAATAAATGCAGTCTGGTTAGAACAGAACAATAGCCTTTTTTGTTTGTTTGTTTCTCCCTTTTAGGGTTGCACAAGGATTTTTCCAGAGATTTACATTATCACTGACACAGTAGCAGTTCCATTTTATCTTACTGTGTATTAGCTGTTAGATGTAAGATTTCCTGGAAACCTTCCCAGGCTGGTAACATCTCCAGTACCTTTTCCAGTAGCTCCAGCATCCCTGATTTAAGACTCCTTTTGGCCCTACTCTGCTTCTAGGTAGGAGATTTAAACAGAATGCCACTGGGATAAATGAGAACACACAAACCCAACAGTACAATTAAATAACATACACAAAAGAAAAATTAAGAGTGGGTTATATAACTGCTCGTATTGCTCCAAGCCAATTTTTGTCAACAGTGTTGCCTGGAAATGATTGCTTTTTTTTTTTTTCTCAATTTTTGAAATCAATCTGATACTGATGATATAAATACAGGAGCATTTTTCACTATATGTCACGCTAATTGTTGTAACTTAGCAAAGACAGTCACCGTGTGGTCTTCAGTCACTGAATGAAATGTCTTATCTTCAAAAAAGTAACTTAAGCCAATTCATTGGTTTTTAACAACTTTGTCTCTTGCAGCAAAGCCCTCTGTGGCACATGTTCTTGCAGATAACTCAAAGTCCACATAGGAAACTGTTGCAAAATCACCACAAGGCGCAACTGGAAACATTACAGATGATGAAATTCAAAATGAAAAACTGAACAACCCGTTCAGCAGTAACCACACAGTACCATCACATGCAGCCACACAAAATGACAGCACACTATATTGCTAAACAACAGCAAAATAAACAATAAACAGAAGATATTACACATTGACTGGATGAATATCAAATTAACATGAAATAATATAAGAATCCAAAATAACAAATAATCTAAAATAAATAACTATTAAAAGAGTTTACTGTTATCACAGCCAGTAAGTAATCCTCTGAACAAACTCACCAATGGGACTTGACCCATCTGAATGTCACACGGTCTGATTTGCATCTATCCAAACATGGTGGCTTATGTTAACAAAGAGCAGTGGAACTGTGAGGTTTCTGCCAATAAAACATGTTTTTGAAGATGCTCAGTGTGTCATTCAGCAGAGTCTGAAGTAAACGTGTTTGATTATCGTAGAGTTCTGTCATTTTTTAAGGAAGTGGTTTTAAGAACCTTTTGCATCTTAACTCTTGGTAAAATGTGGTTTTGGGGACATCTACTCTCACAAAAACTACCATAAAAGCTGTTTTTGTCATTTGTGAGGCTATCTGTCTATCTGCAGACCATGCAAGCTTGTCTTTATCATCAAAATGAATGTCAGTTTTGCAGACGGGTGTTTTCTGATTCACAGAGGGAATAGAAATATGAAAATATGCCACTGGTCCCTCTGCTTAAGTCTGCTATACAAACATGAATATCTATCAAAGATTAAAGATTGTTTGTCATTTTGTGGCTAATGTAATAATCTCTAATATTTTTTCATGTGGCCATCTACTTCACTCACTCGCTTTCTCTGCATCTGAACCCAGAGCATCAAAAAGGCAGTTTGAGCTTTGCAGACTTAATTTCAGTCATGTGTAACAAATCACCCACAATGATGTTGTGGTCCAAAGTATTTACCAAAATACTGTAAAAGATGTGAACCACATGCCTTGAGTTAAAATGTGTTTTTTAACAAGCTAAATATAAAATCCACATTTTCTCCCAAATAATAACAAGAGTTTTACATTTATAGATGTAGATTTTCTCCCACCTTATATATAAGGTGGCAGTAACTCATCTACGTACATGAATGTGCGAATGGCATTTGAAGGTGCTCCCAACATTTTCTGTTAAATATGCCTTCACTTCTCAGTGCATCATCTCCTGTTGTTCAATTTGTTTTCAGAAAATCCACTCTGTACCAAACAGTGCTATTCACGACTTTTCAGAAGCTGCATGTCTATCAATCATCTCAGATTTCCTCACTAATGCCTTGCTTATTTGCAGCCTCTATGACAATCACATGAATTCCCTTTTGGGTTGGGCAGCTCGCTTTCAAGGCTGACGATTGTTAAGACTCTCTTACTCCAGCACAACTCTGTTTTAATTTCAAAAGGGAAGATTGGAATTTTTTTTTATACAAATCTGGAAATGATTCTGAATGCAGAACTGAAAAATCACATGCGGTTGTTAACGGCCATTACAGAGCTCAAAGGTTTGATCACCGTTTCATATCTAGGCATCAGCTTCTGTTTCACTTCTGAGGTTTGAGATATGATTGTAAAAACCGACAAAAATTGATTTTCTTGATTCCAGTAAGTCACACACCCCAGGCAGCTTAACCAGTTACTTATTTTTGTCAGCCAGCCGGGGAAGTCAGTTAGAAGCAGTTAACAAACTTCCAGTTATTAAAACATCTGCCTTTGGGTCAAAACACATAAACTTGGATCTAGAGAGTTGGAAGCTGGGTCAACTCCTTGTCGTTCTTGTATCTTCCTCAAACCACTCCTGAGGCATTTTTGGAGTGGCGAGGCAGTCTCTCCTGCTTCAGGAGGCTGCTGCTGTCGGGGAGTGGTGATCCCATTAGGAATGTAGTGGTCTTCAACAATGTTCTGGCAGGTGACACCTGGACCCAAGGTTTCCCAGCAGAACATTAAATTGCAAATGAATGCAATATACAAACCAACATCATTCACGGCACCTGTCAGTGTCTGTAAAGCTGTGGGTGATCAGATTTTTTTTAAAGCCGTTAGCCTGCTTATACTATAGCCACACTAGGGAAAACAGTGGTTGGAGACTGCAGCATGACTAAAATTATAGCACCCATGTGCAATTAACTTGCGATCTTGTTGCCTTTATATGGTTTCTTAGAAGACAGGGACCACATCTGTGACCATTCACACTCAGTTGCCATCTTCAAAGCAACTTTGGTGTGTCAAGATGGCAATAAAAAGACAGTAAGAATCAGTCTGCTGTCACTTTACGATTGAAATGACGAAGCTGGCAACTAAATGCTGTCTGTTTGCGATAAAATGATGATTAACTGTGATGAGTCAGTGAAAATTGCAAGTCTGTTGCAGTCTGTTGCAAATCTGTAGCCATCTACATACACAGAAATTGACATTCAACAGAAATTCACAAAAACCACTTACATTCAGAGTCCTGCCACAACCCCATCGATTTAAAACAGAAATTCAGAAATTGTGACGTGGCACAGACAAATTCAGACTGACTGCAAGACAGCAATTATTTGCAAACCTTTGCTAGTTTGAGTCAGTCTTTGTGGGACCACGGTTATTTGGAAACAGACTGCAATCACCTTGTGATCGCTGAGATGTTGAAGGTGTTGAATACTCAGCCTCTGGACCAGTTGGCCACTGCAACTACTCACAATTAATCACCACATCCAAAAAAATTCAGTGCAATCATCGCACAACCTAGTCCCAAGGAGGTTGCTGTCCCATTTTTACACCAGTGTAACTGAGCCATTAGCCATGATACATGGTCTTATTTCTTTGCATAGTTCACCTTGGATATAAATGATGGAATAGATTGGGAATTTAATTTCCTGCTTTACCTCTTGGAGACAGTTATTTTTGAAGTGCAGCATTCTTGGGTCAGGATTTTTGTACTACAGCGTCTGAAATCGAAGGCTACTCTCTCCACACACACACACACACACACACACACACACACACACACACACACACACACACACACATACACACACACACACACACACACACACAGCTGCTCACCTCATTCATAAACCATTACAAGATGACTAAAAGCACACCTGTGAGTTTCACCTTTCTTTTAACATTGCACACGTTTGCTTATCATTCATAAAAATAGCAGATATTCCACTCTGCAAATCTATAAAACAACTGAACAAGAAGGAGTGTACTGCATTTGTCAGTCTAATCATTGCACATCTCAGCACTGCCCCGGACCTTCACTTGCACTTTCCTTGTTATTCTATCAACATAAGTGGTTTAATTTCATGAAACAGTCTTCAGCAACATGTCTTCAATAGTTGACTTGAGCTACAATCAAATCTTCTATACATGCTTTCTAATTGTGCTACTGTTCTGGAAAGTTCATTGTCAGGATATGTTCACCACTCGAGTGTACCGCTCTAACTAATCTGATTTGACTAAAGGAACACTTGTTTTTCCATCTATATGGTTTTAAGTGATTAACAAGCAAGATAAGGTCCATGCGACCCTTCTTGGGTGTGTTTAAACATCAGTATGAGACTTCAGTGTTTTTTCACATTCTGCCCAAGCTGGCAAGGCATCTGTAGTCATTATATAATGTATTTTTCTTTGAACGAATTTCATGTCTCAGTAATACCATTCAGCCTCTAATGGATTAAAATCACCACTCTATCTAATGTGAATGACCCTAATTGCAAGAGCATTTTTGTGGGCTAAATAACTACAGCAGGACAGTAGGAGAGGTTATACAACAGAAACACACCGTGACTACATATGCTCATCTCGAATCAATTGTGTGATTGTAATTATTTGCAGCATGGTAAATTAATAATAAGAGGTAAGCCCCTGGGAGTAGTAGTGGAGAGGGAGTGGATGGGCCATGTGCAGCTGGAGCTGTGCAGGAAAGACAAGAGAGTGACCTGGCTCCATCACATGATGGCTATCAGATTTCTTCAGCCCCCATGATGCATCAAAATGCTTTATTTCTGCCTTGCCCCCATAGCTCAGCCTGAACTCATCACTCTGCCTCCACTCTGCCACTCCGTCATTCGATTTCCTCATAACCCTCACTATCTGTAAGATGGTCAGATGGACTGTTCTGCAGTAGTTCTAAGTACTAAATATATAGAAATATTTTGTACAAAATGCAGTAAAACTATCAACATACCAAAATAAAATCACTAATTACCGTAACTAGTAAAACAGGAGGAGCATTTTATGTAAACTTGCAAACAGTTTTTCAATTCACTTGCCAGGTAAGCTTTTGCAATCATCTTTGAGACCTTGCAGTGGATTTATGCTGTGTAAACCTGGGCAAGTTTGGGCTGTTCCAAAAAATGACCAACAGGAGAGAATTGGTGGAATGTCTTATAGTGGTGCAATGTCCAGTTTACTGTGAGAGAGCCTCAAAGTTGGTTGGTTGGTTGGTTGGTAGTTGTAACGGTCTTGCAACCAAAGATCGATCGATCGATCCATCGATCCATCCATCCATCCATCCATCCATCCATCCATTTTCTTATCCAGTTGAGGGTCATGAAGGGGCTGGAGCCCTCCTAGATATTCCAACATCAACATAACTCGTATTATTGTAAAGTGGAGATTTTTAGCAACTCAAACAATGTGGAAGACCATGTAAAATGACGGAGTTGTGTAGCTGAATGGTGAAGCACATAGTGCGTAAATGTCACCAATGCTCTGCTAACTCAATAACTGCAGAGTTTCAAAGCTCCTCTGGCATTAACATCAGCACAAAAACTGTGCTGGGAGCTTCATGGCTGATCTGTAAGTGGCCCATTGCTTTTGTTCATATAGTGTAACTCTGGCCAACTAAGTAAGAGATATGAGGCATAAAATGGCAAAATAGTCAACAAGACACTGGCACAAAATGCTTAAAGAAAAACACAAAAACAATCCCAAATGGAACACATGGAGGCAAAAATGAGCTGATTCCCAAAAACAGTCACCTAAAGAAAACTGGAAAGTAAAGATCTGCAGTATTCTAGAGAAAAATGAGCACCTTATGAGCAAGCACTTTGCAGTGGTGGGAAGTAAAAAAAATCCAGCAGAACCAGGCTCAGGGAAGGGTAGCCATCTGCTGTGACTGGTTGGGAGTGTAAAAGAAAAGAAAAGAAAAAAAAGGAAAAGAAAAGAAAAGAAAAGAAAAGGGGAGACAGGACAAAACACGGCCTCAAGGAGAGAGAAGACGTATCTAACGGACTGATGGAAAATATGTCAGATACAAAAATGGTGAAGTGATGAGTAAATATCCACCTGAAGCCTACAGGTGAAGTTTGGGGTGGGGGAAGGATTGGAACTTCAGGCAGAGGCACTGAAATGTCTCGATGGGAAATTCACTTAAATAAGCAGAAAAAATTGATATAGGTGTGTTTGAGATGTGCCACGAGGAGACTGAGGCGTGTTACACGTATGACGCTGTGCAACTCGAACTGACTGCTTAAACTAACTCAGAGGCTTCACTCCATTTGTGACAGCAGAAACTTTGCTTTTATGAGTTCTTTGTTTCAAGAGGGACGCAATAGCCCACACACATTCACCTTTCTTCATGTAGTCTCAGACTGGCTCCATGATGTTGAGATCAGGTCACAATATCATCTGTACTGGATATATTTGGGGTTGTTGTCACGCTGTGGAATGAATTTGGGCCCTCTGTGATAGTATTGAGTCAGGTTACACTTATATTTCTTTAAACCTTTGTGCTGCACTTTTTTGTAAGATTAAGCAAAGCCTGAAATGTATCCTTGTAAAGTAAAGTTGGCACTGTAGGCATGATGTGAAATCCCGCTATAGAAATGATATTTTCTTGACCTTTAGAAGCTGGTTATTTGCTGTCGCTTGCATTTGGAGCTATTTCAACCTTAAACTAGACTGTATAATTTGCTGCAAAGAGTAAGCATGTTTTCATCCTGTAGGCACTTTCCTAATTAATTTTTGTTTATTTTTTGTTAAAAATTTCGGGGTTCCTGCTGCGATATGCTCTACTTATCCATGTGTAAGGAAGAAAAAGGCCACGTTCCTCTCTATGCAGCGTAAATACGTGTCATTTTATTTTGCTAGTGCATTACTTCCGCAGAAATGATCAAATAGGAGGTATAACTTCAAAAAGTGCAGAAATGCCAGAGCTGCATATTTGTGAAATAACAAATTGGAATGAGTTCACATTGCAGCTTTAATGTGTTCCGTTTTCTCTCAAAACCAGTGATGTGCATTAACCGGTTTGGCTGGCTTTGCCATTTTGAGAGGGGGGTAAGGTGCCTGAAGCCAGGAAACAACTCTCTTCTCTGTCTGTGTCATGATGCTTTGTTATAGCTTTGTTGTCCTCTCAGTCTTTTGAATAGTGGACCCCACTCACCAGAGTCTGAGAAATGTGCTCTCTCGCTCTCTCTATTTGTCTAAAAATAATACCAATATTCCAACACCACTTAATCTGTTTCAGTGTGCATCTCTTTGTCACAGAATCCAGTAAGAATGACTGCAGCAGAGTTGTTTTTGCTTCAAATTATTCACACAGGCTTCTAAACATTTCTGAATTGTATTCAAATTCATGTAACCAAGCTTTTTCCAATGCAGTGTTTCTTTTACTTAAATTAAGTGACACCATCTAAACCAATAACGTGTGAAAACAGGAGAAATTTTCTGACCACAGGTAGAATACAAACGATAGCAACACACTTGGCTGGGCAAGGAGTGGGAGCATTACAGCAGTATGAAAGCATGAGAGGCACCTGCTGGCTTGAGCCTGTTATTTTCCACTTTGATAGTAAATAAGTGTTTCACCTTGTTTTACTGAACAGCAGTGCAGAAAAAAAGGGCAGGCAGAGACGCTGGCTTGTAAGGGAACTAGAACCAAGATCCTCTTGGTTGCAAGAGAAAACACATTCATGTTGTTTACACTGCATCACTTCCCTTTCAAACAGTGGATTTTTATTTTTTTTTTTGCTTCTCTCACCTGTTTAAATTGTATGTTTGACCTTGATTGTGTATATAATGAGTCTGTGTGTGGTGCTGTTAAATGGGAAGGCAGGGTTAGCTTGGCTCAGAGTCAATGGTAACACAAGACTGCTGTTAGGGGAAGTAATCTGAAGAGGCAGAATGGGGATATTATGGCAACGTTTGCACGGGAAGTGTGCAGGTTAGTAAGCATGTTACTATCTATGCTTTCACTAACTATTAGATGAAGAACGAAACAGTAATGCATTCATACTGGATGTACAGCTAGAGCTTAGCTTGGCATAAAGGCTTAAAGCAGTGCTAGCCCCACTCCCTCCAGAGTTCAGAAATAAATCTACCAACACCTTCAAAGCTCACGTACTGAGACATGATGTCTTTGTTTTAAAATCTGAAGAGGTGCATAAACCATATACAGTACCAGTCAAACGTTTGTACACACTCGCCCATTAATATGAATGGGTGAGTGTGTCCAGACTTTTGACTGGTAACGTAGTAGGTCTATGGCCTTTAGTATACAACTGGGATGGACCCAATCGCAGTCATGTGAAAAAGCAAAATTTCAAAATTAAGTAAAGCCTTACCACTTTCATAGAAAATAAGAGGGTAAGTAGTTAATCGAGTACACTTGGTTAACTACATCGCAGTTAGCATTCTAAATGTTCATGACAGCACAATTAGAAAATGGCTGAACATGCATACCTTGTTTGAAAGCGTTGCCAGCTGAAAGTCTCTTCTCTCTAAAAAGAACATGGTAGCATACTACCAGTGGAGATGTTTGGTTTTCCCCATGTGTGGCCAAACACAGCACATCAGCACAAACACGGGTGATGATTTGGGCTTGTTTTGCAGCCACAGGACCTGGGCACCTTGCTGTCATTGAATGGACCACAAACTTTTCTGTAAACCAAAGTATTCTAGAGTCAGATGTGAGGCCAGTAACTGTCCATGTGAGAAAATAATTGCTTCAAGTTATTGCTGCCAAAAGTGGTTACTCCAAAATGCAAAATGCAAAACGCAAAATGCAAAAATAAATAAATTAAAAAAAAAAAAAAATGATTATGTTTTAGAGCGTCTTGTCATTGGATTTCTTACCATGACAACCGAGTAAAATTAGAAATAGTACTTAACATTCATTTAGCATTGTAGAGTAAGAGTATCCATTTTAAACTTAACTATAAAAAGAAAGTGTACAAACATTACAAAATACAGGCAATAATAGTACAACACAAAAAATGAAAGCATAATTTGAGCCCCACTCCCCTGGGAGAGAGCCCATTGAACAGCTGATTAGTTTGTGTAGGTATCAGACAAAGAAGGTAAGTGTTAATTAGGGAGCTGTGCCACCTTCCAGCCTTTATGCTGAAACAGACTAACCAAGCTCCATGTATAAGAGTGGTTTCATTTTTCTCCTCACCTCCAGAAGGAACAAAAACATATATATTTCCAAAATGGTGAATTATTCATTCTGCACAATGGTTAATGATAAAACTGGTCCTATTTTATCCTAAACATGTAATTCATGAATGCTCTCTGTCTTGTGTGTTGGCAGATTTGGTGGCCTTCAGTTGACTGGAAGATATCTCACCGAGCAAAACGGGCCAAAGATAAAATTTAGGTGGATGATTTCAGAAGCCAAACAAGGGCAACACACTGCAAGAGCCATGTGGGAAGAGAGTGAATGGGGTTTGCTATTTGCTCGCATCAAGCCTAAATACTTTCTCTACTGACATACACTGAACGTTCTCCAGCCTTCTTCCAGAACTTTTCCTCAGTGGGAGTCCCTGCTATGAACCCCAGCTCCATTGGCTTCAGCAGGCAGCCAAACCTCAGAGCCAGGCACTGTGTGGGCATCCCACAAGTCTGGGTTCTGCCCACACAGAACTCACAGACTGCTCCTGAACCAAAAGCATGAAACACTCCTGAGTCACTCATCTGTGTGGTGGCTTTCCTGTCCTGTGCCAAACTGTTCTGTTGTGAAATAGCTTCTTCTGAAGGCTCATTCACACAAAGCCCCTCTTCAACCCTTCCACCACCACCTTATCGGTCACCACTTCATTACAATTTGCTTCCTCATCAAGTAGCAGCACGAGTTCCTTTGGGTTTACCACGTGGTGGAGGACCATGGGATGCCGTCAGAGCTCGGAGGAGAAGGAAGCAGCGCGGCGCTCCCGGCGGATCGATCGCCACTTACGCTCAGAGAGTCAGCGGCAGCGGCGTGAGATCAAGCTATTGTTGCTGGGCACCAGCAACTCTGGCAAGAGCACCATTGTCAAACAGATGAAAATCATCCACAGCGGAGGCTTCAACCTGGAAGCCTGCAAGGAGTACAAGCCGCTCATCTTGTACAATGCCATCGACTCTCTCACCCGCATCATCCGCGCCCTCAGCACTCTTAAGATTGACTTTCACAATCCTGACCGCGCCTATGATGCTGTGCAGCTCTTTGCCCTCACAGGGCCAGCTGAGAGCAAAGGGGAGATTACTCCAGAGCTGCTAGGGGTAATGAAACGTCTGTGGGCAGACTCAGGGGTCCAGGAGTGCTTTCAGCGATCCAATGAATACCACTTAGAGGACAACACTGCCTACTACCTAAATGACCTGGACCGCATTTCTGCACCTGAGTACATCCCCACTGTGGAAGACATCCTACGATCCCGTGACATGACTACTGGGATTGTGGAGAACAAGTTCACCTTCAAGGAGCTCACCTTCAAGATGGTAGATGTGGGTGGACAGCGTTCAGAGAGAAAGAAGTGGATTCATTGTTTCGAGGGCGTGACAGCAATCATTTTCTGTGTCGAGCTAAGTGGCTATGACCTCAAACTCTACGAGGACAACCAGACGGTAAGAAAATTCAGTTTTAAAAGGCCCAACTTTTCCTCTCACAGTGAAAACATACTTATCTACACATGCTTGAACAAATACAGAAAGGCATGCACAGCAGCCAGTCAGAGTAGTGTGAAGAGGGAAGAGGCAAATATCTACCCAATTTGCACACATTCAGTAATTATTATCCCTTGTTAAATGTTAATTCCAGTCATGAGAGGGGATGTTTCTCACTGTGAAATTAGAACATTAAAGTGGAGAGAATTCATCTTATATACAACAGATATTTTCTATCTGATTTACTGCAGTGATTTTAGATGCCATTTATCTTATTAGAAGCATCCTAATCAGGACAGTTACCTTAAATTTTTGACAGGTAAACTAAAAAACAGAGTTATCAAACAATCATTTGCCATCATAGTTCTGTTTCATATCTTGGATATTCATGCTATCAAACAATCAACATGAAAAATGGCTTATGAAAAGCCGTTTCTGCTGTGTCACTTCCTCTCTGTACATCCCCTTCGATGATACAGATAAACTTCCTGTGGTCACACGTGTTTTTTTCTCCTTCAGCTTATGTCAGATTCTGTTTGCTATAATGTCTGTTTGAAATTATTCACAGATATGTTTAAAATATTTTTCTCGATTGAAATCTCCAAAAAAAAACCCCAGAACAAAACAAAAAAGCTACTACTTGAAATTGTAAAGGGGTCCACTTTGTCCATTTTGTTTTCTGTATTGCTGCCAGTTTGCAAAACACACCACTGAGCAAAACCTGACCATATGTTGCCACTGACAGGTGCTGCTGTTATAGCTGCGACTTCAAAGAAACTTCTGATAAGAGCTACTGCAACAAATGCTGTTATTACCATAAAAACAAAAAATAATTAACTGCATTAATTCAGGCTGGTAGACCAATGCCACATGGTATCCAAGGCTACTCAAACCATATCCTGAGCGATGCCACTACACTGAACTTCCTTTATAGTTTTAGTTTTCAATTTGGAAAACCTTATCTACTCTTTATGGTCCTTATCTAATGTTTTTGGATGGTGAAATGGATTCTCTTTGCCTTAATGTAGTAATCACAGTTAGTTTAAATCTGAAAGAGGAGAATGGCTGGTGTTTGTTATCTTCTCTTCACGGTTGGGGAATTTAAACGATTTCCTCCCCATAGCATATTCATCATCTTATCTTAGTGTTTTAGAAAAGTTGGACAGTTACTGGTAGTTTAACTGCTTCCAGGATAATGGAAGATCAATAGTATAATTGTATTTGATTATGAGGGGCGATCTTCTGGGACATGGTGGCTAGCACTGCTGCCTCACAGGTAGAATGACAGCTGGAAGGTCTGGGTTTGAATCCACCTTGGCCGGGTCTTTCTGTGTGGAGTTTGAGTCTGTGTGGAGACTGTGTGTCTGCATGGGTCCAAAAACATGCAGTTACTGGGGGTTATGTTAATTGGTCATTCTAAATTGCCCATAGGTGTGAATGGTGGTCTGTCTCTCTGTGTTGGCCCTGCAACAGGCTAGCATCCTGTACAGGGTGTACCCTGCCTCTCGCCCTATGTCAGCTGGGATAGGCTCCAGCCCCCCCATGACCCAGAACAGGATAAGTGGAAGAGAATGGATGGCTCTTCGCTTACTTCACCTTTTCCCAAATGCCAGCATCCCCGCTCACTTCGATGTTTTACAGTCAACTTTGGAAATAGCTCAAGGCTATTTCCAAAGTTGAAACAGAAACTTGGTCATTGCTGGAACTGGACTGGCCTGATAATGCACGGGTTACCCGGATAAAACAGGGTGTACAGTGAGCCAGGTTGGAACATGAAATCAATTAGCTTTATAGGTTAAAAATAAAGTCTGAGGAGAAAATGCAGTATGGTGTTAATTGAGTTCACAGAATAAAGTGTGAGGTTGTACCTGTGAGAATTAGCAGATTGTGCAGGCACTGTATAGCAATGGGAGTTAACTGGTTCTAGAAAAAACAACTTTTATTATTCAAACAAAGGAGATGGAAGCAATCAGAGCCTCTTACAGTGTATAAGACCACAGGAGGGTGAGCTCTACGGATTGTCAGGCTCATCTAATTCTTGGAATACTTATAAATTTAAACTGCTGGTAATAATGCTAAACTACACTGACCAGCCACTTGATTAGGTACACCTTCCTATTATTGGGTTTGCTTTCAGGACTGCATTAATTCTTTGTGGCACAGATTCAGCAAGGTGCTGGAAACATTCCTCAGAGATTTAGGCCCATATTGACATGATAGAATCACACAGTTGCTGCAGATTTGTCAGCTGCACATACACGATGTGAATCTCCTGTTCCACGACATCTCAAAGGATTGAGATCTGGAAACTGTGGAGGCCATTTGAGAGCAGTGAACTCACTGTCATGTTCAAGAAACCAGTTTGAGATTTGTGACATGGCATGTGCTCCTGTTTGAGGAAGCCATCAAAACTGGGCACACTGTAGTCATGAAAGGATGAACGTGGTCAGCAACAATACTCGAACGGCTGTGGAGTTTAAATGACGCTCACCTGGTACTCAGAAGCCCAAAGTGTGCGAACATCATATTCCCCACACCATTACACCACCAGCAGTCTTTGATACAAGGAGGGATGGATCCATGCTTTCATGTTGTTTACGCCAAATTATGACCCTACCATCCAAATGAAATCGAGACTCATCGAATTATTGTTCAATTTTTGGTGTGTGCATTGTAACCTCAATTTCCCTTTAAGTTTTTAGCTGTCTGTGGTGTGGTCTTCTGCTGCTGTAGCCCATCTGGGTTTGACAAAGTTTGACATGTTATGCATTCAGAGATGCTCTTTTGCATACCTTGGAGTAATAACGAGTAGTTATTTACTTAACTGTTATCTTTCTTCTCCTCTGATGTCTGACATCATCAAGTCACTTTCTTCCAGAGAACTGACGCTCACTGGATATTTTCTCATTTTCGAACCATTCTCTGTAAACCCTAGAGATGACTGTGTGGGAAAATCCAGGTAGATCAGCAGTTTCTGAAATACTCAGACCAGCCTGTCTGGCCCCAACAACTATGCCACATTCAAAGTTCTTTAAATCATCTTTCTTCCCCATGCTGAATCTTCACTTGAACTTAAGCAGGTCTGTTTATACATTTGTGTTAATAGGCAGTTGAGCAGGTGTACCTAATGAAGTGGCTGCTGTGTATATAACTAGTTTTAGTGATATATTGCCTCATCTGTTTCAACCTGTCTTTGTCTTCCCATTAGTTTCATCAGCACTGAGTCTGTAGTATATTTTATATGTACTTTAGACATGCCTTGCCTTGTAGGGCCAGTAAAAGGAGAAAAGCAGTATATAAATGCAAGTTCATTTACCATTACTCTCCTCAATGTGTAATTGTTACTGGAGTGTCTGTTTTGAGCATAGATGCATGGTGTTATTCTTCAGTTGGACAATTAATGCTATTCACACTTGTGTCAAGGTGAATTCTTCTCTGCAAAAATAAGATGAACGTTGTGGTGCCTGTTTGACTCAAAGTAATAATTTAATCGTAAAACATTTATGCAAAAGCAAGTTTCGATCTTCCTCGGGCAGTTTGTCAAAGACAGAAAAAAACGGGCATTTTCTAGAAGCTCTAATTTATACAAATCACTATCACCTGTTTCCCAACTGGTCAGCAGGTGAACAGGCACAACCACACGATGAATTCCTTATATGAAAATTATGGGCAGCCCAGCATGTATGAGGTAGGCTACACGCTAAACAAGTTGTCAGTCTGCCAGCTAACCCACCTGCTGTGACATGACAGTACTAATCACTGAATCACATCAATCATACTTGTCAAAATTATAGATGAGAGCATGTAACTGATATTGCTTCATAACAACCATTGTCAACAATAATAACGTAATTAAAAAGTAAAAACTAATGAAGTTGGAATTTATAGTACTTATTAGTAATGTTCTAATTTATGTTAATTTGTACTGTTTACTGTGTCATAGCTGATAAGAGTGGATGACACAGGCACACATTACTTTTTATGTGCTTTTATATATGTCAAGGTGTCCCTTGATGTTTGTGCTGTGACAGCGAGACTTATCGTGCAACTCATATGGGTACGTGTGATGAGACAAACAGAAACTAGTAGCATATCAGTGCCGAAAAATCATGTTAAAAATCTGAGGCTCTGCACAGAGTTCATAACTGCATTAGCATCAGTAATGGGCCTTTGCAAGCTGCTCAAAAAAAAAAAAAAAAAAGCCAAAAAAGAATCATGTTCAACACATTTATGATACACAAAGAAATATCGTCTCTAAATTAATCTATTCACTTTTATTTACAGTGCTATGAAAAATTATTTGCCCATCCTGATTTTTTTTTTTTTTTTTGCATATTTGTCACACTCTTCAAACAAATTCTAATATTAGATAAAGTTGGCTTGAATAAATATAAGATGCATTTTTAAAAGATGATTTCATTTACTAAGGGGAAACATTATCCAAAGCTACCTCACCCCTGTGTGAAAAAGTAGCCGCCCCCTAAACCTGATAACTGGTTGTGCCACCCTTGGCAGCAAGAACCTTCATTTTGTTTATTTTTTGGCATTCAGAGGTGGACTTGCTGGTGTGTTTTGGATCATTGTCCTGCTGCATAACCCCAGTGTGCTTGTGCTTCAGGGCACAAACTGATGGTCAGACATTTTCCTTCAGGATTTTCTGCTGGGAGCAGAATTCATGGTTCCATCAATTACAGCAAGTTGTCCAGGTCCTGAAGCAGCAAAGCAGCTCCTGACCATCACACAACCACCTCCATGTCTGCTTGTTATGTTTATGCAGATGTAACAGGACTCAAACCTTCCAAAAAGATCAACTTTTGTCTCATCAGTCCACAGAATACTTTCCCAAAAGTCTCGGGGATCATCAAGATGTTTTCTGGTGAATGTAAGACAAGCTTTTATGCTCTTTTTGGTCAGCAGTGGTCACACAGGTCCAGGTAGGTTTGGGTAGCTTTTTTCCTTAAAAAAAAAAGAAAATCAGCATTTAAAAACTCTGAAACATTTGTGACAAATATGAAAAAACAAAAACAAAAAACAAAAACAGGAAGGAGGCAAATAATCTCTGGAGCTTGAAAAAAAAGCTACTGGACTTCAAGCTCCAGAGACTACTATGACCTGGATGACTGAGAACCTACACAAACAAGGAGGCAAATACTTTTTTACAGCAGTGTACATAAATACTGTGGAAATTAAAAAAAAAAAAAAAAAGTAATTAGAAGCAAGGGATTAAAAAAATACATGGTGATGCCAAAGTGAAACATGAGTGACTTTCAAAACATTCAAACAAAGCTGAATTAGTATTCAATACAGAATGTAGTAGAAACACACATGAAGCAGGAAGTGCAAACTGATGACTAATGACAAAACTCTGTGGCTTTTCTTACAACTGACACAACAATAACTTTATAGACATCCACATTCTGTTGTTTCCTCATTGCTACATATAATTCATATGTATAATTATATTTATATCTGCTGTTTATTGGTGTAAAATTGAGGAACAAAGGTATAAGTGTTGGCCATACAGTACAGCTACCATGCCACACCCTAATAAATCTACATGATCATCAGGCTGCAGCATAACACTACAGCTACATCGCAAAGGCTGGCAACAACAAGCAGCTTCCGCTCAGTGAGAAATTTGTACGTATTTCTCAGAAAATTACTGTTATTTTCCATTTAATCAGCATGTACGCACTCTGCTGTATAAACTCCACAGATTTAGATAAGAAGACATGACCACATTCTTGCCTAAACCTTTTGCAAAATTATCTGAAATAAAGTTGAAGCTGGGCTGGCTTATTAGAATAGCTGCCTCCATACTGCAAAGGTCTTTAAATATTTCTCACCTTGTTTAAATCTGAGAAATGCTGAATAAATTTGCAGTACGGTTATTGTGCAATAGTATGTGAATTGTTTACTTAGAATCTTTTTCATATTTTCTGTTTATTACATGAGAAATATTAGACATTTAATCCAATGAAAATGCTGACACCTCAACAAGTTCATTAACATCTACTTTAGAACTGCCACAGTTCAGTCATTTCATGTAAAACTGTTAGTTCATGTGAATTAAAACTTTGCATTGCAACAACGCTCTCATGAAAAAGAGCAACTGATTCAATAGTTCTGACCAGGGATGACTCATCAGTTTTTATTTAAGTGCATCTCTGACTCATTGATTTCTTAGAGTAAGTTGGAAGTGCTGTAAGTTTGAACCGATCGTGGCGTCACATGAAAAATGTGATCTAATGATAAACAACTCAAGAGGACTGAAAAGGGGAGTTGAATGACAAAACTTGGTCTTTGTTGGTGTCTTTTAACAGTCATTACAACTTTTGAGACATTCATCAGTTTTTATGCATATGTCTCAATACAGCATGTTTACAAATCAGTTTAGGCTGCTTTCAAGAGGAAAAGGTTGCATCTGATTACAATATCTTATCGTGTCTGTGATCGTTTTAGCATTCAGGCTTATACAAGCTCAGAAAAACAAAAAAAAACAAAAACCAAACTCATCTGATCAGTAAAACACTGGTTCAGTTTCAATGCAACCAACTCACACAAGACAGAAAATTCACCATAATAATTACAGTATATTTACCCATCATCCCATTCCCCGATGCATTTTCGCTGTCCCATCCTTGTCTTCATAATGAATCGGTTTCCATAGTTACTGTTGCTTAGCAACAGGCCAGTCAAATGCTCCTAATCCTGTGCTGTTGACAGTGAGCTGTGACTAGGAAGGGAGGATGAGAAGGGAAAGGAGCAGAGAGGGGTGGGGGTACAATAAACAGCGGCGCTGGAGAGAATAGATGAAGTTTCATGCATGTATTGTGTGCCTGTGTGTGAGTGTTTGTTATTATGAATATGTAGCGCAGGTTTATATGCAACAGCTGACGCCTGAGCAACTGCAGTCAATTCTGTTTGTCTGTGAGGTGAAAATGAAAAGCACAGATATGAGATTAGCGGTTGCTTAAGCTTGTGTTTGCCAAACAGGAGCACAGCCCTACTTCTATTGTTTCATTTATTATTTCAATAATCTCTCAAACGGGAATTCATTACCTGTCACATAAAAGGAGGCTGGAAATGAACGAATAGGGTTTCATGTTTTTGATGTAAACCTTTGCCGCGTGTGCCTTATCTTTCGAGCAGCAGCAGAGGTGACGTGTGAAGGGGCCTAAATGTGAAACATTTTCCCTGATCAGTGACTTTGAATAGCAGTGGCTGTTTTTCAGAATCACTTGTCATTAAATGTGTTTCAGACAGATATTTCTTCAGAAATATTTCCAGCCTCTTAACTGGATAATGGGGTATCAAAGGCATTGCCATCATGCACCTGAATTGCTTCATATCAAATAATGGTGTTTTTGAAAAAGAGCCCTTCGAGAAGACAGAATGTCCTCCGATAATATATAAAATTTAAAAAAAATCATACAGCTTTTGCATATGTATGCCCAACATTACAACAACATACAAAGCCATTATTTGTCTTAGTTTTTTATGTTTGTATTATAGTGAATACAACTTTGTTTTATCAGCATTTAAAAGAAAAAATGCTAAGTAGTTTGGTCAGTTTTTATTTAAAAAAAAAAAAAAGTGCTTCTGATGACCACGACAATGAGATTGGATACAAGTACACTCTGTTTATGTTTGTTTGCCCGTTCTTAACGTCTACACCCTGCAGTGTTGCTGCCCACAGTAACAACATTAGTAATTAAAAACAGAGCGGAAGCAGAAAGGGAGCGGCCTGAATAATGCAACTCTCAGGTGCAGCAGGAAAAAAAGGAAAAGAAACACGGTGAGAGAAAAAAATTCCTTCTGGCAGATAAATGCAAAGCATCCTTTCTTGTAAGGCGGCGACAAGTAAATTTAACTTTAATGAGTAACGAAGAGGTGGCTGCGCACTTAAATGGCGTGTATATGGGAAACAAAGCAATGACACTGTGATGAACTTCCTCATTAATACTTAAGCTTAATTAAGGCCTGCACCTCTCTCGAGTACTCTGGCAGGAGGAGGTGAAGGGGAAGCAGTGTGTGTGTGTGTGTGTGTGTGTGTGTGTGTGTGTGTGAGCATGTCTGTATCAGTGGGTGTTTGAAGCAAAGGAAGGGGGTCTATGTGTTTTAAGGACCCCCCCAAGCCTCCTCTCCTTCCATCCCCCATTAGGAAACACTTACTGTAAAGTGATAGGTAGCCAGGTGAGAAGACTTGAGAGTCCCTGGGCTCAGCTGGCTGTCTCCTGCTTTACTCTCATACCATCTGGGCTCTTGTTTTGACACCCGTGAAAGAGGGGGAGTGAAGTCAAACAGCCTGACTTGACCATGTGCAGTATATAATGTTTAGTACCCAGAGATGCATACTTGTAAAGGAAAGAGAACTTATGATTCAGTCTGGTTAGGTAACAACATGGGACTGGTAACAGAAAGGAAGAGAGACAGATAATGAAAGAAAAAGGCACTTAATGCTTTAGTGCAGAGCAGATTTGGCAAACATACTCTTATGCAATTTGTATCGAACACAAAACCCCAATTATTTCCTTCTTCCTGTTGTGTCTCATTTTGATTTTCTTTTCAAGCAATTAGCTAATTCTTGAATTGAACAATAAAGCTCATTTAGGGAAATTTAAACAGCACTCACTGGCTTGATCACAGTCTTTCTGTTACTACAACGCTCACTTTATTTTTAATGTGCACATTTTTTTCTTTCCTTTTTTACTTTTGATGTGGCTTTCCTTCAGTGGTGCATTTATTATTGGATACTCTATTGCAAAACTATTGCTTTGAAAGGGAAAATGACTTTCAGGGAGCCATGTAATGATTCTTGAATGCATGGCTCAGTGCATACTTTGATTTGGGAGGTTTTTTCTTTAGGCAGTCAAAAAAAAAAATCACCACTTTATTCCATCCATCCATCCATCCATCCATCTACCCATCCATCCATCCATCTGCCCATCCATCCATCCATCCATCCAACCATCCTCTTCCGCTTATCCTATTCAATCGAGAACAAAAAATGTATAATTATGATGACTTTTCAGTTCACGCTTCCTTTAGTTTAATTAACAGTTCCATTTGGCTAACTAGCATAAGCAAATTTAAAACAATTCTGATCAGCATGTCATCACTTAATGCACACAACAACTATTTCTCAACCTGTTTTATTCATCATGCACGGGTGTCTCCAGGATTTTTTAAGTGCGGTGTCAATGACTGTGTCAACAACCAATAAGGGGAGGCTCATGGAAAATCACAAAATTCTGTTAGAGCTAATGTAACATAGTCTGTCTGGCAACCACCGGTTGTTAGGGAAAAATGAGTACTCCCTGACCAACTACCGGAGGTTGCTGTCAGTCGCTGTGAAATCCATTGTTAACGTCACAGTCGTGCAGGCCTAGAGACCAGTCTGGTAGAGACCCCCTGGTAACCACTGGTTCACAGGGAAAAATGGATGTTTCCTGGTTGGTGACTGGAGGTTGTTTGCTGTTGTTAGGTGAAACTGGCTGCAAAAAGATATACAGTGTTGAAAACCTCCTTGTGTCTCTACAAGATTGCTGCAATTGCAATTGCATGGAATTCGTCAGCTTGTGTGGAAACAATAGCTAGCTAGTCGCTAAGTGGTTGTGAAACTGTGCAGAGAATGGAAACGGAAACATTTGCCTTCAAAGTAAAAGTCCCACCTTCTGAAATGCGTTGGTTTCAGCAGTAAGGCACAAGTTTTACTTTGAAATGGCCTGTGTTTAAAGTTTGTGTCGCACTTTTTCACATTTCAATACTGTGCTTACTTGGCAAGTGTTTGCAGACATGTTGGCGTCTTCTATGCAAACTACAGGCAACTGCAGCAATCTGCTAGCAACCGAAGTAACCAACATGGAGGTTTTTGGTAGAGCACCCTCTTTGCCATCAATTTGCCACAATCCCCCAACAACAGCCAGCAACCCCACACAACCACCTGCAGCCAGTAATGGAATATGTATTTTTACCCAAGTGATGGTTGCCAGGTGGCAGCCAACCCATCTCTCGGCCTGTGTGAGTGAGGTCTTAGGGAATGGTAGGCAGTGGACCAAACCACTGTGAGGTACATATTTGAGGGAGAGCCCGACTTTCAAAACATACAAATATAATGTTTTCCATCTAGGATTCAACCAGTAACTTTCACTTCATGTACTATTATTTAACATTACATAAATATATATTTACAGAGCATTGAGGCAGACAAATATTGTACCAGCACCTCTATTAATGAGGCTTAAAAGGAGGCTGCCAGTCAGGAAGTGGTGGAGGGTACAAGGAAACAGGACCGGAACTTCTGGCTGTTTGTATCACACATTTTGGCTCAGTTTCACAGTCATTACATGCCTGGTGACACGTCTGCTCTTTCAGTGAACCGCACAGCAGTTAGGGTAATGAGGTTATTGCAGTTTAAACTAAAATCAGTGCAAGAAACCCTTTTTAGTTAAAAACAATAAGCATTAGACTTCAAAAAAATGAAACTAGCTATTAAAAATAACAATATATAGAGGTCAATTTGGAGGTTAATCTCCAGCATGAGGAAACTTTGACGTATGTGTGTGTGAGTGAGTGTGCTTAAAAACTCAAACTTAAACTAATAAAAGCTAAAGCAAAACACAAAAATGCTCTGCCACAGCATGCAAAATAAAGGAAGAAAAATAAATCGGTGTGTTATTCACACTCATATCAAAGCAAATAGCATATTTCTAATTTGGTTTACAACAAATGCAGGCAATAGCCACATATTTTTTTTTAGTCAATGCACTTGAATTTAAAAGAATGTCTTCTAAAGAGGCAACAAGTATGGCCATGAAAATATGATAATGTAGTCTCCTTAGCCCACATTAGCAGCTTTGAATGCATTTTTGGGGCAGTATCTAAGAGCTACATGCAATACAAGTTTCTCATAACTGCAGCCTTTTCATCATTATCCAAAAATAAGGCACTTACACCACCGAATTGTGAGGGTTTTCTTTGAATCTGGGTGCGATTGCCTAATCCTTTGCTATTCCCCTCAGTATCATTTTTTTTTTTTCCATGCTGTGCAGATCTTGTGATTTGCTCAGAGCATCATGTTGTTTCTGTAACCTTTTAAACAGCAGCGTTTCATCTGACAACCTCCCAGTCACAAGCTACTGGCCACTCGCCACATGCCAGCAGATGCCATGAACAGATCAGCTTTCTCTTTCTTTGCTTTGCCTTATACAATCAACATCACATGAGCACAGCTGGAAGAAAGTGCACACATACACATGTTCACAGGCTTTTTTTCTTGCACACCAAAACTTGCATGTATTACTATTCTGGGGGAAAATTGACCTGTTTTTAAAAATTATTGTAACACAGCGATCATATTTTAATAATACTCTGTCATGCTGTAGAGCAAAATGAGCTGCAAAACGTTAAAAAATTGTTGCACAGCATGATGTGGTTTAATGCTAATACCAGTCACATTTCTCTTGGTCTTAGTCCTCTCTGCTCAACCCTTACGCTAACTCATGACGAACAGATTTTGTCTGCAGGATACAGCAGGCATCACTGATTTCCATCACAGAGTTGTGAAATATATTTTTTTTATCTCACTTTAGAGAAAATAAATGTGACATCTAATGTGGTCCTACGGCTATAAGTGATAATTGACCCACTTTTTGAATAGTTCCAATGTTCTTTATTGAATTTAAAGGCTAAAGGTGAGCTTTATCATCAGGGCACAGCAGTTATGGCTCATTGGAAGAAAAACAAACAAAAAAAAAAAACAAAGTTTTAAGCATTCAAATAAAGCCTAACAGAAAAAGAGCCAGGCACCATGAGGAAGAAGTCTGTGTTGTTCTTATTATCCTTCTGTAAGCTTTCCTAAGTCTCAGCTGCAGTGTTTCTGTTATGACAAACTATATAAGGCCATAGGAGTGTGTTCCACATGAGCCACTCAAATTTTCACATGTATGAGCTTCTTTTTAGGGAATATGTGATTTTATATGAATAAAAACACATTTAAGACTTGAACACGTCATTTCACAGCGTAGGACTTCGAGTAAGCAAGCGGTGGTGAAAGAGGTAATCAGGAGTTTTAGAGGAGAACGTGAGAGTTCAAACAGAGGTCTGCGGCTGTCTTAGTCTCAAGTCTGTGTTGACATAACAGAGAAGGCGTACCTTTGGCTACTTGAGATGTCTGTGGCGTGCGCTGGCTGATTTTAGACCTCCTCTTAACTTGTCCTCATTTTCCTGAAATCCTGCTTCTTCTATATTCAAATCCACATGATCCGTGTTGCCATACGTGCGACAAACTGGGCTGGTTTGGGTTGCTATTTCAAACTAAACACTACATTTTCTTAGCCATGAAGTCAGTTTCTCATGATCTCATCCCTTATTTTTTTCTCTCTTCCCTTTTCCCGTCCACACAGAGCCGTATGGCCGAGAGCTTGCGTCTGTTCGACTCCATCTGCAACAACAACTGGTTCACCAACACGTCACTCATCCTCTTCCTTAACAAGAAGGACCTGTTGGCTGAGAAGATAAAACGCATTCCACTGACAGTGTGCTTCCCTGACTACAAAGGTCAAAACACCTACGAGGAGGCAGCTGTCTATGTGCAACGGCAGTTTGAGGACCTCAACCGCAACAAGGAGACCAAGGAGATCTATTCACACTTCACCTGTGCCACTGACACCAGCAACATCCAGTTCGTGTTTGATGCTGTCACGGACGTGATCATCCAGAACAATCTGAAATACATTGGGCTATGCTAGGACCTGAGACGGGTGGGGGGGTGTTAGGGGGTGAAGCAGGCTGCAGTTGGCCTGCCATCAGGCTGGATAAACAAAGGCATGTTAGTCTGCCTGGCAGTTTATCTCTTTGAAGAGGGGCAACAGAGAACTGGGAAGGAAATGAGGTAGTAAAACGGGGAGGGACGGACAATACTGTAGATTCAACTGTTTCAATGGAAACAACAGAGCTGAGGGTCCATGGTTAAGACGGGATTTTAACCCTACATGTTTGCACTGAATATGAGTATGCAGAGACACCCAAACACATACACACCGACACACATCCTTATAGTTTGCTCACACACAAGACCTTCAGTCAAACGCTGTTTTGACAAGGCAACACTGGAAATTTTAGACAGGTACCCCCCAACTGCCTGCCAAACGCGAACCCTGTAATGGCGGTTTCCAATTACTTTTGTCTCTTTTGTTTCATTTGCCTGAGTCAGTTAATGCTGCTTTATCAAAACAATATCTGCAGAATCAATGCTCTCTTTTGGCTTTTCACCTAAACAATAGTAAACAGCGAGTGCACCTGAGGAGACACAGAGAGAGAGAGCCTGTATTTCTGGGAAAAAAGAAGTCAGTAAACATGATGTCACAGGTTTTCTGCCTAAAAGAGGAAACTGCCACAGTCTAAAGTCAAAGTGAAATATGTTTTCTACGCACCATTTCTGTTCTTTCCTTGTCAACCCTCTATTGTTGTTCTTTTCCTCTCTTTCTTTTATCTTTTTGTGCTTAAAAAAAAAAAAACGAAAACAAAAAACGAATGCGTCTCTCAAACCTGCTTTTATAGCAGGTCACTGACTTAATAATACCAGGAGTATGTTACACTCAGCAGAGTCAAAAGTATTTTTCATTACCATTTCCAGCAAGAGACAAAAAAAAAAATCAACAAAACAAAACAACAACAAAAAACAGTGCCAAGATCAGTTTGTAAATAAATCCAGATTCCATCCTTTATGTTCAATTTTTTTTTGTTTGTTTAGTTTTTATGGACGAATACATTAAAAAACATGCATGATTTTGTTACTTTGGGATACTAATATATTTTCTTTGGGATTATGTTTCTCTTTTCCTAGGTTTTAAATAATATATTCCCAAAAATATATATTAAAGTCAAACACTGTGTACGATTGTACAGTTGTCAGAGACGAATCTATTGAAAAGAGTTATATAAATATAATAATGGTGATCAGAATTTTATGAGGAAGCTGGAAAAGATGATGATGATGATGATGATGATGATGATGACGATGATAGTGGTGATAAAGAAAACCTCACTACAAAGTTAGGGTAGAAAGTGGAGACTGTAGGAGAATCTGAAAACAAAGAAGCAGATCTTCTGTGCATTATCTAAATGGGAATTGTTTAAAAACAGTCAGTCAGTATGATGTGTAAATATGCTGTAAGGTACACTCTTTGTTCAAACAAATGAAAATAACGGTTGAGTTGGGATTCTGTGAGTGAGATAAAGAGAGAGTGTGAGATAGAGGAGGAAAATCCTACTCCGCTCCTCCTCTTACCCTTTCTTTTTTAGTTCAGAGAACAACTCAGCCAAGGGCTTGACTTTACGGGATGTCCACTTCAACAACAGACTTAAACAATGAAAAAAAAAGACATATAAAAGGACAATAACTATGAATAAAACAACTTATGCAAATTTTTATGGTGTAGTAAATGTGTTTTTGGGTGGTGATTGTGTCAACAGTGCTTTAAATGTGTTCGGGATGGGAATGCTTATAGAAGACGGCCCTCTGTATTCTTTCACAATTATGCTGCATTGAGTTATTTTGCAACTTGGAATAGATCGCCCTGTCTGAAACCTTGCTTCCATCTTCAGTGTCCAAATGATGACAAAAACGTGTTTGTCCTCTCCGTACAATGTAGCCACTGGGCCAAGCAGAACTCGGACCTAAAGTATGCAATTAAATTACTGCAGAATGAACTTGGCCTATGTGTGATTGGGTGACAGTGTACAGCAGCACGCAGACTTCATTCTAATTAGTGTATAAACTCCAGCTCTAAACAGGTCTGCCAGCAGGGCTGATGGAGTCAGCCCTGTTTTGGATTTGCACTTTTTAGTCTTTAGTCAAATAGTCAAATTCCACTTACCGTATTCTAATGAAATAAGATATACAATTATAGAACATTTCCACTGTATTCAAGCCTATAAGAGGATGATACGACCTGGTGCCGTGCTACTACGCTCAAGTAGTATAAACTTTTTAGTGTTTAAACGTATTGATTTGGCTTTCAGTATGTCACACACGAAAAAAACAAAACAAAAAAAAACAACTGCAGTTTGGTGTGACTGATCATTTTAAAAATGATTTTTCCTGTTATATCTTGCTCCTTTCATCATGATCTACATCGATGTGTGGGAAATGTCTTCAGGTCATGGGGATATTGTTTTGTGGACTGATTGAACCAACAGTGGGAATTTGTTTGAGGGATGAACATAAATAAAATTCATTTCTGAGAAGGCTGAAATTGTGCCTTATGACTGTCATGTGGTTGGAGTTGGTGCCAACTTTGAAAACTGAGAGTAGTTGCTCCAAAAAGAAAAAAAAAGTGAGTATAGAAATGGCCTGTAGCCTGTATTTATTTATTTTTACTCTGGATTTTAAGTCAAATTTTAGGTACAAACTGGTCGGTATTCTCTCACCAGTAGTTGAACCGTACTCGTACTGAATTAGAGCCCCTTTTGCCTTCAGAACTTAAGCATATGTGGCATGGATTCAACAATGTGCTGGAGACAGTCTTCAGATGTTTTGGTCCATCTCAGGTAGGTTGTGGAGTTTGTATTATGAAGAAAATCTCTCCACACCATTACACCACCAGCAGCAGCCAGAAATGGTTATGCAAAGCAGGATGGCTCCATGCTGACCCAGCAGAAATCAAGACTCATCAGACCAGGCAACACTTTTCTAATCTTCTATTGCCCAATTTTGGAGAGCCCGCCTGAATTGTACTGCGCTGAGAGCAGTGGCAAGGTTCAACATGTATGTTAAGAGATGCTCTTCTGCAGAGCTCTGTTGTAACAAGTGATTATTTGAGTGACTTTTGCCTTTCCATCAGCTCAAAGCAGTCTGGCCATTCTCCTCTGACCTCTGGAATCAACAGGGCATTTTCACCCAGAGAACTGCTGCTCACTGGATATTTTCTCTTTTTCACACCATTCTCTGTAAACTCTAGAGATGGCTGTGTGGGAAAATCCCAGTAGATAATACTCAGATCAGCCCATCTGGCACTAACAACTATGACACATTTAAAGCCTTTCTTCCCCATTTTGATGCCAGTTTGAATTTCAGCATGTTGTTTTTAACCGTTCCTAAATACCTAAATGCATTGAATTGCTGCCATGTGATTGGCTGATTGGCTGAAGCAGATGAACAGGTGTACTTAACAGAGTGGCCAGTTATACTGGGGAATTCACTTAGGGGCATGTTATGGAACAGTTTGGCCCTAATTGACTCTTTAAAGAGAAGCCTTAAAGCAAATTATTTCAATTTCAATTTTTTTTCAGAGTGATTACCTTGGAACTATAATCTGATGGAAGTGGTCCCTTCCAAGATAGATACTGCCAAGATAGTACTCTCTATAGTTCAATGTGTCCTCATAGAATTCAAGGGTCAGGATTTAGCTGTTTTATATGATAAAGATAGAAGCAAATGTATAAAATCGGAAACGTCGTGGGGAAAAAATTATTTGCTTATATCAAGACCTCCGGCTGTCCTTATTTTAGATTTTGGAGCTTTGCCTATAAATCTTAGTACACCAGAAAACTCAGATTTGTCATCAGTATTGGAACATACAATATATAATAAGGGATTGAGGCATTTCTAAAAATAAGAAGTAGTTCAAAAACAACCACAGGCACAAAAAAGACATTTTTGGCCATATTATGACAGCACTGAAATAATAAATATCTGTAAGTCCTGGCATGTTCCAGCCCTGTCTATTTGTAGGTCTCCTGAATCATTCGGACATTTTTCAATGAAAGAGAAGGGAAACAAAGCCATTCCCACTAGCTGGTCTTGTCTCTTTCTTTGTTCTTGACTAGCATTAACCAGCACAGTTTCCATTGACCTCTACAAATGCATTTCCTTATGCTATTACCACAAGGTATGTCTTGTGATTCTTGTGCTTCCTCTTGTCCTCAGCTCAACTCTTCTAACTCGCTTCAGCTGACTTCTTTCTGTGTCTCCACACTGACCTCCACGTTTATTCTTTCCCTCTTATTCCCTCAGGGAACCCCCCCCCCCCCCCCCCCCCCCCCCCCCCCGCCCCATCCCCCCAAGCTTTTCTATCTGCTCCCACCTGCTTCTTGGCTGTAAACAGCCTAGTGAATCAAACGGACAAACTTCAAGCAGCTGTAGGAAAATTC
This sequence comes from Archocentrus centrarchus, assembly GCF_007364275.1. Classification (NCBI taxonomy): domain Eukaryota; kingdom Metazoa; phylum Chordata; class Actinopteri; order Cichliformes; family Cichlidae; genus Archocentrus; species Archocentrus centrarchus. The sequence continues at coordinate 9,512,779 of NC_044357.1, read as the reverse complement.
CACAGGTCTGGTTTTCTTGGAAGAGTTTTAGTATCTCATCTCTCCCTTTCTTTGCCTCTATCTGCTGCCAAATCTGCCATTTATCACTTTAAATCCAGTCAATCCTCTCCTCTCATTTTAGCACTGCTCAGCTTACTCCTCCCTCCTCTGTTTGCTTCACAAGAAGAGTGATGACAACCAAACCTCATCCTCCAAGCTAACCTTTGGCCACTGTCTCCTCCGCTGACCCCTGTAACATGAGCTCAGTGTCTCCCCCTCAATCAGTCCTTAAAGAAGTTCTAAAAAAAAACAGACTTAACTTCTGTCTTCTTGAAGCGACCCCCTGCTTGCTGTCCCAGCCCACTGCTGCTGATCTGCTCTACTTCCTAATGAGTATTATCAACCCTCCCTGACATCTGGCTGTGAACCATCTGTCCTTGAGTCAGCTCTCTGAGCCACTGTTACCCTCACAAAACCTTGCCTGGACCCTGTGACATCAGCTGTCCACAATAGCTCTACTGTCTGTTTTATTGGTCTGTATTTACAGAAATACATTTTTGACAAATAGTCAGTTATTTTTAATTCTGACATTGCCATCTTAGTGGCAGAAAATGGGTGGACGATGCATACTTCTCAATGTGAACCAGAGAGCTCGATTTAAAAGCAATATTTAAATTATAAACACTGTTGAATGGTTTTGTGAGTGCCGTTTGCTCAATAAAATTAAAAGGTTCACTATTTAAGATCAGACATTTATTTATTTTCTCAGAAAATGAACAACCTTGCACGTTGTTTTCTTTCACAAACTGCAGCACACTACCAGGATCACTATAATTACATGCAGAAGCTAGGCAGTTACAATGCATGTTTACCATTTAGTAATTTGTGAGCATGCTTTGATTTATTAAATTATGCTAACCAGAAACAACATGTGGTTGATTGCAATGCTATTTGTTATGCAAGTATTAGTCAAGAACTAGAGCACAATTAAGCTAATTACGGTAATATAATAATATCTAATGATAGTTCAAGATTAAAAAAAAAGTCACAAAGTTTCTACAGTTCATCATGGCAGACACACACCTTTAAGTGCCAAGATTCATGCCAATTCATCTAACAGGTATTTCACTCAAAGTCAAAAAGGTGAACCTCAAAAAGCTCAAAGAAAAGTGAGAGGATTATCAGACTCATCAGGTTATTTTTACAGCCTGATGGATTTACCAGCAGGCTGATATTATCAGCCAATATTAGCTATTTGCCAATCTATCAATATTGGGATTTATAATGGCCAATAAATAAAAATTTTAAAAAGAAGAGACGGGAGAGACACCATTCAACTATGTTAGGAGTCTTGATGTTGTATAGTTTGTCCACCAGAGGGCACCCTGCAACTTTCCTGTTGGCACCGTACCTTTGGAACAACACAAACAATAACCAGCTGATCTGAGCAGTGTAAACAAGTGAATAAATAACTAGACATACAAATGTTAGGCGAAACTATTTATGTTTTGTGTGTCTGAAAGAAAAACAAATATTGGCTGATATATTGATTTTTAAATCACCAAATATTGGTCTTAAAAATCCTATATATCGGTTGGGCTCTAGTTACATTGTCTGTGGACAGTGAATATGTACCATGAATATCTGTAAAAAAAAAAAAAAAAAAAAAAAGTAATTCCAACCTGTCTAACAGTGGAATGTTTCTAGCTGAACATAAGAAAAACACCGTCCATCCCAACAAGCTAACAGTATTTATCATGCTGGTATGTGGAGCAAGAGCAGAATTCTCTGCTGAAGCTCGGGTGGACTGAAATAGGTTTTAAAAGGCCTAAAGTGGTGGGTAAAGCCTTGGTCAAATCCATATCACAGAGCCTTTGGGCATCGGATAAAGTATGCCAACATTCCTCTGCTGAAGCAAAGGGTATAAAATAATATTTTACTCAGCAGCAGTTTGGCTGTGCTGGCAAACTGCCAGGCAATATAGACTGAATCATAAAAAAAGCCTGAGGTTTAAGACCCAGTTGTACTGGTCTTTATAAATTTTGAGCTTTAATCCATTCAGGTAAATGGTTTCCATATTGTATTTTGTACTGAGCCTTTAGTTATGTTCACACTATGAGCAATAAAGTTACAAAATGGCCAAGCACTGGCAGCTACGTTGTCACTAAAGTGTTGCGCAAATTGGATTGCATTTCTGAATTTTTCACTTCCTGTTCAGTTAATGTTACAATAGCAAATCACAAAAACACAAGTCTCTCGATCTTAGTGACTGAATGAGCTCAAAGTTTTGCAACTTCTGACTAAAAAACCAGTCTGACAGCACTTTCACTACCACCAGTCCAATGAAACCACACAAACTAACACCACCATCACCAACCCACAGAGGCCCTCGTGGGCTTCCTGCTTTTAACGTGTGTCCCTGCCTCAGTGCCAACGGACGGGGTGCCAGATACTGTCAGACTGGCAGACATAGACAGAGAAACAGCCACAAAACCTGTTTGGCCATTTCTCTTACTCGCTAATGAAGCACTTCCTCCTTCTTTATTATTTTGGTTCCAAGAAAACAAAAAGCAGTTTCTGTGTGTAGCTTTGGTCAAGATGAGAAACTATGTGCCGGTAGCTCGTAAAAGAAGTGGAGCTTACTATTTTTTTTTTCTTTTCTATTATACAATGTGTACACATCATAGGCACCCAACTACTAACGGGTGTCTCTTAAGCCTTATTACACCTCAGCTTTTAGTCCACCTATTCTTTTGTCAAGCAAATGCTATGAAAAGCTCTTCTTTCCACTGTGCTTTTATGAACTGTGTGCTCTTTATTACTGTAATACTCACCCCACTCTGTGGAGAAACAACACGCTGTCTGTTCACATGTTCTATGCCATTGCCATAATGTGCTCCTAGTCTGTTGCAATTACTTTTTCCCCTAACACATTTAGATGTTTAGGTGTCAGCAAAATGGCCTGCAGGCATTACTGATGTATCACAAAACGTACTAACTCCACCCTTCATTTGCGGTACAGTTGACAAACTTCTTATTGACTGGGAGGCTCTGGGCGCAAATGAACTGCATCTCTTACCTATTGACCCCGTGACCTTGATTTGCTGATTGTCCACTTTCACCACTAACTGTTATATCAGTGTGCATAAAATTAAATCACTTGTAGTACTAATGCAGCAGAGCTGTGAAGCAATTCCAGGTGTCCTATTCAAAGTTATGGCACTCTGAATTGCTGCTTTGCTGGACATTATCTATCTATCTATCTATCTATCTATCTATCTATCTATCTATCTATCTATCTATCTATCTATCTATCTATCTATCTATCTATCTATCTATCTATCTATCTATCTATCTATCTATCTATCTATCTATCTATCCATCTATCTATCTATCTATCTATCTATCTATCTATCTATCTATCTATCTATCTATCTATCTATCTATCTATCTATCTATCTATCTATCTATCTATCTATCTATCTATCTATCTATCTATCTATCTATCTATCTATCTATCTAGCTATCTAGCTATTTATCTATCTATCTATCATGATAACAACATAGCCTGACTTTTTCCTGTCTTTGAAGCCTTGAACTGAACCTGTATTATGTTGTATTTAATAAAACACAAAATTGGCAGTTGAGATAATAAACAGCGATTAAGGGAGCTGAGGACAGTTTCTTCCATAGATCTCAGAACAATGACTTCTTTTTGCAACCAGACGAGCTCCTGTAAAGAAGCTCGATTCAGTACAACCTCAGTATGATTTTAGACCACAGATCAGTAATCACAGCTGTGGGTTCATAAAAACATACACACCATTTTTGCGTTTACACGTTAACAAGGATAATGGAGATGCAACAACACAAAACTTCCTTTCAGGCACTTTTCTTTACTGTGTTGTTTGTATTGTTTTCATCATCTTGCACACGCTAATGCTCTAAGGTCACCTCCAGGTCATGCCATTTCTGTCCAGTGGAAAAAAAACAAAACTAAATGTGTTTGTTATCGGTTTCTTCCAATTCATATTTAACCAGGAAATCTGAAAACTAGGCATTATCTGCTTTTTCATTATGAATTTGTAAATGAAAATTGAAAAAAATGTGACTATTTTCAGATGTGCATGGATACATTTTGCTTATTTTTGCATGATAATAGGTTCAGATTTTATATAATTCTTTGAATAACAACTCCTCCATACGATTGACTGGTTTAGCTTGGATTTGGGGTCTTTCAGATCACCAATTTGGGACTTTTGAATGATCAAGTTTTGATAAGTTGAAGAAACACTGCTTATATTATTTCCTGAAGAGGGCCTACAAGCACAAAAATCTTCTGTACCTGAAACCGTATCTAATTTCTGATTGATAATTGCTGAAAATCCCGTTTTTCATCGACATCAAGAATGCAGCTGCAACCACTTTCCATTTTATCTTCTATTTATCTCCCTTTCCATGGTGACCCCACATTTTATAACCCCATTTAAAGACATGATTCATTGCCAGCCACTGTAAGAACTTTCATTGTCATCTGTTCCATTACTTCACAAAGATCACAAAGATATGAGTTCAGAGGAGCAATCCACATATAATTAATAGGCTTACTGGCTTCCAAATTCTGGGCAGCCTGCCCTCCTGTCTAATAATGCCTCGGATGCCTTATCACTAATATGATCTGACCTAACCTTTTGAATCATTTTAGCTTTGATTTTTCCATCCATCCATCCATCCATCCGTCCATCCATCCATCCATCCATCCGTCCATCCATCCATCCATCCATCCATCCATCCATCCATCCATCCATCCATCCATCCATCAAAAAGTCTGAAGCTTTTTGTTTTTAATAGCATTTGACCTTTAAATATGATTTGTGTTTGTCTGACAGCCTTTAAAAAAATGCTTAGTTTTTTAAGTGTTGAGCTAGGTTGATTCCACATGTGTGCTGCTATAATTCATTAATGTTCTTTTCTTTGCTGAGAAGATAAATTTATCCAAAGATAGACATACGGACTAATCTAATCTAATGTAAGTACAAAATCTGAACTGCTTATCCTGTTCAGGATTACTTTCCAAGCATACATTCAGGAAAATGTGAGGTAATTTCACGCACCAGGACATTTGGTGCTGATGATAGCATTTATCTTTATTCAAAGTCCATATAATATAGGTCAAAAGCATCTAATCCCAGAAACACATTGTCCAAGTAATAAATATTAAATGACACGTATTTAAAAAAACATCAGTTATTCTTTCTTTGGCGTGTGAAAATGTACTTATCTGGGACTAGATAAGTCTGAACATTGTAGCTCATTTGGCGTCACATACCCTAGTCATAACTAAAAGAGAGCTGTGCTGAGCATAAATTAACAGCACATACACCCAGTATATGAATAAATCAGCTCCTGGAACAGAATCATGAGGCTGCGACAAGAAGGTTTGGATGTTTCATCCCTAGAAGTAAATCTAAAGCAACCATATCTCAGCAGAGCTGCTTCAGACACAATGGAAATAGTTCTCAAAGTGGGTGATTTTTCCCACAGAAGGTAGAGAAGGAAGGAAGATAATAGGGCCTTGAAGGCAGTGGACTAAAGCTCAAAGTGTTCAGAAAAACATCACTGTATTTAGGATAGTTGGCAAAATGAACCTCTGGGGATGGTTTCACAGTGATAGTTTAAGCTGGCCTGTGTGGCTGGACCCAGTCTAATTTTTTCACAAGTCAGAAAAATAACAAGGATCTCGTTTTAAGCCAAAGAAACACCTTACCCCCAGACTAACTAGCTGTATAACCACCTCCACTGAGCAGCTGCACCCAACAACAAAGAAACTGCTGATGTGAAAGTTGTCCATAGTTTCCCTGTAAGCTGCATCATTAAACTATTAGCCAGCTAGCTACTAATTCAATATTAGCTTACGCTTTTTTCCACTGACTGATGTCACCTTGACCACTGTTTATTCTCTAGAACAGAGGCGGTGGCCCACATGTGTCTTCAACACTATATTTAAGGTCCTCCTCTGAACTTACCTGTAATTCACTGTACTATAGTCCTGCTTAACATTGTGTAAGTGAAATTCTTTTTGCAATGGATGAATTTAGTCAACTTCAGTGTATCTGAACTCTGACAGTCAAAATCTGTCCCCTGGAACTTCCCTGTGTGGCTTGACAGGCTCTGTCTGAAGGTTTTACTTTGGTTGTCTTCTTTTTAGCTGCTGTGATCAGTATTTCCTCAAGTAACCTCTAAATTAAATGTCTAACATTGGTGCGACTTCAAATTTAAGCAAAACTTTTGATCTTGCCACTATCACACAATTTTTTCCAAAGGCAGAAAGAAAACGGTATTCCAATCAGTCCTAATGCGATCATTTGAGGTCTGAAGACATCAACATCCCACCTTTATACTCAGTGCCTATACCAGGTATTATCAAGTCCTTTTCTTAGGTAACAACAATGCAAAAACAGCTCATTACAGGTGAAGGTTCAAAAGTACAAGTACTCACTTTGTATTTAACTATTGCTTGTGACTGATACATTTTCACATATAACATCATTAAATCTAGTTTTTCTGCTTAAGAGGAAAAATACTGTTCTGTTACATGAACCTTTTGGACAGCCCTTTTTCTTTTCGGTGAAATACTGGACTCTTTGAGATTCAGACAGACATAATAATAATATTTGAGTAAATATTTGATTGCAAATAAACCTGTGACCCTGGATGGATGAGTGGTTAATAAAATGACCAGAGGGAAGTTTATTGGGAAATATTCAATACTCACAGACATCAAAAATGTAGCCCCAGCTACAGAAGATACATTTTCATTACAAATTATGGCAGAGTTCTGTGGAATCAGTATTTATTTGATAAAAACATGCTTTGTGATGCAAAATGCAGTAAGAACCTAAAGAAACTGCAAAAGAAAGAATGTTGAATGAATGAAGGCTGCACATCAGCTAAGAGATGACTCTGAACTACCAATGAAACATAAAACTGTAGACAATATTGTCTCATTTTGGGGCTTCCAGAGCTCTTTCATTTTGTTCTCTTGTTCAGTGATGCACCACTTTTGCAGTGTTGTGCTACTATGCCACCTTGTGGATAATATAATATAATATATCTATATACCCACCCATCCATGCATTTTCTTCATCTTATCCAATTCAGGGGAGTGGTGGGGCTGGAGTCTAACCCAGCTGTCATTGGGCAAGAGGCAGGTCACAGGGAGGAAACCATAGTACCTTGACAGCAACAGTATGCAGCTCATAATATAATATAATATAATATAATATAATATAATATAATATAATATAATATAATATAATATAATATAATATAATATAATATAATATAATATAATATAATATAATATAATATAATATAATATAATATAATAACTTCTACCTCCATGCAAATTCACAGCACTGCTCATACTACAGAGCCATAATTTTATTATTTTAAACTTTCTAGTTCACTGCAAACTTACATTAGGTAGATCTTAAGCCTATTTTGGGACGAGGGAGATGTGGCTTAAATTTTATTGAGGTAGCTAAGTCAGTGCATGAAGCACACGTTTCTGCCATGTGTTTCTCATTAGTCTCTGCTGTGAAAATGAAACTTGCTGAGCTCCAGCTGTACTGGCAACGAACTCAAAATCAAGGCTGGATTTATATGATGTTAGTTTGTGTTTCCTTCCCCGTCAGAAGTCTGTGTATCTTGGACTTGACGTGTGATTTGTTTTAAAAAATCCAAATAAATGTGTTTTTGGTCCGAAATGTATCAGATTCATAGCTGTGAGCAGTAAAAACAAAGGTGTTTCCAGTTTAATGATGGCTCTGTGCCATTAAATAATGATGTTAAGTTTTACAAGATTTCATGCCCGATTGGATGCACTTTGAGTTCACTGGCATCTCACTGTTCAGGCTAAATAACTGCTACATGATAAAAGATAGAAGTTGCCACAGAAGCTGAAGAAGCCACAGTTCTGCTCATGTGAACCTGTGTGATCAGATGGAGGGCATGTTGCGGTTTTAACATAAAGGGGACCTGCACTTCCAGCAATAACAGCCGATCATGTGTACAAGCTCCAGCTGGTCACCCTGAAGCACTTCCTTCACCCGAGTTTACACTTCATGACATCAACAGCTCCCTGGGGGAAAGTTTTAAATCTTTGCCAGAGCAGGTGTTAACATTACCTCACTGTTGCATGAAATGGGCCAGAGATGGTTTTCTGATAACAACTTTTGACCTACAGGTCAAAACGGTATAAATCATCATACACTAGAGGTTTTCAGCAGAGCTACCCCAGCCATGATTATTTTTCTTCCATTACTACAAAAAATAGTTAACGCACACATATGCAAGGTCCTGCCTCTGTCCCCAGATGACCTGCGCTTTGGCAACATTTCCCCATGAGTAACATAGATAAGTAACATTCAAGGACAAAAAGAAATCCCAAATTGTTTTAGTAATAGTTCAAACAAGTAAAATACACCAAGTTGGACCCCCTTTGCCTTCAGAACTGTTTTAATTACTTGTGGCAAAGATTCAACAGTGGCAGTGCCAGGGAGTGTGTGTGTGTGTGTGTGTGTGGTGGTGGTGGTGGGGCGCTAGGGGGTGCTATAGCTCCCTCTGGAAAAGTCATAGCATCCCCTTAGCACCCCCAAGAAAATAGCTTGTGTCCCTATGTGTTGCGAACTGAAAGAACAAATGATCCTTCATAGCACCCTCAGTAAAATGCTTACCCCCCCCCTTAGCACGTGCAGAAAAATACTTCTGGAGCTGCCACTGAGATTCAACAAGGTGCTGGAAACATATTGGACCAGACTTTGGTCCATATTGACATGACAACATCACACAGTTGCTGCACATCCATTATGCCAATTTCCAATTCCACCACATCCCAAAGGTGCTCCATTGGACTGAGAGCTGGAGAGTGTGGAGGCTATTTGAGTACAGTGAATACATTGTCATGTTTAAAAGACCACTTTGAGATGATTTGAGCTTTGTGAGATGGTGCGTTATCCTGCTGGAAGCTTCAATCAGAAGCTGGGTACTCATCAGTTGTAGAAGGATGAAGATTATCAGCAACAATACTCAGATAGGCTGTGGCATTTAAATACTTAACTGAAACTAAATGGCACAAAGTGTGTGAAGAAAATATACCTCATACCCTTACACAGCCCAAATCACCTTTCTTCCCCATTCTGATGCCCGGTTTGAAATTCAGTAAGTTGCCCAGACCATGTCTGCATCCCTTAATGAATTGAGTTGCTGCATGTGAGTGACTGATTGAATATTTGCATTGATGAAAAGCTGACCAGGTGTACCTAACAAAGTGGCCAGTGAGTGTACATTACAGTTTGACGCCTTTAACAATAATTTTGTCACATCAGTAAAACCTAGCCACAATTGTATTTGCTTTTTCCCCTTTTCTGAAACTATTATATGTAGCTAACATCATTTTAAGGCACCGTTTCACAATAATTTTTAATGTATTGTATTTTATCAGGTTATTTGTGTTGGCATGCTCCTTCTTAAGGATGATATTTCTCACATTTTCCTGATAATGGGAAACAAGTTGAAGCTGAGTTAACAGCAGATATCTGTAAATGATGCAGGATTTGATATATTTACACAGAACAAAAATGCAATTTTTTTATGCATTTCCAATACTACCAACAATTAACCATTTTATTCAAGAGGCACAAAGCACTGATTTTAAAATCAGAACTAAATTCAGTGAGTGCAACCAAGCCTTAATCCCCAAAGAGCGTGGCCTCATTCCAGTGATTGATTCTCATTCAAGTGAATATTGATTGTCCCCATTCAGAGAGTTCAAGCAGCCATTTGTAACAGTAACAGTCTGGTAACTCCCCCATCTTGCTCCTTCATGCCTCTTCCTCCCACTGTCCTGGCTGTCTTCGTGGTGTGGTTGCAATAGCTTACAGGCATTTTGACATTTTTTCCTCACTGGCAAAAACTTGAAAAACGAAAAAAAAAAAAAAAAAAGCTTCCACACATTAAGTCAAAAAAAAAAAATTTTTAAAGGTGCAACCCCCCCCAAAACAAATAAAAAATACAAAAAGATGTAGCCTACCAAGAAAAAAAAAGTTATTGAATATAAACAAAGTTCAAGGTAAATATTACTTTTTATCAGTGTAAGCTGATAAAGTATGTATCATCAGTATCATAATCATTGTCACTGTGCCAATCCTGTCAGGCCATTACTGCCAGAGCTGCCCAGGGTACTCTATTAGGTGACTCCTTGTTAGTTAGTACTCTTCTTACATTGTTGCACAATCTACGAGATAGGAAGAACAAGATTTTCCTCTAAGGCTTGCTGCGGGGCACAGTCCCTCACCCACTGCCACTGCTAAAGCTTCAAGGCACACAGTGATCTCTCTTCATTTGATGCCATCTAGCCTCCTATTACTCTGACAAACTGCAGCGTGCACAGCTGAAAAGCTCAAATACAGGAGTTATTTCCTTAAGTTTGGTAGCAAGTTCACTTGATTTTTGTTTATTGTGCTGTGTTTGGTCACAGCTTTGGTGATTTTCATTTCATTTTCAAATCCCTTTAATGTATATAATAATAATAAAAAAAAAAACATGGAGCAGCAAAGCATATTTGTTCTATTTGTACACCTATCTTGGCTTTAAAAATACAGATATAATCATAACATGGATGTGATGATAGTCATTTCTGGAAAAAAAATTCAATCTTAGATGTTAAATCCTCATTCTTTCTACAGCTTTTAAATGAGAGACTGGATCTATAGATGAAGTGATGATTGTGTCTCTGTGAAACGTCTTGGAAAACAAATTGATACACATTAATTTTGTGTTATTTAAAGCTTGGACTGGTACAGAGCAGACTGATCACGGTCAGTGTTAGGTTACATCAAGTGTAGGAGATATCAACTATTATTATATATCTAATATATCATCAAGAGGGCTATTATATTTAAAGTGATGATTTTAACTAGTGTAGATTCACTCACCAAATTTTACATTTTATGCTAGCTTAACACTGTTGCAGGGTTGGAAATCAGGGATATAGCTCATGAAACATCTGCTTACAGGTCAGCTGATCACAGCCTGCACACAAAGAAAAGCTACTGGAGCTCACAACAGAAATTACCCTGACTTATTTCTAAGTGATTCTTTTCCCCACACCTCACTGCTATCTCTGATCTTAGGCTTCCCCCACTGCCAAATCTCCACATTAACCTTTGGCTACGTTTTCTTTTTTAATTTTTTTTTTTTTTTTTTTAAAGAGAAAGTTGGCACTGGCAGTAAAAGAATACTATAACCTTGGACATGGATCTCACCATAATGATGACCAATAAAGCTGCAAGTTGCAAATTTACTGTTTGGAAGCAGTCCAGAAGCACACGAACAGGTAGATGTGGGAGGTATGTTAGTACATGAAATCCTGTGCAAGCCGCACTGTGCGCCGTCAAAGGTGGCTAGAAGTAGTGTCCAGAAAGAATAAGGTATTTGTAAGCTGCAAGATTTTTAGGTAGACCTGACATAATTATTGCCCCCTCCCAACTTTTCTGACACGTGTTGCTGCCATCAAATTCAAAATGGCCTTAATTGTTTCTTAAATTGGCAAATTTTCTCAGCTTAAACATTTGAGATGTTTAAGTAAACATTCGCTGCCTATATAACTACATTTATTGCTATAAAAACAATAAAACCTCAACTGAGCAAATAGCAACTACACTAACGACTTTTTTACACCAAAGTTATGAAATATTTTGCTGAGTTTGATGAATCATATAATCATGTAACGTAACACCTACATCACTATCAGTCAGTCACACACCATCATGTGAAGAAGGCTCAGTCGAGCATCACAAGCGTGAACACAGTCTTAAACACTTGCACAGTTTGTCTATGCAAAGTAACTGCAAACAAAAACTAAGGGAACTAAGTGATTTGATTTTAATAAGACCTGTTGGGATAGGCTCCTGAAAATGGATGGATGAATCTGTGTGAGCTTTGAACCATGTGGCTCATACAGCTGTAACTGTAGCGACACCTACTGGCTGCTGACAGAACTGGCTTCTTTATTCAACTCGTAATAGTCATCTCTGATGACTTCATTAACTTTGTGATGGAGATAGTTTCATGTGGGTTCAAATTTCTTTGTATTTGCGTGTGGACTGGAGCACCTATTTGTGAACACTCAAAAACTGAACACAAATCTTTGTATAAATCTTAGTTTACACTTGTGGATCATTTCATACACCTTTGTAACCCTTCTGAGACTAATTTAACTCAAGTTATCAGTGACACAAGTTATCAGTGATTGTATTTAATGGCTGTTCCTAGGTTACTGATTGACATAGGTGTAAAATCAGTGCATCAGTGACACAGCAAACTCATGAAGTTTAAGAGCACTTTCATGTGTGCGCTTGCAGCAACATAAAACTGAGGTATAAGTCACTGCAATGCAAAGTTTATCTGTAGGCTTTTTGTTTTTAGCAAAACCCGCTGTCTTTACTTGAGCTATTGTCTTGTAGCTTAATAATTAACAATATTATTTGCTAAATACACATTCATAACACAAAACTCATTCACGAATCAGTGAGGTTTACAGGTGCATCCACTTTCAGCCAACTGCAGTGTGTGTTAAGGTATTAGACAAACTCCACTCTCTCTGTCTCCCCTGTTTTGCATCTACACCCCCTACATTCACACACTACTGTATATCTCTCTCACACACATCAAAGGTTATAAAGATAATCACTTTGTGTAGATCATTCAGTCAGACAGGAACGACTCAAACAACACTGCTGGTGTCCATCTCAGCCAAGATGTCACAAGATTATTCTTATTTTGGATTCTCTTTTATAAAAAGAAATGCAGAAAATGAAACAACAAACACCGTGGCCCTTAATAATGCAGCTGATATCTCCGTTATTGTGGTGTACTTCCTGGTTGTCTTGGTAGTTGGAATATTGGTAAGTTTTAAAATCCTTGAGCCGATCATTTTTTAAATCCTGTTTCTCTGTATTTCCGCAATAGTTTTATAGCTTTAAATTGTTTTGATTTTAAAAGCTATTCAGTCAAAAGTATTAATGATGTGTCTTTATGATTCTTAACCCAATTCCAAAAAAAGCTTGGACAGAATGCAATGATTTGTAAATCTCATAAACCCATATTTTATTTTATTTTATTCACAATATCATATGTTTAATGTGAGAAATGTAACATTTTGAAAAAAAAAAATCTAATTTAGAATTTTTTTGGCAGCAACACATCTCAAAAAAGTTGGGACAGAACCATGTTTACCACTAGGATGTGCAGCATCCTCTCTTCTTTTAGTAAATGATGAAATATTCAAAGAATTCACAATTTTATGTTGAGGAACATGATTCTGAAATTCTTCCAGTTTGTAGATGCTCTTTTTTTCTATTGTGAAAAAAATATGGGTTTGTGAGATTTGCAAATCACTGCATTGTTTTAAAACTTATATTTTATGCAGTGTCCCAACTTGTTTTCCAATTGGATTCATCCAGTAAGTAACACCAGAATCACTTTTTAGCAAGTGGAGTGATTATACAATCATAACATCTTACAAAGAAAGCTGGTTTACAATTATTTTGCCAGTTTGATTAATGTTATTGCAGTGGTGGGTAAAATACATCAAATTATCAAAGCAGGGTGTTGCTGTTTTGCAGCTTTGAGGATTTGCTAAAATCTGACTTTGCTTTGTTGCAGTCTATGGTCCGCACCAACAGATCCACCGTAGGTGGCTTCTTCCTTGCAGGGAGGAGTATGGTGTGGTGGCCGGTGAGTATCTCCACAGTGGTGGAATAGAGAGCACAGTCACCCTAATGGCAAGAAGAGTTCAAATCCTGGCTACAACCTTTATGTGTGGAGTTTGCATGTTCTCCCTCTGCCTGCATGGGCTTCCTCCCACAATCCAAAAACATGGATTTTAGGTTAATTGGTGATTCTGCATTGACCATGAATATGAGGTAGAGAAACTGCTGTGTGATTAAAATATGACTACTTCCCTGAAGTGCTTTGAGTGGAGATTAAGACTAAAACAGTGCTATATAAATGTATGTTAATGCATCATCAGTAATCAACTATGTAAATCATTTAGTACTTATTAGTATACTGAGCATGTGGCCTAGCATAAAAAGCATAATCAGCTGGACTCTTTAATGAATTCTGAAGCCTCTTTAATATGACAGATGTAACTGTGCTCTCCACAGATCGGAGCATCACTGTTTGCCAGCAATATTGGCAGTGTCCACTTTGTAGGAATTGCAGGTTCTGCTGCAGCTACAGGAATAGCCATTGGTGGATTTGAATGGAACGTGAGTAACTGCTCCTGTGCCAGTTATGCATTATCACGTCTTACAATTTCTCACTTCTTACACTGCATCAATTAGTTGAGTCAGTTTGGTCAGCAAATAGATTTTGATGAGAGCTCCACCTTGCTGAAGATGAAAGGAAACTGGATTATTTCTTGTATGTTTGTGTGTTTCAGGCTCTTATTGTGGTCGTCATTCTTGGATGGATCTTTGTGCCCATCTACATTAAAGCCGGGGTAAACAGAACAGTAAGGCCACAAGTTGGCCTAAAAACCCTGCATATATTTATGTCCCCTTCCTAAATGACAATTCATAACACCATGTTTATTTATAGTTGAATTATGAGTAAAATCTCATGTGTTGTGAACATATTTAGATAGTGACGATGCCCGAGTACCTGAAGAAGAGGTTCGGAGGACAGCGCATTCGCATTTATCTCTCTGTTCTCTCCCTCGCCTTGTATGTCTTCACCAAAATCTCAGTAAGTCCCTGCAAGAGCAGCAGAAAATATTTCTATTGTACCTGTTTTTTGTCAATCCTGAATGAAACCCTGTAAATTCTTTTCTCCCCGTTCAGGCAGACATTTTTTCTGGTGCAGTTTTCATCCAGCTGGCCCTTGGGTTGAATATCTACCTCGCTGTTATTGCGCTTCTAGCAGTTACTGCACTGTACACTGTCACAGGTTTGTAAACAGGAAAAATTCACTTCCTTTTCTACGGAACTCATGGATTGACATTTTCCTTGAAAACTACAGCGTCATGATACGATAAACGTTATCACACTGTGACTGGGCATAAAGTCTTCTCAAAGCCATGTGCCTACACAAGGAGACGTAGACACACACCACATACACACAATCTTGTTCTTTCTTCATTGTTGGTTTATCTGTATTGTTGTAGTTAATTGCCCATGGACTATGATAAGCATGAGCTGGCCTTCTGTTGCTGTTTTGTAACATCACATCCATAACTGTTTCTTACCATGACTAAGCATAAAGGAGATGTAGACACACACACACCACACACACACAATCTCTCTCTTTCTTTATTGCTGGTTTATCTGTGCTGAGTTGCTGTGGTTGATTGTACATGGACTATGATAAGCATCAACTGGCCTTCTGTTGCTGTTCCAAGTTTTACAGAATAAGTAGTTGCATAATGACATGATAAGTTGATTTTTGTCCTCTTCAATAAGTTTAGTTATATCTGTTAGTGGTGATAAAATGTTCAGGCTATCTGTGAATCTTTTCACAGATCGATAACATCAAATATTTTATCCTAGGTGGACTGGCAGCAGTGATCTACACAGATACCTTGCAGACCATCATCATGCTTATTGGATCATTTATCCTCATGGGCTTCGGTAACAGAATATTTTACTCATAAATGATATGTTGGCAAGCAAAAGAAAAATTATTGATCTCACTTGCACATGATTTTCTGCAGCTTTCCATGAGGTGGGCGGCTATGCAAACTTTGAGAAACTCTACATGCAAGCTGTCCCCTCAAAAACGGGTAACATCAGTGCAGAGTGCTACGAGCCTCGCGAAGACTCCTTCCATCTCTTCAGGGATCCAATTACAGGAGACCTCCCATGGCCTGGTCTCGTGTTTGGACTCACCATTCAAGCTGCCTGGTACTGGTGTGCTGATCAGGTGAATGAAGCAAACAAGCAGAACCACTGGGCAGTTTTTACCAACCACTCGCAACAATCTGTGATTATAGACAGACTCAGTCAGCTGCTGCCCTCATATGTATGTGCACATTCATGCTCCTCTATGTTGGCTTTTTTTAAAACCATACTCCATAAACAGTCTGAGGTGGGTGGATGACCAGGCTTTTACTTAATCAGTGAAGAGCCATGAAATAGAGCGCACACAATAAAAAATGATTATCCTACTTTATCACACAGAAAATGATTTGCTTCACTTCTTTGGTCAGCAAATAGTTTGAGTTCAACCTCAAAGGCTAGAAGTGGTTTGAAATGAGTGACAGCCATTTTCAATCCACTTACCCGTCCAATCTACCATTCATGGCCTCTAAGTCTCAGAGCCAGTCTGAGCCAGACTGTTGATTTAATCTTGATTTAAAGAACTGTGTTAAAGCTGTAGTGTCTGCATGCCCTACACCAGGCATGGGCATTGTCAGGCCATATCCAGCCCTTTGCTTATCCTGCATATCCTGACTGGCCCATGTGAGGCCAATGGGAAATTCAAATTCAGATATAAAAAAGTATACATCAAGCAAGCAATACAAATTTGTTGCTTTTTTTCTAAGTTGACTGCTTTTTTCTTCTTCTTCTTTTCTCCAAGCATACATATGTGTGTGCAAGCAGATGCAACGTCACTGTAACTGTGTTGGAACTGACATTTATGACAGATCTGAGTTTGGTAGGCCCGAAAGATGTCAGCTCACATTAAAAAAAATTAAAGCTTGATGCTGAATGCAGAGTTTTTAACAAGACATGGACTTCTAAGTATTTCTTTACTGAAGTCAGAGGTAAAGCCATGTGCCCAGTTTGTGTAGAGCAGTTTGTGTTTATAGCTGATGCAGAGTGGGAACAGACATCTGAAGCCTTGCTAGGAAACAGTCCAATTCACTACTGGCAGAGCATTTCAAGTCAGTATCACTGCTGGATTTTTATTCTTCAAATTCTGTCAAAGAGAACAACTTTCCACACATGAGGAAACTTGCTCAGAATATGTTGGATTTACTTGGGTCTACCTTTGTATGTGAACAAACATTCTCAGTAATGAAGTTTAACAAATCCAGATACAGATTCTCTCTCAGTGATGATCACCTTTCTGCAGTCCTTCATATTTCATGTCAGACATTGAACTTGACTTTAGTGCACTAGACAAGCCCAAAACAGACTAGATTTCTCTCGCTGAACAAGAAAAAGCCCCTGAAAAGCTGCAGATGAAATAATTAATCTTCAACATTTACTCTGACCAGTAGCAGTTTCTAAAGAGATAAAACTGATATTGAGCAGAAATTGATTCAGCTCATCGGTGCGGCCCTCCACAACAGTCCCTGTTTCTCATGTGGTACCTTGGGGAAAAAAATTGCCCACCATTCCCCTACACTTGTTCATGCATAAACACAAATGTAGACAGCAACAACTGTGACAGGTCCATTAGGTACTAATATATCATGTAAACAGAGACGTAAAAATTAGCACAAAGATAATACATCTGTTCAGCAAAATGGAATGGGCTGTAATTGTATCAAACTTGAAGAGGTGCTTGACTAAATGTATTTAGTTGCTTACCGCCACTGCATTGCACTACTATGGTTTCCTAACTGTAGGTGATTGTGCAGCGCTGCCTCTCCGCCAAGAGTCTCTCTCACGTTAAAGGAGGTTGCATCCTGTGTGGTTACCTGAAGCTGCTGCCCATGTTCCTCATGGTTTTCCCCGGGATGATTAGCAGGATCCTGTACCCAGGTGAGTGTGTTGTAGTTTTCAGAGTCTATTACTTGTGACTTATGTACCAAACTTATTGGTTAAAATTAGATTTGCAGCTCATGCATAAAATGTTCAGTGCTGAACTGACATATTGTGGATTTTCTTGGCTTTGATCTAGATGTGGTGGCATGTGTGGATCCCAAAGAGTGTGAAAAACACTGTGGGACCGATGTGGGCTGCAGCAACATCGCTTATCCAAAACTAGTCATTGAAATCATGCCTGATGGTTGGTGACCTTTGACTTTTAAGCTGTGATTAAAATTACAGCCTCTTTTTTTTTTTTTTTTTTTTTATCTTCCATCTTCTTAAACCTTCCATATTATATTTCAGGCTTGCGAGGGCTCATGCTGTCTGTGATGCTGGCCTCTCTGATGAGCTCCCTTACCTCTATCTTCAATAGCGCCAGTACTCTGTTCACCATGGACATCTACACTAAGATCCGAAAGTCTGCCAATGAGAAAGAACTCATGATTGCTGGCAGGTAAAATAGGTTTTTGTCACTGTTTGATAAGATTATTGGTTAAATTCTTGACTAATGATCGCATTTGTTTCAACTGAGTATAGAGTGTTTATCTTGGTCCTGATTGGTATGAGCATAGCATGGATTCCTGTGGTACAAGCAGCCCAGAGTGGTCAGCTCTTTGTCTACACCCAGTCCATCACCAGCTACCTTGCTCCACCTGTTGCAGCTGTCTTCTTGCTTGGCATTTTCTGCAAGCGTGTCAATGAGCCCGTGAGTTGCGTCTTTGATTCAATGTTTATTTGTTTGTTCAAGAAATAAAAAGAATAAATCTGGTCTTCAATGTGATTTTGTAAAATGATTGACTCGTTCTCCTACCTCTCAGGAAAAGCTTTTATCATTTGACATTTTGGGAGAAACAGTTATTTACCCTTTTCCAAAACCCATCGTTGTGCTAAAATAAGCATCATGATTGCAGCTTGCTGTTTATTGCACAACCAACAGTGTTGATTCAGGCTAATTTTCAGCAAAAAACATTTATCCCAAACTATTTTTTTTAAATACAATATTGTACATTAGGTGCTATCTTTTGCTACACTGTATTTCTTTGCCTTGTTAAAAATTGTTTCCATCTAAAGCGATCTTTGTTCTTTGCTTTCTTTCTTCAGGGGGCCTTTTATGGCCTCATGATTGGACTGTGTATCGGCTTAAGCAGGATGATTACTGAGTTCGTTTATGGGACAGGTAGCTGTATTCAGCCCAGTAACTGTCCCACTATCATATGTGGAGTTCACTACCTTTACTTTGGGATCATCCTGTTTGTCATCTCCTGCACCATCATTCTGACAGTGTCTCTCATGACCAAACCCATCGATGACAAACATGTAAGTGATAAATCATTAATTAATCAAGTGTGAACACTGGCAGACACTCCACTGCCAATGCCACCTTTATACTGTAAGCAAAATTTTGTTCAATATTTACATCATATTTTAAATGAGAAGTCAATACAACCCCTAAAACACAAACTTTTCATTCATTTTCTTCCACTTATCTGGGGCCGAGTCACAAACATCATAGCATTCCTCACTACCCTCTTCTAACCTTCCCTTTCACTCTTTCACTCTGCTATCCTTCTGTCACGAATCACCCCCAACACTTGTCTACACCCACTCCACCCTGCCTGCACTCTCGTCTGTTGGATGGCTGATGTCAGGTACTTAAACTGCTCCATCTTCACTACCTCTGCTCCTTGCAGCTTCACTGTTACACCTGTCTCGCTCTCATTCACACCTTCTATCTTCACTTTCGTTCCTCTTTATATTATTCTCTTGCTCTCAGTGGAGGTGAATGCCTTCTTCTTCTCTCCCCAGCCTTCCTTATATACCCTGCTTTGCTGCTTTGCTCTGCTTGAGAGCCTCTCTCTACACATTTTCTGAACTGGGAATTTTGAATTATGGATCTGATCAGCTGGTCTCTCAACGCTATTGATCAAATTTTATCCATGAGGAAAAATGGGGGAGGAGAATCCTCTTGTCCTGGTGACACACACCCGGCTGGCTACGTTATTCCTGGGGAGAGTGGAAGATTACGTGCCTAGCTGCATTGTCGATTGAGGACGTGGAAGACGTATTCATATTTGGCCTATTGATAAGAGGTTGGACTGGGGGAATACCTGATTTATCGCAAAATTAGGAAAGTCTGGGCAGCTGTTTGCGCCTTGATAAGACTGTCTGGCCAGTACGAAAGTATGTGCAGAGCAGTGCACACTCAGACTCAGTACCTGCTGGAGCTCCACCGCAAGTTGGATGGAGGCTTGCAGGCCAGCAGCAGCCTCTTCCACAGTCAGAATGGATTAAATCTTGGAGAATTTAATTGTATGTTTCATTGTATGTTTGACATATAATTACAATAAATTCCTCTGATTCTTCTCATTCCTCCTCCTCTCCAAAGCATACCTCCACCTCTACAGGCTTTCTTCCACTTGCTCCCTACTCTCACCACAGATCACAATGTTATCTATGAAAATTATAGTTCAAGGAGACTTCTGCCTGACCTCATCTATCAGCCTGTCCATCACCATCGCAAACATGAAGGAGCTCAGAGTTGGTCCCTGATATAATCCCACCCCCACCTTGAACCCATCTAACACTCCTACCACACACCTCACCACTGCCCCATTGTTCTCATACATGGCTTGCACCACCCTTGCATACTTCTCTGACATGCCTGACTTCCTCATGTAATACCATAGTTCCTCTCTTGGCATCCTATCATATGCTTTCTCTAGATCCACAAAGATCCACCTTCTAACCTTTTCTATACTTCCATCAACACATCTCAAAGCAAACATGGCATCTGTAGTGCTCTTTCTTAGCATGATGCCATACTGCTGCTCACTGATCGTCACCTCTCTTCTAACACCATTTCTGGATCATGTTCACATATGACTTCTTCTTTGCATGATAGAGCTTTAACCTGCCTTTGTAGAAGGCAAAGCAATGATTTATGGAAGCGTTCCTGAGCCCATGCAGTGGCTACAACCACTCAGCCATTGAGTTTTACATAAACCAACATTAGTGAACTATTAATAGACAACCCAAAATAAAATGATAAAAAATCAATTTCTCACACTATCTTGTGTTGTTTGACTAGTTGTATCGACTGTGCTGGAGCCTGAGGAGCCGTACAGAGGAGAGGGTCGACCTTGAAGTGGATGATTGGGTTGATAACCAAGATTCCAACAGTGTGGACTCAGACGGTAATGAGCTGATGTACAAAGTATACATATACAGTAAATACACATTCCTATATGTAAACAGATACAGGTATACTTTCTTTTTCTTGTTTCTCCTTTTACAGAAGATGAGAAGAAACACGGCTTCTGTAAGAAGGCAGTGATGTGCTTCTGCGGACTGGAAACAAAGAAAGGCCCCAAGCTGACTAAAGAAGAGGAGGAAGAGATGAAGAAGCAGCTCACAGACACCTCAGAGGTTCCTCTATGGAGGAATGTAGTCAATGCCAACGCCGTCATCCTCCTGTGTGTGGCTGTGTTTTTTCATGGCTATTTCGGCTAGGACAGCTGATTTAAACTGCTCTCTGACGCTCTAATTTATACAAACATAATTATGACAAACACAAACTAGTCAATGGGCCTCAACCCTTTAAAATAAGACAATTCACTTGCAAATCCTTCTACTCTGCATCATTACTGCTGTCCCTGTGTTATAACTATATATTTGCTTTTCTTTACTTCTTCCTGGTATTTGAAATCGGTAAATTTGCACATATTAGTCTTAAAAATGTTAATGTGGTGTACAAATATATGACATGTATGTATGCTATCTATTGTTCCAAAATATTTGAAGATCTTCCTGTGTTATCCATGAGTTTTCTACCTTTTCTTATATAAAACCAAAACTTTAAGAACAGTTTTACACTGTTAGTATTAGTGGAAATCTATGATTTCATTTGTGATGAATGATGATGGATGACAGAATTGTAACTTTTCAGACATCATTTAATTAAAAGTTTTTTTGTGTAAGAATGTATGTTAAATGCTTTTTTATTGCTGATGTGTCACATATTTTCACATTGAACCATTCCTTACTTTGTATTTAGCCCTTCTAAAAGGAAGTGCTTCTGCTGCACAGCCAGTTCGAGTCACCTTCGGGCACTTGCTTGTGTAGGCATTCTGAAGAATAAGGTCTGTTCCTCATCTGTGTGAGCTTTGAGCCATCTGGCTCATAAATCTGCTCCTGCAGTGACACCTACTGGCTGCTGACAGTACTGGCTTCTTCATGAAAGTCAGGGGTTGTTTTTATACAAAAGTTTACTACAGAACTTATATCTCTTAGTTGGCTTTGTGAAAGAGATCAATACAAAACTGCAAAATAAGAGATTTTTTCTTAAATTTTATTTTTTATCTTTGCTGTTTTTTGTTTGTCTTTCTCTAGAATTATTTCTGGAATTAGAAAACCAGAACACAATGGATGGATATTTATTTATTTTTATGTTTCACTGTCTCCTGGCGTGGCTATTAATCTTTTTTTTTTAATGCTGAAGATGGCCTTCATCTATTTTTCACTCTGTTACAGACCTCCGCTTACAGTAGCTAGACTAATAATTAATCCACAAATTCAAACAGATGTTTATTGATTATCTCTAATAGGATGGACTCTAATAGGTAGTCCATCCATCCATCCATTATCTTCCTCTTATCCGGGGCCGGGTCGTGGGGGCAGGAGCCTAAGCAGAGAAACCCAGGTTTCCCGCTCCCCAGCCATCTCCTCCAGCTCATCCGGAGGGACCCCAAGGCATTCCCAGGCCAGCCGAGAGATATAATCTCTCCAGCGTGTCCTGGGTCTGCCCTCCTCCCATTGGGACATGCCTGGAACATCTCACCCAAGAGGCACCCAGGAGGCATCCTAATCAGATGCCCAAGCCACCTCAACTGGCTCCTTTCAATGTGGAGGAGCAGCGGCTCTACTCTGAGCCCCTCCCGAATGGTGCACTCCTCACCTTATCTCTAAGGGAAAGGCCAGCCACCCTTCGAAGGAAACTCATTTCTGCTGCTTGTATTCGCGATCTTATTCTTTCGGTCACTACCCAAAGCTTGTGACCATAGGTGAGATTGACCGGTAAATCGAGAGCTTCGCTTTTACGCTAAGCTCCCTCTTTGCCACGACAGACCAGTGCAGCGTCCGCATCACTGCAGAAGCAGGTGTGATTCGTCTGTCGATCTCCTGCTCCCTTCTCCCATCACTCGTGAACAAGACCCCAAGATACTTGAACTCCTCCACCTGAGGCAAGAACTCGTTCCTGAGCCAGAGAGGGCACTCCACCCTTTTCTGGCTGAGGACCATGGCCTCAGATTTAGAGGTGCTGATTCTCATGCCAGCCGCTTTACACTCGGCTGCGAATCGTTCCACTACAAGCTGGAGGCCACCCCTTGATGAAGCCAACAGGACCGCATCATCTGCAAAGAGCAGAGACGAGACTCTGAGGTCACCAAGGAAGAAGCCTTCTGCCACCTGGCTACACCTAGAAATTCTGTTCATAAAAATTATGAACAGAATCGGTGACAAAGGGCAGCCCTGACGGAGTCCAACACCCATGGAAATGAATCCGCAGCTCTCACTGCGGTTGTACAGAGACTGAATGGCCCACAACAACGGGCCAGACACCCCATACTCCCGCAGGACCTCCCAAAGGATACCCCGAGGGACACGGTCAAATGCCTTCTCCAAGTCCCCAAAGCACATGTAGACTGGTTGGGCAAACCGGGGAGGCTGAGGAGTGTGATTCCCCCGAAAGCTGGAGCACACCCTCCGTTCTTCCTTCTAAAGGATGGGGACCACCACCCCGATCTGCCAATCCAATGGCACTGCCCCAGATCTCCACACGATGTTGCAGAGGCATGTCAACCAAGACAGCCCTACAACATCCAGAACCTTCAGGAACTCAGGGCGAATCTCGTCCACCCCAGGGGCCCTTCCACCAAGGAGTTGTTTAACTGCCTCAGTGACCTCACCCCCAGTGATGGTTAAGTCATCTCCCTCATACCCAGACTCTGCTTCCACAACAGAAGGTGTGTCAGTGGGATTCAGGAGGTCCTCGAAGTATTCCTTTCATCATCCGACTATAGCCTCAGTTGAAGTCAGCAGCACCCCACTCGCACTATAAACTGTGCGAGTGGATCACTGCTTTCCCCTCCTGAGTCGCCTGAAGATTTGCCAGAATTGCTTCGATGCCGTCCGAAAGTCTTTTTCCATAGCCTCACCAAACTCCTCCCACACCCGAGTTTTTGCTTCAGCCACTGCCCGAGCTGCATTCTGCTTGGCCAGCCGATACCTGTCAGCTGCCTCCGGAGTCCCACAGGCTAACCAAGCCCAATAGGACTCTTTCTTCAACGTGATGGCTCCCTTCACCTCCGGTGACCACCATCTGGTTCAGGGGTTACCACCACAACAGGCACCAACCACCTTGCAGCCACAGCTCTGAGCAGCAGCCTCAACAATGGAGGTGCAGAACATGGTCCATTCAGACTCAATGTCCTCAGCCTCCCTCGGAATGCTGTTGGAGTTCTGCCGGAGGTGGGAGTTGAAGATCTCCCGGGCTGGGGCTTCTGCCAGGTGTTCCCAGTGCACCCTCACAATACGTTTAGGTGCGCCAGGTCTGTCCAGCATCTTCCCCTGCCCCCTGATCCAACTCACCACCAGGTGGTGATCACTTGATAGCTCAGCTCCTCTCTTCACTGGAGTGTCCAGAACATACGGCCACAGATCTGATGATACAATTACAAAATCGATCATCGACCTGCGACCTAGGGTGTCCTGGTGCCACATGCACTTATGGACATCTTTATGTTCGAACATGGTGTTCGTTATGGACAAACTGTGGTTTGCACAGAAGTCCAATAACAAAACACCATTCGGGTTCAGATCGGGCAGGCTGTTTCTCCCAATCCCGCCCCTCCAGGTCTCACTGTTATTGCCCACGTGAGCATTGAAGTCTCCCAGCAAGACTATGGAGTCACCGGATGGAGCACTCTCCAGCACCCCGCGCAGCGACTCCAAAAACGGTGGGTACTCTCATTCGGCGCAATAAAATTTAAGAACTAGTATATTAGGAAAGTAAAAGTAGAAAATAAAAATAAATAAATAATAAAGCAAGAGCAATATATACAGATATATATTATATATACAGATGAAAAGAAAGGCAGGTAATCACAGTTTAATAATCAGTCAGTGGTTCAGTAGCCTGATGGCCTGTGGATAGAAACTGTTTTTTAGTCTGGTTGTTCTTGCTTTTACACTCCTGTAACGTCTGCCAGATGGCAGGAGTGAGAACAGTGTGTGCTGTGGGTGGGTGCGGTCCTTGATGATGTTGTGTGCCCTCTTTATTACCTGGGTATTATAAGTATCCTGTAGTGATGGGAAGGCAGCTCCACAGATGAATTGTGCTGTTTTGATGACACGCTTGGAGAGCCTTCCTGTCCTGAGTGGTGCAGTTTCCATACCACACCGTGATGGAGTTTGTCAGGATGCTCTCCACAGTGCATCTGTAAAAGTTGCTGAGGAGCTTGGGGGATAATCCAAATTTCCTCATCTCTGATCAAAGGTTCACTTCATTAACTTTGTGATGGAGATAGTTTCATGTGGGTTCAAATTTCTTTGTATTTTTGTGTGGACTGGAGCACCTATTTGTGGTCACTCACAAATTGCACATATATCTTTGTATAAATCTTAGTTTATGCTTGTGGATCATGTCATACACCTCTCTAACCCTTCTTAGACTAATTTAATTCCACAATCATAAATACCTTCCTTGAGGTGCAAATTATCAGTGATACAAGGTTACTGATTGACATAGGTGTAAAATCAGTGCAAACTCATAAAGTTTAAGAGCACTTTCATGTGTGCGCTTGCAGCAACATAAAACTGAGGTATAAGTCACTGCAATGCAAAGTTTATCTGTAGGCTTTTTGTTTTTAGCAAAACCCGCTGTCTTTACTTGAGCTATTCTCTTGTAGCTTAATAATTAACAATATTATTTGCTAAATACACATTCATAACACAAAACTCATTCCTGAATCAGTGAGGTTTACAGGTGCATCCACTTTCAGCCAACTGCAGTGTGTGTTAAGGTATTAGACAAACTCCACTCTCTCTGTCTCCCCTGTTTTGCATCTACACCCCCTACATTCACACACTACTGTATATCTCTCTCACACACACCAAAGGTTATAAAGATAATCACTTTGTGTAGATCATTCAGTCAGACAGGAACGACTCAAACAACACTGCTGGTGTCCATCTCAGCCAAGATGTCACAAGATTATTCTTATTTTGGATTTTCTTTTATAAAAAGAAATGCAGAAAATGAAACAACAAACACCGTGGCCCTTAATAATGCAGCTGATATCTCCGTTATTGTGGTGTACTTCCTGGTTGTCTTGGTAGTTGGAATATTGGTAAGTTTTACAATCCTTCAGCCGATCATTCTTTAAATCCTGTTTCTTTGTATTTCCGCAATAGTTTTATAGCTTTAAATTGTTTTGATTTCAGAAGTTATTCAGTCAAAAGTATTAATGATGTGTCTTAATGATTCTTAACCCAATTCCAAAAAAGCTTGGACAGAATGCAATGATCTGTAAATCTCATAAATCCATATTTTATTTTTGTTTTATAAACAATATCATTTGTTTAACGTTTTGAGGAAAAAATTTAATTTTGAATTTTTTGGCAGCAACACACCTCAAAAATAGCTGGGATGGAACCATGTTTACCACCAGGATGTGCAGCATCCTCTCTTCTTTTAACAACTGTCTGTAAACATCTGGGAACTGAGGAGAGCAGCTGCTGGACTTCTGGGAGAGGAATGTTGTCCCATTTTTGTCTATCTGCTCAACAGTCCTCGGTCTTCTTTGTTGTATTTTTCATTTCATGATGCTCCAGATGTTTTCAGTTGTGAAACATCTGGACTACAGGCAAACTGGTTCAGTCTCTTCTATTATTGCATCATGTTGTAATAGATGCAGTATGCCAAAGATATTGGATGCCCAAAGATTGCAGGTATCCAATATTTTCAGATCCAGTATTGAATTTCTGTCTTGTTGTCTTGGTCCTGGGCCGGTGGCCCAGTGTTTTATGTTCATGTATAGTTCTGGTTTATTATGGTTTCTGTCTTCCTGTGCTGTTGTGCTGTCCTTAGGTGTTTATTTTGGGTGTACTATGTCAGGTGTCGAGTTACTTCCTGTTTTATTTTGGTAGGTTCTTGGTCTGTGTGCTTTGGGTTTAGTTTAGTTCCTGTATTTCCCTCCCAGCTGTTTTCCATTCATTCATTACCTTCTGTGTATTTACATCTTGTGTTTTCCATGCTTGTTGTGGCGTCACTGGTTGTTGTCCGCTGTCCTATGCTTAGTCTATAGTGAAGTCTAGTCTGTTTCGCGTCTCTTCCCCGTCTGGTGTGTTTCCGGGGAGCGCTCATGGTTATCTTTTGTTAGTTTGTAAATAAAGTGTGTGAGTGAATTTCACCCATCTTGGAGTCTGCATTTTGGGGTCCTCCTTCCTGCCTGCGCAGCGGCCAGCCGTGACACCTGTCCCTTGCAAACAAAGATTACTCCAGATTCTCAGAACATTTTGACAATATTATGTACTGTAGATGATGAGATATTCAAAGAATTCACAATTTTATGTTGAGGAACATGATTCTGAAATTCTTCCAGTTTGTAGATGCTCTTTTTTTTGTGCAGATTGGTGAATCTCTGCCCATCTTTACTTCTGAGAAGCTCGTGTTACTTTTTAAACTTATATTTTATGCAGTGTCCCAACTTGTTTTCCAATTGGGTTCATCCAGTAAGTAACAACAGAATCATGGAAGTGGAGTGATTATACAATCATAACATCTTACAAAGAAAGCTGGTTTACAATTATTTTGCCAGTTTGATTAATGTTATTGCAATGGTGTATAAAATACATCAAATTATCAAAGCAGGGTGTTGCTGTTTTGCAGCTTTGAGGATTTGCTAAAATCTGACTTTGCTTTGTTGCAGTCTATGGTCCACACCAACAGATCCACCGTAGGTGGCTTCTTCCTTGCAGGGAGGAGTATGGTGTGGTGGCCGGTGAGTATCTCCACAGTGGTGGAATAGAGAGCACAGTCACCCCATAGCAAGAAGGGTTCAAATCCTGGCTGCAACCTTTATGTGTGGAGTTTGCATGTTCTCCCTCTGCCTGCATGGGCTTCCTCCCACAATCCAAAAACATGGATTTTAGGTTAATTGGTGATTCTGCATTGACCATGAATATGAGGTAGAGAAACTGCTGTGTGATTAAAATATGACTACTTCCCTGAAGTGCTTTGAGTGGAGATTAAGACTAAAACAGTGCTATATAAATGTATGTTAATGCATCATCAGTAATCAACTATGTAAATCATTTAGTACTTATTAGTATACTGAGCATGTGGCCTAGCATAAAAAGCATAATCAGCTGGACTCTTTAATGAATTCTGAAGCCTCTTTAATATGACAGATGTAACTGTGCTCTCCACAGATCGGAGCATCACTGTTTGCCAGCAATATTGGCAGTGTCCACTTTGTAGGAATTGCCGGTTCTGCTGCAGCTACAGGAATAGCCATTGGTGGATTTGAATGGAACGTGAGTAACTGTTCCTGTGCCAGTTATGCATTATCACGTCTTACAATTTCTCACTTCTTACACTGCATCAATTAGTTGAGTCAGTTTGGTCAGCAAATAGATTTTGATGAGAGCTCCACCTTGCTGAAGATGAAAGGAAACTGGATTATTTCTTGTATGTTTGTGTGTTTCAGGCTCTTATTATGATGGTCATTCTTGGATGGATCTTTGTGCCCATCTACATTAAAGCCGGGGTAAACAGAACAGTAAGGCCACAAGTTGGCCTAAAAACCCTGCATATATTTATGTCCCCTTCCTAAATGACAATTCATAACACCATGTTTATTTATAGTTGAGTCATGAGTAAAATCTCATGTGTTGTGAACATATTTAGATAGTGACGATGCCCGAGTACCTGAAGAAGAGGTTCGGAGGACAGCGCATTCGCATTTATCTCTCTGTTCTCTCCCTCGCCTTGTATGTCTTCACCAAAATCTCAGTAAGTCCCTGCAAGAGCAGCAGAAAATATTTCTATTGTACCTGTTTTTTGTCAATCCTGAATGAAACCCTGTAAATTCTTTTCTACCCGTTCAGGCAGACATTTTCTCTGGTGCAATTTTCATCCAGCAGGCCCTTGGGTTGAATATCTACCTCGCTGTTATTGCGCTTCTAGCAGTTACTGCACTGTACACTGTCACAGGTTTGTAAACAGGAAAAATTCACTTCCTTTTCTACGGAACTCATGGATTGACATTTTCCTTGAAAACTACAGCGTCATGATATGATAATTCGTCCCCTTAGTCTTATAAGGTTCCATCTGCATTCTGACCAGTTTTGAGATATTAAATAATAGAATCTTTTAATGCCAAGTTAAAGCTTGATTTTGCAGATAGAACCATTTTGTTTTGTGAATAAAATGGCCAAAGTTGTATATAATTGAAAAGAATCTCTTACATATTGTTGATTAGCGGTCAACAAATAAGAATATGACGATAAGTCAATTTCATCAAAAATGTCAGCTAGAAGCTTATAAGTCTAAAGGATGGGCATAAAGTCTTCTCAAAGCCATGTGCCTACACAAGGAGATATAGATACACACACACCACACACACACAATCTCTCTCTTTCTTTATTGCTGGTTTATCTGTGCTGAGTTGCTGTGGTTGATTGTACATGGACTATGATAAGCATCAACTGGCCTTCTGTTGCTGTTCCAAGTTTTACAGAATAAGTAGTTGCATAATGACATGATAAGTTGATTTTTGTCCTCTTCAATAAGTTTAGTTATATCTGTTAGTGGTGATAAAATGTTCAGGCTTCCTGTGAATCTTTTCACAGATTGATAACATCAAATATTTTATCCTAGGTGGACTGGCAGCAGTGATCTACACAGATACCTTGCAGACCATCATCATGCTTATTGGATCATTTATCCTCATGGGCTTCGGTAACAGAATATTTTACTCATAAATGATATGTTGGCAAGTAAAAAAAAAAAAATTCTCCTCACTTGCACATGATTTTCCAAAGCTTTCCATGAGGTGGGCAGCTATGCAAACTTCGAAAAACTCTACATGCAAGCTGTCCCCTCAATTACGGGTAACATCAGTGCAGAGTGCTACGAGCCTCGCGGAGACTCCTTCCATCTCTTCAGGGATCCAATTACAGGAGACCTCCCATGGCCTGGTCTCGTGTTTGGACTCACCATTAAAGCTATCTGGTACTGGTGTGCTGATCAGGTGAATGAAGCAAACAAGCAGAACCACTGGGCAGTTTTTACCAACCACTCGCAACAATCTGTGATTATAGACAGACTCAGTCAGCTGCTGCCCTCATGTGTATGTGCACATTCATGCCCCTCTATGCTGGCTTTTTTTAAAACCATACTCAATGATGAGTTGATGAGTTCAGCTTATCGGTGCGGCCCTCCACAACAGTCAGTGTTTCTCATGTGGTCCCTTGGGGAAAAAAAATTGCCCACCACTCCCCTACACTTGTTCATGCATGTAACACAAATGTAGACAGCAACAACTGTGACAGGTCCACTATGTAGTAATATATCATGTAAATAGATTAGCACAAAGATAATACATCTGTTCAGTGAAATGTAATGGGCTGTAATTGAATCGAACTTGAACAAGGTACTTACGTAAATGTATTTAGTTGCTTACCACCACTGCATTGCACTACTATGGTTTCCTAACTGTAGGTGATTGTGCAGCGCTGCCTCTCCGCCAAGAGTCTCTCTCACGTTAAAGGAGGTTGCATCCTGTGTGGTTACCTGAAGCTGCTGCCCATGTTCCTCATGGTTTTCCCCGGGATGATTAGCAGGATCCTGTACCCAGGTGAGTGTGTTGTGGTTTTCAGAGTCTATTACTTGTGACTTATGTACCAAACTTATTGGTTAAAATTAGATTTGCAGCTCATGCATAAAATGTTCAGTGCTGAACTGACATATTGTGGATTTTCTTGGCTATAATCTAGATGTGGTGGCATGTGTGGATCCCAAAGAGTGTGAAAAATACTGTGGGACCGATGTGGGCTGCAGCAACATCGCTTATCCGAAACTAGTCATTGAAATCATGCCTGATGGTTGGTGACCTTTGACTTTTAAGCTGTGATTAAAATTACAGCCTCTTTTTTTTTTTTTTTTTTTTTTTTTTTTATCTTCCATCTTCTTAAACCTTCCATATTATATTTCAGGCTTGCGAGGGCTCATGCTGTCTGTGATGCTGGCCTCTCTGATGAGCTCCCTTACTTCTATCTTCAACAGCACCAGTACTCTGTTCACCATGGACATCTACACTAAGATCCGAAAGTCTGCCAATGAGAAAGAACTCATGATTGCTGGCAGGTAAAATAGGTTTTTGTACCTTTTTATAAGAGTATTGGTTAAATTCTTGACTAATGATCACATTTGTTTCAACTGAGTATAGAGTGTTTATCTTGGTCCTGATTGGTATGAGCATAGCATGGATTCCTGTGGTACAAGCAGCCCAGAGTGGTCAGCTCTTTGTCTACACCCAGTCCATCACCAGCTACCTTGCTCCACCTGTTGCAGCTGTCTTCTTGCTTGGCATTTTCTGCAAGCGTGTCAATGAGCCCGTGAGTTGCGTCTTTGATTCAATGTTTATTTGTTTGTTCAAGAAATAAAAAGAATAAATCTGGTCTTCAATGTGATTTTGTAAAATGATTGACTCGTTCTCCTACCTCTCAGGAAAAGCTTTTATCATTTGACATTTTGGGAGAAACAGTTATTTACCCTTTTCCAAAACCCATCGTTGTGCTAAAATAAGCATCATGATTGCAGCTTGCTGTTTATTGCACAGCCAACAGTGTTGATTCAGGCTAATTTTCAGCAAAAAACATTTATCCCAAACTATTTTTTTTAAATACAATATTGTATATAAGGTGCTATCTTTTACTACACTGTATTTCTTTGCCTTGTTAAAAATTGTTTCCATCTAAAGCGATCTTTGTTCTTTGCTTTCTTTCTTCAGGGGGCCTTTTATGGCCTCATGATTGGACTGTGTATCGGCTTAAGCAGGATGATTACTGAGTTCGTTTATGGGACAGGTAGCTGTGTTCAGCCCAGTAACTGTCCCACTATCATATGTGGAGTTCACTACCTTTACTTTGGGATCATCCTGTTTGTCATCTCCTGCACCATCATTCTGACAGTGTCTCTCATGACCAAACCCATCGATGACAAACATGTAAGTGATAAATCATTAATTTATCAAGTGTGAACACTGGCAGACACTCCACTGCCAATGCCATGAGTTCAGCTTATCGGTGCGGCCCTCCACAACAGTCCCTGTTCTCATGTGGTCCCTTGGGAAAAAAAAAAATTGCCCATCACTCCCCTACACTTGTTCATGCATGTAACACAAATGTAGACAGCAACAACGGTGACAGGTCCACTAGGTAGTAATATATCATATACCACTGCCAATGCCACCTTTATATTGTAAGCAAAATTTTGTTCAATATTTACATCATATTTTAAATGAGAAGTCAATACAACCCCTAAAACACAAACTTTTCATTCATTTTCTTCCACTTATCTGGGGCCGAGTCACAAACATCATAGCCTTCCTCACTACCCTCTTCTAACCTTCCCTTTCACTCTTTCACTCTGCTATCCTTCTGTCACGAATCACCCCCAACACTTGTCTCCACCCACTCCACCCTGCCTGCACTCTCTTCTTCGCCTCTCTTGTTGTTGGATGGCTGATGTCAGGTACTTAAACTGCTCCATCTTCACTACCTCTGCTCCTTGCAGCTTCGCTGTTACACCTGTCTCGCTCTCATTCACACCTTCTATCTTCACTTTCATTCCTCCTCCTCTCCAAAGCATACCTCCACCTCTACAGGCTTTCTTCCACTTGCTCCCTACTCTCACCACAGATCACAATGTTATCTATGAAAATTATAGTTCAAGGAGACTTCTGCCTGACCTCATCTATCAGCCTGTCCATCACCATCGCAAACATGAAGGAGCTCAGAGTTGGTCCCTGATATAATCCCACCCCCACCTTGAACCCATCTAACACTCCTACCACACACCTCACCACTGCCCCATTGTTCTCATACATGGCTTGCACCACCCTTGCATACTTCTCTGACATGCCTGACTTCCTCATGTAATACCATAGTTCCTCTCTTGGCATCCTATCATATGCTTTCTCTAGATCCACAAAGATCCACCTTCTAACCTTTTCTATACTTCCATCAACACATCTCAAAGCAAACATGGCATCTGTAGTGCTCTTTCTTAGCATGATGCCATACTGCTGCTCACTGATCGTCACCTCTCTTCTAAACCTTTTTAAATAAGCTTTGTTTCATAGAAGACAACACCATTTCTGGATCATGTTCACATATGGCTTCTTTGCATGATAGAGCTTTAACCTGCCTTTGTAGAAGGCAAAGCAATGATTTATGGAAGCGTTCCTGAGCCCATGCAGTGGCTACAACCACTCAGCCATTGAGTTTTACATAAACCAACATTAGTGAACTATTAATAGACAACCCAAAATAAAATGATAAATAATCCATTTCTCACACTATCTTGTGTTGTTTGACTAGTTGTATCGACTGTGCTGGAGCCTGAGGAGCCGTACAGAGGAGAGGGTCGACCTTGAAGTGGATGATTGGGTTGATAACCAAGATTCCAACAGTGTGGACTCAGACGGTAATGAGCTGATGTACAAAGTATACATATACAGTAAATATGCATTCCTATATGTAAACAGATACAGGCATACTTTCTTTTTCTTGTTTCTCCTTTTACAGAAGATGAGAAGAAACACGACTTCTGTAAGAAGGCAGTGATGTGCTTCTGCGGACTGGAAACAAAGAAAGGCCCCAAGCTGACTAAAGAAGAGGAGGAAGAGCTGAAGAAGCAGCTCACAGACACCTCAGAGGTTCCTCTATGGAGGAATGTAGTCAATGCCAACGCCGTCATCCTCCTGTGTGTGGCTGTGTTCTTTTATGGTTATTTCGGCTAGGACAGCTGATTTAAACTGCTCTCTGACGCTCTAATTTATACAAACATAATTATGACAAACACAAACTGGTCAATGGGCCTCAACCCTTTAAAATAAGACAATTCACTTGCAAATCCTTCTACTCTGCATCATTACTGCTGTCTCTGTGTTATAACTATATATTTGTTTTTCTTTACACATATTAGACTTAAAAAATGTTAATGTGGTGTACAAATATGACATGTATGTATGCTATCTATTGTTCCAAAATATTTGAAGATCTTCCTGCGTTATCCATGAGTTTTCTACCTTTTCTTATATAAAACCAAAACTTTAAGAACAGTTTTACACTGTTAGTATTAGTGGAAATCATCATTCATTTGTGATGAATGATGATGGATGACAGAATTGTAACGTTTCAGACATCATTTAATTGTAAGTTTTTTGTGTAAGAACGTATGTTAAATGCTTTTTTATTGCTGATGTGTCACATATCTTCACGTTGAACCTTTCCTGACTTTGTATTTAGCCCTTCTAAAAGGAAGTGCTTCTGCTGCACAGCCAGTTGGAGTCACCTGCAGGCACTTGCTTGTGTAGGTATTCTGAAGAATAAGGTCTGTTCCTCATCTGTGTGAGCTTTGAGCCATCTGGCTCATAAATCTGCTCCTGCAGTGACACCTACTGGCTGCTGACAGTACTGGCTTCTTCATGAAAGTCAGGGGTTGTTTTTATACAAAAGTTTACTACAGAACTTATATCTCTTTGTTGGCTTTCTGAACGAGCTCTGTACAAAACTACAAAATAAGAGATTATTTTTATCTTTGCTGTTTTTTGTTTGTCTTTCTCTAGAATTTTTAATGGAATTGGAAAAGCAGAAGAAGATAAATGGATATTTATTTATTTATTTATATGTTTTTTGTTTCACTGTCTCCTGGTGTGGCTATTAATCTTCTTTTAATGCTGAAGATGGCCATCTATTTTTCAGTCTGTTACAGACCTCCGCTTACAGCAGCTAGACTAATAATTAACCCACAAATTTAAACAGATGTTTATTGAGTATCTCTAATGTTCCCTATAGGTAGTAATAGTCATAATAGTCTTGCAGCAAAAGAGAAAAATATTTCCTAGTTGTATGGACTTCTTTGAGAGATCAAATATAGAGTGTATATGGAGGCATCTGAGCTTCCTTCCTCTTAAATACAACCTGTCTGACAAAGTGAAGAAGGCTAAAAGATCTCAAAAAAGCAACACATCATTCCACAATCTAAAGAAACTCAAGAACAGACAAGAAACAAAGTCTGGAAAGGGTAACAAAGCCATTTCTGAGGCTTTGGGACAACAACAAGTCATCCAGGAGGTCACAAAAGGACCCAGAATAACATCTAAAGGGGTAATCTGCTGCAGCTGGTTGGGGATGAAGGGAAAGACAAGACAGCAGAGGGACAGGACAAAAGACACACATAGGTGTCAGGTAATAGGCTTGTTTGTGAAGGAGGACACCTGAAACACTTTAATTTAAAAAGTAAGGCATTTAATATATTAAAGAATCAGAAAAATCACACATGCATGCGAGGATTCAGAAGAAGAGACAGGCCTGTGTGTGCGCTCTCTCTCTCTCTCTTTGTCCTCTAAGCCCATGTTCCTGTCTAACCATAACATCTTTATACTGCCACTTATCTATATGTAAACAATCTGGATGCTGTGAGTTGGCCTTGTTCAAGCTGGTTTTTCATGATCCAGATTCTTCTCATAGCGGTGGAGACATAAAGCACATCTTCTTCCTGATGTCTTAATTTGTCATACAGAGCAATCTTGTCCAGATTAATAACAAAACATGGTGACGTTGGTGATGTTTTAATTGTACATACTGTGGCCGAACCTCCAAGATAAGATGCACTGAGACTGAGAAGTTAGTCAGAACTTTCTGTCTGTTGCTCTCTGTCTAATGTATTATTTAATTGTTTATTATTTGGTTGAACCACTGTTTATTAATTAACTTCCTGGAGTTTACTTTTAAACATTTGTTCTTTATTCATTGAGTAAAAAAATAATCCCTAACATAGGAAAGAGCCAGAGTTTAAAATTAAACACTAATGATTAAATGCAATAGTGATGTATAAACATGTGGAGAGTGAAAAAGAGGTGAATGAAGAAGAAATACTGCATCACAGAAAGACCCCCATCAGCCTAGGCCTACTGCAGTATAACTAAGGGAGGGTTCAGGGTCACCTGATCTCAGCCATAACTATAACTTTATCAAAAAGAAAAGTTTTAAGCTTAATCTTAAAAGTAGAGAGGTTGTCTGTCTCGTGAATCCAAACTGGGTGCTGGTTCCTCAGAACAGGGTCCTGAAAGCTGAAGCTGCCTCCCATTCTACTTTTAATTATCCTAGAAACCACAAGTAAGCCTGCAGTCTGAGAGTGAAGTGTCCTATTGGGGTGATACGGTACTATGAGGTCTTTAAAGATTCAGTTCTGGATTTAATAGGGAGCCAATGAATAGAAGCCAATATGGGAGAGATATGCTCTCTCTCTCTAGTCCCTGTCAGTACTCTCACTGCAGCATTCTGGATCAATTGAAGGCTTTTCAGGAAACCTTTAGAACAATTTAATAACAATGCTTTACAGAAGTCCAGCCTAGAAGTAATAAATGCATGAATTAGCTTTTCAGCATCACTCTGAGACAGGATGTTTCTAATTTTAGATTTTGTGCAAATGCAAAAAAAGCAGTCCTATATTTGTTTAATATGTATGTTGAAGGATATATCCTGGCCAAAAAATTGTATGTCTTCAGGACATTCCTGCAGTTTAACTAATCGGTCTGTGTCATCTGGCTTCATGGACAGATAAAGCTGGTTATCATCTTCACTGCAATAAAAACCTATGGAGTATTTTCTAATAATCATGCCTAAGGGAAGCATTTATAATGTAAAAATTACTGGCCCTAGTGCAGAACCATGTGAAACCATCCATCCATTTTCTTTGGCTTATCCAATTCAAGGTTGCAGGGGTACTAGAGTCTATCCCAGCTGCCATAGGATAAGAGGCAGGGTACATCCTTGATAGGTCACCAATAAGTTGCAGAGCTAATACAAAGACACGAAGAACCATTCCAACCTATGGGCAATTTAATATCACCAATTAACCTAACCCCAGTAACTGCATGTCTTCACACTGTGGTACCCAGAGAAAACCCATACAAACATGGGGGAAAACACAGGCAAACTTAGCATAGAAAGGCCCTGGCCAGATGGTGGATTTGAACCTAGGACGTTCTTGCTGTGATGCAACAGTGCTAACTACTGCTCCACCCATGATTCAAATCACTGTAGTGCAATTCCTTTAATACCTATCGTATTTTTTAATCTCTGTAATAAAATCTTATGGCCAGCACTATCCAAAGCTGCACTGAGGTCTAGGAGGACAAGCACAGAGATGTGTCCACTGTCAGAAACCATGGGAAGATCATTTGTGACCTTGACTAATGTTGTTTCTGTACTGTAATGAATTCTGAAACCTGACTGAAATTCTTCAAATAAACACTTTCTTTGCAGATGATCAGTTAACTGCTTTACAACCACTCTTTTAAGAGTTTTTTTAAAACAAAGGTAAGGTTGGAGATTGCTCTATAATTAGCTAAGACAGCTGGATCAAGTAAGGACTTTTAAAGTTTCATTACGATTGTTTTATTGTTGATCAAAGACTTTTTACATTTCACAAAGTAAATACTGAATTTCTGTGCAATCATTCACTGGTTTTGATTAATGTTATTGCAGTGATGTATAAAATAAGATATATGCGTAAAGCACACATACATTATCAAACTAGGGTGTTGCTGTTTTTCAGATGTGAGAATTTTCTAAAATGTGACTTTGCTTTGTTACAGTCTATCGTCCGCACCAACAGATCCACTGAAGGTGGCTTCTTCCCTGAAGGGAGGAGTATGGTGTGGTGGCCAATGAGTTGCTTTCATTTTAGAATTATGTATTATAGTATTCATCTTGCAATAAGAGCCATTAACGATTTTTTATTGCTTTGTTATAATGGGTAGAATAAAATTTAATGCAAGGTATCATAAAAGAATTGCTTTATGACACAGTAGTGGAATAGTTGCCACAGTCACCACATAGTAAGAAGTTCCCTGGTTCAAATCCTGGCTAGAACCTTCCTATGTGGAGTTTGCATGTTCTCCCTTTGCCTTCATGGGCTTCCTCCCACAATTCAAAGACATGCATGTTAGGTTAATTGGTGATTCTACACTGACCATGACTATGAGGTAAATTATGTGCTCTATGAATACATGAGTATAGAAGCCTAGTTGAATGGAAATTAAGACAAAACAGTGCTATATAAATGTGAGTAGGTTAAGAAAGCAGTCATTTTATTAGAGGAAATAAAG
Source organism: Archocentrus centrarchus (assembly GCF_007364275.1). Lineage (NCBI taxonomy): Eukaryota > Metazoa > Chordata > Actinopteri > Cichliformes > Cichlidae > Archocentrus > Archocentrus centrarchus. Next base: position 9,474,510 of record NC_044357.1, on the reverse strand, counting down.
TGTGTAAAATCATTTAATACTTATTTAGTATACTGAGTATATGGCCTAGCATAAGAAGATCAGCTGGATTTTTTAATGATTTCTGAAGCCTCGTTAATTTTAAAGTTAAGCTACAGACAGATTTAATTAAGCTCTGGTGTGGTGGAAGGTGAGTATCTTTCTTTTTAGAGAAAGACAGGCTCCTTTACTTTATAATCCTATTACCCACATGGAAATCCATGGAAACTAATTCGTTTTTATTGGTTTTTTTCTAATAGATGAAATAAAATGTGATGCTCACTTCCACTACTTGTATCCATGATCACATTCTTCACCTTCAAAATAACTAACAATATTAGGCCTAATAAAAATTTCCCGTTTTCCGCGGGATGATTACCAGGATCTTGTACATCACTATAGACAGCATTCACGCTGTTTCACGGAAAAAAAAATAGATGTGTTACACGTCCACAAGTTCGGGTAATATTTACTTTACATTTTGAATGTAAAACTTTTTTGCTTTTAATTTTTTCCAAAAACAATCAAAGGAAACAAACTCTTATTTTAATGGGCCCTGTTCTTCATCTATGTGAGCTTCGAGCCATCTGGCTCGTAAAGCTGTTCCTGCAGAGACACCTACTGGCTGCTGGCAGTACTTCTTTTTCATGAAACCCAGCGTGGTCGTTTTCATACAAAGGTTTACCGCAGAAATTATATCCCTCACTTCGCTTTGTGAAGAAGATCGATACAAAACTACAAAATGATTTATTAATTATGGTCTGCAAAACTTTCCCTCTTCTTTTTTAATGTTTTATTTTTATTTATTTCCAAAACTAAATTCATTTCAACAATAGGAAAAGAGTAAAAAACTCTCTTCTGATGTCTTTGCTGTTGTTTTGGTCTTTCTTTCCTCTATAATAATTTCTGGTAAGGATATTTAGTTGTTTTCATGTTTCTGTGTTTTACTCTACAGACAGATATTTTTAATGCTGAAGATGGTCCTCATCTATTTTTCAGTCTGTTACAGCCCTCCTCAAACAGCAGCTAGACTTATAATTAACCCACGCACTAAAACACCTGTTTATTAAATATCCCTAATGTTCCATGTGGGTAGCAAGTATTTGTCACTGACTTGCAGTAAATCAGGAAATATATTTCCTTGTTGTTATCATCCTTGGAATGCAAATTATCTGTGAGACTGATCAATGACTGTATTTAATGGCTATTCCTGTTTTTATGATCGGCATAGGTGCCAAAATCAGTGATGCTGCAAATTAGACTGAATTAAATTTAAGCAATGCAAAGTTTTTCTGTCGGGTTTTTGGTTTTTGGGCAACCCCAGTATCTTAACTTGAGGTACTTCCTTGTAGGTTGATAATTAACAATATTATTTGCTAAACGGTTACACATTTTAACACATTCATTTTTACACCAGCATTCATGAGTCAGTGATGTGCACATGTGCATCCACTTTCAGCTACAGTATGTGTTGATGTATTAGACAAATCTGCTCTCTCTATTCCCTCATCTTTTACACCTACGCCCCCTTCGTTCACACACTCTCTCTCTCTCTCACACACACACACACACACACCAAAGGTTATAAAGGTAATCGCTTTGTGTAAATGCGTCAGTCAAACAGGGCCAGCTTGAGCAACACTGCAAGTGTCCATCTCAGCCAAAATGTCTCAAGATTATTCTTACTTTGGATTTTCTTATATAAACAGAATTGCAGAAAATGAAACAACAAACACCGTGGCCCTTCAAAATGCAGCTGATATCTCCGTTATTGTGGTGTACTTTCTGGTTGTCTTGGGGGTCGGCGTATGGGTAAGTTTTGCAATCCTTCAGCTGATAATTCTTTAAATCCCCCCTTTCTCTGTAGCTCCACTGCAGTTTAATAGCTTTAAATTGTTTTGATCTAGGAAATCTTCAATCAAAAGTATTAAGATTTATATTGCCGAAGGGAAAAAAGCATTTATTTGTGTGTTAATTTGAGAGGCATTTTACTTTAATTAACAAAGGTATAATTTTTCAGCACTTTGAAGTAAATGCAAGTAGACTGATGTGCACAGTCGTAGATTCTTCCTCAGCAACCTGTTACACCAAAGCTTTATAGCAGCAGATCAGAGACTTTTCAGAACGTAAATACACAATCGTTCATAACTTGAACTAATGTTATTGCAACAGTGTATAAAAAGCATATACACCATAAGGAGAAAATTACTGGGTCCCCTACACATTACACCTGCAGGAGCTTCTAGGCTATGGAAACCAATGCTATGAAGTTCTCAATGCACAGTTTTTGCGTTGATGTTGATGCCAGAGGAGATTTGGAGCTCTGCAGTTATTGAGTCAGCAGAGCGTTGGTGACTTTTACGCACTATGCACCTCAGGACTCAGTGAACCCCGTTCTGTAACTTTATGTGATCTGCCACTTTATGGCTGTGGTTCCTGAATGCTTCCACTGTGCATTAATACATTATCTCCTGAAGCTGATTGTGGAATATCTAGGTGGGAAGAAATTTCAAGAACTGACTTGCTATTATAGCACAGTGATTGACTTTAGTGAATTCTTTAAACGAAACATTCTTCCACAAATGTTTGTGAAGCAAACTGCATGGCTAGGTGCTTGATTTCATACACTTGTGGCAATGGGACTCAAAATACCTGAATTCAAAAACTAAGTGATGTGGCCCAGTGCCTGTTTTGCACAAATTGACAAGAGTTTTCTAAAATGTGACTTTATCCCATTGCAGGCTATGGTCCGCACCAACAGATCCACCGTAGGTGGCTTCTTCCTTGCAGGGAGGAGTATGGTATGGTGGCCGGTGAGTATCTTTCTTTTTAGAGAAAGACAGGCTCCTTCACTTTATAATCATATTGATTTTTATTGTTCTGCTCTAATAGATGGAATAAAATGTGATGCAAGGTTACAATTACTTATTAGTATACTGAGCATGTGGCCTAGCATAAAAAGCATAATCAGCTGGACTCATTAATGAATTCTAAAACCTTGTTAATTTCAAAATTAAGCTACTGACAGATGTAACTGTGCTCTCCACAGATCGGAGCATCACTGTTTGCCAGCAATATTGGCAGCGGCCACTTTGTAGGAATCGCCGGTACTGCTGCAGCTTCAGGAATAGCCATTGGTGGATTTGAATGGAATGTGAGTAACAGTTCCTGCACTAATTATGCATTATCACTTCATGCAAAGAAGTATTTCTCACCTCTGGTACTCTGTCAGTTATCTCTGTTGGGTGAGCAAATAGATTTTGATGAGAGCTCCACCTTGCAGAGGATGAAAGGAAACTGGATTATTTCTTGTATGTTTGTGTGTTTCAGGCTCTTATTGTGGTCGTCATTCTGGGATGGCTCTTTGTGCCCATCTACATTAAAGCCGGGGTAAACAGAACAGTAAGGCCACAAGTTGGCCTAAAAACCCTGCATATATTTATTTCCCCTTTCTAAATGACAATTCATAACCACCATGTTTATTTACAGTTGTGTCATGAGTAAAATCTCATGTGTTGTGGACATATTTAGATAGTGACGATGCCCGAGTACCTGAAGAAGAGGTTCGGAGGACAGCGCATTCGCATTTATCTCTCTGTTCTCTCCCTCGTCTTGTATGTCTTCACCAAAATCTCAGTAAGTCCCTGCAAGAGCAGCAGAAAATATTTCTGTTTAGACATTTTTCCAGTTCTGCACGATCTTCAATAAAATCCTGCATTTTTCCTCCTTCTACATTCAGGCAGACATGTTCTCCGGTGCAATATTTATCCAGCAGGCCCTTGGGTTGAACATCTATGTCGCTGTTATTGCGCTTCTAGCGATTACTGCACTGTACACTGTCACAGGTTTGTCCACAAAATTCACTTCCTTCACTACGGAACTCATAAATTGACATTTTCCTCATAAACTACAGCAAGAAGAAGTGTTATCTGCATAAATGGCACGATGACTGGGGGTAAAGTCTTTTCAAGGTGGACATGTAGACACACACCACACACACACACACACACACACACACACACACACACACACACACACACACACACACACACACACACACACACACACACACACACACACACACAAACAATCTCTCTCTTTCCTCATTGCTGGTTTATCTGTGCTGAGTTGCTGTGGTTGATTGTCCATGGACTAAGATAAGCATGAACTGCCCTTCTGTTGCTGTTTTGTAACATCACATCCACAATTACAAGTTCTACAGAACGAGTTCTTACGTAATGACATGATAAGCTGATTTCTGTCCTCTCCAATAAATTTAGTTATATCTGTTAGTGGTGATAAAACATTTAAGATTCAAAAGATTTTTTTTTTTTTTACAGATTGATAACATCATATATTTTATCCTAGGTGGACTGGCAGCAGTGATCTACACCGACACCTTGCAGACCATCATCATGGTTATTGGCTCGTTCATTCTCATGGGCTTTGGTAATATGATATTTGATGTACAAATTATATGTTGGCAAGTAAAAAGAAAGTTGTTCTCACTTGAACATGATTTTCCAAAGCTTTCAATGAGGTGGGGGGCTATGCAAACTTCGAGAAGCTCTACATGCAAGCTGTCCCCTCAAAAACGGGTAACATCAGTGCAGAGTGCTACGAGCCTCGCGGAGACTCCTTCCATATCTTCAGGGATCCAATTACAGGAGACCTCCCATGGCCTGGTCTCGTGTTTGGACTCACCATTCAAGCTGCCTGGTACTGGTGTACTGATCAGGTGAATGAAGCAAATGAGCAGGACCACTGGGCAGCTTAACTGCAGTTTTTACCAACCACTTGCAACAATCTTTTAATCATGCCCCTTTATGCTGCCTGATTTTTGTTTGTTTGTTTGTCAATGGGGGGGGGGGGGGGGGGGGGGGGTCATACTCGATAGGCAGTGTGAGGTGGGAGGATAACCATGCTTTTAGTTTAACACTGGATCTCAGTGAAGAGTCTGATGCAGCACACAAACAAAACATTATGGTTATCCTACTTTATCCCTATTCCATTACAGAAGAAGATGATTGACTTCACTGGTTTACTCAGCAAACATTTTGGGTTCAACCTCAAAGGTCAAAAGTGGTTTGAAATCCATGACAACCATTTTCAATCCACTTACCCATCCAATCTACCATTCATGGATTCAACCCAGTTCCCTTTATTCCCGGAATCCATCTGCACTGTTGATTCAAGCTTGATTTATAGTACTGTGTTACTGCAGCCTGACGTAGCGCCACCGCAGACATCAACAACTGTGATTGGTCTGCTTGGAAGTAATGTGCCATGTAAACAGAGTGTATTGATTAGTACAGGGATAATACGTGTGTTAAACAAAATAGGCTGAATTTAGCTTGTTCACAATGCTAACGCAAACACAATATGTTGGTTTGTTCATTTTCATACTGCTGACAATTCATGCAAAAGTTTCAGTAAAAGCAACTGCTCCATATTTAGTCAGTTAAGTTTCACACCAGCTCATGAGTCCAAATGTAAAAACCAGTGCCCGTCACTTAAATAGGCTCCGTGTGGACTCAATGCAGGACCATAAAGAGTGTCCACACAGGAAGAGCTCTGAAGCAAAGTGGCGGCCACAGACCGTGGAAAGTCAGTGGCATTCAGTGACTTCAAGCAATGATGAATGAAATAATCACTGGATACGTGATGACAGGGTGATCAATACATCAGAGGGTTACCCAGGCAACCGGAGCCTTTGGCTGGTCATAGAGCTCTCACTACATCTATGAGTTGTGCTTTATAGTAGAAACAATATGATTAATATGATTTGTAAAATCTTAATTTAAATGTAAAAATATACATGTAAAATATAATAATTCACACTGAATCTCAGTTTACTGAAAGTAATAAGTACCACCAAGCTTAAAAGTAAAGTACAAGTACCTAAAACTGTACTTAAAAATGTACTTAAATATATGTATTTAGTTGCTTACCACCACTGCATTGCACTACTATGGTTTCCTAACTGTAGGTGATTGTGCAGCGCTGCCTCTCCGCCAAGAGTCTCTCTCACGTTAAAGGAGGTTGCATCCTGTGTGGTTACCTGAAGCTGCTGCCCATGTTCCTCATGGTTTTCCCCGGGATGATTAGCAGGATCCTGTACCCAGGTGAGAGTGTTGTGGTTTTCAGAGTCTATTACTTGTGACTTATGCACCAAGCTTATTGGTTAAAATTAGATGTGCAACGCATGCATAAAATGTTCAGTGCCGAATTGACATATTGTGGATTTTCTTGCCTTCAATCTAGATGTGGTGGGATGTGTGGATCCAAAAGAATGTGAAAAACACTGTGGGACCAGTGTGGGCTGCAGCAACATCGCTTATCCAAAACTGGTGGTTGACCTCATGCCTGATGGTTGGTGACCTTTTTCTTATGAGCTTTTTCTTATGAGCCCTTTTTCTATCTTACTTCTTCTTAATCTGATATTCTATTTCAGGCTTGCGAGGGCTCATGCTGTCTGTGATGCTGGCCTCTCTGATGAGCTCCCTTACCTCTATCTTCAACAGCGCCAGTACTCTGTTCACCATGGACATCTACACTAAGATCCGAAAGTCTGCCAGTGAGAAAGAACTCATGATTGCTGGCAGGTAAAATAGGTTTTTGTCACTGTTTCATAAGAGTATTGGTTAAATCCTTGGCTACTGATTGCATTTGCTTTAATTGTGTATAGAGTGTTTATCTTGGGCCTGATTGGTGCGAGCATAGCATGGATTCCTGTGGTACAAGCAGCCCAGAGTGGTCAGCTCTTTGACTACATCCAGTCCATCACCAGCTACCTTGCTCCACCTGTTGCAGCTGTCTTCTTGCTTGCCATTTTCTGCAAACGTGTCAATGAGCCCGTGAGTTGCGTCTTTGATTCAATGTTTTTTTAAAAAATCTCATTTTCATTGTGACAGAATCTTTCACATACCTCTGAGATTTATTGATGAATAACATTTGTTTCTTGCTGTGGGTTATTAAAGTAGATGATTCATACAAGTCTAAAGGCTGTATGGGAAACAAGTTGGAGCCAGGAGCTTGTTAGCTTATAGTAGCTTAGTATATGGACTGCACATAAAATGAAAGCCTTTGGAGTGCTTCTTAAAGCTACTCTACACATAAGTCCGTAATGTGTGCAGTCCTTAAGAATATCAGTGCCATCAATATCAATATCAATGCCATTTTAGGGAAAATCAGCTTCAGAGCAATAATTTTCCAGCTGGCCCTGCCCAAAAAGTAGTGTTATACATGGACAAGTGATATATAGACCCCCATGTGCTGCCCCACAACCTCATATTGGATGTATGCAGATTAAATATAGGATGTGTGTTAGACAACAAATGTTGCAAATGCTGGTTGGGGCATGTCATGGTCATCGCTTCCTAATTATTGTGCAGCCAAATGTGGCTTTGATATGATCTAAATTTCAACAAGAAGTATTTATCCAAAATTATAACTTTAAATACAATATTGTATGTGTATACATTGTGCTATCGCTCACTATGCCGGGCTTCTTTAAACTGATGTTTCTTCTTTGCTTTCTTTCCTCAGGGGGCCTTTTATGGCCTCATAATTGGACTGTGTATCGGCTTGACCAGGATGATTACTGAGTTTGTTTATGGGACAGGTAGCTGCGCTGAGCCCAGTAACTGTCCCACTGTCATATGTGGAGTTCACTACCTTTACTTTGGGATCATCCTGTTTGTCATCTCCTGCCTCATCATTCTGACAGTGTCTCTCATGACCAAACCCATCAATGACAAACATGTAAGGCAATGTTATTTCATATTTGCTATAAGAAGTAGATACAATGCACTCAATTGCACTCTATTAGTTTAGTTCAGTTTAGTTCACATAGGATTTTAAGATATGGTTTTGATTGTTTTCCTATTGCAGAAGCTAAACTTTTTTTGTTTGTTTGTTTCACTGCAGAAATTTGCAGACATTTTTTCCATTATTTAAAAGCTTAGTGTTTTCTGCCATATAAAGCTGAGCATTTACACCCAAATAACTGTGATTTTTCTTTTCAACACTTGGTGATCCATTTTTCATTTTGATCGTTGTGGCCAAACTTCACCCCCTGGTGCACACACAAGTCATCATGACTTACAACAGCAACATAACCAGTAAGCATTCTAAATGTGCTGCAGCAACCACCAAGCACTCTGTCTACCTTGCATTACAGAAAGAGGCCAAGCTAAGTGGCTAATGCTAGGCACTCTCATGTTACAAAGGATAACCCGCATCTGAGGTCAACACACGACAGGCAATCGTTGATCTTCAAACCTTTCATGTCACTGGGTTACTCACTCAAAATGTTTGCGGTACTTTGGATTTCCTGTGATTGGTATCTATTCAGGGCAGCACAGTGGTGTGGTCCACCTTGGCCCGGGCCTTTCTGTGTGGATGTTTTCTCCGGGTACTCTGGCTTAATCCCACAGTCCAAAGACATGCAGTTAGTGGGGTTAGGTTAATTGGTGATTCTAATTTACCCATAGGTGTGAGTGTGTATGGTTGTCTGTCTTTCTGTGTTAGCCCTGCAATGGGCTGGCGACCTGTACAGGGTGTACCCCACCTCTCGCCCTGTGACAGTTGGGATGGGCTCCACCCCCCCACCCCCCACGACCCTGAACAGGATAGTAAGGGAATGGAAGAGAATGGTTGGATATGCATTCATTCAGTTCAAATTGATTTATATAGGATGAGTATAGAATAAAGCAATTGCTGAACACACTTTATCTTGTAAGCCCAAGTGTCTTCACACTTTATATAAGTGTCTGAGGATTAATAAGGAAGAAGTGAGGGCAGCTATGAAGGGAATAAAGAGTGGAAAGGCAGTTAGCTCAGATGACATAGGTATGGAGATATCCAGGAGATAGGGCAGTGGCCTCTTTGACCAGATTGTTTAGTGCATTCTTGGAGTACCGGTACACTTCTTCTCCTGAGGAATGGAGAAGAGGTGTACTGGTACTGATTTTCAATCGTGATGTGCAGAGCTGTAATAACTACAGAGGGATAAAGATGATGAGCCATACCTTGAAGATATGGGAGAGAGCTGTTTAAGCTAGGCTAAGAAAAGAGGTGATGAGTGTGGCTTCATGCTGAGAAAGAACACAACCTCCTGAAGTTGCCACAACAAACTAGAAAGGAGAAAATATTGTTGTTGACACCATGAAGGCAGAAAAAAATGATGGTTGCTGATTAAAAAAAAAAATGTGTGCAGATCTTGTACAGTTTATCTCTTGTGACACGGTATTAGGCTGTAAACCTAAGTTGCTATTTATTTAAGGCTATTTATTAGAAAAATATTCTGATAGCAAGTCAGGTATAGTAATATTTGTTTATCTGTATGAGAACCAGCAATCAGCATACCGTAATAATGCAGACAAATTCAACTCCATGTAGCATCTACAGTGTTTCTACATTTCAACTTTAAAGCATAAAAATGTAATGCAGTCTAAATAATAATTTATAGATGTGAATGCACAAGTGAGTTGTCACCGGTCCCTACACCTATCTAGTCATCTGGTTGGGTCATTGAGTGACACCCAGCCATTGAGTTTTACATAAACCAACATTTAGTGAACTATACAGAGGCATCCCAAAAATAAAATGACAAATAATCTATTTCTGACCATGCGTTGTGTTCTTTGACTAGTTGTATCGACTGTGCTGGAGCCTGAGGAACCGTACGGAGGAGAGGGTTGACCTCGAAATGGATGATTGGGTTGATAACCAAGATTCCGGCAGTGAGGACTCAGATGGTAATGAACTGACTTATACAGCATACATATAGAATAAATGTGGAGTCACACATGTAAACAGATACAAACAAACTTTGTTTTTTTTTTTTGTTTCTTCTTCTCCAAAAGACGAAGAGGAGCCCGGCTTCTGTAAGAAGGCAGTGATGTGCTTCTGTGGACTGGAAACAAAGAAAGCCCCCAAGCTGACTAAAGAAGAGGAGGAAGAGCTGAAGAAGCAGCTCACAGACACCTCAGAGGTTCCTCTATGGAGGAATGTAGTCAATGCCAACGCCGTCATCCTCCTGTGTGTGGCTGTGTTCTTTCATGGCTATTTTGGGTAAGACAGCTGATTTAAACTGCTGTCTGACACTCTAATTTATACAAATATAACAAGTCACCCAGTAACCCTCTAAAGTAAGATAATGTACTTGCAAACCCCTCTATAATGTTTTTCCTATGATGTAAAATGTATTTTTGTACAGCACTGAGCTTTTCACTAACTCTTCCTGGTATTTGAAAGCTTAGGTAAACCAGTAGATCACACTGTAATATATGAACAATATATTGCACTTAAAACATGTTTTTAAAAAAAAGGTATATATGTATATTTATATATATATATATGGATATATTTGAATGCTACCTATTGTCCTGGGGTTAGCCATGAGGTTTCTTCTGGGTCTTAACTGAGACTTCTAAATGGCTCGTGAATGGAGCTGCAGGTTTGTCTTTCTCCTGTAAAGAACACCCTCACACTGTTCGTGGAAATCTATGATTCATTTGCAACAATCACAACGTGATAAAATAATCTGCAGCACACGCTTGTAATCTCTTCAATTAATGATTGATCTGCATTTTCAAAGCTAATTTCCAACTAAAGGAATTATAAAAATGTCACATGTCTTTTGTACTTTGCTGTTTTCACAAGAGCGACGTAAAAGGGAATGCAACGTGTGCGTTTTCAGTTCGGGATGCTGCCTTTTGTCAGTAAAGAAGGGAGACAAACTAACATGCTAAATGCCAGCAGACTAAGTGTAACACAAAACCAGGAAAGCACAGGAGATGCTTCAAAATTCCTCAAATAACAGTGTGTGCTACCTCACTGCACTTAAGCTGTGCTTCCTCGTTGTGTGTGCTCAAAGTCCTTCAGTGCTGTCACTTCTTGAATCCACACACCTTCCTCTATGTTGTTTTAGGTGTTAATGAATAAAAGCATCTCAGGGAAGAAGGGTTGAGAATCACTCAGTAGTAATATCTATCTGTCTCGACTGCCCTCTAGTGTTTTACTGCTGTTAAAAATGTTAATTATTTGTTTTCTGATTATTGTTTTTAAGTTATACATTTCTGCTCTTGTTGAGGTTAAATTTCATGTTTACTGCTTGGTAAATAAATGTTAAATTACAAACAAACACAGAGTGCTACTTCTAAATTCACCAGAAGGCCGGTGAGTCATTCCCATTATCTCTATCTTATCAGTAACTCTGTGGTTAATGTACACTGATTGCAGATCACCAGCATATGAACGACTGTTGAATCATTTATGATTGCGAGGACCTTCGGGTGTTATTCCCTGAAGTTTTATAGCTTTTCTTATTCTTCACCATGTGCAGATGACTTTATAGCTGTGCGGATCACACATTTGGCAGATCAACGTGGTAACTAAGCCTTAAAAAAAAAAATAAAACCTCCCAAAACAATCCAAGTCAAAATATAGGCTCATCTCACTCACACCGGTAAGAACTTTTTTTTTTTTAGTTGATTGTGACATGCAGCATTTTATGATGTTGTGTAAAATAAATTATCTTCCAAAATTTGGGAAGGAAGCGCAAGCATGTTAGCAGAATGCCCATTTAAAACAGGAAAAAAGGCTTGTGATAACAAATAATTAATAACGCTGCGAGTCCTTGAGCACTGAATGTGCAGCACAAGACTTAATTGTATAATCAAGTAACGATGCAGGGACTTTGCTGAGATAAGAGCCTGAAGGTCTGTCACAGTGCCACTTTTATGTCATAAAAAGCACTGATTATGACTCGCTATAAATCAGTATCTAACTCGTACTGGGGCACACTAATACGCTTCACAAAGCTCCAGTGTGCTGCATGGTTATTGAAACTTTACAGATTTATAACAGGAAAATATATCTATGAGTAACCCTGAAATGATACTGAGACAACACATATGAGCCCTTTTGTGAAAGTCACAATCAGGGCTATAACACGAGACCCTGACACAGCACAGGACAAAGGAGTCTGAGGCTCAGGCGCCTCCTAGAGGCACAGGAGCCTCACTACACCAGAGGAGATCGCGTCAAAAAGGATTCTGCTCAGGAACGTTTGTACTGTGAGTTTAGGCAACACTTAGTTGGGTTTAACCTGATATATGAAACCCTCAGTTTGATTCTGTAATTGGTGTGGCACTGTTTGTATTTGCACCCTGCACTTGTTTTACTGTAAACTGACCTCAGTAAAAGTGCTTTCTTATGCGCCTCTCAAGGCAGGACTATTTACATCTGGGGTGTGATGAGTGTACTGGATGACGTCTTACTTTCTAAATTAAGCAATAAAATCATCAGGAGAAACAATGCTCGTCAGAACACATATGAAAAACATTAAAAATGAAGCCAAATACCTCGATTTTATAAACTCCCTTTCATTGACTGCCTCCATTGACTGTGTTCTTTTAATTTATAATCATTTAATGAAAAGGTTTTTAGTTTTAGTCTTTTTTAGTGAGAATGTGTATTATTGTGTTGTTACATAATTTTAAATGGAAAATCCCTAATTTTGCATTTAGTCTTTTTATTAAATTTTAAATATTTAATTCTGGATTCTCTGAATGTCGTCTGGCCTGTTCAATAGATTTTGATTTAAAAGGCTTCCGATGTGATGTTTATGCCACCACGGGTTCATCCTTCAGTGTCAAATAGATGGTGTCTCCAACTTACACACCAGGTGTGGTTTGACACACCTGGTGCATTCAGCCTAACCCTAATCCTAAACCCTTCAACTATGAATACTACATGTACAATCTCTCTGTCCTCTCTCTCTCCATCCTCCTCACTCCTGTGCACTGACAATAGAAATAATAGACAACTAGAAAATAACAAAGAAATAATCTATAATATTTAATACCTATAACACACTGCTTAGTGATGTGAAATCATCATCAGTGAACGTGGGCAAAACAGAACCCACATTAATTGTATAATTTTTTGCTGATTTTTGACTCAGAACTAATCAGGCATAAACTGATCCATATTCATCCAAGATGAATACAGGCTGCTGCTGGTCACTGACAGGTAACATCCTTTTCATATCTGGGTACAGGGCATGCAATACATCCAGTACATCACAACTGTTTTGGCCAGTGCATATGATGTGTCTCCCAAAGTGCAAGCCAAGCAAAATCTTCCAGAGCTTAAAAAAAAATGAAGCCAACTAAAAACTGTAGTTGCTCTAGCGGCCCCCTGAGGCTGGTTCCAAGAGCCCGTCAGTCTCCATAGATCACCTCTGCTGACTGAAGTCAATTAACCTGACCTTTTTTTGGCTTCTGGAGCACTTTTAATAGAATTAAATGACAAATAATACAAAATGCATGGAGGTTGCCAAAACATTAACATTGTGGTAAAAACCACTGGGTGATGTCATGTTGGCTATGTCCATTTTTTAAACAGCCTATGGTGCAAGCCTGCACAGGAAACAGGATACTGGATAAATAGATGTTAGCAAAGTTGGATACAGCTTCTGAAATGTGAACACTGAAGTGCCCTAAACCTGCATTCTTGTTAATGGCCAACAGAGGTCGACTGGTGGTTGCAAAAAGACTTCTGATGGTACTGAAATCTTTAGGAACAAAGCCTCGCTCCTTTCTCTGAGACCTCTGAGAACAATTTCCTTATAACTTTATATTCACAATGAACAGGTTACCCTCATTTCCTAATTACTTGTTAATAATAAGTCCACCTTTTATATAATAGCTGACTGTAGTTCATTTTCAAGATTTTCTGAATTATACACAAATAAGCTTTGCCCAAATGCAACCTCTTAACAGCTTTTGGATACTTTGTCATTTAAGAGTTCCCTTTAGTTATGTTTTTGTCAGCTGATGAAGCAGATTATCTTGTGTTTGTTTCTTTGTCCACCAACTATTGCTAGACAATCAGGTGTTGAGAAAGCAAACGTGCCTCACAGGTGTATCTTAGGCCCCTAGCTACTCAAATGACCTGTTTTTAACATTTATGCACTTATAACACCTATAAATGCATTATATATATATATATTTTTTTTATTTCACAACAATAATATCAAATATATATTCACAAAACTTCAGTTATGGATGATATTATGACACCATCAGGCTGTTCAGCAACCACCTAGCAAGGGGCTAAAATTACCTGCTTTCTGCACACACTTGAAAGCAGCCTGTCATTTTAATTTCAAGAAAGTAACATCTCATTTGTATCCAGAAAAGCTGAATCATATGTGCTATATTATAACCTCATCATATATATATATATATATATATATATATATATATATATAGGTAATTATACCTATATATATAGGTATAATTACTTAATAGCTAACAAGATAAATTACTTTGATCACTGGTGTCCTTAAAAAAAATGTATTGCATGATTTGTTTTTTTTAATTGTTAATATTGAAAAGACTAATGGGAAATCAGGCATTTCATGAGACATCTTACCTTCAGTTGCAGATATTAATCAACAGGTAGCTTAACTTTAACTGTGACTGCAGGCAGCTTTCCAGACATCCTGTCTGTTCCTCAGCAGGAAGCCAAAGATTTCACATTCACTCCCTTCAGCTCTGAATTAATCCAGGTGATTCATGGCCTCTAAGGTAAGATATCTCTCTGTCTCTCTCGCTCTTTTTTTTTTTTTTTTTGAAGGATAGCTGCTTCCCCCTCCTCTGGGGCCTGGGACTACAGCCTGCTGAGCTCAAAGAGACACCACTGCATGAAAATGATGGTAAGAGTGCTGAAAATATTCTCAAATGAGTCACTGAATTCAAAATGAAGTTGAATTGTTTAGGTTTATATTTAGGTCAGTTTTATGCAGCAGTATTGATTTATTGTAGTCAGCAGTTAGCCTATAACATCTTGAAGACATATTTTATGTTGTTACTACAAGGATGCGTAGCCTACAGAGGGAGTCACAGACACATTTGTCAATGAACATGGAAATCCGCTTACAGCAATATTAGACTGTTATTGTATTTTTCTGTAAATGCTAAATATGGGTACTTAAAGTGTTGCTGCAATCCTGTGAGACATGAGACGTTTTGCATGATAAAATGTAACCCTAACATGGAGCAAATGCTGCTAAAACTCCTAAGAAGGAGCTAAAGGGTATGCAGAATTGTATTTGTACTTCGCATACATTATGCATTTGATTCCCACATTATGTAAGCATATCTATGTAGCATTAATGGAAAAATTCACATCCTGTCTTTTCATCCTTTGATCGGAGGATTATTTATTGGTCAGCATGAAGGCTTGAGCAGATAGAAACTTATTACGCAACATCCCGGCTTGTGTGCACCCAGAGCTTACACAGCTTTGTTTAAGTTTTTGAGTGAATTTAAAGAAATCCTGCAGGCTCAGGTTTAGTTTCAGGTTAAGGAGGAAGGAATACAAATGACATCGCTCTGCTACACTCTTCACAGTTTGTGCTCATAGAGCGTGCAAACTGATATGCAGAGACTGATGTGTTTTTCCAAAGCTTCTAGACAGGTACACAGTAAATCAGTGAGTGAATTTATCTTCTGTTTTCTCATGTGTGCAGCACTCTGTAGATTACAGATCTGTTTAGACCAGCTTCCTGTGCCTGGCTCATGGACTTAACCATTTATGTGAGTCTGTGCATGTAAAGTATGATCCATTGCTGCTGGTGCTTTCATATCTCGAATGGCTGTGTGTCTGTGTGTAAATATGCATGTGTGTGTTTAGATGGGGGTATGGGAGAGGGGGTGGGAGGGTGGCTCTGCTCCTCATTGGCTGAATTTTTCTCTCTGGCAACGAAAAAACGTGATGCTGGCTGCAGAGGCACTGCAGTGTGTGCTGCAGCGAGAGAGTGAACGAGAGGAAAAGAGAGGCCAGTGTGTATGCGTGTGTGAGTGTGTGTGTGTCCGAAAGAGAGAGAGAGAGAGAGAGAGAGAGAGAGAGAGAGAGAGAGAGAGAGAAAGGAGGGGGGTGGGCAGGCAAAATAAGCCACATGCATAAGGAGGGAGCCAGAAGCACAGAGAGAGAGTGTGTGTATGTGTGGAAACACTGCGCATGTGTGACTGTGAGGTGCACTGACGGGAGCAGACGGAGGAGGAGAAAGAGCAGCAATGAACGGCAGCGGAGCCAAGAGGAGAGAGAACAGCAGGGGAGACGGAAGGGAGGAGAAGTGAGGTTCACCTGAAAGAAAGAAAGAAAGAAAGAAAGAAAGAAAGAAAGAAAGAAAGAAAGAAAGAAAGAAAGAAAGAAAGAAAGAAAGAAAAGGAAGGGGACATACACAGAAGCACAGAAGCTCAGATCGCTACACAGAATGAGCTGTATAATTTGAGAAAGCAAGAGGAAAAAAAGGGATGGAGAAAGGGATACCAGAGGGAGACGTCCAGCCACAGGTCAGAGGAGAAGGAGCAGGGTTGAGGGAGTGAAGGACAAAGATCCCAGAGAAAGGAGACAAGTGATGCGGAGGTCAGTGAAAGCAGCTCTGAGACATGATGTATCCACCTGGCAACAGCTTCCTCCATCTTACTGCTCCATCGTTTCCTCCCTTCACTGCTGCTAGTTGCTGATGCTTCTAGAAGAAGACCGAGAGGAGAGAGCATCCTCCCTCGGACAAAGAGACCGCACGGCTTGGTTTATCTTCACAGAACAGCGCTGACGGCAAAGACATCTCAGCAAAAAAAAAAAAAAACAGGAACGAGGAGGCGAGAAAGGACTGAAACAAGACAAGTGCGTAGACAGACAGGTGAGGCTTGGTGTGCGCTTCACGGTGAAGATAACAGGTTTTTCTGTGTGTTGCTCTTCAGATTCTGTATCTGTGTGATCTGTACATTTCAGGTCTGTGAGGTGTGGCTCATGTACATCGAGTGTCCTTCGGTTTTTATCTTTCTGCTTGCATGAAACAGGTAGCGGTGGCCTTTGCGTTTTCCTTTGTTACATTAAGCTTGGATTTACATGGTTGTTGCATCATAGCCATCCATTTTGCAGACACACACACACAAACACACACCGCCGACATGGATGGATGAATGGAGACACACATGTGTACCTGCACAGTGGTACACCTGCTCGCATACTCATCTGCACAGACCATAAACAGTAGCTGGAAACTGTGAATAGAGCCTGATCATGTGTGAATTTGGGTGTTGATGCTATCTTGAGGTTTGCTTATCTCCAGTAGTTTTGACATTTGACAGACCTCTGCATGGACAGACAGCGAGGGCAGGAGGAGGGAGGGTGGTGGTAACAGGGACGGGGCAGGAACGGGCTGTTCTGTAGCTGTCAGCATCTCCATACATTGGCGCTGCAGTGAGAGTGCTCGGTACACCATGCTGCGATTGCATAACTGCTGCTCCCAAACGCACCCCTCCCACATGCGAACCAGCACACTAAAGCCAGTCCATCTCACACAGTCCGAGCATTTTGGCCACCTCACTTCAGCTGCTCACGAGTCCCTCCTGAGCATCATCAGAGCCATCAGCCTTAAACATGTGCTGAGACAGCCTCTTTAAAGAGGGAAACAAAATCAATTGCCTCAATCAATTGAGCCACCGTTGTTGAGGAGCTCGCAAATTTTTTTTCCCTCATAAATCTTCTATGAGGTCTGTGTGAGGCAGAGAGACATGCAGGTTGTTGCTTTTATTTTACTGCCTGTGTGCAGCTCTGCCATGTTGCTGTGGGAGCTACACAGATGAGAACAAAGAGCGCTTGGCTGTAATGAATTGCGAGGGAAAATGGCCGATGTCTGCCATGAATGACAGCAGGCTGAATTATTAAAAACAACACCTCGCAGCTCATGCACTAAGTGCTCTGTGCTCATGCAAAAACACAAACATCAGACTGCAATCACACAGCTGTAAATATGACAGATGAATGGTTACAAACATGTGCCTAAAAATGCTGGTAATAATATAGAGATGTATTTAAATGCTGTTTAAAATGTATAATGTTGACAGCAGCATACTGGATTGTAATGTAGTGGCCAAAGGCAGGAAATGAAACTTTTATATATCATATATATGGCCTTAAAAATAATAAGAAAAACAGGAATGTTAAAAGGGGAAGAGCAGAGTTGCATTTGCCGTCTGCCTTTATATAGTAGCAAACATGATTTGTTTCCAGTTGGAAAATACACCACAGAAGCAACTCATCCTTTTGAATCAGCAGAGAAAAGCTGCAGCCAGCAAACATACAGCAAATCTGGGGATTTGTCCTCAGAGTCCGCTAAGGTCACTACATGTTATGCAATCAAAATACAGCGTAATATTTAACACGGGTTTGACTGGACGTTTGTTGACAG
The DNA here is from genome assembly GCF_007364275.1 of Archocentrus centrarchus. Lineage (NCBI taxonomy): Eukaryota > Metazoa > Chordata > Actinopteri > Cichliformes > Cichlidae > Archocentrus > Archocentrus centrarchus. The sequence continues at coordinate 9,456,236 of NC_044357.1, read as the reverse complement.
TTTTTTACCAGCCGAGGTACGAATGTGGATGCAAATCTCAACATAGTTGGCATACCTGACATACTGCTGGTATGAGGCATCGGGGCTCAAAGGCCCGTCCTTCTGCTCTCTCTCCATCCGGAGAGGTAGATGGGAGACAAACAGAGACTGACATATTTTCACTGAGAAAATGAGACAGACAGACATGGAGACCTGCACACCGTCTCTATGACTCATTCAGAACATGGTGCCCTTCTCCTGCACTCTGATGCGCACAGGTGGAATCTATTCACTATGATCAGGAAGACCAGGGCTGAGGTCTTAGTAAATGTGTGTGATTAAATCTACCATTAAATATAAGTCACATTTAAAAATCCCAATTTTAGCATCAGATATCAGCCGGTTATCTGGGTCGTCTGTTTGTGTGTCCAGGAATGTAAAGGGTGGTGCCCTGTACGTGATAGGGAGTATGCTGGTGAGAATGTTCTCGGATATGTGTGTGTGTGTGTGTGTGTGTGTGTGTGTGTGTGTGTGTGTGTGTGTGTGTGTGTGTGTGTGTGTGTGTGTGTGTGTGCGTGGCTCTGAAATGTGAATGCAGCTCTGTGTGTGTTTTAATGGTATGAGGAATGTGCTGCTGAGGCAGCCTCCTCTAACATCTCTGTGGTCAGCTCTCCTCTTCCTCCTCGTGCTTGTGATGATGAGGTCAAATGCCTGCCATGATTTCATTAGTGTAATAATTCCTGCGCAGGAAGATTCAGCTATACACACAGACGCACACAAGCACACAAGCAGTGTCAAGGCTGTGGAGGGCTGCAGCAGTTTACTCTGTGTTAATATGGTATCCTGGTAGAAGATGAGCTCCTTACATAACCGGAGAGGGTTCTTTCGATTAGGAGGAGGCCGCGCCAAGACTGGCCCATCAGCAGGCAGTTTGTATCAGTTATCAGCCCTTTTCATAACACTGTCACCAAATTAGAGGGTAATTTTAGCTACTTCATCTCCCCCAGGCTCAAAGGATCCTCATGCAGTCTAGATCCTTTATCAAATTGACCCTTGCCATTGTCAGAGAGAGTTATTTTTACAAGCTGTGTCTAGATGTGAAAGATCTTTTTTGATTATTAAACATTTGGTCACAAATGGATATTTCAGACAGAAATTGAACGTTAGGTAATAATAAATTTTTTTAATTTATATGTATATATATATATATATATATATATATATATATATATATATATATATATATATATATATATATATATATATATATGATCTTTGGATTCTCATAGATTATTTGTGAAGCACTGTTGGCAACTTAAAGACCTGATTTATGCCCGTTAATTGTTTTTTAAATACATATTTTTATATTTTTTTTGACCTAGTACAAATTCACATCATCATTCATACAGAGAAGGAGGGAAGCGCTCCGTACCTCTGACAGCTGATCTGATAAGTGCAATGATAAGTCTTTACTCATAGAATTAATATTTGTTGATCAGTTTTTTCCAATATTCCTGAAGAACAAAATGACCCCTTGAGGATACCTGAGTACCTCTATCTCTATCACTATCAAGACTTCCTAGGTTTTGTGTTTTAAACAGCACTTGGTAAAAATGTATATAAGAATTAAAGCAAAGAAAAACCTTGACTAAATAGGATACAGTCTAAAATGAACAAAATCTTCCTTATTTTCAATCATACAGTATATGCAGTATGCTACATCAGTGTCTACTCATATCAAACATAGCTGAAATTTTAAATAATAAGTACAAATAATCCCCATGAACCAAAAGCTCGGGGTTCAGACTGCTTTAAAGCTTTGTTTCAGATTGTTTTTCTGCTACTGACTTTCTATGATGTCAAAGAAAGAGCATATTCTAAATATGGTCATTTTAAGCACACCGCTTTAGCTGTTAGGACATCAGCTCCACCCACCTGCTGTTCAACCCTTATGTCTCAGAGGGGCAGCCAGTCAAAAGAAAGTGGCTTGTTTCAGTGCATTTTTTTTTCAGTTTAAATATATGTATACAGTCCCTGTACATAGCAAAACCCATCTCAAGGTGCTTTATATTATAAGATGAAGACCTTGCAATATTAGAGAGAGAGCCCCACTGATCAAATGATTCCCTATGTGCAAGCACCTGGTGAGAGTGGGGAAGAGAAACTCCTTATTAACAGGACGAGATCTCCTGCAGAAACTGGCACGTGGAGGTCCATCTGCTTTGACTGGTGGGGATATGAGCACAGAGATGGACAGAGGATCAGTGAAAGGGTTGCACCAAAACTCAGGATGATATAAAGAAGGATTATTTTAAGCTATGAATCATGTGAAACTACTCTTGTAGAATCCAAGAATTAAAGCATAAAGCTGGAAATTAGGATTACAGGTCCCCTTTAAATTTGTAAATATATGGATCAAAACATAAGTATAGAATCCAAATCAGTTGACTGGCCTTTGTGCTTTACTTTAAATGTACCGAATCCCAGTTTGATATCTAGCAGTGTTTAGAACTGTGTGATCATATAGTCTTCTAAGGCTACGTTCATACCGCAGGCCTTAATGTTCAATTCCGATTTTTTTCTGCGGGGTCGTTCCAAATATATGTGACTTGTATGCGATCTCCTGTGTGAACTGCAAACAACCTAAAAGTGTCCCGTTTGTGCAGTAAAGGATGCAATAACGTCACATGTAGCGAGCGTGCTCAGTGTTTGCGGAAGTAAACATGGATCGGGATGCAGAATAGTGACATTTGTCGAGTGTCAATGACATACAGTCGGATGAATGCGACCTAACCGTACAGACACAGGTCACATTTGAAAAGATCAGATATGTATCGGATTTAGGACCTCATAAGTGGCTGGTCGTATTTGTAAAAATTGGATCTGTGTTGTTCAGACTGTCGCATAAGTAGCCTTATTTTTGAAACCTCAAGAAAAGAAGTTGGAGAAAGATTTAGTTTTTGACTCTTGAGAAGAGTTTCATGTCAATTATTAAACTAACTGTGACATCTGTGAATTATATTCATATCATATCATAATCAAATCAAAGCCTATAAGCTGTATCATATATGCCCGTGTAAATATCTTTTGAAAGAATCAAAGTATTTAAATGAAAATAAGATAGCACTTTGCCTTAACTGCTAACACTGAGCCTTATGAAATGTGTATGAATGTCTACTGTATGCGCAAGAGGATGAGAAGGGCTATTTTGGTAGGACTGTTGCAGCATTGCAGTGCTGGATGGACACATTTTGTGTGATTGTGAGTGATGTTCCCTCACACCTGTGTGTGTGTGTGTGTGTGTGTGTGTGTGTGTGTGTGTGTGTGTGTGTGTGTGTGTGTGTGTGTGTGTGTGTGTGTGTGTGTGTGTATGTCAAGAGATTAATAGAGAGTGGATAAATGGGAGAAACAAAGCCTAAAAAGGCTCGCTGCAGAGTGATGGGCTAAAGCACTTCCGCCGGCTGCGTACATCTTCCTCAGTCAGTGTGAATCTGCAGCAGGGGATGGGGGCAGGAAACCACTGAGAAGTGACTAGATAAACAACCCAGAAATAGAAACCAGGACCTGTGCTATGCTCCCTTTTCTCTCTTTTTTTTTTTTCCTCTCATTCGCTCTTCCTCGCCATGTAGGTCACCTCCTCTGCTCAGTTTTTTTTTCCTCTAATGAATCATCACTGTTGACAGCCGCGCAGAGAATGAAAAGATGTGTCATCCTCCCTCTTCTGCTATTCGGCAGCTTTTGTTTTGGTCAGGCTAAAAATTTTTCATCTGTGTACTTGTTCTTTCTCACAAAACCCACACACAGTATGACACAAGCTCTCCATGCTGATTGTAAGTCGTTCCCACGCGTGTTGGAGTCAAACCGACGCAGCTCAGATGATGGCTGAGTGCTGACAGGAAACAGGAGGAGTGACAAGAGTAGGCCTGCAACTGTGGCACAGTCACCTGCTCTAACAGCATGGTGTGGCAAGCTGTGGCTTTAAATACATGTCAGTTACATTTCCTGCTTCTATGCAGCCAGTTTACAGCACAGTTCACTTTCGATTAACTTTAAGTCAGACAGTTTGGCTTTTTAAAGGCTGTGAGAGGGCTTTAGGTGTCTTTGCTTTGTTTGGGGTGGCACAGATGTTCAGTTTATCTTTAAAACACGCGTGTAAGCGTAAAATAAGAAAGCAAAAATTACATTTGATGAAATTTAGTTTGATGATGTCTGGTCAAGACAGTCTGCACTGTGGTGTACGCTTTATGACTCAGTAGTTCTTCGATCCACAGCTACAGCTTTGCTTGAAGCATATGTACTTTTGCATGTAGGTGTATGTTCACCAGAACACTCATACTGTCTACGACACTGAATCATACAGGCTGAAAAGTATAAATGAAAGGCATACACTGAGTGGTAACTTTATACAAACACAACCTGTGTAATTCTTTTTGCCTTAGCACATTACATATCAGCATAATCTTCAGACCTGGCAGCACACTGATTATGTTTATTCACAGGAAAGGCATGTTCCTGTGCTGTGCCCCAGATCGTCTGACAACATGATATTTATCTTTGTAGCAGCTCACCTGAGCCAAATACAAAAGGAAAGGATAACCAGTTTTTTTTTACCCTAAATGAACTCTACACACAGATAGAGTCAATCATGTGCACATTTTTTTTTTTGTTTCAAGGATTTTTTTCTAGAATCAAGGCTAACATTATTTTGTTTCTTTTTTCCTTTACTCTTCACAGGTACGTAGATGGACCAAAGGAATCCTATCATGGGACTGAGGCACCAAACTGTTATCACTCTTTCTGCTTAGTTGGGAAAACTATTTGAAAGTCCAAATAAACCATCCTTCACTCCCACCTCTGAGGAATTCAGGAGCCTTGGAGATTTAAGGAGTCACAGCAACAGCTTTTTGGAGCATTTTACGACACCTTCCAAAAAAGGCCTCCTCCCCATTTCTTATCATTGAGCCACTGCAAGGGTCACACAGGGTCACCTGACCACCGGACCAAGAACTTATTCTTTCTTTCTCACGCACTCAAGTTGATGTGTAACACATCCCCAGCCAAAAACAGGAAGTTAAGCAGCGGGGTTGAGCAAGAAACATATTTAAAGCAGGGCGCAGGATATCGTTTCAGACAATACCTCGTGGACCTTTCTGAACTGCCTGTAACCAACCCTCCGCTAACCTGTACTGTATGTGTACATGTGAGAATCTCTGTGCATATGAGATTATTTATTGGTGTTATCTGTATGCTGAACAGTTCTTGTGTGTGAATAGCCATCAGAGACAGCACATCAACATCAGCATAAGTGAGTTAAAACAAAAAAACTACCTTCAAGTAGTCAACACTGGTCAGATACTGTAAGCTGGACTGTTAAGTCATTTGTACATATTAGCTGTGACAGAATAAGAGCTGCAGCTTGTGGTGCTCTGGCAAAGCTCTCCTATCTGTCTCCACCTCATAAAGACTCAGGCTGACAGTAGTGCCCACCAAGAGGGCGGGCCGATCTCTGAGGAAAACATGGAGGCAACCATCCGTCCCCATGTTCCCTCTAATGGCTGACTTCAAAGAAAGACTCTAATCTTTTTGCCCTTGCACAGAACCAGACTGGGTTGTCCAGTGCTGATTAAAGCCACAGCCTCTCTCTTTTTTCCACTTCCAAAATCGTGCGAATGTCCTGCCTCAGGCGTCAGCCCGTCACCATCCCGATGGACACCGTCAAGATCATCCAGTCTGAGAAGTTTCCCAGAGAGTGCCCTGTGCCCGTCACCCAACCGCGCTATGCCCCACCCCCTAGAGTGGCGTGGGACGGTGGAGGTGAGGGCGAAATCATTGTCAACCAGGCCTGCAGCGACCTAACACTGGACATAGCAGGGTCTCCCAGGCCGATGGTATCCCCCCCGGCCCCCGTGATGCGCAGGGATCAGAGCTTCCTTGCGCAGCGCAAAACCAGTGCCAATGAAATCTGCTACCACCAGTTCCACTACAAGATGGACGACGTCATAGTCAATCAATACGTGCTGCGTTCCTCTTCCACCTCTTCCTCTTCTTCCTCCTCCTCCTCGGGACCCGTCATGCCGTGTGAGCCCCTGGATTGCCCCACCTGTGGCCACACCTATAACTTTGCCGGGAAGCGGCCGCGCATCCTCTCCTGCCTGCACTCAGTGTGTGAGGAATGCCTGCAGATCCTCTACGAGTCCTGTCCCAAGTACAAGTTCATCTCCTGCCCCACGTGTCGGCGTGAGACAGTGCTGTTCACTGACTATGGCCTGGCTGCTCTGGCCATCAACACCAGCATCCTGAGCCGCTTGCCCTCTGACCCCAACGGGCCCGTGCAGTGGGGCGGGGACGCCGACCGGAGCTGCTACCAGACTGTGCGTCAATACTGCCAGTCAGCCTGCACCTGCCAGATTGCCAACCCCTTGTCTTCCTGTGGCATCATGTAGACAGGGAGAGGCACTGCAGGCATGACTCGAGACCGCCCCACCACCATCACCACCACCACCACCACCACTCCTCGTCTATAAGCTCTGCTTGTTCTGCCAATCCCCCCTCACTCACACATACGGTAAATAAATCCCTCCATAGATGTTATCTCTATATATTTAATAGCACAGATGGATGCTGTGTGGGACAAACGGATGCCGGTGGTTCAATAAATAGTAAATAAATGTATTTTATGTATGGACTGGAATCCTGTTCACCCTCTCTCGTTTGGTTGGACGTGTTTGTCTTTGACATCTCTTTACATGGGAATGCCTGGGGAGGTCCGTCTCCCCCACCCTAGGTGAATAAAGATTATCTAAATGAGAAACAGCACCTCTGTGTGGCCTGCACTTGTTGGGGAGAGTATGGGTGGGAATCAGAGTACTCACAATACTGTCACAATACATACTCCATGATAAAGGTATCACAATACAGCAATTCTGTAATATTTAATACATAATTAAATGAAGTGCGAAATAAAAACATCAGCTGTGGCCTCCTCCCCCTGCTCTTTCTACAGGGAACACCCCCTTGTCCACCACACCATTAAGAATTAATGTCTTTTTTAACAAAGACTTAGACACAGGGATATCACAGCGTGCTGCAGTTGCACAGAGATCATTCTTCCTCTAAACATCAACCTGCTGCTACATAGGATTATTTGCAAAGGTCTCTAAATTAAACAGAGCCATATCCTGATATCGGATGAGCAATTATTAACTCTCAGGTTTGCTCCCCGCCCCCCGCTGTCCTCTATGTTTTTGTTCACTGGATCTTCTGTTAAACACCCCGATGAGAATCGACTCTGGAGAGTTTTATTGTCAGGGAAATCTGTTTAAAATACCTGCATGCTTAAGAAAAATAGTCCTGAGTGAACACTACAGACACAAGTAGTTTTTGTTTTAATAATTTTAAATCACCAATGACGGCTTTTTAAGGAAAGAATCCTACAGAATGAATGCTATTCTTACCTTCATTTTGTGACAAAGTTGAGATGAAAATCCCCAAATTGGCTTGTTGTTTCAGGGGTTTTTACCCCTTGGCCAAAAATTCTTTAACTTGAATAATTAAAATCTCTTAAATCAACACATCAATTACTCCAAATCTGAAATAGTCGATTGACTGATTGAAGTTCAACAGTGAGCAAATGATGAACAATTTATTTATTTACCAGTTAAATTCTTACAAGTAATGAGTTGGTTCAAGTCTCCAAAATATATTTCTTTTCTGAGCTTCATATATGTACACTCACCAGACACTTCATTAGGTACACCTTGCTAGTACTGGTTTGGACCCCCTTTTGCCTTCAGAACTGCCTTTATTCTTCCTATTATTGTGGCATAGACTCAACATAGTTGCTGCAGATTTGTCAGCTGCACATGCATGAGCATCTCATGGTGCTCCATTGGATGTCTCCACTGGTGTCTGAAGGCCAATCCATGAAATGATTTGAGGTTTGTGACCTGGCGTCACTAAAGGAATGGACATGGTCATTCCTTTATGAACTGTGTTGTGTTGTTTAAACAATGCTTAACTGGTGCTAAGATTGCCAAAGTGTGACGAGGAAAAAATATCCCCCACATGAAGCAAGGATGGAGCAATGTTTTCATGTTGTTTATACCACATTGGGACCCTGCCATCTGAATGTTGCAGCAGAAATCAAGACTCATCAGACCAGGCAACATTTTTCCAGTCTTTTGTTGTCCACTTTTGATGGGCCTGTGTGGACTGTAGTCTTGGTTTCCTGCTCTTATCTGACAGTAGTGGCACATGGTGTGGTCTGCTGCTGCTGTAGCCCATCTGTTTCATTATTTGACATGCTGTGCGTTCAGAGATGCTCTTCTGCACACCTTGGTTGTAACGAGTGATTATATGTGTCAGTGTTGCCTTTCTAGCAGCTCAAAGCAGTCTAGCCGTTCTCCTCTGACCTCTGACATCAAAAAGACCGAAGTGGCCGGTGAGTGTAACTGCTGATGATTCAATAACGTTGATCTTTTTCCATCTTATCGATGGAAAAAGATCAACGTTATTGAAATTGCTATTTGTAAGGTAGGTTTTCACATTAAGCAGAATGTCTGTAGAAACTCTGCGATGTGTAATCAAAGTTCTTCTTATACATGAGGAGAACCACAGCTTCATTTATCATACTGAAGCACATTTCCATTACAACAAGACAAAACTCAGGAACTATATTATTCTTTTATTTGCAGCATAGCCAGCATTAACTGGTAAAAACAAACAAACAAAAACAATGACATTAGACATTTTTCTAATCAAGCTTATGTTAATTGTAAGTAATGACAGAGAACCAATCTATCCATTTAGTTCAAAGTCAAAAACAGTACTGAAATGCCTTTTTTTTGTACATATTATACAAGTATGCTTTTCGTAGTTATACAACACGGCAGAATGGTGCATAAAAGGATGAATAGGAAGTTGTTTTAAAAGCAGTTAAAGTGCTCATACTTTTGAAGGAAAGCTTATCCTCCTCTGAATCTCTCATGTCGAAACATCAAGCCAGACACTGTGGTCCATTTATACAGTTTTGTCTCTCCTCCTCAACAGCTGGCTCAGCCGTCTCCGGGCAGAGTTTTTCTCAGATGACTGCATCTGTTGGCTTTACAGATAAAAAATTCATTCGAAAGAGATGAAATGAGCCGCTGTGGAAAAGCGGAGGCAGCATTTATGCTACGTTTCATGAAAAAAAGTACCAAATGTTCAAGGGGAACAGATGAACTGTCTGAAAATGAACCCTCAGCAAAGCCTCCCCATCCACCATGCATTAGCTCTGGGCCACTGCATCAGTGTGGCTGGCTGCCATGTTGGAGCAACTCACACATTTTCTCCAAAGATCACGCATCATAAGAGATTAACACTATCCCCCCCTTAGAAGGTACTGCTATAAATACTACAGCTTACCTCTTTGTATCTGAAGCAGCAGACCCCCCTCTTTTCAAGAGCATAATTTTTCTCCTCCAGCTCATTTTAAGTTTTTTGGTCTCCTCCTGTGTAGACTCCTGAAGAGGAACAGAAGATTAATAGACAATAAAATAACATATGTCTCAGAAAACTCACAAGAAAATATCACACATTATACAATGTAAGCATTCATTTTCTGTAATAATGATTTATTTTTTTTAGGTAAAAATGATCTTTTATATTTTTTTAAATGTTCTACTTTATTTTCTTGGTCTTCTGCATCCTCCTCCTGCAGGTCATATATACTCGTATGCTGCCCCCTGCAGTCTGCATTCAATTTTTCTGCAATGGGGACACACATAAGATTTCATCAACAAATAAATAAATAGTCATTTATTCCAACAACAGAATAAAAAATGTTGACAAGAAGTGTAATCAGGAAAAAATAAATAAATAAGGGGAAGATAACTCACTTAAATGCATCATGGCAAGTGTTGTGTCTGAAGCTGATCTCTGCCGAAAATGTCTGTGTTTCTGCTGCTTGGCTTCGCTGCTAACATGCTCTGCATTTACAGTATTTTCAATACTATGACAATCCTCCTCTGCAATTGCAGATTCACTCTGATGGGTCTCAGGAGCCTAGAAGAAAACAAATATAGATCTCTAGTTTCCATGAAAATTTCTTGTCCTCACTAATTTGACAAGCTCGTGCCAGTTTTATTACCTGTCAAACCGGTTACAAGATCTTAACTGTGTTGCAGAGGGATTAAAAATGAATAATGAATGACGTTACCTGGCTCAACTGGATATTTTGATGTTCCCCAAAGACATCTGCCTCCATTTGTGGCGCTTGATCTGCTTGCATCTGTTCTCTGGCAAAACCTTCTAGCTTTTGACACACCTGCTCCAAGTAGATGAACGCAGGACTCAGTTCTCTCTTCTTATTGACACTGAAGCTCTGCAAACATCAACAAACGAGAAAACTCTTAACTTGAACATCCTGTTGTCAGAAATACACTGAATGCATCATATTCTTAAAAATGCATGATAACCTTTTAGGTTTTATCATTAAGTTTAAAACTGTTTTAAATATTCCAAACTTAAATAAAATGATCCAGAGAATTTTCCAACATGTAGGACAGACAGTGAATGTAGCTTCAAGTCCACATTCAGTCCGGCATAAAAGAAGAAGTGCTATTATTTATTTAAAATTTAAAGTCCTTCCTCTTACATACAAGGTCTCGAATAATTAGCTTCCATCTTAGCCTAAAGACCTCTTAGTACCATATCACCCCAATAGAGCACTTTGCTCTCAGACTGCTGGCTTACTTGTGGTTCCAAGGAGACTGTTCTAAGAGCATGGATGGAGCCACCAACCCTGCAATTAGTGGACACCCCATTCAAAAAACAGTTGTTTGGTTTATTTCTGTCCTGAAGCAGATTCTGGTTGCTAAGGTTTTCTCTGAATCACCTCTTTGCTGGAAGACGTGCAAAGAAATTTTGTGCAGACATTACTTCTCTGAGTATGAAACCCTTCCATGATCCCCCTTTTTTATCTAGCCCTACCATGAGGCAGACTTGTGTTAGATAAAACACCACAACAAATTATGAAAAACTGGATTTTCTGTCCAGTGAATGCCTGCAAAATTAATAACAGGTTGTCAAACCAACATTTGCAGGTTCCTGAAACTTGAGTCAGTACCTTTTGATAAAAAGTACTGACTCAAACTAGTGGCCCACCAAACTATCAATATATCTCGGCATTCCAGTTTATAAAACTTCCTCAAGGCCAAGGGGCAGGGTGGTGAACTGCCAGGGGGACTTTCTTGGGCTGTCTCCAAATTCCTGTCACCAGTTTTAAACCGATTAACTGCTGACTGATGAAAATTCTACTTTTCGTGTCACACTTTTTGAGTGTGACAGTGTGTTAACTGAAACTTCATACCTACCAAATGGATACATCATGTTGCTTTCTGAACTTATTAAGTTTAGATGAAAAACTAACAATGGAAATCTCAACTTGTTCAGTCAGAATATCCACATTCATCTGATTGACACATGAATATGTGTGTGATTACATGTAATTACAAAAGTAAACAGTTATAAGGAATAAGGAAGCTATTTACAGCCAAGTAACCATAACTTCTTGGCTGTAAATAGCTTCCTTGTGTTGCATTACCCAAAGCCTTTTAAGCTTTGGCAAAAGAATACGAGGAAAAAAAAACATTTTGACACACACCCAGCAGCTAAAAACAAAGTATTATGAATTAATTGCAGGCAAATGGTTTAGGCAATCCAATTGTTTCATCGCCTCTATGTGCTGTTAGCATGTGCTGGTTTTCAGTGTTTTTGATTAATGAACCCAACTTCCTGTCCTCCAACTTCTGCAGTCAAAATCATTTTCCAAAACAACAAACAAGTTTTTCTGCTGTTTTCTTAAAAAAAAAACAACAAAAAATTAACAAATTAAAAAAAAAAAACCCTACAGACTTCTCCTTACATCGCCTTCATCCATTCTTCACATGCCTGCTACCCGGGCAGACTGGTTTATGAGCCCATGTGCCAGAAGACAGGCTTGTGAGAGATTGCGAAAGAGATCCTGCCTGAATAATGACATGCCTGCCTTAGTCTGAATGAGAAAACAGCTCTGTGTGTTGCAACCCTGCACAAGAAAGTAGAGGCTCTGTTAAACCTCTCGTATATTCTATCAACCATTCCTTTAATGCAAGATTGTACATGTAACTGGGACTGACTTGTGTCATCTCGAAACTGGCCCCAGAAAAGCACAAACCGAAACCAGACACAACATTTCGATGATAGGTATCTCTGGAAAACACACTGAAAGTTTGGCTCATGACAAAACAGCCTCTCACCTCTGATCTCTGCCTGTAACTAGTCATGGACAGAGTTCGTCTGCACAATCCTGACATTGGCTGGATGGAAACAGGTGGACTGACTGTCCTTCTTAGGCCAAGTGTATCTGAGCTTTGACCTCTTACTAATGCAGATGTGTGCCGTTTGATCAGAACAGATGCTTGAGGCTGCTGACTGAACACTTCATCTGATGTCAGCGCCTTTTGGTATCTAGAGTCAATCCTTTGTAGTGCTTGCTCTAATTTTGGGTTCAAGGCAGTGGAGTCTTTCTCAGCTCTGCTGGGACACAGAAGCGGGGTTGAAGAAGAGGAGAACACGGGAGCCTGTGATGCTAGCGTTGGGGCGAGTTCTTCCCTTTCCATTTCTGTATTATCTGTTGAGACAGAGGAGAATGTAGCAGGAACAGATGTGTCACAGCTGGCTGTCTCCACTCCAGAGTCCACTGATTCTGAGCGCAGGGTCGTTTCCATCTCAGAGGAAGGCGTGGGAGGATCTTTAGTATCATGTTGAAGGCACTCTGCATCAGCACATGTGTCTTCTTCAGTTAACCAAGTCTCCATGAGGTTTCCAAAGCTCCTGTATAGATTCATGCTTCTTTCTTCTCATGCACCTGTGCTGCTCGGCTGAAAAAAGAGAATGAACAAGTCACCAGCTGAGACAGCCCACGCAGTCATTAGCAGAGGTGAAGTAGAATTCACAACATGCCTTCTGATTTGTCTCTGTGCCTTCACCACGCCCATCCTCATCCTCGAGCTGCATGTCGAAACCTGCTCCTTCCTGTCACGAATCACTGGAAAGAGAAGGGGACTCAGACATAATGCAGCTGCAATGTTGGATTTGTCCTCACACCCATAACATCCAAAACATGACAAGGACAAGCCATGGCACGGTCACACACCTTCAACCTGGGGATTTTGTGTAATTACAGATGAAATAATAAAGTACATCCGAGCTTCCGAGAAGGTGAGGTAGAAACTAAGGAATGCTGATATTACAGGTCAAGTCTGAGAGCTGCCATCTGTGTGTCTCCCATGAGGCAAGAATGGAAACACACTGACGTTCCTCGGTGGATATACGGAGTCATGGAATGTGAAAAGCAGAACAGCTTAAATGATAAACGCTGCTTCGTCACTTCACAAAACGCAAAACTGATCGAATGCAAAGGCTCCTTAACAATCCTGGAAACACAAAACAGATGAGCCCCTACACGATGATCTCACAGTTATTTTTGTTGTTGTCCTGATGATGTCCATCCATCCATCCTCATCCCACTCAGGAAATAATTGCCCTCTAGTTTCAATCTGGCTGGTTTTTACGTTGTCAGTCCTTGTACCTGAACATTTTCAGAGGAACGGTTTTTGTTTTGTTTTGCTTGGTAAACCAATTAACACTGACCTATGAATCATTCACAGATAGAAAAAAAAGCACTTAACTCAAGGGATGAACCAGTGTTGTGTCTACACATAACAAAGATTCCCAAAGAGATATTAATTGAATACTTGGCATGTCTCGGCATGGTTTGCAGTGTGTCTTGAAAAAGGTGACAAGCTGGTAACAAAGGAAGAAGTGGCAGGCCTGAAAGCTGTCTACAGCAGATGAACAGTAGCTGAAAGTCATGTCCTTGAGAAATAGGAAAAAAAAAATCCAGTAAAGACCTGACACCGCTGCTGTTCACTGAAGCCTCGTCAGGTCTCAGTGAAAGGTCAAGAAGCTGTTCTCATTGAAGATGAGGAATCTTGTCAAAACTGATGGAATTATGAATGAAGAAAAGCACCATCAGATTTTGATCCACCTTTCAATACCATCTGGAAAACATCTGAAAGACAGTGGCTTAATTTTTCAGTATGACAATGACAACACACTGCAACTAAAACTATAGTTTTAAGACAGGTGTCTGACTGATGGACACTGTACTGAAAACTAAAAATTTTCACCTCCCCTGTGAACTGAGGGATATAGTTTTTAATTAATAAAATATTTTGTGTGGGGCGGTGGTTAGCACTGTTGTCTCACACAGAAGGTCCTAACCCGGGCCTTTCTGTTCTCTCCAGTTTCCTCCCACAAACCAAAAAACATGCACGTTAGGTTAATTGATGATTCTAAATATACCATAGGTGTGGATGTGAGTGTGAATGGTTGTCTGTCTCTCTCTGTTAGGCCTGTTACAGACCTGTCCAGGCTGTACCCTGCCTCTTACCCTATAACAGCTGGGACAGGCTGCAGCCCCACCACAACCCTGAACTGGATAAATTGAAGAAAACGGACTGTTAGAATAAAATATTTAATTGGTGCAATATTTGATATTGTGGGGACTGTGGCTCAGGAGCTACTCAGGCTGTTTGGAAGGTCGGTGGTTTGATGTCTGGCTCCTTCAGTCCTCATGTCAAACCGTCCTTTGGGAAGCTACTGAACCCCAAATTGCCCCAATGCATCCAGAGTGTGAGATGGATAAAAAGTTATTAAAGGAATGGGGGAGAAGTACTGTATTAATATGTGTGAGTGTGGATGAAAGTGCCCTGTAATGTGAAAATGCTCAGGGTATAAGTGCCAGTTAATCATATTTAATATATTTTATTTATTGTATTTTTTATGTAACAAGAAGACCTGGGGACTTTTTCCAGTGAGTGAAATTGAGTGGATTTTTTTCCCTGGCGTGTGACTTCTGGTGTATCTATAATTTATTATCACTTATATAAGTTGTTAATTTGATAGCTTTTAGTAAGTCTTCTGAACTATTCTTCTCAGAAGCTTTAGTTAATCATATTTCCTGTATTCCCAGGGTAACATATCCATAGTTCAAGGTCTTTCTGTTCAGAACAGTTCCTGAAATCCTGTTCCACCCGTCTTCATCATGTCACGTCGCTAGGGGTCATCCTGGAGCGTTTTTCCAGCATATTTTGGGTTTCCTTTGTGTATTTATATAAAAATATCTCTTACACGAAGAAAATAATACAAATTGAATGCTCAGAAGTGTCTCCGCTGAGGTGAAATGCTGTTTACTCGACTACAACAGTGTTTTGTTTTGTTTTTGTTTTGTTTTTGAGGAATAAATATAGCATACAGAAACGTATCATCTATGATAGAGCACTATAAAATCACCAGACCAGCGGGGAATTTAAGCTGAGTTTTCTCCTTTCGGGAGAAGTTTCGGTGCTCCTGTCAGTTCCATCAGGACACCGAGCACCATCCGTTTCTTTTCAATTTGATTCTCTGTGGCAACCGGTAAACACCGCAGTGCAGTCGGGAGGAGAGCGCTGCGTTCACGGGACATGGATAAATACGCCCCGAAATTTAGCAAAGTTCTGCTGACACCGGATCCACATTACATCCCGGGGTAAGTGTGCCTCTTCCGGCACTAGTTTTTTATATGCAGCTGCCAAATTTCTACAAGTTAGAGGAGCAGCGGTCTTACCCCAGTTTGATGTAATCAAATAACCAAACTGCTGTGACACCACCACAAACTGTCCTCAAATGTGAGCGTAGCTCTCATTAATTATCTCATAAGTTACACAATTAGTATGACTGAAAAAATATAATAGATGTAATAGGTTTATTTCTTAAGTTGTCTTAAAACTATGTAAAACTTGGGTATAAACACATGAATTCACTGTCATTTCATGTCATTTTTTAGTTTTAAACAAGTTTTTGACAGGCATTTATCTGTCTTTTATTTATCTGACATTTATCAAAAAATATGATAGAAAAGATTGGCTATTTTTTTTAAGTAAAATAAAATTAAATGAATACATAAGTTAAATTTAAAAATAAAATAAAATCAAAAACTACCAAATTGTAAGGGCAGTGCAAAAAAAGTTAACAGTGAACTTGACAAAAAGCCTGAGACACCTCAGACTTGACTAAAAGCAGGTGAAAATAGGTCTTTGTAACTTATTTAAAATTGTCAGCTGCTGGACAGTTTTCTCTGTGGGATGGCAGAGCCGTGGGGTCGTAACAGGGAATGCCTTTTCACCTTACATTTTTTACCATGGAGGGGCACACTGAGGAAGGATGGCCTGGAGTCAAAATATGGAGTTCAGGGATCTACGATATACTGTGGAGCTGATCCACAGAGAGCTTTAAAAACAAATCACCTTTTAAAAATCAATCCTTCTTCCTCACAGGTAGCCGGTGCAGCTGAGCTAACACAAGAGTGATGTGCTGCTCTTTCTTTGTACCAGTTAGAAGCCTTAGCAGCTGCAATTATATCATTTCTCCCCAAACCTAAGTCAGCATTTATTTTATTTTTTATTTTTTTTAGGTATGCTGGATATTGCCCACAGCTGAAGTTTAATATGGGGAAGGGCTATGGAAAGCTCACTGCCGAGCTGCTGACCAGCCCTGAGGTGATGCACTCCAAACAGCTGGTCCTCCACACAGGCTTCCCTGCCACAGATTCAGACACGTCTGTGAAAAGCATCCCTGACAGTAACCTGAGGATGATACCGGGATACACAGGTAGATGTCACACACACAGTCAGGGGAGGTCAGCTGAGTAATTTAACACCTCAGGGGTAATTATCTTATATTGATACGTGCATACCTACTAACTTTAATAATTTTAAATGTACAAGCTGTTCATTACTGTATTACAGTGTGAATTATATTTCAGTCAACATCATATGTAAAATCTACCAGTGTGCCTTTAAGTTTTCATGGCAAAATGAGACAAAATAATCGGTGTCCAAACTACTGAATTATTAAGCACCAGATTCCAGTTAGGTGGAACTGTTACAATCAGTACATCAAACAGCTGCATACAAGGAACCTAGCTAAAAAGATATGACAGTTACAGTATTACAGTAGGTGCATGACAAAGCTGTCTAGTTGCCATATAAGATATTGCAGCCAAGTGCAATAGTGGAGACTGAAACATTCAAGGATTCATTTTGCTTCTGTTGCATTCTCACACGATTTAGGGGAATTATTGTCACTGCCCTTGGTTTGGGTCTGAGGGCTTTATGTTCTGTCTTTCTTTTGGATGCTTAGTTAATAAAGTTCAGTCATGTTTGGTATTTTGAGTTTTAATTCTGGTGTTATTGAAACTTTAGTTCCTGTTTAACTTTCCTGTTATTCTCATGATGACCTTTACTTTGGTGGCATTAAACAGTTTATACTTTATGGGTTTTAGTGATGAGTTTAGATTTGTGATTTATTTATTCATTTGTTTTTGTTCTGGTTCCCATCTCATCTATTATTAATAGTAGTCAGTTTTTTGTTTGTGTCTCCTTTTGTCTTAACTCTGTGTTTATACCTTGGTTTATGCCTTGGTCCCTTCATGTTTTCTTGTCTCTAACATCTCGTTAATTGTTAGTATTCATGTCTGTGCGTTGGGTTCTTCATGTTTTACTTTGAAAATTAATTTTTGTCAGTTTTGCTTCCTGTCTGCCTTCCCTTGATTCACTGATTGTTTTTGCCTCTTTCCTGCTTCTCATATATATCCCGCTGTTGCCCTTTGACCTTGTTTAGTCATCTGTGAATGTTTGCCCGTGTGTACTCATTTTATCCTTTGTTACACATGTATGCATTTGGATCCTATAATATAGTTCTTACCTCAAAACCTAAAAATATTAGAAGAATATAAGATATTTCTCTCACCATGGTCACCTGAAGGTGAATGGATTCTCATCCATGCATCAGCAACATTGCCATGTTTATTATAAATAATAAACCAGACTTGGTCCAGACTTGGTGTCTCAAGTCTGGCCCAAGCACAACCAAAAACTGCATTGATGGGTAGACACCGCTAGAAATTTAAGTCATATAAACATTATTTATTTTTGTTTTTCCTGTTATAGGTTTCATTCCAAAATGTAAGAACTACTTTTCCTGCAGCTATTCTGACACATGTCTTAAAGCTCTGGCCGAGTTTGATCATGAAAAGCAAACGAGGCTCCAGCATCAATCAACAGACCTTCCAGTTATTGCCAGCTACTGGACTCAGAGAACTGAGGTAACGCCCTCACTCTCTCACTGCTGCCCTGACCTCCAAACACACAAACACACGATGATATGACACTCCTGAACAGGCTCGCTGTTCTTGAATCGTCCAGCTCCAGTTTCAGCTCGCTGTAATGTAATCCATCTTTAGAAAAGGAGAGAAGAGTTCAAGACGGCCTAGCGACAGATTTTCAGTAATGTTTCTGAGATTCACTTTTAGAGGAGTAAAAGGAAATATCAATATGACCATTTAGTGGCATAAATGGTCATATTGATATTACTGGGGTTAGGTTAATTGGCTAATCTAAATTGCCCATAGGTGTGAATGAGAGCATGAATGTGAGTGTGAAAGGTCGTCTGTCCCTCTGGCCCTGCAACAGGCTGGCGACCTGTTCAGGGTGTACCCTGCCTCTCACCCTATGACAGCTGGGATAGGCTCCAGCCCCCCCGCGACCCTTAACAGGATGTGCGGAAGCGAATGGATGGATGGATCTCAGAGTCATGCATGTCTTAATGTTTCTCTTTCACCTTTTGGCACAGAGACAAAAATTACCTCTAAGATCAACCAGTGACACAGTGATCACCTACAAATCCACGACACCCTTCAACCCCGCCGGAAAGCCATTGAACATGGATGATGATAACCCACAGAAGTACTATATGT
This sequence comes from Archocentrus centrarchus, assembly GCF_007364275.1. Classification (NCBI taxonomy): domain Eukaryota; kingdom Metazoa; phylum Chordata; class Actinopteri; order Cichliformes; family Cichlidae; genus Archocentrus; species Archocentrus centrarchus. Next base: position 9,437,380 of record NC_044357.1, on the reverse strand, counting down.
CAGGTACAACACAGAGAATGGAAATACATTTTACACTTATTGTTTCCTGCAGTAAGATACTTGGTGCTGTGCAGGATATTGGTTGGTTTATAAGAGCTATTTACCTTTAGAGAAGCTCTGACACAAATATACAGGTCACAAAACCGAAACCATGAGCCAAAAGAAGCTAAAACACACACACACATATAACTGTACATTTGGGTGTGGGTTTGTCACACTTAGATCCTTTCATCTGGAAATATAGTTATTAAGTCATCCCAGTGACTCACACATTGGTGCCTTTTTTGCAGGATATACTGGACATGTGCCAAAATCTCACTTCCTAATTGGTAAAGGTTACCCCATCACCACCAATCAGGCACTGATCCAGTTTGGGAAGCAGCAGCACCTTGTGTCTAAAGATGAGCCAGGCAGTGACAGCAGTATGACTCCTCCCATGCCTGCTATCTGTCAGCCTAAGAGAGGTGTAGTGCCATCATTCACAGGACACATCCCAGGTCTGCAGCAACACAAAGCCTTATGATCAGCTAAATATTGAGTCTACCCATGTCTAACTCTACACCATCTTACAGGATACCGGTTCATGTGTGGACATTCCTTTGGTCAACTTTGCCAGAATGCACTGGAAAAGAGCAGCAAGTCATTAACATGCCACACAGCCCAATAAAATAGTCATTATCAATGTGATGAAGTTGTAAAATTAGTCAAATTTTTTTCACAACACGAGCAGTTAAATGCAAAACTCACAACAAAAAAAGACTACAGGTGAATACAGGTGACTATGTCAAGGTTTTATTAACAGGCTGATTGTCACTGGGCATTGGAGGAAGCATTCAGAGGAAGAGAGAAAATAAAGAAAGGAGGGAAAACATACCAGACCTCGTGTTATTTAATAAAAGACCCCCACCCCCCCATTTTCTTCCATCATATCTCACTACCAGTCAATCAAAGTATTCCTGACACACAGTTAAATACCTGAAATGTCCACAAGGTGGCTTATGTGTTTAACTTCACTGGAAGACCTGAAGACATGCTGCAGTATTAACCAAACAACTCTACACATTTAAAATTTCCATGCCAGAAAATCTCCAAAACAAACTCTGCACCTATAAAAACATCAAAGGGGAGAAAAACAGCTAAAGGAAGCTGAGAGATCCAATCAAGACGGGACCACCTTCTGTACGTTTTTTGACTCGACATGTATCTACAGTAAATCCATGCTGTGAATGTGCTGGGAAAAAAAAAGGCTAGTTACCAGGAATAAAACCATCACTGACAGTAAGTACAGGAGGCTGGTGTGTGTGGCTTATTTGGCACCGATATTTTTTTTCCCCATTAATAAAATGACAAAGCTATGCAGAGACAGAAGGTAACCATGAGAAATGGAAAGTTTTGGACCACGAGAATATCCAACAATCTACAGGAGAATTAATATTCACATCTTATGGTTGACATGTGGCGAGTATCATTATCACCTTATCATGGTTAGTCCATAACACACTGGCGCTTACTCATCAAACCATTTCCTGGAAAACACTTTGGGTTAGACAACTCTTCCTAAAAAAAAAAAATGGTGTAAAATGTAAACAAAAAAAATGAATGCAATAATATGCAAATCATTTAAAAGCTGTATTTGGCACAAAGACCATCAGATGTTTCAGATGATTTCAGATGTTGAAATGCTGCAGCGATATATTTTTTTAAACATATATGCTCAGATGGGATTTGATGCCAGTGGGTTTTTTTTTTCTCTTAAGATAACACAGGGATTTGTTTCCCTCTCTGTTACATCACGTCTTCTTTTAACATTCCCAAACATTTGGGAACAGAGCAGTTTCTTCATGCTTGTTTGATATAGGATTTCAGCTGCTTGACTGCTTGGGGCATCCGTTGTCATATGCTATATATTTACAGAACTCTTCCAGCTTCTACTACAGTGTAGGATGTGGTCAGACACTGTCTTGTTGAAATAAGTTCGATCTTCCTTGAATGAGGCTGCACACTGCCCCTCAAAGGCCCAGAGATCACCATTACCATCTTTACTATAGAAAGAGGCCTCTCTGTTTATTATCCAATCCTGTTTCACAAAGCCTTTTTTTTTTTTTTTTAACCTTACACAGTGTTCCCAGTCTGTGCCAGATGTTCTGAAAAGTGTTGTTGCCATTACTGGGTTGGACCCCCTTTTGATTTCAGAACCGCCTTCATTCTGTATGGCTCAGAGATTTTGGTTCGCATTGACACGACAACATCACAGATGCTGATTTTTCACATCCATGATGTGAATCATAAAGGGATGGACATAGTCAGCAGCAATACTCAGGTCAGCTGTGGCATTTAAATGATGCTCAGTTGGTACTAAGGGGCCCAAAATGTGCCAAGAAGATATCCCCAACACAATCACACCGCCGTAATGCCTTGAACTGTTGATACAAGGCAGGATGGATCCATGCTTTCATGCTGTTTATGACAAATTCTGACCCTACCATCTGAATGTCACAGCAGAAATTGAGACTCATCAGAGCAAGCAACATTTTTCCAGTCTTCTGTTGTCCAAATTTGGTGAGCCCGTGTGAACTGCAGCCTCAATGTCCTGTTCTTAGCTGACAGGAGTGGTCTTCTACTGCTGTACCCCAACAGCTTCAAGGTTTGATGCGTTGTGCATTCAGAGATGCTCTTCTTGGTTGTAGCAAATGTTTATTTGAGTTACTGTTGCCTTCCTGTCAGCTTGAAGCAGTACAGCCATGCTCCTCTGACCTCAACAAGGCAATTTCACCATTTAATTTCTCTGAGAAAATCCCAGGAGATCAGCAGTTTCTAATACTCAGAGCAGCCTGTCTGGTACCAAGACGCCACCTTCAAAGTCACTTAATTCACCTTTCTTCTCCATTCTGATCCTCGGTTTGATCTTCAGCAGGTTGTCTTGACCATGTCTAAATGCATTAAGTTGGTGTCACGTGATTAAATTTGCATCAAAAAGCAGCCAAACAGGTGTAGCTTATGAAGTGAGTGCATATACAACTCCAATTTTAAAAGGTGGCATCAAATTAAATAACTAGATGGAGAGCTGTTATTGCTACTGCTGTTACTGGGTCTTTTCCTCTCATTCATAACTCCATGAACATGAATACTAATAACTACCTTATTTCTGCATATATCCGTAACTAATTTATACAATGACAAATTATGAGTCTGATGTGAAGATCTCCCACTCAATCGAGAATAATTTTTGCTACACTTTGTGATGCTACAGGCACACCTGTTCACAGAGCTAATTTCAGTTTTAATGGAATGACGTGGTGATAAGCTGACACGCTGATGATAATGATTCCCCCTGCAGAGGGTTTAGTTTTCAGCAGTCCTTGTCTCTTTGAGCGCCTCCCAACTTCATGGACCTGATGGATTGAGCCAACAGTCCGAGCTGTGATCTGTCCAAATGTAGCCACTGTGATGGTCGTCTGTGCCTTTAAAGCAAATGATACAGAGATAACGCTCATGAGTAGAGTAATACATCGTCTGGATCCCATCCTCACAAAGAAAAAAAAAAAGCAACTACTCAGGATTAATATTCTGAAAACCAAACAACACAACCCGTACTTGATGTTATCACTCATTCACTTCTTACTTTCTGGTTTGTGCTCCCATGTGACTCTGTGAAATTGCTCCCGGTCTGGCAGAAGCATCAGTCGCTCCAAACAGTTTGGCCCAGCGCAGCCCCCCCTGACAAGGACTTTCTGCCTGCGTGATAGTTGATGGATTTGGAGTGCCACAGTCTTTTTCCACTCTTGTTTCTTCTGTCTTGCTTTCCATGCTTATTTGAGACCAAGTATCTGCATGATTTTGACTACGGTCCTCCAGTCCAACCACATCATCCACAGGGTCAGTCTCCTTAGGACACCACTCAGGAATAGGGGCCAACACTGGACTCCTGTTGGTCTGCATACAACCACGTTGTTGCTTGTAACAATTTGAATTCTGAGAGCTGAGAGACTCTTGGTGGTGCAAATCAATCTGGTGTGAAACCTGACTGCAGTAGCTGCTGTCTTCCTTCTTGTCGGCTTGCAGTCTTGGCCAGCTGGTTACTAAAAGCGCTGAGCACGGTTGAGGTGGCGAGAGAGCCTGCTCTTCTGAACACAGCTGTCTGTGACGTAACAGTCGGGGCTCCAGAAGCAAGTTGAGGTCAAAGGGCAAAACAGAGAGTGGCTGCAGGAGAAGCAGCAGCTCCTGAAACAATGGCTGACACCGACCCAGGGACATGGACAGGAAGCCCCATGAATGGTAGTAGGCTGTCACAACATCTATGAAGACATTAATTGGTGTGAACACACACACAGATCTAACCATATGCAATATTCTGACAGCTTAAGTTCAGTTTGGACTAGAGCTTTTAAAGGGGACCTACAGTATTATGCTTTACCTTATTTACTGTTGGACACTCGTATCTGCTGTGCCTGAAGTTTCAAATAATAAGGTATACATAGTCTCTGTGTGCCAAAGGTTCAGGCTTCAGACAGCTCATTTGGAAACAGCAAATTTCCAGCTCCACTCTCTTTCCTTAGCATCTAAAGTTCGCTCGTGTGCCATGGATACTACTGTGAGCCTTTTGTTAAACTAGAGATTATGTTATTTCAGCATTCACTGCAATCCATTTAGTTGTTTAGCTCTCTGAATGTCAGCAAAAGTGGTGCACAAGCTGAGCTATGACTCCCTAGTGAGGCAGAAATAAAGTACTATAAATTGCCCATGCACTCACCTTTTTGGCTCTGAAGGTGACTGAGCCAGAACTCCAAAGCTCTCAAGCTGTAAGAGGAGAAATAACCAAGAGAACATTAATGATTTATGTTGTTCATACATGTTTATTTGGCTCATTAGTAAGATCAAAGGTACTTACTTAAGCAAGCCCATGATGAAAGCTCTCAGTTTCATGCAGTGGCTGGTGAGCTGGGTACAGCGTCTGATTTTGGAGACTAGACTGTGAAGAACCTTAGTGGATGGACCTGCAGCAGAATAAAACAGATCAAAGAACACAGAACCAAGAACAGCATCTAGTCCTGCTTGGGCAAACTGATGTAGAAGTGCATTTATGACAGTATGACACCCCAGCCTACCGATCCTAGTAGAAGTTTCGACCACACTCCAGGAGTGGTTGCGGCGCTGACCAATTATAAAATCCAGTTTGTGATCCCTAAGACCGTCCTCTAAAATATTCTGGATCGTTGGGCACAAGTGTTCCAGGACCAGACCAGCGATTGTGGGACTGCAAGAACTGTTTCCTAGACGCATCTGTGCCAGAGGACATGTTATACATTATATTTCCTGCTGATACAAGTTATCCGACTCCTTTCCTAGAATAAAAGTCATAACAGCTGGCCACTTTTTCAGTGTGAAGCACCATTCACGATGCTAAGTTCAGCAAAATACCTTTTCTTCAGGATCTCTGCTGCTGCCAAAATGAGCCATGATCAAATCCACTGCCCTGCTCACAGACCTCAGCAAACCTGGAGACAAACACTTTGTTAGGTACACCTCTTTGACTACTTGTCAGCACAGCTATCTGATCACCCAGTGACATGGCAGATACTCAGTGCATTTGGACATGTGAACATGGTCAGCATCAGTAACTCAAATAGCTACTTATTACAACCAAGGTATGCAGAACCCAAACACATCAACACACCATGCCACAAAGCTCAGATCCCCTCAAACTGGCTTCTTGAACATGACAGCGAGTTCACTGTACTCAAATGGCCTCCACAGTCACCAGATCTCAATCCTCTAGAGCACCTTTGGGATGTGGTGGAACAGGAGATTCCCATCAAGGATGTGCAGCTGACAGATCAGCAGCATCAGTGTGATGCTATCATGTTAATGTGTCAATATCCCTCAACTTGCTGGATCTATCTATGCCAGGAAGGATTAAAGGCGGTTCTGAAGGCAAAAGGGGGTCTAACTTGGTACTAGCAAGCTGTAACTAATAATGTGGCCAGTGAGTGCATTTCTGTAAGCTAAGGATTCTGGCAGCATTTATGAAAGTGGAATTTAAAAAGCTTTGAGTAATCTCATGTTTGCAGCTAATAATAAATTTACCCTGCCTCTCGTCATAGGATAGCTGGGATAGGCTCCACCATGGATGGATTTTTCCCCCATCGTTTCAGTCCTCAATTTTATATTTTATATTGGCCAATTGTTTCCCCTCCAGTGTAACTGGTTTGTCACATGACTGTCCCTATCGTCTTCTAACTGTTAAATGAAACTCTGGTGATGGGTAATTCTAACTTGTTTTTGGTTCAGCTTGCTTGAGGACTTTCCTCGTATTATCAGGTTAAAATTATGATACCACAGCTTGTGCTTCAAGAAAATCTTCCCTTCACTAACTGGGTCAATACACAGTCATATGAGAAGAGGGTTTCAGGGTTCATTATCATATTTCAGGAATGCAAATGTCGAGGGGAACTGAAGATGAAAGAGTCAGTTTTCCATTTCAGCAGCAATCCTCAATGACTTGCTTTACCCTGTCTCTCTTCATCTCTCACACTGGCTAGCCTCTGCAAATGTCACAGTAAATTCTTTATGCATATTGATGCTGCCTGCAGTGCTGCACCACACCAACTCTTTGCTGTTGTGCAAATGCCTCCGTTATTAATAATCACTACCTTATTTCAAAAGGTTTACATTTATCTAATTACATTTACACCAAGTGGTTTATATAATGGCACTAAACCAAAGTGATTGTGTGTGATATGAATCATTAACACCATTTCTGCTGCATCCTTCTCTCTTTCGTCCTACAGTCGCACACACATAGGCTACAGAGCGGAGGGCTCAGCCAATCCTGTGCTGGGAGAGTTAAAAATAGGTCATGTTTGAGAGGAACCCCCTTCAGGGTATTCAAAGCACTGCTGCAGCACAGTGAGTTTTTATTGCTGCTCTTAACAGCTCATCACTGGCTAGACAATCCAAACTAAGAGGAATCCAGTCACCTTTACTACATTCCAAACCCAATTTATTGACAGTATTTAACATCATTAATCAGCCATTAATTGAGGCTCACCTCTCCTCTGAAGATGGCTGATAGACATAGACTCATAAGATGCATCAGGTGAGAGGTTGAATTCTGTAGGCGGCCTGTCACTCAGGATTAGAGACTCACTGTGATGACTCTGATTTGGCTTCAAGCTGTGTCCAGCAGAGTCCTGGATTTGCAACCCTGAAGCAGCCAAGGAGAGGAGAGAACTCAAAGAGGAGAGAGGAGCCATGGAGCAGAGGGCAGCTTTAAAACTAGTGTGAAAAAAGCCAGAGTCAGCTGCAGGTGCAGCTCCACACTGTGGGAACTTTTCCTGCGGTAGAGAGGTTGCGGATGGAGAAAGGGACACCTGCAGGTTTGGGTGGTGGGTGTCAGTGGTTAGGGTTAAAGTGGGTGGTGTTTGAGAGAATATTGAATGGTAGGTGGTGTAGTTCAGGGAATGATTGGCACTTTTAGGCTCACCACTCACATGGCTTTGCTCAGAGGTGAGACTGATCAAGTCCCGGTAGGTGGGAATCCTAACAAGATTGGATTGATTTGGAGTGGAGAAAAGATTGAGGAAATTGTTACCCTGAGTTCTGCCTGAGTGTGGGCTTGCTTTATCTTGTTCGTGAACCTCTGTGGGATGACTAATATGATGTGAATCCAGGCTGCTTTTTGATGTGCATTGACCGGGGCAGCTTTGGGGTTCACTCAACTGACTCCATGAATGTGTCTGGATGAAGCACTCTGGGCTTGGTGTGCAGGTGGAGCAGGTATCAGAGGTGGAAGGAGCTTCTAGGAAGATGGAGCAGTGGTTATCCATTGGTGATGTGTGAATATCAGAAAAACTTTGGCTTTTACCCTTTAAGTTAAAGCCTGGCTGGGTATTACTAGTCTTGCTGCTCTTTTTATTTAGATACTGTTCCAGAAGACAGCTGAGAGGCTGGGCCGGGGGCTGCGGTTTTCCTGCAGGAACCAGAACGAAGGGCTGGATAGGCAGTGAGGTTGGCCTCTGGGCTTTACTATAGCGCACCACTTCTGGACTTACTCCTAAGAAGGAGATGCAAGATACAAAATGTTTCCACTCTAAATCACAGACAACAAAGGAAAAGAAGTTTAATTTCTCTGCTAGTCATTGCCTTACCCCTCTCAGTTGCACAAGGACTGTTGTGCTCCTGGTCCTGTGTCACAGATGGCTGTGTGGTTGCCACTCTTGCATCTTGGCATTTACTACTATGTGGGCCACACTGGCTGGGGCACAGTGAGCAAGGCTTGTGTGAGAGGTTCTGGATACCATCTGCATATTTCTTTCTGCAGAGGGTTTTGTCAGTGGAGGTGGTGGCAACCTGGTAATCTTGGATCTGAAAATTACTACATTCAAATCGAGCACACTTCTCCTTTTGTTGACTCTCTTTCTCCTGATGGAGATAGAAAAAGCAAGGAAAAACCACTTAGGTTTACATGCCCAAACCATATATATTTTCACAGAAGCCATTGGTGACACATATTTTTTTAACCAAAACAGAGAGTTCTGTTTCTAAGTTGTAACTGATAAATATTCTATACAATGTTATAAACTAGCAATAAATACTCATGTTTTCCATGGTTTGCCATTAATTCTGCAGGTGTTTCAGTGACAATAATCCAGTCTATAAATGCTGTTTCCAAAAGGTGGTCAAATGGTTAAAAGGAAGCATGATGGGCAGCAGGAAAGTGCACTGCTCTTATACAAGTTGTGTAGCTGATATATAAAATGCATCTAATTTAGTTGTGACATTTGCCATTTCTTCTATTTGCAGATCCCATTAAAACAATGTATCTAAAAGCAGTAGTTCTAAATCTTGTTTGATCATCTAATTCAGTGCTCAGTATGACAGCTTTTTTACCTTATTGATGTCATTGTGCTGTCCTTCTTTCTTCTGATCAAGAGTGAGAAGGAAGGGGCTGCTTCTGCTCTGACCCTCGGGGCAGCTGGTGGCGCTGGACCAGGCTGGGCTGGGTGACTGGGAAGAGAGGTCACAAGTCACAAGCTTGTAGTACTTCTGGTTGGTCCCCATGGCCAGCGTGGCCTGGCTTTGAAGACAAGCAGTCAGGTCCGACACCTCCAGAGAGGAGAGACCCGGGGGTAGCTGCTCTAGTGAGTACAGATTGCAGTTAGAGTCGAGGCCTTGAGGGGACCAGTGGGAAGCAGAGAGCATCATGCCGACCTCCTCTTTTGGGGGAGAGTAAACCATCATGCTATCAAGGTGGACTTCCTTGGTCTGACTTTGGGGAACAGGTTGGAGGTTGAGGAATACAGATCCGTCTGATGACTCAGATGGGTGAACTGCAGGACTGCTGAGATCATGAGGTGTGGCAGGATTGTTGCTTTTGTCATACATTGTGCAGAAGTTAACCAAGACGCCATCAGAACTGTTACAGGAAGAGTCACTGACATACTCTGTGTGGCTGTTGGAAAGCAGCTCTGGGGAACATTTGCGTTGGCTGTGGAGGCAGCAGGACATGTTATCCTGCAGTCTGTCAGAGTCCTGCTCCAAATAAGCCATCATCGCGATGCCAGATCTGCTCATGTGACAGCACTGGCATTCAGGTGGCAGGGAGTCCATCTGGTTAGACTGGTTAGAGAGCCATTCTTGATCGCTCTCACTAACCAGAATAGTTCCTTCATTGCCCCATTCACTGTCCAGGTTCCCATGAGGCATTGTATAATTTGGGGCGCCATTACTTAGGGGCCAGTTGGAATTTCCATGCAACACAAACGATGAGTCCTCGTGATATCTGTGCAGATTATCTCCATCACTGTCTTCATCCTCCTCATCCTCATTTAGCTCTGTACAGGGAAGGAATGAGTTGTGTGACCGCAGAGTGCCTCTAACCCCAGAGTTTTCCTTCTTCTGATGGGAACTCGTTTCTTCAGGTGAAGAGGTGGAGTCGTACCTCCAGCTGCTGTCGCTGGCTCCCTCCTCCTCTGCCCGGTCCTCGTTGAGACTGCTGTAGCTGCTGGAAAAATGTCTCCGGTCACCAGTGAAGGCATGGTCTCGGTTGAGCGACTCTTGCTCTGGGAGGGACACGGCCCGAGTCAGGCCCGCTGAGCACAGCCGGCCGGACCTCTTGGCAGAGGTGCACAGGGCCTGGACAGGAAGTTGCCAAGTAGAAAGCTGCACGACGGGGAAGTGGCAGGCTATCAAGGTGTCCCCTGAGAGACTGGATGCTCCAATCATACTGCTGGATAAGCCTGGACAATGGAAGTGGTCTCCATGTTCCTACAATTTAATCCTGAAAGAGTAATGTAGAACAGATTCCATTTTAGGGATTCTGCAGAAATGTATTCAGAGTTATGCAACAGCTTGTACAAGAGAAGATCAAATCAGTACAAAGTACACCACAGTATGGTACACTCAGCCTTAAAAAATATAAAATAAATATTTGCTGTCGACATTCGCATGAGAATTTGTTTATTACTGCAGATATGCTTCTCATTTTTTCTGTTTTCTGACCTCAGTCATCACAGTGAAATACTGAGTGTGTACAATTTATCCAGTGGATTTTCAAAATACATATGCAGCTCAGGGGCCTATTTACAAAAATTAGTGATTAATAAAAAAAAGAAAATGCATCTTCTAATCTGGAGCAAAAGAAAAAAGATAAAAACCTAAAACACATCTACTGCTGTCACAGCCTTCTCCCTCAATTTACCCCACCAGTCCTCCCATCTAAGTCTGCTTCTAGCAGCCTACACTCCATAATTCAGTCAACCATAACAAACTCCTCCTCTCTCAGCCGGGGCCAACCACAATCTCTCACAATCATCCGGCTGCTCTGTAACTAGGGCAGCTGCACTGCAGAGATGCTCCGCTGGCAGTCCTAAGAGTAAATACACTTTCAAATCAGTTTAGTTAATTCAAAGTGTTCCAACCATGTTCATATGCAGTGCTGCTGGACTTTACACGCACTCAGCTTCAAAACACACGAGTAGAACAGCAATGGTCATCCCCCCTTTATGCAATAAAATAATGAGAACAAGGCAAAAAGATAAATACAAGGTATGTGCAAACTACTCATAAAAAATTTATACAATGGTGAGTGCTAATGACGTGCAGTCACAGAAGAAAAGCATTAGTGTTGGTGCCGTTTTATGAATTTAAATGAGACTGAAATTGATGTTTCAGGTTTATGAACAACTGAAGTAGCTCCTTGAAGATAAAACAAGCATCAGGCTCCAACAGCCCCTGTGATAACCACTTCAAAATAAAAGAATCAGATTCTGCTAACCCACGTTATCTCAGTCAATAGTGGAGATTATGTTGATGGATGAGAAGCTACGATTACCGCCTTGTGGTTATATGCTTTCAACAACCCATAAAGTCAGCAGTTTATATCTCTGTCTGTCCTGACTCATATAACACATGCAGTGAAAAGTTTGAGGGAATTTAATATGCCGGCACCAAATTACTATTTCAGGATAATCCAACCAAATGTGAAATATGTTCACAACCTCCCCTTCTGTTCCTGAGTGACCACCTAACTCGTCACTCCTGAGATATTATTGCCTTTACAAGAATGGCCCCCATGTGAGGTCATAGTGACCTTTAATTACCAAAAACTGGTTCTGCCCTGAGTCCAAGTGAATGTTTGTACCAAATTTGAAGAAATTTCATGGAGATGTTAATATGCAGGGGCAATTTGTGTTGTCAGTCTTTGCAGTTGTGCATCTGATCAAAAGCAGATCCAGAAAAGCTGCAAGACAACACAACTAGGCCAAACTTCTTTAGTACCCTAATTTAAAAATATGAAAAAGTGAGAATTTTAGAATTTTATTTGAACAAATATCTTAATCATATGCACTGCTTGAAAAGTGTTATATAACAAAAAGCTTGACTGATTGATTTATTTTCAGCATGCTGACAAAAATTTTGATACTATATGTCTATTCCAAGTCAAGAATGTATAGATATGAGGGCGCTGTTTTACATTTAAATGTGTAACGTGTTGTTGATTATTGCCATTAAGCATTTTTTTCCCGTATTTGAAATTTGATTGCACATGTTCACAGAAAACAAGCACTTGTTTTATGGCTCAAACTCAGATACAGGCTTTAACTCAGAGGTTTCAAACTCAACTTAGCCACAGTCGAAATTTTTAAACAGCTGACACCATAAGCCCAGGTCAAAGACACCCTTCACCCAACTCCAGACAACGGGGGGGTATTATTTCTTGTTAAAATATTTTTATTTAATGAGTGCTCTATTGACAAAACCTGAAAAACAACCTGAGATAGGTGCACACACAGGAAGCCCAGTAAAAGGCACAAAACCTTCATGTACTGAGATTTTGTAACTGAACACTATATTATATCGTCTCTATGATTCAAGCAATTTGTTTATATCTAGAAATGTTTTTAATTTTCATTCATTCCATTTTCCCTCCTGCGTAATCCTACCATCACCATCAATTTATACACTTTTGAAAATCATCCAGTGGGACGGATTGGATGGATTTTGGGGGGACTGGTTCTGGCCTAAAATTCACTTAGGTTACCAAAATAACAGCTGCAAGACAACAGTATTCATAATAGAATGTTACACAGTATTACTATAGCTTTACAATTATTATAACTCAGGTAATATAATATATAAATTTCACTTTCAATACAACACCATTATATAGTGTAGTTATCTTTGATTAAAGCACATTTTGTAAATTTCAGTACTTGCGTGGGTTATTCCATATAATATGACACATAATCATGAGTCTGGTAATCGTTTTTGTTATGATTATATTTTAGTCCACGATACATTTCACACTTCACTGGTTTGAAATACACCTGGTTTTGAAACACCTCCCATTAGTTTTCTGAAACTACAGTTAGATCAATAATTTCTTGGAAAAAAAGACACAATTTTTTGTAGTTTTGTCTCTGTACACCACGCTGCATTTTAAATGAAATAATCAATAAAGTGCAAATTCTCAGCTTTAGTCCAAGGGGTTTGACAAAAGCATTGCATTAACTGTTGAGTAAATGCAGTCATTTTTATATTCAAAGAGGCTCAAAGGTATTTTGACAAATGACTGGCAGGTAGTTTCATGGCCAGGTGAGGCTTGTTTCCTTGTTATATCATGATGAATGTTGATTTTGTATCTTTTTACTTATACTGATGCAAAGAGCTATCAGGGTAAGTGACAAATGCTGAAAAAACACAAGACTTTCAGGGACAAAGCAAAACCTTTAGGAGTGACTGGCACTTTCTTAAAAAGATCAGCAACATCAAAAATGCCTAAAAGACAACAGAAGGCAACTTAAGTCCACAATGACAGAAATATTTCCATGATTAAGAAAAACAACTTCACAACATCTGACCAACATCTGAGAGGTAGAAGTATCATTGTCAAAGTGTGCAATCAAGAGATGCCTTTATGAATGTAAATACAGAGGGTTTACTACTTCACTCTCACTGGTTACACTCAAGAATGAGAAGGCCATATTAGCCAGAAAAGGTCTAAAACAGCCTACACAGTTATGGAAAGAATACTGTGAACAAATGAAACCAAAATGAACTTGTACCAGAATGATGGGAAGAGAAAAGTATGGAGAAGGAGAGAAACAGCTCGTGATCCAAAGCATAACACATTATCTCTCAAATATGGTGGAGGCAGTTGTGCTAATTATAGGCCAATCTACAACCTTAATTTTCTCTCAAAAATCCTTGAAAGAATTGTTGTAAAAGAGCTAATTGATCAGCTGCAGAGGAATGATTTGTTTGAAGAGTTTAGTGAGGTTTCAGAATTCATCACTGTACAGAAACAGCATTAGTGAAGGTTATAAACGATCTTCTCATGGCCTCTGACTGTGGACTCATCGCTGTGCTTGTCCTGTTGGTCATCAGTGCAGCTTTTGATACTGCTGACCATAATATTTTATTACAGAGGTTAGATTAGAGCATGCCATAGGTATTAAATGTACTGCACTGCAGTGGTTTGAATCATATTTATCTAATAGACTGCAATTTATTCAAGTAAATGGGGAGTCTTCTTCACACACTAAGGTTAATTATGGAGTTCCACAGGGTTCTGTGCTAGAACCAGTTCTATTTACATTATACATACTTCCCTTAGGCAGTCGTCATTTTTGACCAGGATATGTCCTTCACTGCTGACAGGGACAAGAAAGAAAGAGCAGATTTCTCCCATATTGACTTCTCTACATTGGCTCCCTGTTAAATCCAGAATAGAATTTAAAATCCTTCTTCTTATATATAAGGCCTTGAATAATCAGGTCCTATCTTATCTCAAAGACCTTATAGTACCATATAACTACAATAGAGCACTTTGCTCTCAGACTGCTGGCTTACTTGTGGTTCCTCGGATACTTAAGAGTAGAATGGGAGGCAGAGCCTTCAGCTTTCAGGCCCCTCTTCTGTGAAACCAGTTCCAAGTTCGGGTTCAGGAGACAGACACCTCTCTATTTTTAAGATTAGGTTTAAAACTTTCCTTTTTGATAAAGCTTACAGTTAGGCCAGGATCAGGTGACCCTGAACCATCTCTTATTTATGCTGCAATAGGCCTAGGCTGCTGGGGGGTTCCTATGATGTACTGAGCATTCCTTTTTCATTCACCTCTTTTAACTCTGTTTATACACCACTGCATTTAATCTCCCTGAGCTTGGTTCTGCTGGAGGTTCTTTCTATTAAAAGGGAGCTTTTCCTTCCCACTGTTTGCAAGTGCTTGCTCATAGAGAGTTGTTTTGGTTGTTGGGTCTTTACCTTACAATAAAAAGCGCCTTGAGGCAACTGTTTGTTGTGATTTGGTGCTATGAATTGAATATTTTGGCATGGGCATGTTTGCCAGTGGCACTGGGTTACTGGTGTTTATTGATGATGTGACTGCTGATACAAATAGCAGGAATAGTTTTCTGATTTTATTTTGTTCAATTTTTGCAGTCTTGCTCATGAGTGATGGAAGAATAGAGTGTGGGATTGACAGGCAGATTGGGGCTGCGTCTGCACTGATGCGGATGTCATGGCGAAGAGGGAGCCGAGCGTGAAAGCAAAGCAGTCAATTTACCGGTCAATCTACGTCCCTACCCTCATCTGTGGTCATGAGCTTTGATCGTGACTACAAGCGAGAGAAATGAGCTTCCTCTGAAGGGTGGCTGGCCTCCCTCTTAGAGATAGGGTGAGGGGTGCAGCCACTCAGGAGGGGCTCAAAATAGAGCCGCTGCTCCTCCACATCGAAAGGAGACGGTTCTGACTGACATCTGACTGGGATGCCTGATGGATGGATGGATGGATGGATGGATGGATGGATGGATGGATGGATGGATGGATGGATGGATGGATTTTTTTCAGATCATTTCTGGTTCTTCAGATAAGTGGACATTGCACTTTCATAATGATTCATTTACAAATGACAGATTTACCTCTGCCCAATTCCACAACAGTCTCGTCCATAGGCCATCATTCCCTCGTGGTCTTGCAACATGCAAGATATTATAGCTGGCTGTTTTGATATCAGTGTCAACAGCTATACTGAACACCATGATATTTATAAATTTCAGTCCAAGCATGCTTGGTTGAGGATCTCAGAATCCAAAAGAACTCCTGATTTGTAATAGGTCACATCTACAGTATAGACCAAGCATCAGTATTTCAAAGCTCAGCACATAGTGCTTCTAACTTCTGTCTTCCTTGTGACTAAATTAGTTATCCTTAAAAATTAAACTATTTTATGTTTTCATATACAAAATGTTTTTCATCATTTACAGAAACATTTTGCTCATGATATTAAAGTGCCTCCGTAATACTAATCAACAAATTCATTTTTTTAGTTAAGTGAGCAACATTTTAGTACCCTTAGTGAATTTCAGTCCATTATTCTAGTTTGTCACTAAGCCAAAGTGATCTCAGATACTTCAGGGGGGCCACTTTGCAGTGTGTCCTGAATCACCTTGTTGCATTTATTTTCAGCATTATAGTTCCACAGGAAAGTAGGCCAGAACCACAGACTACTTGTCTGCAACAACATCACTGCAAAGTGGATATGACTCTTGCGCCTTATCTTTGCTGGTCCTCCTCCTAACTTGCAACACAAAAATCTATGCCAAACAAACCCGTCGTCTGCGTGCTGGAGCACAGTGAAATGGTTCTGATTAACTGAACTGCTTCTCTGGAAATGTCTGTCAGGTCAAGTCAGCCATCAGCCTGAAGGATGGGAGTCGTGGTTATGTGAGAGCAAAGAGGCCAAGTGCAGTGCTTGATCACAGACGCAGATCATGATGCTGCTCGTTATGAGTGTTGATGCTGTGTAACGAGACAGCATCATGACCGCTCATAGTGGTCTGTAGTTATGTGAAGGGAAAGTTTCATGCGGTTCAGAATCAGAGATGATGTCTGACCTAAATCGTACCTTGTGCCCAGGTATTTATATGTTTACATGATGAAAGGAAACATTCAAAGTGGGTTAAGTAGGACATTTTAGACAACATACAAATGCAGACAAATACAGTGCACACAGACATGCCCAGAGGAACAAAACTTCCATAACAAAGGCAGCATCTTGAAGTAGAAAACCAAATATATATAATAATGCAAAGTGACCAAATATGAGAATCATGACCGAGCTGAATCACTGAAAGGCAACGCAGCTAAAGCGCAAAATGCATTCAAAGTAACACCTACTTGAAAACAGTCGTCAGTTAAAGGTGATCTCCATCCTCGCAGGTGCCTCATTTGGGCTGCGGTTTGGTCCAAAAATATGCACTTTTATTTAAAAAAAAAAAAAAAAAAAAAAGGACGCTAATAATCGACGCACCATAGCGGTCAAAGGCGCATTATAAAGATAACGTTTTTATCTATACGAGCTGATATCTCCGGGTAAAACCTGTGATTTATCCGCTAATTTACAACTATTGATAAAACACTGGGTAATATGAAACCGCTCCGACATTGAAGTCCCGGACAGACACCGCGGCCCCCACGCCGCCGATTCACCTCCGTTCAGACCGGTTGGGGTGATGCGTCACGACGACTTTAGCCAATGAAGAGAGAAGTTCCTGCTACTCAAGTATCCAAGACAGCCGGTGGGAAACAAGTAAAGCCTGTAAATACATTTTTAGGAGAACGATAAAATAAGCATCACGTGTAAGCGTTCAACTTATAGCACAAGGTCAGTGTCCAAAATGATGAATAAATAAATAAATCATGTGGTTCATATTATTGCTGACATTTCTTTTTCTTATTTCTAGCTTTGAATTATTATTATTATAATTATTATTATCATTTAATTTTCACTATCTAGAAAAAGGGATGAATATAATCCGCGCTCATAACAATTTTGGAAACGGACGTACTGCTGCAAAGTGGAAATGCGTAAACAATGACGGGATGATGCATAAAGTCTCAAAACTCCTATAAAATGTTCCCGTAGTTAGTAGACAGCAGGCCTACACGTCAAATGTGCTGGTGCCATATTCATTTCTTAAACAGCCCCAGCGCGCCCTCCAGTGGTGAAACTGAGGATTTGGACTTCAGCTCTCGGTGCCTTCAGTTCATATTACCATGCGGTCGCCACCTCTAAAAGAAACACGTTTTCACTCCTTACTCGTCACATATGGACGCTTCCCTCAAAGGTCTCTCAGATCGGCTGACCACTTACTTCTTGCTGTCCCCAAGTCGAGACTGAAACACCGGAGTGACCGAGGTTTTGCTGCGATGACCCCGAAACACAGTTGCTCCTAGATGTTATGCTGGCCCCAACACTAGAGGTTTTTAAGTCGCCCTTAAAAACATATCTTTTCTCTAAGGCCTTTTTTAAAAATCTTTTCCTTTTTGTTTATTATCTGTGTTGTATTTTATTGCTGTCTTTTTTTCTGGAAAGCACTTTGTTCAACCATGTTGTCTTCTTTAAAGTGCGTTATAAATAAAGTTGGACCGGATTGGGGTAAAGAATTATATTTAGGTCAAAAGTCACGCACGCGAAAAAATAAATAATCCCCGCAAATAATGTCATTCCGCGAGTGCAGGTATTCATTCTATGGCAAGCCGATTGGCTTTGGAAATCACAGGTCTATAGTATAATATAATACAGCGACTAGCTGTATCTTTAAGGAGCTGCGTGCTCCCGCGGACCGCGTGAACGCGGGGCAGCCGTAGCTTTAAGGAGTTGCGCGTTCCAGCGGCACGCAATCAATTTCTGGCAGCCGATCACTTTTTGGCACAACACCGGCCTTTAAGGTGTGGCGGATAAATACGTCAAAATAAATGACATGACCATAATCAAAAGTGTGATATTTTCTAAGTATAATAATAAATATAAATCCACTGTGTATTCGCATGCAACTCTATCAGCAGCGTCCTCGTAACATCGCGCCACAGCATGAATAGCATGCTCTCTGCCCACAGCGCTCTCTAATCACCATGGTAACGTTTAAACATGCCTTTAAATTAAGATACACAGATTCGCCCAATAGTCACCACAGTGACGTCATCTGAGAGCCGGAGCGCTGAAATACAACAACGGGCAGTTGAGGCAGCCATCAGAGCAGTTGTTACACGTTGTTGTGATGCTATTGCTAGATATTTCATTTAATTTTTGATGTTCGCATTGAGGAAGACAGTTACAAATAATCAAAAAAACAAATTTGAATAGAAGCTTGTCAGAATAACAGAAGATCCATTTCAATTGATGTATTCTAAATTTTAAGATGTAGTTTTATAGAAACCAAAACAGCAATTGCCCCAAGTACATTAACCCAACCGGTCGCGACAGATGGCTGCCCTTCCCTGAGCCTGGTTCTGTCAGAGGTTTCTTCCTGTCAAAGGGGAGTTTTTCCTTCCCACTGTTGCCAAGTGCTTGCTCATAGGGGATCACTGGATTGTTGGGCTCCTCTATAATACTGTGGGGAATCCACAGTATTATAGAGGCTTGGGTTAAATTGCTGTTTTAAACTGAAGTTGCATAACTAAATTTGAAATCTAACATATTCAAAAGAGAACAGTTAAATAATTAAAGAGCAGTCATTTCTAAATACAAGCACTAAATATGACTTCTGAAAAGCCACAGTCAAAATCAGATCACGCAAATCTTTTCCTAGAACTTAAATGGAATCGCACATTCTCCATTACAAGTTTTCTTTCTGTGATTTTGCCCCAGTGCTGACCTCAGTATCTTGAAGGTAAAGTTTTCGTGCAGCTCTTGAGTTTTGTTCATCTTGTCATCTGTCATGCAGTAACAATAGGCGATACCAACTAGATATAGTCGGGCTCACCTCAGTGCATGGCCTGGGCTTTGGAACCAGTCTCATGAAGAGGGGCTGGACTCTGTTCCAGTCTGGAGTTGCCCTCGGTCAGAGGCGGCAAGCTGGGGTGGGTATTCTTGTATCCCCTCGGCTGGGCTGCTTTGTAAAACCTAACAGAGTCCACTGATTTGTAAATGTAATAAAACCACTGGTTTCCACACAGTTATAGATCATTGTATGGATTAGATGTGAAATTTAAACGGGTTGGCCTCAGCCTGAGCCCGTCCTTTAAAAATAAAATATAGCTTTGCATTTAAATGTCTGAGATACAGCAAATATACAGTTTCCATATAAGTTTCTACATATGTAAGAAAAGACAGATATTTCAGAAATTTACATTGTAAAAGTGTTTTTGTTGTCTTTTTTCCTGCTTCATGTGTATCCAGATCTGTGCTTCAAAGGCTGGTGGAGTCCAATTTTCCAGTGAAACATTTTTAACTACCAAACCATACTTCTGTTTTTTCTTTAGTCCTCACAGGAACTTTAACTTGACTTCTAGCAGTTTTATTTGCTTTGCGTTTGTTTCTTGGGCTGTCATGTAGAGATGTGTGTTACCCAAGGGACTTTTTAGCTCAGCACCTTTACTTTAAGCCTTTATTTTATTTCTGCCAGCCGCCCCCATTCCTTTCCCTTCATCCCGTCTGTCTTCTCCTTCGGACTCTCATCCTTCATCCCATCCATTTCTGTCAGGTACTGAGGCTCATTTCCTGCCATGTCTGCTTCATCTCATGATTGATTCGGATAATGGTTAAAGTAACTGAATACATATATTTCCTAATTGGAATTTATTATTTAATTTAGTTTTAGTTGTTTAGACTTTTGAGATGGTTCAAGAGGTCTGATAACATGATGTTTCACGCACACACACACAAAACCATTTTCAAGGATCTTTTACCGATGTTTGTAGTCTGCCATTACCATGTCTGTGTGTGTGTCTTGTTTTTCAGTCCTTTGAGACATGTAGGCATATATCAAAGCACAGTGAGACAGAGGAGGCTGCTCTGAATTAACAATTTCAATGCCACCTCTATAAAACGCCACCTCTAAGCCCCAGCCTGAGTCACAGTACTGTTTCAGAGGTCAGCCGAGTCAGTGCTCGACATGAACATGCGATATGAAGCATTTAGAGCAGTTCTCTTGAAATCACACTACTGTAAGGTTAAAGAGCTTTAACCTCTGGAGTCCTGTCCTGGATTCAAACAGTATTTGTGCCATTTTTCAAAGGCTGCCAAACATGGCACAGTAACTACAGAAGCTAACTGCTGCCAATATGAGGAATAAATCCAGAACTTGGCACAGAGTTGCAGCTGAAATCTGTTAGATGAGGTTCAATAACCTCACTGTCACTGACTCGTTTCATGGCTTTTTATCTCTCTGGGCCTTCCAGTTGTTACTGAGTACATGTGGAGATAATTTTTTTTTTTTTTCCAGGTAGAAATTTCAAACAGTGGCTAAAAATTCTCACAATCCTCAGTATCACTACCACTTCTCTCATGACAAACGTGACCTTTGACTCAGTTGCTGTCATTTTTAACACAGGTGATAGCGGTTATGGTTATGCATTTAACCTCTTTCTTATTATTCCTTGAAATAAGTTTTGATGAAAACTGGAAAAGAAACACATACACACACAAAAACAATAACAAAAAAACAGCATTACAATACCCCCAGTGCCGTGCTGTGGATGAATGAATGCAGTATATGCAGTAGCTGAGCGCGTAGCAGGAAGTGTGAGGAAAATTTAAATGTGTTTTGAATTTATTTTACTGTTAAAAAAGGAAATGAAGATGTGGGCAGTACAAACGCTTGAAAAAAAAAAAAGTAGAGTATATTTGAATATTTACATTATTTACAATATTTACAAATAAATACATGTAAAAAAAAAAAAGAAAAACAAAACAGAAACAACAACCATGAACCAATAACCCAGAGCAGCTCAAACTTTGCATGGATATTTATATTTTCTTATAAAACACATTCAGATTACACAGCATGTGTGATGTTGCAGCAGTGTTTTAGAAAAATCACGCAAGATGGCGCCATTTGATTGGTTATGCTTGCCCGAGTTTTACAGCACTGTTTTGGTTGCAGCACAGGCGCAAGAAGATCTGATTACTTTGAATGAATGTTCGAGCCGGACGGGGTTGATTCTAAAACAGGGAGGGGGGGGGCGGTCCATAAAGCAGAGGTCTGTTTTGTAGACACTGTGATGTTTGTGCATCTCTTCATCAGGTGGTGATCCAGAAAGAACAGATATTTTTCCTGTAAAGATAAGAATTATTGCACCATTATTACTCTTTGACTTTGTCCGCACCTTGCATGCAAAACACACGTGCACACACTGCTCATGCACAGTAGAGTAATAGACACTACCTGTCTTCCTGGCAGGTAAACTGTCAGGAAGACAATCTGCTGATAGGTAAACTGTGCGACAGCCAGCGAACATTTAGGCTTCAGCCTCTGATGTACCTGCAGTATGTTGTGCCACACTCCAGGTGATCCCTGCAGCTGGCACCAACAGGCTTCAGACTGTTCCAGCGCCACAACAGTGATCGTTTGGTCCGCTGAATCAAGCCATGCCAGTTATCAGGTACAGGCAATGAATTAACCTGTAAAGGCCAATATTTGATCCTTTAGATTTAATCAGCCTTAATAACATCCAATACTGTAAAGCCACAATCAGAAAATTGTTATTTAAACAACTTACCTGAACAACACATAATAAAGACAGAAAAACAGAAAGAATGATGATTTTTTCCTGAAGAGTTCTCATGCTGCTTGCAGATGAAGCTCCAGTCAGAGGCTGTTTTGCTGCAGGCTTGGTTTGTGACCTACGCCTGTATTAAAGGCTTTAATTGGGTTGGGGAGGAGTTACCCTCTAAATGATTTATCAGGTTGTTACTAAAGCGTAAGGTTTGGCAGACTGAGCAGGTCAAGTCAAAGTCAGCGATCCAAATCTGTTATACAGTGGTACTTATCATTCAGCTGCAGACAAAGTTTATCTGCATGACTCCAAAGTACACTTTGGACCTCAACCTACTAACTGAGGACAATTCCACGTCAGAGGTTTCTAAGTGAAACCCTAACGTGACTTTAGACAACTATGCATTTACCCGTTTATTCCACCCGTGGAGTCTTTCGGGCTGCCAGAAGAAACTTAAAATTTGAAGGAAGTCACTTCATCAGATGTCCAAGATCTGAGGAAGGGACTTCCTGAAGTCTCCTTGAATTTCCTGGTAACCGGACACAAGATTATGTAAAACAAATCATCCCCCACCACGTTTACCCTACAATCAGTTTAGTTTCTGTTCAAGCAAATCTTTGAACAGAAGACTACTTCCAGACTTTAAGCTAAGATTGTATAACTTAAAAATTATTTTTCTTAAATCAGTCAGGTATAAATATGTATAATCCCACAAAATATGCAAAATATTTAAGAATTTAGAATAAGAAAAAACATTACTAAACAAAACATTTGGCTCTTCTTTAACATGGAATGATCATGAAGTGCACTCATCGGTTTTAAGATAGTTAAAGTCTCCATGCAGAAAAAAAATCCATCTTACAACTGTCACAGAAATAAACATTTCCAATATAAAGGGCGGCTACTCGACTAAACATCACTCACCCTACCCATGTATTGCTTTATCACAGGCAAAAACTTGGGCTATAATATCTTTTTAGTGGGGAAATAATTATTTGATCCCCTGCTGAATTTGTAAGTTTGCTCACTAACTAATAATTCATTTTAATGGAAACAAAATTTTAACCAAAAATCCAGAAAAAAAGACATAAAAGTTTAAAAATTAAATAAATACATAAAAAAGATTTGCATGTCATTGAGTGAAATAAGTATTTGATTCCGAAGCAAAATATGACTCAGTACTTGGTGGAGAAATCCTTGTCGATAAGACATTTCTTGTAGTTGTCACCAGGTTTGCACAGATCTCAGGAGGGATTGTGGCCCACTCCTCTTTACAGAAACTCTATAAATCCTTCAGGTTTCTTGGATGCTGCTTGGCAGCTTGAAGCTTCAGTCCCTCCACAGATTTTCTATAGGACTGAAGTCTGGAGACTGGCTAAGACACTCCATGACCTTAATGTGCTTCTTCTTTAGCCACTCCTTTGTTGCGTTAGCGATATGTTTTGATCTTCAGTGTTCTGGCTGAGGTAAGGAGGTTCTTGTCCAAGATTTTATGGTACATGGCCCCATCCACTGGCCCCCCAATGAGATTGTCATCTTGTACCCTTAGCAGAAAAACCGTTCCAAAGCATAATGTGTTCACCTCCGTGGTTGACTGTGGGGATGGTGTTCTATGGGTCATACTCAGCATTTCTCTTCCTCCAAACATGGCGGGTCAAGTTGATGCCAGAGAGCTCAATTTTTGGTTTAATCTGATCACAGCACTTTCTCCCAGGCCTTCTGTGAATCATTGAGATCTTCACTGGCAAACTTCAGATGAGCCTGTACATGTGCCTTCAGGATCACGGAGACCTTGTGGGCGCAGCAATCCAATTTCAATCCATTACGTCTTAGTGTGGACTCTTGGTGACTGTGGTCGCAACTGCCTTCAGATCATAAACAAGCTCCTCGTGTCATTTCAGACTGATCCACCACCTTGCTTTTGTGATCATCCTCACCCCATGAGGCAAAATCTTCCATCTCCAGACCAAGGATTGATGGTCACCTTATATTTCTTCCATTTCCAAATAATTGCACCGATAGTTGTGACCTCGCCAAACTTCTTGCTGATGTTCTTGTAACCCATTTCAGCCTTGTGCAGGTCTTCAATCTTGTCCCTGATGTTCTTTGGCAGATCTCTGGTCTTGCCCACTGTGGTAGAGTGGTTGGAATGGAAGAAATTACCTGTCCACAAAATGAAACTGTGGACAGGTGTGCTTTATGCACATAATGAGTTGAGATCAGAACTATCTGTAATTGATCTGAGTGCCACATGGGCACACAGCCAATCAGTAGGAGCCACAGTTCTATCTGGGTTGTAGGGGATTAAATGCTTATTTCACTCAATGACATGCAAATCAATTTATGACTTTTATGTTTTTCTGGGTTTTTGGTTGATATACTGTCTCCATTAAAATGAAACTACCATAAAAATTAGAGAGTATTCATTTCTTTGTAAATGGGGAAAAAAAACTTACAAATTCAGCAGGGGATCAAATCATTATTTCCCCCACTGTAGTTAAAGAAGAACTCTGTTGATGGAGACGTTTTTTTGCTTGGGAAGATCCTAATTACATCATATATGGGGAAAAAGTCAATACGTGTAATAAATGTAAATATCTGGGGTTAAAAGCCTATAAGGCCACTTATAGGCTTAAAGGCTGTATAGATAAAAGTGAATGTTAATAAATATCTATATTAAAATGGCAAATTCAGAAAAACAATCTGCAATGAGAACTTTATGACAGAGTACCTCATAATGTGTAGGTGGCTCAGGACTTTTGTCCATTTAAATTGTTACCAGAAAACAAAACTTGTTCACGTTAAACAGAATTGTGGGTGTCAGCCATGAAAGTTTCAACACCGCAATGCAAATAATACATTAGTCAGACCTCCCCCTAAAGTTTGTCATCCAGCTACTCATGCTTTATTGGTGATCAGCAGCACAATGATTCAGTACTTTTGCAGTGTAAGACAGGAACTACAAACACGCCCTCAGGGAACAGCACAGAAAGTTTATTGGTGAATGGTAGCAAATAACAACTGTGCAAACTGTCACTGTGACCTAATGAGAAATCTGTTTATAAATTGTGATTATAAACAATATCGATTCTGCAAGTGTGTAGTAGTAGTAGTAGTAGTGTAAACAATATTCTCTTTTAAATACAAAACACAAAACAACAAAATTAAAAATGAACACAAGAGATTTTGTCAGTGGAACGTAGTGGCTGAAACTGCAAAAACATCCACATTATAGTGAAATTGTGTTCAACGTTGGACAAAAAAAATAAAAATAAAATGGTAATAAGTGGTCTAAGAGTCCATAGCCCAAAAAGATCTTTCAATTAAGTCATAAAATTCAGCACAAGCTACTAAGAAAACAAACAAAAAAAAAAAGTCAGTACAAGTGCCTTAAAAGATTTTATGTTTTTTTCAGTGTCACTACGACACAGCTTGCTTCAGCACAATCAGTAATGTTATCAGTAGAAATTACATTAACATATTTATGACAGTAGAAAGCCGCCCTTTTTACTGCGACTGTACGATTAATACTGGTTGGATCTGATGACACACTAGACACACGTGTATAATTACTGTAGATTACTGAGCTTAGCTACAACACAGAACATAGCTTTAAAAAGACCACAACCATACACTATCACAGCACCTGAAGGCAAAAGGCTGAAAGACAAGCTCAAAGTAATCTGTACTTTGAGTAACTTTAGTGAACAGCACATTTTAGGCTGCATAACTAATCGTCACCACGTTAGCCTGACTTTTATTTGTCCATTATGACATACAGTCAACCCAACCAACCCGGCTTCTTAGCACTGTTTTTCCTGCTCTTTAAAACCAACTTCGAGTACCAGAGTACTCTGGGAATCTAGTAACTGTTTCAGTACCTGCCGTCAATCACCTTCTAGACATACACGTACTCAGTTGCATTCAGGAATGCAGCAGTAGCACACACATATACGGTAGCAGTATTTTTCCCACTTCAAGAATGTTTGAGTTAGATAGTGTAAGGGGTTTAACTCACTTCAGGTTATTCCAATCCAAAAATCCCATAGTTGGGAGTTAAAAATAAATACATGATCCATTTAAGATTGACCAGAAAATAAATATGGATTTCATTCATCATTACGACTTGAATTAACCCCAAACCCAGCAACAAACACAAAGAGGGGACAGTTTTTTTCTCAACTTTGTTTCTTAAAACTATTAGATTGAAAAAAGATTAAAACATGAAGATCAAGTTATTAGGGTTACTTGAGAATCAATGGTTAAACCACTTGAAATCGTCCTGCAACCAAGACAATCTTCCTCCTTTCACATCCTGTTTGGTGCTACGAAGAGAGCAGAGGCTGTCGTTCAGCAGCAGTGCTCTGAAAAAGAAAACGCCACACAGGAAAGAAATTATATATTAAAATTCAGGCTGCTAAGAGAGCAAGTGTGGTGCTGCACAAGGAAGTCAGGAGTGGCAGAGAAGTACATGAGGGTGCTGCAGGACATGTATGAATGAGGTGTGTGGTAGGAGGTGTATGGTACGAGTTCAAGGATCAAGGTGGAGGTGAGATTATATCAGGGATCGGCACTGAGCCCTTTCTTGTTTGCAAAGGTGATGGACAGGTTGACAGGCGAGGTTAGGTCTGTGTGGGCTATAATGTTATTCTCTATTATATTATTTATATTATATTATCTATAGTGATTATGATGTTAGTCTCTGTAATGCTTGCAGATAATGCAGTGACAGTAAGGAGTGAGTAGAAGACATCCTGGAGAGGTGGAGGTATGCAATGTAAAGAAGAAGAATTAAAGTCAGTAGAAGCAAGACAGAATACATGTGTGTGAATGAGAGGGAGACAGGTGGAAAGGCAAACATGCAAGGAGTAGAGGTAGTAGACGAGTTAAAATACCTGGGGGTCAACAATCCAAAGCAATGGGCAGTACACAAGAGAGGTGAAGAAGGGAGTGCTGGCAGGATGGAGTGGGTGGAGATGAGTGTCAGGGATGATTTGTGGCAGAAGCAGCAAGAGTGAAAAGGAAGGTTAACAAGATGGTAATGAGACCTGCTGTGAGAAAGTGGCACTGACAAAAAGACAAGAGGTGGAGCTGAAGATGCTCAGATTTTCATTGTGAGTGATCAGATTGGACAGGATTAGAAAACGGTACATCAGAGGGACAGCTCAGGTTGAGTGGTTCAGAGACAAAGTTAGAGTTGGTTTGGACATGTGCAGAGGAGCAGCAGTGGACATACTGGTTAAACGATGTAAAATATGGAGCTGCCAGGAAGGAGAAAAAGACCACAGAGAAGATTCATGGATGTAATCAAGGAGAAGATGCAGAGGGTTGGTGTGACAGAGGAGGATGCTGGGGATAAGGTGAGATTGATGTAGGTAATACATTATGGCAACCCCTAAAGGGAGCAGCTGAAAGAAGAAGATAATACTGACTGGCTACTTTGTTAGATATACCTGTTCAACTGTTTGATAATGCAAACATCTAATCAGTCTATCACAGGCTGGTCTGAAAATTTCAGAAACTGCTGATCTGCTGGGTTTTTCCCACACAACCATCTCGGAATGAAACAATCCAACAACACCCAATGAGAAAGCACTCGGCAGAACCAGGCTCAGGGAGGACGGCCATCTGCCCCAACCTTAATGACATCACATACTTATTGCTGCTTATCTCAAACGCTCACCTCGGGGGCTTGCTGTCGACACACCAAGAACATGAAGACTCCTCCCACAATGATGGCCAGGCCAATCAGCATGAAGGGAATATTCTCCACAACATTCTGCTGAACAACAATCGCCTGCAGCTTCTTGGCTGCTGTGTCATCAATGATGGCGCTCTGACAAGACCGTATGAGACAAGAGAACAAATAAGAACACAGGCCAGAACCTCTATTAAATAGTAAATGTAAGGTTCTTTAATTTACTATTTGTTCATGTTTGCACTCAAATATATGAATGAACTGTAAGACTCTTATAAACAAGTTATTATTTCATTTTTGACTACTACTGATTTATACTTCAAACCACTTTTAACACTGCAACTGTTTTTGTGGTACATACCACTACTACTACTATTACTACTACTACTACTACTTCTGCCCTTTTGTTGCTTACATACAAGTTGGAGTTTTTTATTTGCAGGATTACACAATACTTTAACACTTAAAAGACGTAAACATGAGGTGTGTACTGAAAACTGACTCCAGTAGATTTTAACTACAGGGTACTACAGATACAGCATCAATTTGTATTTGGTGTAGATTTCTAATTGAGATTTATGGAAACCAGAGCTCAGACATTATTGGTAGTGTGTGTGTGTGTGTGTGTGTGTGTGTGTGTGTGTGTGTGTGTGTGTGTGTACCTCATTGATATAAACCACAGGGAAGACCACTGTCCTCACATTTCCCGTTTGACTGAAAGAAAAACAAAAAACATTAAAGTGCCACATCAGGGCTTGTTGGACTCAAAAGAACTGCACAAATTGTAATGGTTCAAAATCAAGTGGAAACTGAACTATTTCTTGTGCAATTGTGTGTCTTTTTGAAGTTCATTATTGCACAAAAGAGCAGACACTTGGCTACGGATAGATTTTGATAAGACTTTATTGATCCCAATTCCAGTATCACTTCTTTTTTTAAGTTTGAGATTCTAAATTTATCCCTCAGGCCTCAGAGATTGGTCAGTGATCCTCTGGCAACCTCCGGTCACTAAGGTAAAAATGTGTACTCCCTGGTTGCTGGCGGCTGCGGGCTATCACCGGCTGAGTCTGTCACAAGAAGGGTGCTGCAGCAAAAACCCTTATTGTGACTGCTTTGGTTGCTGTAGTCACCCATACTTTGCAATGAAGACACTGACTTCTCTGCAAAACACTCATCAAATACCTGATAAGCAGTAGTGAAACTTCAAACAGTGTGACACGACTCAAAGTAAAAGTGAAATGTGTTGGTTGCTGCAGCAAGTAACAACTTTTACTTGTCTGGTGATTTAGCAGTCCATTTCACAGCCAGCAACCGCGTGCCATCCGGTCAGGGAACACACATTCTTCCCTAGATTGCCAGGGGGGGTCATCAATCTGGAATCTAAGCCTGTGTTACCTGAGAGTTTATGAGCAGTAATCAATTTTTTTGCATGGGGGAAGAAAGTAGATCTAGAGAGATCTACACAGGCTTTCACCAACAGCAAAACTCTTTTACTATCTGAGTCTGACGACAGTGTAGAAAAAAAGAGTATAAAGAGGTTTGCTCTACTGTCATGAGGTTGACGTGGAAACTGTATTTACAAAAAGAAGTGATACACTGAGGTACAAATGGACTGGACTGTTGAGTGCTGGTTCTCAATTACGATTGCTGACTGAAAGCTAAGAACTTTAATGAACTTTGGGCAACAATATATGTTTAATAGTGACATTCTTACACATTTTAAATAAATATTGATGTACAGTAAACATATTCAAATTAAAACCTGGCACTTTCCTTTTCCTTTTGCCATTTTATTTCAAGTTGAATAAAGAGCTGTCAAACAGAAATAATGTCTAACTATCCAAACACACTCTGAACTGTTAAGACTGAAATCGAGATTATCTCACTGCTGATTCAATCTGATGCCAGAGAACTTGTAACGAGTGAGCCGGGTCTGTGCAAAAGTCCACTCATAATGATGATGGTGGCATTATTGCTTTACAGTGTTCTTACTGGCAGCCCTTCACAGACATGGGTAGTATGGGGGAAAAAAAAAATTATGAAAAATTGAATTCTTCAGCTGCTTTAACTGATGAAATGAGCTGATTACCTGAAGGAGGGAATTTTCTCCACATAGACGTTGATCTGGAGTCGCTTGGCTGCTTGGAGAACAACTCCTGTTAGCTGTAAAACAGAAATGAAATGTGTTACGGAAAAAAGAGTTCGTGGGGAAAAAAATATACCTGCCACTCCTGATGTATGAACATGTATATAAATAATTATTTTATCAAATACCACATGTTTTCTACCCACAGTGTCACGGTCATGATCTTTACAATGCCAGCGTTTTTCCAGTTCAAATTATTTATAAATTAACAAAAAACACTGGACATAAAAGTACAGATTTTTGCAAAGATTTTTAGACGTGCAGATTCTCATCCATTACATAATACCATCAGCGAAGCATGTGCTCTGTCCCAGATTCCTTATGCAGCTTGACAATGACCTCAAAGATTCAGCTGGAGTCATAAAAAAGGTAACTTCAGTGAACTCCCCACAGCCATGAGCATTAATTTGGGATTATGTGAAAAAACAGAAGACGTGCCAGCTGTCAAACAAACCTAATCTGGGGTTTTCTTTTCCTTTCATTTTTTAAAGTTTGCTGCATTTTGAATAAATTTGAGAAAAAAAATTCTCAGGATTCATAACGTATTCTAACGTTTTATGTTTTAACATCTTTATCACAGGCAAAAATAACTTCACAGCTCTGAAGCTGGCAGTGAACGCGGTTGAGGGCATCACAACCCGGCAGTTACGATAAGCCGCAGGACTCTGCTCAGTCTTAATGATACGTAGAGATTAAAAAGGATAAACGGGAAAAACAGTAGCTTGTTTACCGAGTTCAAGATTTTTGTAACCGTGATGTGACCACCTTACAGGTGTGTGAGAAGAGTACGTGTGCTTTTATACTAAAGCGTGGCAGTGAAGTCTCAGAAAAAGCTAGACCTTAACTGACTGAGCGGTGCACAGTTTGTTTATGATTTCTTGCAGCATTGAAAGTGGTCTTCTGAGATGGTACACATTTTGTAGCAAAGGTTGTGCCTTATCAGTGCATCCTTTAACAGCCGTCAGATAAAACACAACCCCAATTCCAAAAAAGTGAAAAACATAAATAAAAACAAAACTCACAACCCCATATTTTATTCACAACAGAGCACAAAAAACACATCCAGTGTTTAAACTGAGACATTTTAGTATTTCACGAAAGCTATTAGCTCATTTTGAATTTGATGGCAACGACACATTCAAAAAAAAGTTGGTATAAGACAACAAAAAGGAAAAGTAAGTGAGACTAAAAAGAAAAAGCCAGAGGAACATTTTGCAGCAAATCAGGTTGTTTGGCAGCAGGTCAATAACATGATTGAGTATAAAAAACAGCATCTTAGAGAGGCAGGGCACCTGAGGAGTAAAGATGTGCAGAGGCTCACCAATCTGCAGAAACAACTGTCTATAAATTGAGGCACAATTTCAGAATAATGTTCCTCAATGTAAAAATGGCCAAGACTTCAATTATCTCATCCCATAATACCATCAAAAGACTCTGAGAATCTTCTGAGAAAGCTCGGTGCGCAAGGGTCAAGGCCAAAAACCAATATTGTGATCTCCAGGCCCTGTCATGAAAATCGCTGCATGGGATCAGGAACACAGTTAACTGTGCCATCTACAAATGCAGGTTAAAGCTGTATGTGAACGTGATCCAGCTCATTTAAAACGGGCCGAGGCAAAGTGGAAAACTATCGTGTGGTCAGACAAATCGAAATTTGAAGTTCTTTTTTGGAAAACACGGATGCTGCGTCTTCCAGACTCATAAGGAGAGGAACAATCTGGCTTGTCATCAATCCTCAGTTCAAAAGCCTCCATCTCTGATGGTATGAGGGTGAATTAGTGCTTAGACAGGTTTTTTGGAACATATGCTCCCATAAAATATGGGTTTATGAGATTTGGAAATGATTGCACTCTATTTTTATTTGTATTTTATACAGCGTCCCACTTTTTAGGAACTGGTTTTGTACTTTGGACTATTGTAGAATCATTTAGACTACTTTTTCTTTGCTTTCATCTGAAATGTGTAAAATATAGTTATCAACAATAACTTATGGTTTATTTTAGCATTTTTGAGCATAATTAATAAACCGATGCAAAATGCTTTATGCATGTGACGCATCAGTGAATACATTTCTGTATTTCATGTACTGTGTTGTTTCTGTCTACAGAATTTGAACACACTGGCAGAATTAAGCTTACATATGTGGGCAGACATGCAGAAATATTAACTTGTTTTGTTTGTTTGCTTTTTTGTAAAACAGTAAATTTGAAAAATTATGAATAACATTAATTATCTTTTCCCATTAAACATATTTTGATTAAAGAGCTTGCGCATACTTACAGATTACCCATTATAGGGATGTAAAAAAATTGGGGGGTAATTACCA
Source organism: Archocentrus centrarchus (assembly GCF_007364275.1). NCBI lineage: Eukaryota > Metazoa > Chordata > Actinopteri > Cichliformes > Cichlidae > Archocentrus > Archocentrus centrarchus. Next base: position 9,405,211 of record NC_044357.1, on the reverse strand, counting down.
ATACTGGTAATTTAGGACAGCTGTGGCTAAACCTTACATTGGGTGGTGGTCTAATACATTTGTTAAGCCCTATGTAGTATGCCCAGGTGCATGCTGTGCTGCCGGAGGTGTTTTTTCAATCCGTGTCTCTTTATCAAGAATTGACTACAAGTTCAAGCAAGTAATTAGAGCATTATTATCATGATAAAAGCAGTTAGAGCTTATCTTTCGTGACAGCTCCGTACCATGTACCTCTGCTTTAATTTTTAACCACTATTTTAAACAGAAGCTCTGCTTTGTGGATAATTATTGGCTAGCAGAGACCAAAAAAAAAAAAGCTGAGACACTTCTCCATCTAGTGGTTAAGTTTGGTATTTTTTTTTCAAACCCACTGAAAAATAAACTGCAGCTAATTTTTCTAAATGAAGAAATATATTATAAATAAAAGAGATTCACAATAACATAAAAAAAAAATTACAAAATAAATATTTAAGGGTGAAAGCTGTGATTCCTACCGGATTTACATCGATGGCAGTCTGGTGCTGTTCCTTGATTGGCGTCATTCCGAATACATCCTGAACAAATTTCTCATCAGCCTGGTAAAAGTGCGGTGAAGACATTATGATAGGAGCTCCTAAAGAGCAGGAAAAACATTAGGGAAGGAATTAAACAAAGCAGAGACAACATTTCACGCTAAGGCACAATATGAGGAAAATCTTCCATATGTACACAACACTGTTTAATATTGAATTCTGATACAGCTGTCTGTCTTAATAGGGACACTGCTAACACTGGCCCCCTGAACACTAACTACTACATATTCTTTATAGTGCAATGAGGAAATGATACAATTTACTGGTCAGCACCAGCAACTATAGTTTGTTTGCTGTAAATCAAACCACCTGAGAACTTTCACTTCATTTAATCATCTATTGCGTCTGAGGAGCAAGAAAGTAAATACGGGAACAAGATCTCGTGCTTTGGACTAGTGGATGTATTTGTAATGGAAACATTCCTTGGCTAGCAGGTATTACTTCTTCATTAGCCACAGCCAATAGGCACACTTGCCTAAAATGAGCTGCTAGCTCAAACGTGAATGTTTCAGCTGAATCAGAGCATGTTTTCGATGCAAATAAACCTTTCCGCAGTTCGTTGGTGTGGTTTTATTTTTAAATTTAAAGACAATTTCCATGTTCTCACCAATGGATAACAAGCTAGTCTGAATGAACTTAAACCTAAAGGCACCGTAAAGAGCATTTGGCTGTGTTTAGCACAATAAAAGGCTGTATTATTCATTTCATGCAGGCCACCTGCTGGTGCAATCCCCACCTTGTTTACATGTTGAAATATTCAGCAGGCCAGAGCCCAGGCAGTTACCAGCAGGCACACAAAAGCCTGCGTTGTCTGGGTTCACAGTCAGATTGGCAAACACCGAGCTGGGGGGGACGAATCGATACCCGGGGATCCCCTTCACTGTCACATCCTCCTCATACGCAGCATACAGGGACCTTACAAACAGAGTTACAAGCTTGTTAATCTCTGGAGGCAGCTTGTTACTGGAAAGTGTAACGAGGTTTAAATTCATTTTGTACGTGAGCTCTGTGGTAAGCTCATTTACACAAAAGCCTGCATGGCACAAACTGGTTATACCAAAAGATTTTCAAAGGCTGTGCTGACATGTCGTATTAACCAAGCTGTTAGAAGGCCTGTGAAGTGCTTGTGCCGTTTTTGATTCTAATGCATCAACAATCACTGAGGGCTGACATTCGTTGTTTTAAGCAGCACTAAATAGGCTGGGGCCTCATTTAAGAGGTCAACACTGCCCAGCCTTGCAACCAGCCAAACTAAATTAGGATCCTTAATCCAATAATATTCAGACCTGGAAAGGCTTAGGAGGGCTGAGCGGGGGGGGGGGCATTTCACTGGCTCTAGCTCATGCCAAGAGGGATAACACAGTAAATGCTGCATGAGTCAGCAGATGACATTAAACTTAACTGCGATTACCTTCATATAAAACTAAAACTGTCAAGAAGAAAGGAGTTTTGCTCAGCTGTGCACGACAGGCAGACAAAGTTTTATATTCAGCTACAATGACTGAAGTGAAAGCAAACATTTTCAAAAGAGGAATTAAAAAAAAATTCATTAGTTTTTTTTCTACATAACCTTTTATGTTAAAGTGGTGTAATAAATGTCTCTTCCCTACAATGAAAATAGTTTTGTGCACAATGTCAAACAAATAAGTACGATAATTTTTTTTCACCATTTTGTATCCATGAGATAAGGAAACAAAACAATATCAAATTTACTTACAGTACTGTGTAAAAGTCTTGAGCCACCCCTCATCTCGTTATATTTTGCTTCTAAGGAGCCAGACTTTCCTGTCCTTAACCATTTTCAGAGGAATGTGGTTTTTTTTTTTGTTTATTTTGTTAACCCACTTAACACTAACCTGCATACAACAGACAACCAAGCATATCTTTCTGCTCTACTCACCTGCACAGGTCAGAGGAGAAAATGTAGAGCATCTCATTCTTGCTGATGACGGGATGGAAAGATGTTCCAGTGGTTCCATTAATCATATTGCATTCATCAGATGTCCACCAACTCAACGAGCTGCGTATATAATCAAAATGTTACAATGTATTGTTTTCCCCATCAAGTGTCATTCATGGGTTTAAAAATGTGAGATTTCAGACATTTTGCATGCCCAGCTAAATTAGATCTTGGAAACCAATTTGCTGGACGAGCCAGCAAAGATGAAGACTGGATTTGTTTGTGGGTAACACACATTATAAAATAAATGTGGTTCCCAAAACTACTGCTTAAAGTGCGACTGCCAAGTCTGAAACAATCAGATTTGAAGACAGGCAGAGACGCGCGCCAGTGCAAGAAAGACGATAATAGTTCTGTGGATTTTTTTTAAGTACAGAGGAAGGGCAGGGTCAGAGACAACTGAGGCCGGGTGCTTTACTTAATAATAATAATTATTTTATTATTGATTACATAAACCAGAGTGTTCCAAAGAACATGTGTCGCCTGCTCAAAGGCTTCAATATGTTGCACAGTTACTGAGATACTGAAAGTGAGATGGAAAGTTAAAAAAGTAAACAAAGGGCAATAACTCCAGTATAAGAGGAGGTAGGGTTGTAGTTCCTGTGTTCTTGTCCTACATACAATCATTTGGTGTGCATCCATTTAGACCTCGCGTGACCAGCGATGCTCACTGACTGGATTTATTGTGTGATTGTAAATTTGTCATTTTGTACTACAGGTGAGAGGAGACAATTACCTTTCACCTTTCCAAGTGTCCACTCTGGAAAAGTCCTTGTAGTTCTGCTGACCAGTGAAAAACACATATTCTCCATCGTTGGAAGCATTGTTCTGTAAGATGGGGAGAAAAGAAAAACAGGACATCAATACTGTAACCTGATCTAAACTCCAGAAAAGGACAAAAAAAAAAATCTATACAAATCACACAATTTCACAATAAGATGCATTAAAGATACCTTATAGAAAAGTCCAAAAACATCATCCAGCTCAGGTCTAAACCTTTTTAAGGCTTTAAGAAGACCATCTTCATATCCCCACAGCAGCTCTCCCACTGTACGGGTGGTAAAAAGGCCTTCCCCAGTGCCCGTCATGTAGGCAGAGATCAAGTTGGCAATAATAGGATTGTTCTTGAATCTTTCCATCACCGTCTACCAGAAGAAAGAGAGGAAAGGATGCTGTTAAAACCTATGTTTTTAGTTCAAATTAAATAAAACCTTATAGCAGGCCATATCTGATCACACTATATTTAGCAAATAAAGATTGCATGAGCTTAGTCAGAGATTTGCTGCATATTACTGAGGTAAAGCTGTATCCTGACTGTGCTGTTGTCTCTATGGAGTTACATAGATTACATAAAATATTAAGAAAACACAACTTCTTATTTCATGTTGCTAACCAGTTGAGGTTTTGCAGACATGTAACCATTAAGCACATGACCGCTAACCACGTTAACTTGTCCACAATTTTGGACAAACATGGTGACAATGCAGGATCAAGTGAATAATGCCTCAGTCACACAGGCCTAGATGCTGGTTTCCAACCATCTGACAACCTGCTGTCGCTAGGAAAAAAACATGTATTCCCCAACCAGTTGTCAAAAACCTCCTTGTGATTGCTTTAGTTGCTAGCATATTGCTGGGAAAACACTGTCCAGCTGCTCTCGAACTATATGAAACTGTGAAAAGTGTAACACAAACTGCAAACGGACACCATTTGCCTTCAAGGTTAAAGATGCACCTTTTGAAACATGTTGACAGCAGTGCTGAGGCACAACTTTTACTTTTACTTTGACACACCTTCTCCATTTATGGCTTGCCTCACACTTTTTATAAGATTTTTTTTTCTTTTTTTTATAAGATTTACTACCGATCCACTAGTAGCTAGCGAGTACTTGCCCACAAACATGAAAAACTACAGGCAACCGTGGCAACCTACTAGCAACACAAAGCAATCACTCAGAGGTGTTTGGTGCAGCACCTTCTTTTGGAACCAATTTCACCTAGAGAGAGCCAGCAACTTCCAGGGAACCTCTGCCAACCAGTCGAGGAATACACACGATGAATGTGTGCATGATGTCATGTGAAAAACATCCTAATGTTAGAAAATTGTACAACTGTGACTCAGCGCTAGATAATCAAATCAGACTAGTGCTGTAGATTTCTATTGCTCACCATGGCAGGGATATTAACTGTCCTGATGAGGTCACTCTCTGGACCTCGGGACATGTTGGGCTGGAAAATGTAGGTTTTAGTGTTGACAGCTGTTACTTTAGTGCCATTATCCTGGAAGTCAATTTGCTCCATAGGCCGATACTCTCTGTGGAGAAAAAGTGTAACAGGATATATTTATAATCTGCTGCAGGGCTGCAGTCAAATATCATAACTAGTTTTGTTCATGATAACAGTATGACAGAGGATCAGACTCCCTACTTTGCATCTGCACTCTTTAACACGCAATGTTGTACAAGCACAATATATGAACAAAGTTATTCACATGACCAGTAACCTCACACAAAATGTGTTAAAGGTTGTTCTCCTTTGTGGCTCAATTTCATGTGACTTTCAAAAACAGCACATCTGTGCAGGATGACATGTGATTGTGACGCAATTATTGAGAAAGAGAGAGAGAGAAAAAACACAATTTTTTTTTAGCATGAAACATGTTAATGGTCAGGCAAGCGACTAAATAGTGGTTGTTTCTTCATAAATCCAGAAGAGATTCATAAACAGCTTCATTTTATCTGATTTAGTGACCCAGAAAACACCTGTGAGTATTTAAATTAACTTTCAGTGCTACTGAAAAGAAGTGAGTGCCAAAAGATATAAGATGGATCAGCTGTGTGCATAACACTGCTGAGGATACAATATAATATCTGACAATCTTCATTTTCACCTTTCATACAGGCATGTGCAGTTCAGAGTTTCACAAATAAAAAAAATTAAAAAAAAAAACGGCTTAAAACAAAAACAAACAAAGCATCTTAAAATTAAATAGAATAAACTTTAGAAGATGAATACACTACAATTAAGTGAATAAAATAAGGCCAATAAAGATTTTTTTTTAAGTAATTCTACATAAGACAGGATAAAAACACAAAACATCAAACACAATACTTGAGAAGTTAATGTGTACACGAATAAAAATTAAAGCCATGCTTTAATTGAATGAATGAATGAATTAGGATTTGTGTTTTGGTTTAAATGAATTAACACTTCCAGTTGTTTTATGAACGTCAAGATCCTGAAGGTGTGGATTGGGGTGGAAAATGGATTGCACATTATCCTGTCATGGCACAATGACACTGATTGAACACAATAAAACACAATGAACTCAATAAAATGGCATTTTGGAAAAATAAATATATCAATAGTACAGTTATGTTTCACTGCACAAACTGGCACTAGTACAAAACTGGGAAAACTCTTATTTTCATTTGACTATAAGCTAAGACAGAAACACAAAAATGAAACAAGCACTTAGACTGCGCTCCAGTTTGTATGCAGCTGTGTTGGCTTTGTTTCTTTTTTATTAGGTTGGCAGTTTACCAAATGTATGATTCCAGATGAATTGCACTTTTATAAACCTCCTTCATCTAACTCTGCACCTTCAGACAATGGCCATTATCCTTTAATAACTTAAAAATGAACCCAACACAGTATAACAAGTTAAGATTAAAGGTGTTTAATGCTACTACCATGGGACACAAATTCTAACAAGTGAGCCTCTAAATTATTATCTCTGCTTCGCCTCTATCACTTAAAACGTTGCATTAACTTAACACTTTGGCTTCTTCTGAGGATTTCCTTGACTTCAAGAGATGAAAGTAGAAACAAACGTTAAGCCTTTCTCCTATTCCTCTCTCACCTGTACGTATATGGTCCTATCTCCAGCACAGCTGGCCTTTCCCCATCCAGCACCTCTTGGGGATTTGTGAGATTGAAGAAGTAAAACTGCATGTAGATATGTGCCGGTGGATCCTCCCAGGCCTCAAATGCATCCGTACCATTTTTCAGAACGACTTCCTAATGGGGGACAAAGGGCGGTGAGTTAATTGTGTGACTCTAGCAGTCTGAGCAATCTGCTGATGACATGCTGATGGCATGCAGTTTCACATCCCATACTGCGTTGTGATGTGGAAAGGCATGAACCTGCTGCAGGAGGTGAAATCATCATTTTGGGTCATGATGTATACACACACACACACACACACACACACACACACACACACACACACACACACACACACACACATCTTCATTAGGTGCACATTTTCAACTGCTCGTTGACACAAATAAATAATCAGCCAATCACATGATCTGAAGTAATTTAGTCACTGTCAAGATCACCTACTGCAACCAAGCATCAGAATGGAGAAGGAAGGTGATTTTCAACCGTATCAACGTGGTAGACAGGCTGGTCTGAATATTTGATAAACTGCTGATCTACTGGGATTTTCTCACACTACCATCTCTAGGTTATACAGACAGTGGTCCAAAAAAGATAAACTATCCAGTGAGCAGCAGTTCTCTAAATGAAAATGCCTTGTTGATGCCAGAGGTCACAAAATAGCCAGACTGTTTCAAGCTGATTGGAAGGCAACAGTAACTCAGATAACCACTTGTTACAGCCAAGATACGCAAAAGAGCATCTCACTTTCTCTAACTCTTCCACATTTGATAACTCTCTACAATGCCACGCATCTTTCTAGCAGATAATCATCTGTTCTTTCATGTGAACATATCAACCCTGCATTGTCACAACACTTAACACACACTGAGACATTTTATTGCACCTTACTGTCTACTACACTTTACACTCTGTTACACTGAACCACTTAAAATCATCTGGCATCAACTACAGGTTTTATTATATTTAGTAAGACATTTTACACTCGGTATTATTTTTGCTTTGTTCACTTTGAGCTATATTACTTTACTTTATAGGTATTTAATAAGTTTTAACCATACTGAGATATGTCTTGTCATATTATGTTTTATGTTACTGAGCTGTTATTACACTAATACTCTACTTATTTAAGCTGTGTTTATCTCTAATTTTAGCTGCAGTACCAAAAGAATTTCCCATTTTTAGGATAAACAGAGCACATCTTTTTTTTTTTTTTTACCTTATCAAAGCTATAAACAAACACAGCTACTTTAAAAACTGGATGCTACAGCGGGTCTTAAATTATATCCAAAAAAGTCATCTGTAAAACGTTTAATTTCACATTAAATAACCTCAGCTGCTATAAAACAGTTCAGCCACGCTTTCATAAAGAAATCCAGACAGTATTTGTTGTAAGCGCAATAAGCTAACTGTAGCTGCTATCATAATGGGTCACGTTAGCTTATCTGAGCTGAACGCCTATTAAAAAACGCTAGACTAACTCAGACGCTTACCTTTTTAACCACCGACTGTATTAAATGTGGAAACACGCCGGTCAAAACCAACGAAATGCCGAGAATCAGCATCAGTACAGAAACAACTCCGACGCTGTAAATGCAACATGACTTTAGCACCATGACGAGGCAGTAGACAGCCAAAGACTCCTCTGAGCTTTCACTGACAGCAGCTCCCGACTGTTTGTTGTTTTTGTTTTGATAACCCAGGAACTTGCTCGGCGGAGCGAAGACTCCCATCCGGAAAAAAACGCTTCTCTCTTACCACTTCCGCTTTCTTAGACAGTCGATGCTTCCGTGAGCATGCATCCGTGAAAAAACCTCAGTGATTTAATATAACCCATTTATTTCATGTTATGGGGCATTATGCTGAAATGTGATTATGAAAAACAAACAAATGAATTAAACTCTCCCCCACGCTAGCTAGTTGTTAAAGCCAAACAGTAGGGCGAGTGTCTATCTTGAAGAAGAAACACTCTTTGATTTTTTTTTTTTTTCTTTTGAACATATTTTTATATGTGAATGTAAAATTGTGTGACTGCTTTTATTTCAATGCGACTCGGAGCAAGCTTGTTTATTTTTGCAACAGCCTAGTGCGGTAAACTTTGAAGAAAAGGCAAACTGGAGCTAAAAGACGGAGTTTTCAGTAACTCTGGGGAACATGTGTGCAGTTCCGACGCAGAGTCACTCAATGTGAGGCATGACAGGCATGACAGCTGTCACTTCCAAAGTTAACATATATTGAAATTCAGAGGTTTGTATTATTGTGTCATTTGGTTTGTGGTACTTTCATCTTTTTGTGTGAATAAGCAAAACAAGTAAACGAGTAAATGAAATTGTTTTAAGCACAAAACCTTGGCTAAATATGTTATTTAAAAATGTAAATCTCCCTTTTTATCTTACACTGATAAATGTGTGCAAATGTATAACATATTATGTGAAAACTCTAATCGAATGCACGCGTGATTAAGAGAGGCAAAAGTTTTTTGGTGTTGTTATTTTTATTTGTTTGTTGTTGTTTTTTAATGTAATATCTTAAATGGCTGTGGCAATTAAGGGCTTTGCCACAGTTGAAACAGAATAAATACCCTTAGCAGTATTTTCCAGTGTTGTTTCAATTGAGTTTCAACATGAATGTAACCTTTGTTTCTTTTTCTCAGATCAGTAGTTGTTTTGGAAGTATCTCTTGTATGTGGTGATGTGCTCTCCAGTTTCTTGACTGTGTGATTGTATCTCAGCGCCTGTGGCTCAGGAGATAGGGTGGGGGTTATCCACCAATTGAAAGGTCAGTGGATTGATTTCCGTGCCTACTTCAGGCTGCATGTCAAAATTTCCTTGGGCTGTGTACTGAACCGATACCACAAAGCTGTTCATCCTCTCCATGCCTATTGCTTTCGGAGCTAAAGTACCCTTGAGCAAAAATGACAAGTAACCTGTGTGACCTGTGTTACCTGTTCAAATTCAAGTTCAAGGCATCCTTACCTGGTGGGTGCAAACAGGAACTCAACGTCCCAAAAAGATGTCATGTGTTCTGTCACATGTATAGCCGACACGTTTTTGTTGTTTGCATGTTGTATAAAAGATTTAAAATGACACTTTTACATGAACATACACTTTTCCATTAAAAAAAAAATGTATCTTCTACTACTACTACTCACAAAATGGCAGGTAGAGAGAGCTAAGGAGGTTTAAGATGAGGAAGACAGGGGATCCAGAAGGCTTCTGAGGTTCTGTGCTGACCAGCTGATTTGGATAATGCAACATGTCTACAGCTTGAACCTGAAGCTTGAACCTTGATGTAGTGGAGGAGGTGAGAGGAGAATGACAAGTTTTCAGTGCTGTGAAAAAGTATTTGTCACATTGACAAAATACAGTTACAGATCATCAAACTAATTTTAATATTAGACAAAGACAGCCTGAGTAAATACAAAATGCATCTTTCATTTTTTATGGGGAAAAATAAGGTTTCTAAACCTACCTGAGCCTGTGTGAAAAAGTAATCACACCCTAAACCTAATAACTTGACAGCAAGAACTGCAATCAGGCATTTTGATAACTGGCAATGAGGGTTTTGAGCATGAACAGCCTGTTTAAGATCATGCCAAAGCATCTCAGTCAGATTTAAGTCCAGACTTTGACTTGGCCACTCCAAAACCTTCATTTTGTGTATTTTTTGCCATTCAGAGGTGAGTGTGCTGGTGTGTTTCAGATCACTGTCCTGCTGCATAGCCCAAGTGTGCTTGTGCATCAGGGCATGAGTTGATGGACGATCATTCTCCTTCAGGATTTTTCTAGTAAAGAGCAGAATTCATGGTTCCATCAGTTACGGCAAGTCGTCCTGGTCCTGAAGCAGCAAAGCCCCAGATCATCATGCTACCACCACCATGTTTGACTGTTTATGAAATGCTGTTAGTTTTATGCCAGATGTAACTGCATGTTATTATCATAAGGTCTTCTGTCTACCTTTAACATTGTTTTATTTATTTATCATCACCTTCGCATTGCTCCTTTTTTTTATTTATTTTTTAAACTTATAATTATCTTTGAGTAACAGTCAAAATTATCTTATGTCTTGTATAGCTTTAAATCAAATATTTTACGTTTTAGAGCGTGACACGGCAGTCAACAGCTTCTCCACTAGATGTCACTGTCTTGACATTTACTGAGACCCCTGCTTCCTTTCCTTGCTGGCTCGAAATTTAAGGGGAAATACCTTGTTCATCAGCTGGCTAATCAGACTAAACTATGAGCGCCTACCTGTGTCCCTCTGTCTCTGTGACTCACTTGCTTTGTTTTCGCTGATGGTCTATAGAGGAATTCCCAAATTAGGCTATATCATTTGAAAAATGCTACACATAGACATCAAGTAAACATCTTGAGAAGCAGATCACAGACTTTACATTAATTGAATTATAAAAAAATGCTGGCTTTAGCCAACAGTTCTGTCACAATTTATAAATTACAAGCCCAAAAAAATACAAAAATGAAAAAAAAAAATTGCCCTGGAAGAATGGCTATAATAAGACACAGACAGTGAGCTACCCTAGCATATATTATCTCATCTTACCAAATGATATGAACATCCCACCCTTACAGCTCAGACGGGTTCACACTTGTATTATTACGTTTCGTTGCGGTCCTGTTGCGACATAGACCCATAACATCAACATGACTTGTTTTACTTGCAGAGTTTCTCAACTTAAGAGGTGATGCGTTTACACCCTGAAGTCCAGGTGACACCCTGTGGGGAGTACTGCACAACTTAAACAAACACTCATTTAATTTCTCCAGTGGAGCTGGTCTAGCATGGTGAAGTCTTTGGGGGCACTGTGGGAAGTGCGGGGCTCAGAATAATATCAGGGAAGAAATGTTAGGCTACATCAACTCCTGCTGCACTGAACTTCACCATCCAACAGCTTTGTGGAGGAATTATACAAAACTTTTGGATTAGTCCTTTAAGCATAGACTGACTGGCCAATTTATTAAATACATAGATGTGTTTAAAAACAATCAAGCTTTGATTTCAGCTACTTTTCTGTCTTGCAAACATTTTTGTATTTCAGCGAGGATCCATCCATAGATCAGCATTTTTCTTTTTTGAGTACGACTCACGTGTGTTGACTTGTGAAGCAGAGGTAATCAAAATGTGGCTCAGGGCTTCAAGGGAAACCTGGGCATCTTGATTATGACTGATTATTACACATGTTAAAATGAATATCTCCTGACAGAGGGGCGTTTCCAGGATTGTATACATGAAGTGGCAGAGGGTTCCACTGGAAATTGTAATATTTTCAGACTCGTGTGCACCTCTGTGTCTGTGTACAATGAAAATTGAAAAGCATTTAAAAATGGTCTTCTATTGAATAACTGTTTTGCAAAGTGGAAAATCAAATATTTAGCCCCCTTCAGTGAAGCTCACAGTCCTACTTAAGTTGCCTAATGATACTACAAGTAATTCTTTATAGAGCTTCAGGAAATATGTAAAAGGATGTCAAGGACTGCCATCACTGTAATGCTTTGTTTCAAAATAATAGATTTTTCTGATACTGTAACACCAGTGACACAACTCCAGGAGACCGTTACTTTCTTTGTATAATTTATCATGTTTATTTTATGTTCATGTTTTGTTGTGTCATGTTTATCTTATATTTGATAGTTATATATATACATTATTACATTTTTAATAGAAAAATAGAAAAAACAAACATTTTTGACCTGATGAAAACACAGCGCTTACCCGCTACATTTGACTGTGAGGATGAGCACTTCTGTGGTGCTTGAATATAACCGATCAAAAAGCAAATATTGTCAAATTGATGGCTCGGGAAGATGCACTTATTCATATGACACATTGTTTTATTTCAACATAGAAAAAAAAAAGGTAACTTTTTGTAAAAAAAAAAAATTGTAAAATTGCAAATGTGGCTGAATCAGAAGTTTAATGCATGAAAACTTGGGCCTTCCTTGTTGTTTCTGAGGGGCGGGACGGAGGAGCGGGTCCAAATGCTCTCAGACGCGCACCCTGTGAGTGGGCTTTAGTGGGAAATGCCCCTTTAACCACATCATGAATGTGGCACAATGGAGAACAGAGGAGGGCTCGCTCGCCGCGGTCACGAGAGCTCCGGGAGAGTGACGTCACTTTCCCAAACCGGGCAGCGGCCGTTGAGTTGAGTTGAGTCCCAAACGAGAGACAAGCGGGAGTCCACCAACAGCTCAACTTTTAATGAATGCGGGCCGAGGAGAGCCGCTGTGCAGGGTCGCACCGGTTTCTCCTTCTTTATGCATCCTTCTGCTCGACATAGCTTTACAAAGGCTCGCTGTTTTCCCACTTGCTACAAAAAAAAAAAGCGATTGTCTTTTCTTTTATGTGTCTTGCGCTCCCCGCGACTCTCAACACAAGAACCCTGGTAAGTGTGTCCAGTAATTTCACATCCTGTGCGCTGTTTGGGTCGAAGTAATGCTGAAAATCGTCTCAACCTGAACTGTTTGTGAGTCTCTGTGGTGAATTAAACGGAGCACGGCTCCCGTGTAGTCCCCGCGGCGCAGTTACGAAGCGTTCAGTCTGATATCCAAGTGCTTGTTATAAAACTGATACTACTTGTGCAAAAGGAGCGGCGGCTTTAACCGTGTTTGTACACGTACTCACAGTATCCGTGTAAAAAAAAAAAAGTGTGGCTATTTGATATGCAGCAGGCAAATATGCGAAGGTTAGTGCTTGAGACACTCGGGTCAGAGATGCTTGTTGGTGGCAGGCAGGCAGTAGTAAAGTTTGCTTTTCAGTGGGACATGTGAGACAATTCATTTCTATTATACTTCTGGTTCTTTTAAAAACGCGCTCGTATCTGCAGCGCGATTATCATTACATACTACGATGTACTTGTATGCAAAGCAGGATTAGTGCCGCTTTATAAATGCGGTTGACAGATATGTGAATAGCCTGAATGTTGGCTCCATACTGTAGGAGTTATTATGCACCCACCCACTTCTCTAATAAGACATAACATCTGATTAAGTCTTTCTAACTTATGCTTTCTATACGTTTAAAATGTTTATTTCTGCTGTCCAGACTGCTGGTAATCTTTGCCAAGAGTCTCAAATTGCTTACACTGTGCTCTGAGTTGTAACACAAGCAGATAGAGAAGACCCTGGAAATAATAAAGTAAGTAAATTGCCTAATTTTGGCAGGAATGTGCCAAAGGATATTTTGGGGTTAAATCACTGACAAGGTCATTTCAGGCTTGGTGGAACTGGAAATTACTTGAGGCAGTGAGGCTGTAAAAATACAGTCGCCAGACATCCCCAAGGGTTCGGTTGTGATTTATAACATCCTTGTAGGAAACGATAGAACGCAAGGCACCGTAATCGGCAACAGGTTTAAAAGAGAACTGCATGTGGTACTACAAAAGAGGAATAGTTAAACAAAAAAGTGTGTCTGACATATTACAATGTAGGACTCTTTGTCGCTTAATGTTGCACTCGAACTCAGTGATGAGGCTTTACCAGACACTATAGTTTTTACAGACTCCTGTATATCTCTGCTTCTGTGCTCAGCATTTACAGCTCACATGGACTAACCTATGTGGATATAATGCTACAAAATGCCCAATAAATCAAGTCTTCAGAAACACATTTAAAATGGGAACTAACATCACAGAGGCTAAGTTTAAACATCTGTGTGGCCTTTTTTTCCCCCTTTTTCTTCTTCTTCGCAGTCTCGACTGAGCGAGTGAGTGACTGCATGGGTCAGACTGAACATGAAGAGCCTCAAAGCCAAGTTTAGAAAAACTGATGTAAGTAGTCTAATATGTGTAACATGTGTTTCTCCCTGTGTATGTTGTATACATGTAACCGTGTGTGCACATGTGTATGTCTGCATGGATGAGTCACTGTCTGTGTATGTATGGCTTGAGCAGTCGGGAATGATTTTTGGCAGAATTCCTCAATTTTGGGGCTCAGCAGCAGCAGCAGCAGCAGCCTGTAGCTTGTTGATATTTTGATATCTGCTGAAGAAAAAATAAATGGGTTTAGAAAACTAAAACAAATCATGATGCCCGTGTAATCCATTTTGGAGCTCTTATAAACACGCTTGATTTCACATGTCAGGAGATTTCAAGGGTCCAAAGAAGAATGCAGAACTATTACTGGTTGTGGTAATGATATGACTTTTTACCCAGCCTTACAACATAGAAGCTATACACTTTTTCAACTTGAGTCACTTTTAAATGAATCCTTCAAAAACCACAGGTACTTTCAGATACTCTGACTCTGCGTTGCTCCAAATGAGAATTTGATCCTGCTGACTATGAATCAGTCTTCTGGAAGGAATTGCTCCAACGGTGGTTCAGTCATTCATTTGGTCACAGTCTGAGATGCTCCGCACTCACAGGAAGTGAGGCGTCTCCACAGCGTCTGACTCATCTGTTGTCACAGTGACCTAATGACACAGAGCCAAACTGCCAGACAGGAAAGGTCTGAAGAGTTTACTGGATGAAGTTTCAGGCGAAGGAGGGCGTGTCAGAAGTAGAGACGTTGGCAGCTGTAGTGAAGAATGGTATCTAAATGAGACGCTTGGTTTATGCAAACAGTTTCCATGAGATCAAGCATGTGGTGTGGCAGGATGGTGAGCTCTGGTTTAATGGCATGCTCTGCCAAGAGAGAGAGCGACTGAGCTGCAGAGGAAGAATTAGGTGGAGTACATCCCTGCATTTATTCAGTTATACCCACAACATGCTGCAAGGCATAACATGACTCTGGATTACTGTGTAGAGGGCTAGATGTCTGCTAGTGGGGCACAAATGAAACCCCTCCATAGAAAATTATTCAGAGAAATGGAGACAAAGTCAAAACAGGAATAGCAATTTTCCAGTGTTTCATTCATTTTTTTGAAAGCTGAGCCATTCCATATAAAATCAATAGAATCTTAGAAAAGTTCCTACCTGACCCCCCCTTGGAATAATTTTTCATTTTTGTGCTGTAACATCTGAATATCTAATGAAGCCATTCAAAATTTTACTGTCATTCTATGATTATTTTTCTTAGTTTGAGTCTCACGGCACATGAAAGTCCCCCCCCCCCCATTTTGATACCAAGCTCATTTTTTTTAGCTGATGTTTCCGCTAAAATAAATCTTGAGTCACAAAAGCTCAAAAATCCTGGGAAAAATTAGAATAAGGTAAGTGCGCTAAAGTTATTGCACAAAAATATCCGCTGCTTCCAAGGGAGTCAGGTGTGGGGCGCTCACAGATTTTTCACAAAAATGACCCAGCTTGCTGTGTTAAATGTCTCTACTGCCCAGTATTAGTAAATAATTGCAAATTCATTCAGCTATGTGGGGGGAGTACAGTAGTGTCCATTGTTCTAGAAAATGTTGAGTTCAGCATCGGGCTCCGAGTTCAAACCGCTCCTTCACAGTGCGTGTAACGGAGGGTGTCTACTTTGTCTTTGCCAGGAGTTTTCCAGACCAAACCTCTGTGATACCTGTAGCAGTTGTGGATTGTTTGAGATGCTTTTACAGTGAAATGCCCGTCCTCACTAAAATAGCCAGTCGTAGGTGGCATGAAGAGAGGAAAGAGAGAGCAGTGGATGTGAGCGTTGCTTAGAAACACAACCGATGCCGTTTGCTGTCGTGCATGCCTTTGCAGACCTGCCGCCCACATACAATACCCTGCCACACTTTTGATTGCTAGGACGATTCATTGGTTTGTCTCCTATTTTATGTAATAGGTACCCGTTTTCATATTTGTAGTTTGATGCTTACACTTATGCACCGTCATAGACTGCCCATTGATAATAGCTGTCGCTCGTGTGCTCTGCAAAAATTAGACGTGAAACTGACTATACTAAAGCAGTGTTTTGCTGCAGAGTATGGCTTAATTTAATAATTTAATAACTTCACTGATCCGCCTGCAAAAGTGCGTCTGTTTCTTTGTATTTTATGCAACACCTTCCTCATCCCTCAGCCAGTATAACACTCAGTGTGTTTTTATTGATCTTACTATATTCAGAAAAACTTCTATCTTGCTGGCTGCTAGAAAAGTACAATTGATTGATCTTCTTTGCACCATTTGATTAAGAAACAATGCTTAAAAGAAGTTTATTTTAAATTTTGTTTTAAAAGTGAGAAACTTTCAGTGAAGCTGAGTTACTTTAATGCTGTGGAGAACTGGGTAAAACAGTACCAAGAGTGTAGTCCACACAGAGTAATAAAATCTATTCGTCCTGATTAAGTTATGCAGCAAAAAAAGTTACACAGGCTGCCATATTTACTTTAGCCAATAGTCATTCCATTGCTTTTTATAGAAACCCTTAATAGCCATTAGGGCTATTTCAGGCTGGCAGTGACAGATGCTCAGGAATGTCTTCCCCAAAAGCAGAGGTTATTTTTTTTAAAAACAAAATAACAGAAAGCTTATAAATAGCTCTTTTAAGATGTTGAGGTATTTCCAGACAATGTGCAATGGAATCTGTGGTTCAGCGTCAGATCTAAGCTAAATGCTTCACTTTAATGATCCTCCCCCAGCTCAGCCAAGCACGTTTACAACACGAGGCTTAACGGGAAAAGACCAGCCTGTGCTAATATTGCACTGTGATTTATGACATATGGAAGCTCAATGATAACACCGTAATTACATTTTTTCACATTTATGAAGGGTTCATGATGAAAATTTATTCAAGCCGTAGCATATTTGTAGATATCACTTACATATGGAAAAACACATGTTATAGATTACCAAAAATCAACCTCCTACTTAACCCCAGGAAAACACTGTGTGTGTGTCTTTAATACCTCCTCTTTGACTCAGTTTTTTCCAACCTTCGCACCGGTGTCATTTATTTTGAAAATTTACTGGATTGTATTCTGATTTTGTGTCTGACTTCCTGCCCTCCTTACCTGATCTGTGCAGCTTGACCTATTTTCCATAAAATATAGCTATAGGTATAGATAATATAGGTATTTTTTGTAGGCTTTTACATGTCTAAATGAATCACATGCCTAGACATTTTTTCATCAGTGTATCCTAAAATTTTTACACACCATGGAAACATATTTGCAACAACCACTAAAATGCACATGACCGTGCTTCCGTAGCAGGCCATAGACAAAACCTGCAACTAGTAATGACAGCAACGGTTAAGCTAATGTGTCTTATGGGTCTGCTGTTACTGCTGATTACACATAACAGTTCAAACAAGTAAAAAAACACAAGGAAGAGAGAAAAAAGGCAAATGTTATGTCCTTATGCTGTTTCACCTGTTGAGCTGATATCTATCCACTTATGTGTGTGATTGATGTGTGAATGTGGCGTCTTGTTGGCGTAACCTGTCCCTTCATGCTGAGGAATAAACTTTGTCTCTCACACGCTGTATCTGCACAGAGGAGCCACCTGTACAGGTTTTCCTGCTCAAAATAGGCTTTTACTTGACAGAAATCTGTGCATTTTCCTACTATATCATAAACAAACCCTTTTATGCTGCTGTTCCTTGTGCACTGCACAGTTAGCGTTATAGCAGATGGTGAGCACTACATTAACATTACATTACACTGAAATATTTCATGCTTACTTGCTGGAATTTTGTAAATGTGAAAACAGTCCATTTAATGCAGCAGCACATAAGGTTCTTTGACCTTGTGTTTGTCTTGTTTAATGTCTCAATGCACAGCAGCTCCCTCAAGGATAAAGAGCTAAAAGGTTTGACAATGACACCTTCATTCTGTGGCGTGCTGCTTTAATGGTTAGGCTGCTGTTGCAGGCTGTGTCAGCTGCAGGCTTAAGTGTGATTATTTGTGAAAGAGAAGATGGGAAGAAGACATTGGGATAAACTGATCACTTTTTGGCCACACATAGAAAATCTTTGTCGCACCACAAACATTTGCCCCTGTGTGGTGTCATTTTATGCCATCCTTGTGCTATACTTGTGACTGGACTTAGTGAAACAGTAGGTGTAGATTGCAAACTAACACAGCTAAAATCTGATATTGCTGGCACCCAAAGCTCTGTTTGAGTGAAATGCAACCTCTATCATAAATCAGCATTTAACATTTTCCACCATGGCTCTACTAAATTGATGTAATTATCTCTATTTTGCATGCCAGAAACCAGATCTTTCTTTCCGCCCATTATAGTTCATAAATCATTATCATTAACTTTAATTATTTTACAGCATGTAACAGCAGGTTTGGTTGTTGAAAAACTAGATATCAATGTAGAAATACCACGAAAAGCAGTCCAAAACTGTACAGCCAGGCACAGAATATGGCAGCAGGTTAAGCAGATCAGCTTCCTCAAATGCTGCACTGTGAGGCTAAGTAGTGTGAAAATGCCTCCTACGCTTAAGGTGCTCATGCATTTCCAAGTTTAATATTAAACAGTGTTAATGCTGCACAAAAGATTAACTGAGAGCATAGCTAAATGTGCGATTTTTCTCACAGATTATACAACAGCGATAATAACATGGGCTTTTCTGCACTGGGATCATCATGGCTGTGTTGTGGTCTGACTTTTGCCACCAAAGTTCAGCGCATACCGGTGCCTGATAGGGAGGGAGGGAGCAGCACCATTTTTGCTTTATCAGAGTCTGTGAGCAGGTGTGCAGTTTTGCAAGGTCATTGCGAATCAGAAGAATTTCTCTTTACTGTTAAATGTAGAAATATCATGAAAATTAGGTTTCTGGTTGCAAGCCTGTCTGCTAGACTCTGTGTCTGCACTGTGTTGTGCCCTCCCGAGTATCTCATTGGAATACTCTACTGACATTTTGGAATTTGTGGATCATTTCAGCTAAGCCTATTTACCCAAACAACCAGTATAATGAGGGAGTTTGTCTCTTTCTGTGTGTGTGTGTGTGTGTGTTGGAGAAAGAGCTGTGTTTAAGAAAAGCAGACGGTGTAATCTGGTTTCTGGGAATGGGTTTGGCAAATAGCCACAGCAAGATTTAAAGCATTCTGCTTCAGCCGTGTCTGATCAGTGAGCTTTCAGAAACTGTGCATTGACAGTGTTATTAAGAAATATTTTAACTGTCACATTCAAATAAATTAAAAAAAAAATTCCATCTAAATTCAGTTAGGTCAGTGTTAGTTTATTTTAACATGTAAAAAACTGAAGTGAGCAGAAAATCTTTTGTGAAATAAAGTACCCTAAGGATGTAAACATCTTTCGGTTCATTAATAAACAGATTTGCCATGTAATTATTAATGCACTTTTAATTAATTTAAGTCTGAGTTAAGCTGTTGAAGTTTCAGGTCAAATTCAGATATATGGATTAAAGCGCACAATCATTTATGGGAACGTCTTTTCTATGTTTAGTTAGGAATAATGGGCTATCAAGAATGATCTTAGTTCTCTGTTACTAGCGATGAATATGAAAGTGGTCAGTATTGCAATATTGCAAAACCACATTTTGAGATTCTCCACCCATGCTAGTGCTTTCCTTACCATCTTAATATGTATAATATGATTGTTTTGTACAACCTTGTGTTCTGATTAACTTCAAGCTCAAGTTGTCAGCTATATTTCTAATTAAATGGGTGTAGAGAGCAGCCTAAAATCATAGTCTAAAATTTAAACAAAACTTATTTGTTCACTTCCAAATTGCAATCATTCAGTTCCAGCTCTGAGTACCTGTTTCAGTTCTTGGTTAAACAAACACTTTTTGGTTGATAACAAAATAATTGAGATTTAATAACTGCCCCCCAAAATACTACTACACGTATATACAGCAATGCAATATGAACTCTATTCTGAAATGCATGTACACTGTAACAAATGACCCACTTAAAAACTGACTGCTACATTTACAAGCTTTCAACTGTTATTTTACAGTGTACCTATTCAAATCTGGAGTTTCTTAATATAAAATACTGATGGTGCTGTGCTCTATAATATGATCTTTAAAGTGTAATACTGTCAGCTTTTTGCCATTAGACTGTTTCAGTTACAGAATTCATACTGTAAACTTCATTGAAAACATAGCTGAATTGCTAGTATTGGATCAAAACTGGATTACGTTCAGCACTGGAAAAGTACCTATTTGTGTCCACTTTCCTGAGTGTTAATGCGACACGTCAAGTGTTAACACTCACCCAGAGTTATTTTAACGCTGTAAAAAAGTTAATAATACACACTTGCAAGTAGTGTTGATAGTACTCCACACTAGTGTCAGTGCTAGAGAGTCAACACTACCAGGCTACACTTGACACTGCTATATCACTTAACAGTGTATCATAATTAACTCTGTGTGTGTGTGTGTGTGTGTGTGTGTGTGTGTGTGTGTGTGTGTGTGTGTGTGTGTGTGTGTGTGTAGTGTTATAAAGATTAATGTGCCCTAATATCTACTGTAGCCACCATAACCACATATCCCCACATACCAAAACAATGTGCACAAAAATACTGTATGTACATGAGATGTACAACAGAATTATAAGTGTACACAGCATGGGGTTGTACACAGTTACAGTATGGGAGAAGTATGTACATTAGATCAGTAGTGTTGCATGAAAACCACCCTGTATATTTGAGTTTTTAATTGTCATTTTATGCTCTATCTACTGTAATTTCAAAAAATAGTTTCTTGCAGTAAAAATGATGGCAGTGTGTTCTATAGAATATAGGTTTTACATTGTAATACTATTAGCTTGGTTGCTGCTGTACTGTTTTTAATATTGGTGTTCCTACTGCAATCTTCAGAAAAGGTTATTACTGTAATATATAACCGCATATGTTCCCTATGTTCCCTGAATCCATTTTCCTGTTTTTTTTTAAATCTAAAGCAAGAAATCACCTTTGTTCCAGTTGCCCTACTTCCTGCACTGAGTGGTTATGGGAATGCTGCTGTTTGAACAAACACCCTGAAGACGAACGCTGGCCAGACGTGATTAAAACAGGAATCTGGGTGCCCATTACTAGCTAAACCTTAACACTGCTCTCAGTAACCATCACAACACTTTGGAGTTGACATTTGACGTTAAACAGTTACATCCCCATGACTCTTAAAGATTGACAAAGATTCTTGTTTTTACCAAGAATGGAACAACAAATTTTTACAGCGTCATGTAACATACTTTATACTTTTTCATGAGTGCTTCTATAAACAGCTGTAAGTCATGTGTAATTAGTTTGAGGAATCTTAATTGACTCTTGTAGTGCGCTTCGACCTTTTGAGGCCACATTAACAGCTTGGTCCCTGCGGTTTGAGCAGAGCTTCTATAGTTAGAGTTACCCTGCTTTAACTGTTATCTTACATTCAGCCTCTTGCTACTGTCCCCCCAAGCACATTTTTACAATCTGGACAATTGTGGACTCAGATGCAGACACATACTTACATATATACTGCATGAGTGCATATCATTGTCTGTGCATTCAATTATTGTTGACAGTGGTCATGGTGTTGTATGCTCTTCCAGCCCTTCAAACTGCCAGACTGCTTAAACCTGCTCCCCCAGCTGCTGGACTAAGCAGGATTACTCAAGGCTTACACACTCACACATGCTTACACACATGCATACATTCACATTCATGCACAAAGACCACTATCAGACACACACACACACCCCTTCCCTTATCATCTAGCCTCTCTGTGTCTAATTGATGTGTGGATTATGCTGTCTCCTCTCACTCTGCACAGCTGTTTCATAGCATAAATTTATCTGAGCTGCACGACACTGGAGACTAAACTGTACATTTAGGGTTTGTTCTATTTTTGGCATCTTCAAAATGTATAGAGTCTGTATTTAGTTGTGTAAAAAACGGGAGGAATGGATGGAGGAGTCCTTATCGGGAGTGATGAAATATGTTTGCTGTGTTAGCTGGAACAGCACTACAATGATAATCACATGCTGATCATCTGAAAACATTTATTTATTTTTTTTAAATGCCTCGTGGTTGGTTAAACATTAAACCACAAGAATTCCCTGGGTTACTAGTGCAGAACATCAAGGAAAATCTAGTCATTAGAAAAACATTAAGCCCTATTTTTTTTTCATAAAGTATAAAAATCACTGTAATATAGAAGTCCTTCAGTTATAGAGGTTTACTTTATAAGTAAGCCATAGACTGAAGTATCTGCACTCTGCTGTGTTTGATTTGGCCCAATCTAAGTTGGTTTGGCATGTAATGGTTTGTTCTGGCTGGGTGTAGTGAAAGGGTATTAATACTGGGAGTGACAGTAAAACCTTAGGGACAGCCGGGCTTTAATCTGGGAGGAGGAAGGGTTTGCATCTGTCTGTGTGTGTGTGTCAATTGTCAGCAGGAGATTAGGGAGTACAGCAATGCAACGGATAATTATGACACTTGCTGCATGCAGTATTTTCAGATTGTATCTAGAGCAGTCTTAGAGAATATTCAGTAATGTAAATCACACATGTGACTTCACACATTAATCACTTAATCAATTCATTGATTGAAAATTGGTCATCTAGCCAGATAGCGAGCTTTTCAGATGCATGCGTTGCTTACGGTAGCTCATCATGCATTTTTAGTCCACTGGTTAACTGCACTTGTGCTACTCTCATCACTCTAGATTTTCTCCACATAGTACTCCACTCCATGTTAAAAAATACAGCCTTGAACTAGTTTGAATTTATCCAATGAAATTTGGAGGAAAATGGCTTAAGGTCTTAAACATGGATCCAATTAAAACAGGACCTACCCACGGGATCTTTTTATTTCTTATCGCCTGTGAACACGAGCTGTAGACACACAGCGAGGAAACCTGCTCATCAGCAAATATGTGAAACACTGAGTGTGTTAAGAGGAGCCGGATATGACGAACCTGGTGTCTGCATGTGTTTGCATGCTCGTTTGTGTGGGTGTGTGTTTGTGCATGGGCTAGTTTGTTGTCTGATGTGGGTGTGAAGACATCAGTGGTGATGTAAGGTTAGCCTGTCTGCTGCCTGGTGTGAGTATTGACATAATCATGTCTATGAGAAGGTGTTTTATCAGGGTGGGTTTAAAGTGTTTTAGGAAATATGCTGGTTACATCCAGCATAGCACGACTGCACTACATGTATATGGAGTAATGATGTAAGACCTGACTAATCACTGATAATAATGGTGGCACCAGTAAAACAGACAGAAACAGATAAGGTGAGCGAGAGGAGTTCAGCTGAAAGGGTGAGGGGAATGGGGAGTAGAGCCTGCGATGAAGTAATCGGGAGCAAAATGTGATAAAGAGATTATGACGTGAGAAGAGTAAAGAAACGGTGATTGTAAATGATGAGACAGAAAGTGCAAGAAAGAGAGCCTATTTCTCTGAGAAGCACAGTCAGGCTCCCTGCCCCCAGTTTAGTTCAGACGGGTTGTTTAGTTTGGCCAACTCTGAACAACTGGAACAATGTTCATGCTCAGAGATGGATGGAGGAAGGGTTAGACACAGTTCACCTGAAAAAGCTGGAGACTTCTGGCATTCTGAGAACTATTTGTGAGATGTGTTTCTTGTTCTGTTTAATGGTTTAAAGTAATTGAAGCAATAGACAGGTTTAGAGGTTTCCAGCTTCTAGCTCAATGCAGTGTCTTTTTTTTTTTGACTCTGTACACGTGTGTCTACAGTTGAGTGTGTTTAAACTGGCTCCTATCTTGACTGAAGTAACTGGTACTGTGTATTTTTTTTCATACTCCCTCAACTTTATGAGCAGCCCTCTAGTGTAATGAGGCTGGTTGCTTTCCAAGTCTAGCAGTGTTTATTTATAGGGCAGGAAAAGCTATTTGTGTCAGGAGGAAGTGTTGTATGAGAGCTATTTTTTACTGGAGGTCCCCTCGCACACATAAAGGTCCCATGCTGAACATCCTATGGAGTCCTTGGGCTTAAAAAAATGATTGCAAGTAGTGCATTATATTGAAAAAATATTTAAAGAGTTTTAAATGAGCTCTAAATGATGCCTCTGTATTCTAAGGAGGGTGCAGTCTATAATACAGTCGGTTCATTAAAGCTTTAACATGTACACAATTAGCCGGTGCTTGTAGTCACAGCAGATGTGAATGAGCACATCATTACAGTGGGGTAGCTACACAACTTGTTTACGACAAGAGCACAATTAAAGCTGTAAAAGTAGAGGTAATTAGAAAGGTAAACTAATTTATGTTGTTAATGAGTTTTTTTTTTCTTTTTTTTTTGTAGAAGACTGTGCTGAAGTGAAGAGAGGGAATTTATGGATGTGCTGACAGTTTTGTTATTTTTTTTGTTTGTTTTTCTGTCTTTATGTGTGCTGCAGTGTTAATGGGCTTGTTAACTTAGTTCACCATTTTTGCACATCAGAGTCTCTTTACAGGACATGGTGTCATTTGTATATGTGGGGAAAAAAATTGTGTAAGCTTTTTGTTGCTTCAGAGGGAGCCGCTAAATCTGATAAACTGTTGTTAGTAATCCCTTGATTCAGGATGGGTTAGGGCAGGAAAATATAAAGATAAACATGTTCCAAACAAAAAGGTCATTGTTTTTGTTGGCTTGTGGCCACATTACTTACCACTAGTAATACTAGTATACTAGTAATACTAATACGCCCAAATGTGTGATGCAGCTGTTAGTGGTTGAGGTGTACTGTGAGGTCCAGGTTTGGACAGGAAGGGAGACTTCTTGTTCTGTTTCTGTTGCATTAGTTTGGAATTTCTTTCCTCCAAAACTGTTCCTCAGAAATCAGACAATATTATAGAATCTGGGGCTCTTTTAACTTCACAGTTGACTAATGTTCTTGCACGAGAATGTTGCTGTACTGCCAATAAAGGGTCAGGGCACAACCTAACCCAGTGGTTCTCAAACTTTTTCAGTCCCACTTCGCCAAATTAAATCTTTTCACGTCCCACGTGGGGCAGCACGATGGCTCTGTGTATACAGCAGGCGGTGACGGTTTTGCCAGTAACTGTGCTAACATACCTGCTAACATTTCCTTGTTCCGCTGTGAGAATTAATCCAAGGCTGCTGGAGGTCTCTTCCTGTTAAAAGACAGTTTTTCCTTCCCACTGTTGCCGAGTGCTTGGTCATTTATGAAACTATTTAAACGTGAATGTGCTCCCACCCACTGCTGATTTGTTTTATGCCTTCTTCTTTTTAGTGGTGTTGCCTTCAGCAGAGCTCAGTCTATATAATATTTTAAAGCTTTAGTTACTAGTTGTTAATATAAAATATAAATCCAATAAATGATGCTACTTTATTATGGATAGTACTATAAAAAGTAATGACATTAGCTTTTTTTGTGGGCTAGTAAAATGCTGAACTGTCTCCTGAAGGCCCAGTGCAGAAAAAAGTGTTATGTTGGACACTACAAGATGCTCTAGTTTCAGAGTAATATATATTCTGTGAAGAAAGGGTGGTGCTAAAGCTGCAGTGAATTTATAAACATTGAAAATATTCTCATGATGTAAATTTGCGCCCCACATTGGGCAGTGTTGTGAAATATGTGGCAGCATCTTTCCCTACAAAAGAAACCATCTGGTCTTTGTTTGACAGCTCTCTGTGCTAACCCTTTTTATTCCTGCTTTCAGAGTCTATTAAACCATTAGTGTGTGTGTGTGTGTGTGTGTGTGTGTGCGTGTGTGTGTGTGTGGGGGGGGGGGGGGGGTGTGCACTACAGAGGGCAGTAAGCAGTTTCAGCTGTGGCCCGAGAGAAAGGATGTATTGTCTGAGGACATTTGAGGATCTGCTTTGTTACAGATCTGGGGTTTGAAGTTAACAGCCACAGCTTTATCAAAGGGCAGAGATACTGTAGATGCATCAATCTCTGTATTTTCTTCTCCTTTTTTTTCCTTTTCTTTTCCTTTTTTATTTTGTACACTGTTCACTCTCACATCCTCTTGACCACTTCCTGTATGCCCTGTCCTCCTCTGATTCTCAACCATACTCAAAAAGAAAAATATTCTTTCAAATTGCATTGATGTATTATTCCCCTCTGGAGTCAAATCATGTTGTATTTGTGTCTTACATCATGTCTGACCTACATTTACTGTGAGTAAAGCAAAAACATTTCTATCTCCAGTAAAGACAATAAAGATAAATCCAGGTTAGAGATTGAATTGGAGTAGAGGATGATGTTGTGTGTCTGTATGATGCTAAATTCATTTACCTGTTTTTTTGTTTTGGTTATCCCACATTATTTGGTGGCACAGTTAGGCCAGATTTTCCTTGTACAACTTTAATCCTTGACACGGCATCTGGAAAAGTAATTCTTGGATTTTAATGCCATTTGCCATGGATGTGCATTAGAATTCCTGCTGAAGGTTTTGCACAGACCTGAAGAACAATAGAGTCTCAAATGCCTTCATGAGGATCTGTTTCTCAGGCCAGTCTTCACCCACTGCCTCACACAGAAGAGTCTACCCAGTAATGTTTTTTTTAGTGATTTAGAGCATACTGAAAGTAAACAGAACTACATGAAATGAGAAAGTAGCTCAAACATCTTTTCATTCCTAGACCAACATGAATGTTATTTGAGGGTAATACTATTGGGTTTCCTAAAGTAAATGTTTGTGTTAAACTCCATCTGCTCTTAGTGGTACAACTCTGCAAACATACAGAATATGATGTAGGAATTACAATTTCCTGATTTTAGTTTGTTTTTCCTCCTGAGAGCCGAGGAGGGAAAACACAAATTGTTTATGTGCAGATCTTTAGGTTAGCAAACAGGCGCACACAGCCGATGGGCATCTGTTTGCTGTTTGTTTTAGAAGCACGCAGGATTTTCAGAACTTCACAGGGAAATGTATACCCGTGAAACACATATGGAAAAAGAGAGAGCGCGTCTTTGAAAAGAGTGCAAGTCACCAGAAGTCAGATTTATGCCACTCTTTGTCTCTCAGCGTCTTTCCTAACACAGTAGTTCCTTTTCCTGGACTCTTTACTGCTTTCACATGTGGGCTTCTTGCTCGCCTGTCCTTGTCCTTTCTGCCAGCCTCAGGCTTGTACAAACAGGAAACGCTTAGTGTTATCGGCACACTCTTTGTGTGTCTTAATGAACGTTAGGCTAAAGACAGAGAGGGAACACACACCCCGAGCCCAGTATAAACACACGATGCAGCCTTAGAAAAAGAAAAGGAGGGAGAATCTAAAGCTAACACAGGCAAACAGCCAAAGGCAGAGGAAACTGACCGAAACTAAGAGAGGAAGTAACAACTCATGGTAGAAACAGAACCGTGGTCTTACTAGTTAATAATATCAGAATAAGTGACCTGTAATATATTGCTTGGGCAAAGTACATGTATATTGTTCAGGGTCATTCAGGGTTCATATGCTGTGCACTCACTTAAGTCAGCATATTGAAAGCCTGTTTGTACAGTATTGAGCAGACCTTTGCTTCATTGTGTCCAGCTTACAGATAATGAGGAGTGAAACCTCTGCTAAACTACTGTTTGTCATTGATATTTAATCTGCCAGAGTTTGCTTTGATTAGATTAATAGTTTGCGTTAAATCATTGTAAAATGTAATCATATTAGTTGAGTAATCTGTTAACTAATTGTTTCAGCTCTAATGAGCAATTCAAGGTGAATGAAAAATGACAAGAACTTGGTCTGGTCTACTTTTTGGTGCTGATATAATATTAAAATGAATCACTGCATCAATTCAGTTCCATTTTGCTTACACAGTGGCAGTTCATAGCAGTCATCTCAAGGCATCTATAGTTTAAGGTGTAGACTACAAAATTAGAGTCCCAGTGATCCAGCGATCACTTGTGAGCAAACATTTGGAGGTGGTGGCGAGGAAGAACTCCCTTTTATCTGGAAGATCTCAGGCAGAATCTGGCTCAACTCAGGCCCAGAGAGGGGTTGGCCACCTGCCACGACTGGTTTGGGTGGGCTGAGGGGAGAGCACAGAGAAAAAAGATTAGCATGAAGACAACAAACAACCCACAAGAGAGAGACTTGGCTGGATGGTGGGACCAGAAAGGGAGAGATAACACTCACAGCTAATGTAATAGTGATTATATAAGTGCATCTAGAGGGAGAGTAGAGGCAAGGTGCCCAGCGCATCTCCTAAAGAGAACATTTCTGTGGTTCTCAGTCAGTCTTAAAATGTTCTTTCTTCTCCAAAAAAAAAAAGGCTTTCCCTCTAGAGCTGCATATTTAATTACTAATATGATCTGACATACAGTTATACCAATAAACACAAAGCATATTTTTAGAATAATCCTTAATAAAGTCTCAAAAAAAAAATCTAAATTTCAGTTGCACTTGTAGACCACAGATTGTAATTTATCACTCCTCTAATGGTGGTGTGCTAGTTTATACCGTTATATATTTGTTTTCTTTAAAAACAATAATAATATTATTTTCCAGCCTATTTATTTATTTATTTATTTTGTAGAACTTTGTTCAGTCTTTTTATTAGAGCTGAAATCTTTGCTGATATTGCACCACCTCTGCCACCACATATTTATTTCATCCACCTCCCTTTGGTGACACTGCCTGTGTATGTGGCCGAAAGTGGAGCAGTGCATTCCGCTCCACTTAAATCTGTCCGATACAATGTAGTCTAACGCTATCGGTGTCATGCTGCTCTGCGGCTGCCCTTCATTCTTTCTTCAGATTCATAAAGTCACACAGGCCTTTAGGAGCGATCACACTATAGCAGACATCAGCACTAGTGGCAGTTTCTCTGCAGCATGAAGTTCTTGTTAATGAGACCATGATGGGAGCATTCACTATCCCAAACAAACTATATCATCTCCTGTTGTTGAGTTATTTCTCTGCTTTTTCTTGTTGCAGTAGAGCCAGCATGGTACTTCATTGTACAGGGAGGAAGGCCTGCTCAGTGGTACTGATGGTATAAGTGAAATTAATCATGAATTGTGTTCACTTTTGAGACACAGATGGGAGAGAAGTTTTTGAAAAAGTGTGCAAAGTTGTGGAAATGTTTTAAAGTACTGACTCTACACTGTAGGGTTGTAGGGGTTTAGATGCAGTGTACTTTTAAAGTGAAAAATGTTCTCAACTAGGGATTGATTAAAAGACTGGGGCCATCCTACTCATTTCTTTTGCGCTAAATATTCTGATGTTCTTGAAACAAAGTAACTGACAACCAACAGCGACATGAAAAAATGTCCACTGAAGCAAGTATGCAGGGTAGGCTGGTACTAGTAGAGTTCACTGTGATGGTGCAAAGCTCTGGACTAAGAAAATACTCCACTTCAACTCACACCGTCCTTAGATTTGGATGACCGACTGTCTTTAATAGCAGCTTTATTCCTCATGAAGATTTGGCATGAATCTTGGGAAAAGGCAGTAGTCAGTATTAAAGGGTATCTTCTATCAGCTCTATGTGACACATTTCTAGCATATTTCTAATTAAGTATAAGTGTCCCTGACTGCTTTGATATTCAGTCATCCAAGGGGTGGGTTTGTTTTGCTTCTGTTTCCGGATTACAAAGGCAGTCAATTACAGCAGTAGGTTCTGCCCTTCCTGGTATCCACAAAACAAGATAAGGAAAGTGCTGGTCTCTGTCAAACAAGTACTGCCTCTGTTTAATTAAATGTCTTGGATATTGTAAATAAACCTCTCACATTTTGTTTGGTTATTTTGGCTAAACTTTGGGGAAAAGAGCACAGTGTGGTACTTTTTCCTTTCATTTTATTTCAGTTTTGCCTCTTTTTTTTCTTCCTGTGATTAGTGTTTGATTGCCCCATTGCCTCGCGTTTTCATTGAAGAACACAACACTGTCCATACAAAATCGCAAGACTTACAATAATGGAAAATTAAGAGGCAAATTCAGCCCACCGCTGCCAAAGGATGAAACTGTTTGAGATGCATCCGAGCTTTATAAGGAATGAGCTCCTGTATCAGGCTTTTCTGCGCACCAATCCAAGTGACAGACATAAATTTTTCTGTCTTTTCTGGAATTCCTTAGCTGAAGTGGTGACCTGCACAAATCCTGGATTATTAGTCTTGACTAATGATTAATTCATATAATATTTCAAATAACTGGCAAACATGTTACATATGTGGAAGTTGACATGTGAAATGACCTTGTAATGGTAAATGGTAAACTGAGTCCTCTGATAGAAATAAAACCTGAAAATCATAAAAACACAGTTTTTTGTTAAATGTTCTGGCATGTGTACATGCCTATCTGTTTTCCAGCCTTGTCTGCTTTTGTTTGTTGCATTGCTGCATTTAGCTGCACAGTTTTTATTTGAATGCAACTTTATTATTTTTTTGTATTAAATCTGTATGGATTCCTGGTTGTATTAAGTGTGTCCATTAGAGAGCATCACGGACTTGAACACCTCAAATCTTACCCTTTTTTTAATGTTTCGTCTCAGTGTTCAGCTGACTGTTTTTTCATCTTCTTCTCTAACCAATCTGTTATTTCCAGTCTGTCAGAGGACCTTCTCGTCTTACACCACCTCCTAAATAGTAGCTTATGTTTTGCCATAGTGCTTTGAATCCTCGATCATGTGTGTGGGGCTGGTATTGATTTACAGCATCAATTTTCCAGTCACTTTAAAAAAAAAAAAAAAAAAGCAAGAATACTGTTGTCTTCTAAGTCATATTATGCATTACATTTGAAAATCAAACAATTATTTTCCTCCTACTGATGTGATCTGTGGCTTATTAGGCTGCAGAGCTCAGTGGTCATCTTAGCTTTTTCAGTGACAGGATTTTTATAGCCCAGCATTTTTCCACCAGCTGTGCAAAATGTATTGCAGTGGGTGCACTTGGGTGTTTGCCACAGAGGTTATTTACACCCTGTATTGCTATGCTGGCTCATTGCACTCCTAAAATAGGATACAGTCTACCACCACCATAGGTATTTATGGAGTCGGAGAGTTCACCTCCTTGTCACGTGTAGGTCAGTGGGCTATCAGGTCAGATCTAATACTGTACTGCGTCCTAATATGAACAGGTGTTTGCAGGAACAGCTGATGCATGAACTTGTTTGCTGACACACTGGGGGCCATGGATTCAGTTCTTTCCCTAATCCTGCTGTCAGATTTAGGAACCATTTACATTTTCCCCTGTAAAGGTTTCTTTAAACACATTTTCTGTTAACAAAGTAGGTCATTCTGGAAGTGTTTTGGCCGTGCCAAATCTTTCCTAATTCGTACCTGTAGCCTGCAATTAAAGCTTGCTGTGCTATATCTTGTACCATCAAACTGCTGTGTAGCAAGATGGTCTCTGAATGAGATCATGCTAGAAGCTTTCCAATTGCTGAGTTCTTTCTGTCTGAGCAGCCTATCAGTGATAGAAATGTGGAGCCATTTGGTTTGTGTATGTGTGCGTCGGTGAGTGTGTCTGCACTGGATGCTGTGAGCGTGTGTGTGCTCATTCATGTATGATAACAAAAGTTTTGTGTGGGCCACAGTGGAGCCAAGAAACATTCCTCCCTCTGAGAAAGATTACTCACATTTTGGGCATCTTGGTCATTTTGACTGCAAAGTAAATATGCTAATATAACAGTTAACATTTAAAGGTACAGTGTGGAAAATTTCACCATTAGACATCAGTAGATTGCAGGTCGCAGTCAACTGAATTTTGTTTTCTTACCCCTCCTTATTCAAGTGCATAATCCTAGCTATGGTGGCCACTGTAGGACAAACATGTTTTAGTGACTGAGTTATAAACTATAACTTTATCTTATGAAAAAGATATTTGCAAATTGGATTTTTGAGGAGGTGAATTTTTTTTAATTACAAAAAAGGAATTTTTTCTAAAGGTACTATAAGGTTACTGTAAAGCTAGTAGTAAAACTACCTGTAGCATTATGCTTATGACTGTGTTTTATTCTGCCAAGAGAGATTAAAAACAGTCTAAATGTTATGAATTACCCATTGAGCAGAAAGCAGGCTACTTTGGCGGCACTTTTAAAATCCTCTCTCTGCAACTCCTTCCATCTGGAATACTATTGTGCCGATATTTACTCTTGTATTATCCCAACACCAGTTGCGGTGTCGCTTTCCTTTGGTGAAGGGGACCCCTTCTCAGATGATAAAACATCTGAGAATGTTTTATGATCTGTCCATCTGAGAATGGATAGATTTACATTTAACACAGCGTCCCACCTTTTTTGGAACTGGGTTCGAGTATGTATATATGTAATTTTTCATTCTCCTCCTTTGCCTTCTATCTCCTTTAGACCAATGAGTGGAACAAAAATGATGAGCGCCTGCTTGCTGCGGTGGAACATGGCGAGGTGGAAAAAGTCGCATCCCTTCTTGCCAAGAAAGGTGCCAATCCCGTAAAGCTGGACAGCGAGTGCAAATCAGCGTAAGGAATCTTGGAATTATTTGCAAAATAATTAAAAAGTGTTTGGCACGGATTTTAATGCTATAATTTGTGGTGCGTATTAATTTACATTGTTGTGTTTTCAGTGTGTCATTTCCGTTAGATTCTCCTAGGTGACAGTAAAGTCAAAGCACAACTAAAATAAAGACTAATTCATTGATATAGACAGACAGAGATGCCAGTCTGCAGTGATTTCTGTAGAATGAGTATGACATGGGGGAAGCAAACTGACTTCAGGCTGCAAACCAGAGAACCTGAACCTGTCTAGATGTTGACGTCAACATGGTTTAGTATGACAAGCTTTTACATGTTCTAAAATAAATAACCACCAAAACTTAGTGGATTTTCTCCTTTTTCTTGCAATTTAAGGATTAGCCATATGTCTACTCTATTTGCTCAGATTCTCAAGTAATGGGCTTATGTAACTGCTTTCATGCTCCACAGCACTGTTTTAAAAATGAATGGCCAATCTAAAAATATGTCTCTTTCCCTTAGTTCTTGAAAGGTTGATGTTCATTCTGTGTTCTGAGAGCAAGTTCACTTCTGCAGAGCCAGTGGAGCTTGTTGTTGCCTAACCGCTTAATATTAGTGATAATGCAGAGGCTTAGTGTTAATATTTGACCTCTTTTTTTTTTTTTAATATATCTGAAACACAACACCCGCTGACCTAAGTGTGCTGAGCAGCTCTCACAGAGCCAGGAACATCAAAACACAGGGGCATTTATTGCACCTGTAGGTCTTATCCTTGACCTTTTCTCTGTGTGCTGCTAGAACACAGACACACAAGTACAGATGCATGCAAAACCTTTGGAAATCAAGGCAAATGTGTGGGCTTGGAATCGCAATGCTCCGATCTTTTCAGGGCGCACAAAGGAGGCGTCTACAGTATCTCTATGGTGATAAAACCTGACTGAAAGGCATGTAGGCATACTTGTGTGTGCGTGCGTGTGCATCCTCCGCACACACTGAAGGATGGTTGGGTATGTGTAATGCTTTTTTTTCTCGTTCATCTCACTGAGGTGGAAAGAGATCATATTGATTGTCTGCTGCATACATATGCACAAACCTGCACACGTAGGGCCATTTTTTTTGCATACACAGTCGTATTGACTTACAGCATTCCTGCTCACAAGGCAGCGCTTTTACCCGTTTTACTAGAAATGTTCAGTGGATGGGTTTAAATTGTGAAAGCCGAAGCCACACTGAATAATTGCTCCTTTTGTTTTTTTGCTACATGTAAAACTCCCCTAAAATGTTATTATCACAACAAAACATCATAACAGGCTTATCAGTTGCTTTTATCAGTGTTGACATTTTTTTCTGGCAGTAGCTTATTGCAAAAGAGTGGCAGTGGAGCTTTTGCATACCTGGGTAACAAGCATACCTTCTACTGTGAGACTGCCTGAAACACTGACACTGAAAAGCTCTGTAGACCTGCTCCCCCCCCCCCCCCCCACACACACACACACACACACACACACACACACACACACACACACACACAGAATATTGGAGGAGAAGAGATACTCCCATGCCTTTCTGCTAAATATGTAATTCCAGCTTTTAGCCAACTGGCTCAGCATAATGACCAGAGGCAGAGGAAAACAGCTAACCTGGCTCTGTACAAAGGTTATGAATTCTAAATAATAAGCCTCTAATAATTAACACACATGCTTTAAAGAACAGAAAATCAAGAGGGGGCTCTAGGAAGACGCTGAGTTGGTCAAGTTGCTGAGAGGGATTAAAGAAACTAAGTATAAGAGTATTATGTTATAAGGACCACATGCTCATATTTAACAGATAGGGGAGTAGTTTAATCTTCTCATCTGATATAGGCAAGAAACTTAATTTCCTAAAATGTGAAAATTTTTAACATAATGTCATATCACGTGGAGAGGAAATCAGCCTTAAATGTAACTCAGAGTGGGAGATAGAAGCAGTAGAGGGCTAATTTGACAGAACAGTCAGAAAAGTAGGAAAATTAGCAATGGCTTAATTTTTTTGTAAAAGACTGTTTATTTGCACTCACTGGTACAGCATTAGGTCTTTACCAGAGCTGCACCATATTTTATAATATTTGTAAAACTGTTAAAAGCATCTGTGTTGTTGTAAAACTTTTAACTACTGACAATTAAAGTACTGTGTGTAAGTTGTTCTTTGCATTTTGTGTATGTGTATGTGTGTGTGTTTGTGTAGTCTTCATGTAGCTGTTGCTCGTGGTCAGACAGACTGCCTGTCTGTCATCTTGGCTCATGGAGTTGACCTGTCAATCACTGATGCTGCTGGTATGTATTACAGTTATGTTCAGTATAAATAAAAGAATTACATTTCTGTGTACATTTGAGAGTTTCCCTTTAAATGCTGTAACAGGAGAAGCATAATGTGCTGTGTGGATTGATCCATAAGATCTTTGGTCAAACTGTGTTTCTGTTAATTTTTCTGTAAATGTATTCATGTGCAGGTTTTAGTCCTTTACACCTGGCTGCCAAAAACAACCACATTGAATGCTGCAGAAAACTCATTCAGGTAAGGCTCAGAAAGTGAAGTGAGGATTTATTAAGACTTCCCCAATTCCCTTTGTTTTAGAAAGCAGTGACTTCAGTCTGTCAAGCCAGATATTTATAATACAGTGTATGTAACACAGTGTTAATAATACTAAATGTAGGGGCTATAAATTATGTTGGGTGTAAATGACTTGACAAAATGACTTCCACATGTGTTCTACAACAAAGCACTAAATATGAACCTAATGGTAGCTTTTGTCAGTGTCACCCAGCAGGACGACTTCTTGTTTATGAACAGCAATGTGTGAAAGCCACATCTTGAATGGTCTTACTGTTCAGTTAAAATGCCTGAAACCAGAAATGTTCACTGCTTCGTTTCTGCAGTCTGCTAATTTTGTGTGTGCACGCACGTGCGTGTGAGTGAGTGAGTGTGCGCGTGTGTGTTTTGATCAGCAGATCCTAGCAGGGGGACGCACACACTTCCTGCTCGGATCTGCTGACCTGACCTCCTCGTGACAGTCAGCAGCATCTCAGCAGCATGCACCTGGCTGATCAATTATACAGCAAAATGCAGTACTGTGCAAAATTATATATTATATTATATATATTATATTTTTTTTCCAAGAAGCCAGATTTGCTGGTAATTTTTTAAAAAAGTGATCTCAATCAATAGTTCCCCAAGCTCAAGACTTTTGCACAGCACTCTGTGTAAAGCCCAAGTGCACTAAACAGATCAGTAATGTATTTTTACTGCAGATGTGTATATTTACAATCTAATATCACATGAAATTACATTTGCATGGAGCACCACTGGCAAACAGATTCCAGCATCAGTTCCTCAGATAATAAACTCGTGTGTATACACAATAATAAAAAAAAAAAGTTATATGGAACAAGCAACACACAAACCGCTTTTTCCCCTAGCATCATCACAGATGCTTCAAACCAGAATTAAAAACAAGATATTTTGAGTTTGTTGGGGGCTTTCATGAGTTCACTTGATTAACAATAGTCATGTCACTTACGCGACACATGCCACGGCCCACTGTTTCACGAGTGCCGTTTTATTTATTACAAATATCTCTCCCACTTATCCAGAGTAAATGTCCCATCGATGGTGTAGACAGCTCAGGAAAGACTGCTCTGCATCACGCTGGTAAGTGTCTCAGCATCGCGAGAGTTACTTTTGCAGAAGTGCGTTTAAATTAGGCTGGTCGTGGAAGAGTTTCTGTTAGTTTTAAGCTCTAATTTTATTTGGATAAAACCATCTAACATATTGGATGTTAAGTAATTCAAATGCATTTTAGCCCAGTTAGTCTCAGCTAAACATGATCCTGTTTTTCCTCACTCCCTATTGTTTTAATTTCTCTTGTTTTAATTTCACCCCCAGCTGCCAGCGGGAACATCCAGATTGTCCAACTGCTGTGTGAACTCAAAAGCCCCATCAACCTTAAAGACGCAGTATGTACTTTCATTCTTACTTCGATTCTCTAGACTTATTTTTCCTGGCTTGATAGTTTTGGGGGGTGGGGGGGTCTGAAACTGAAAAAAAAAAAAAAGACCACAGAAATGCTCCATTGAGTTCATTTCCAGTGAAGAATGTATTGAATTTGTTTGAGGAATCATCGTCTGTTTATTGACTCTGATTGTGTCTTGTCAACTAGTTGTTAATCCACATAATGAAGGCTCCTCATTAAGTGACATTTCCTCTCATCTGTCATCTGCTTGAGGATTAATATTGTACTCTGTGTGGGTGTGTGTGTGTGTGTGTGTGTGCGCGTGTGCGTGTGCGTGAGGTAAAAAGTCAGTGTACTGTGGGAACACAAGCCGCAGACATGTGGTCTCCATTGCAGTGACGCACCATGCCTGTGGTTTCTCCGGCTGGGATGTGTGAGCATGAAATTTGGTTTTTGTGTGTGTGTGCGCGTGCGTGCATGCATTTGTGTATAAAAGAAACCAATGGTCTGTCAGCCTGCATGTAAACTTGTCTTGTTTCCAATTAAAATGAATTTTAGCCTCATGTTTAAACCAGTGAAAACTTCAGCATGTTAAAGCTTTTGAAGCTGGTTCACGCCTCCACTTTGTACCACTGACTTTTGGGAGTGTCTGAAATCCTGGTACAGCCACAGCAGGCATCACTATTTTCTTGTGACATTTACTTGTATTCTTCATGAAATAGGTTCTCACCAGTCCAAAAATCCTTAAGAAAAAAATCATTGTCATTATCTTTGAGAAAGGGTAAATAGTGTTGAAATTTTAATTTGACTGTGGGCAATCTATATTTATAGTCGTATTTTTCTTGTTGATTTAAAGTGGTCGAGCCAAAATCATCTGCAAATCTGTGTTTGAGGTTTGAAGAGCTCTGTCTCCTCACGGTTTGCGAGCCTCGATCATACACACTGGCTGTGATATATAAAGGTACCTGATTATATAAGCTACTTTCAGCTGCTCCCTTATTCACCAGGGGCTGCCACGGCAGGTAGCTCTGTATGTATGATTTGGCAGATTTTTTTTTTTTTTAAATGCTGAATGCCCTTCCTGATGGAAGCCCAACGGGATTTGTGTCTCCTTGAACCAGAGACCTTTTGCTTGTTAGGCAAATGTGTAAACCAGTGCACCATGGAGCTGCTCTGTACCTGAATATACTATATTTGACTTAAATAAATACTCAGGAAGCTCTAGAAAGAAACACAGGGACATCTGATAGCTCTGACATGCATCAAAGAATGTTTATATAAGAGCAAACTGTAATAAACTAAATTAATAAATAAACTAAACTGTAATATGAAACCTTATGCATGGTGTTTGAAGAGGAAAAAAAAAAAGGCCTGCGTATGTACAAGTAAATCCCATGAGCCAAAAAAGGTTTTTTTCCTACTCTTGATTCTTGTATGGTGTCATCAGCAGTGGATGTCCTTTTATGGTCATTTCAGGCACACAGGTCTGGCTGTGAGTGCAGCAGTCCAGTGTGTGCATACTGTTCAAGATTTCTGTTTCAGAGGGGCAGCCAATCAGGAAAAAGTTGACTTAAAGGGTGGGCTGCCTTAGAGTAGCTAAAACAGCTTGTTTCAGAGGATGAAATGAAGGACTGCACTAAGGCATGTACAATTCAAATTCTCACTTTTCCATTTCAGAGCTATATCTGCGCTGTCTGTAGCTTGAAAAGTGAATACATATTGATTGTGATAATGACTGAACAAAACTTCTAAAGTAAATAGACAGATTGTGGAAACGGATATATAATTAAATAGACAAAATAAATAAAGAAACAAATTGAGTGATCTGTGCTAGACTTGATTGCCACAGTTAGCAGCAATCCTAGAAAATATTGTTTAACTCCTCCAACAATGTCTCCTAGTAGCTGATCCAGAAGTGCCATCTTCAGATCATTCTGGTGGATTCCCTCTTTGAGTTCCCAAAATATTTTTAGATGAGGACATGACCAAAATATAATAAGGATTCTTGAACTCTACAAAGCTTCTCTAGAGCAGTCCAAGAATAAAACTCTGGAGCTGAAAATTAACATAATATTTAAAGCTCAGCCTTGTGGTGCTCAAAGCCAAATGACGCATTTGAAAAAGTCAAGCACTTTGAGCTGTAATATACCTGCCAACCCTAACACTGCAGAAGGAAGCATGTAGCTACCCATTATGAGAGATTCTTGCTTGTAACAGAATCATGACTTGTAGAAATTACCAGCGTCTCCTAAATTAAGCCGTAATGCTGGCTAACCCTACTCTTCCTTTGGTTGGTGGGTGCAGTTTGGTATACAGGAAATAGATCCTAAAAGAGGAAAAAAAACATGTATATCTGATTTTGGAGTGAACTGTCCTTTTAAAAGCTCGCTTCACAAGGTGCTCTGCAGTCCCGTCATTGTAAAGCTTGGCTCTGTGTACTTGCTGATTTCATTTCCTTATGTTAAACACAGCTTGTGATGTGTTCTGCCTTGCGAAATGCATGTACTCCGATTTTGAGTCATAGCTCAAACATTTCTACATGGCAAAATTACAGTATTCATGTGTATTCCAGGCAGCATGGTTAAAATTAAAGCATGAGTCAAGTTTTGGCTGGTGTAGTGGAGAACATCCATATACAGTGTACGAGGAAGTAGTTCAGTGAGTGCAGTATGGGAAACCAAAATAAATATTTCTGCTATATAAAATAATGGGTGTCGATAGTGGGCGGATGGGCGGATGATACTTCTGCCAAAGTGATAAAGAGCTTACACACTTCTCATTGAAATTTTTTCCTGCCCTTTTTCATGAGTAATAGGTGGTGTTTTTCATTTAATAGTCACATGCACAGACCTGCATGTACTGTATCAGTATCTGTGTCTACATCAAACAGGAAAATGAAAGTATAGAGCTACTTGTAAATGATCTGGTTCTGTGAGCTGTCTGGTTGACAGGTTCACTATCTTCTGTCTTTAATGCCCAAAAGCAGCAGCAGCAGCAATACACTTGATTGCCACTTCATTAGGTACAGCTGTTCAGCTGCTTGTTAAAGGAATTCTCTAATCGGGTAATCATGTGGCAGTAACTCACTGCATTTAGGTAGATGTAGATGACCTGCTGAAGTTCAAACTGAGCATCAAAAAGAGGAAGAAAAGTGATTTTTAAGTGACTTTAAATGCGGCATGTTTGTTGGCATCAGATGGGCTGGTTTGACTATTTCAAAAACTGCTGGTCTACTGGGATTTTCCTGCACAACCATCGCTACAGAGAATGGTCCAAAAAAGAGAAAATATCCAGTGAGTGGCTGAATGAAATGAAATGCCTTATTGGTGCCAGAGGTCAGAATGACCAGGCTCCTTTGAGCTGATAGGAAGGCAACATTAACTCAAATAAGCACTTACAACGAAGGTATACAGAAGAAAATGTCTGAATACACAACATGTTGAACCTTTAAGCAGACGGGCTACAGCAGCAGAAGACCACACTGGGTGCCACTGCTGTCAGCTAAGAACAGGAAACTTAGGTCTACAATTCAAAGTTGGATAATAGAAGACTGGAAAAATGTCTGCCTGGTCTGATGAGGCTTAGATTCATCCTGTGTTGTATCAGCTGTCCAGGCTGGTAGTGTAATGTGTGGGGGATATTTTCTCAACACGCTTTCGGCCCCTTAGTACCAGCTGAGCATGATTTACCTACCACAGCTTACCTGAGTATTGTTACTGACCATGTCTATGCCTTTATGACCACAGTGTACCCACCTTCTAATGGCTGCTTCCAGCAGGATAAAGGGCCATGCCGCCAAACTCATATAATTTCAATCTGGTTTCTTGAACATGACACTGAGTTCACTGTACTCAGACAGTTTCCTCAGTCACCAGATCTCAATCCAGTAGAGCATCTTTGGGATGTGGTGGAACGGGAGATTCTCATCATAGATGTGCCGATGATAAATCTGCAGTAACAGTGTGATGCTATCATGTCAATTTGAACCAAAATCTCTGAGGAATGTTTCCAGCACCTTGTTGAATCTGTGCCACAAAATTAAAGTAGGTCTGAAGGGAAAAGTTGCTCCAACTCAATACCAGCAAGGTGGTTATATATTGACCCTCACAGCTACCAACAGACTGTTACAGTTTTAGGATCCAGTTCATACAAAGACAGTGTTTGGATTTAAAGCCCATTTTCAAGTTGGCAAATGTGTGTAAAAAAAAGGGGTAATACTAAGAATACTTTTCCATGACAAGTGTATTCAGGTTTAAGCAGAAGTGTGTTTTCATTATATTTGTCTTGATCGACAGGCTTCATTGAGTGTAACACCTTGTTCTAATAGTTAACTTGCCCTACATCAGCTCTGCCCAGCCTTTACACTGTTGCCCATATTTGGGTATTATAGCTTTAAACATCAGACACTATGACGGCAAGTTAGAAGCATGACAAGTAACACATGCCAGCAAACAAGTAGTAATACACCTGTGCACCCACATGCATTTACACTCGGACACGCACACATTGAACCTATTACCCAGAGAAGAACAAAATTACTTCTGTCTTTCAGATTCCAGAGAAATATAAAACACAGACAGAGCAAACACAGACACAGGGCTGTTAAAGTATTTAGCAGAGCTCAGAGGAACCCAGAACATAGTTTTGTTCTCTGTGGTGTGTGAAAGCAGCAGCCTTGTAATATAAAACACACAACTATGCTGACAGACTTTAGTGTTTCTTGAAGTTCTTTTTCTTTCTTTTACAGGCAAGACTTCATTTAAAAAAATTTTTTTTTTAAAACATGTTTTACTGTGAAACTGTCTTTTAATACAGTTTAATACTGAGCTGCTTATCTGTTGTTTGTAACAGTATTTAGAAATTATACCTTTATGTAGCTCAGCCTTTGGTGCAGTAGCTCCTTCTAGTCTGGACATCCCTCTTACCTATCTTGGCCAATTGAATGTTTATGCTTTATTAACACAGGGCTAAGGTAAAGTTTAGGGTTAAATTTGGGGTTGACCCTGTCAGTCTTGGAGGAAAATGTGGTAGGCTGTGTCTCATGAAATACTGTGTTCATTGGCCAACTCTGTGCAACCTTCTGAGCTCAATGACCTTATATGATTTGGGGGAATTCCCCTTACTCACACAAACATACAAACTGTTGAAAGCACAATGTTTTCCCTTAATGTTAATCTGCTGGGAAATTCATTCACAGCAGGAGACATTCACTCATTTTTCACATCGACCTGAGATTTCTCTCACCATACCATAGCTATCATACTCTGTCACAGCTCTGGTGATATAGGTGTGGGCATGTTTACATTTAAATCTGTGTTATGTTGGCTATTTTTTTCCTCTCTAGGATGACCTTAGTCATATTATTATTATTATTTTCTATGTCTGTCTCTCCTAAAGGATGGTTTCACTTCCTTGCTGTTGGCAGCCAAACACAATCATGTGGAAGTATGCAGCACTTTGCTGGACTGTGGTGCTGAAATCAACACTTCTGACAGCAGTGGCAGGTATATAAAACATAGTCCACAAGCAGTAAGACACAGAAAAAAAAAATCACAAATTAAATGTTGCATATTGGAATGCTGTTTAAGTGTTGATCAGTATGCAGTTTTGTCTGTGTTGTAGGACGGCCTTGATGCTTGCTGCTGAGTCCAATGCAGCGTCTGTTGTTGAAGTCCTGCTTCAGAGAGGAGCAGACTTGTCGGCCGTAGATGCAGAAGGCCACGATGTCTTACATTACGCTAAGGTGTCAGGCAGCTCTGAAGCCCAAACTGCCCTCTCAGCTGCTCTAAACAGACTGGTCTCAGGTAAGAGTTATGCATAAACACACAGTTCAGAGAAAGCTAGGAAGTGAGTGCAGCCAGCCATTATTTAAATATTGAGGAAGTACTCAATAAAGGTTTGTATGTAAATTTTGTGGACAATGTCACCCTGGCTGCAGTAGGCACACATATTTGTTTTCTCCCTTAAGGACATTGCAATGAACCCGCCTATTTCCATGTGCCTAACCTCTGTCTTAACCCTGGCCCAAAAACAATGCCAGGTCCAGTCTTGAATCCTGTTTTATTATTGTTAAGTGTATAAACACGCACATACTGTGAGACAGATTCATACTGCACTGGGTTCAACAAAAAGCCAACACTGCCACCTGTAGTTACCCTCCTGTTACTGTTTCTTTTTTCTTCAGTGCAAAATGTTGATTTTTTTTTTTTTAGTTTCTTTGTTTTCCTTTCTGTCTCCTTTGCCAGATACAAAGTCTCCTAGAAGTCCCCAGGTAAGACATCACTCTGCTTACTCGATACTTTCTCACAAACAGGCATCAAAGTTACTAAAACACATGAAATTACACAGCCAATGACAGTGAATAAATATTTTAGCACTGCAAACTGATTTATAGAATTAAGAAGGGAAATGATTAATAAAAGCCAACTTTAATTACATAGCTATAAATAATATAGTTCAGATTCTCTGTTAGTATCATATTTCTGAGCTTTGAAAAAAAATCTTTAATTGCTGTTTTTTGGAAAACAAATCTTAATTCTTACTGTAGCACCCACCGATTGACTCCTTTTACTAACCAGCACTGAATCCCACTTTTCTTTCTCTCTTTTTTGTCACCTTCCCTCTCTGCCTCTTTTGCTGGCTCTTCAGCATGATCAAGTAGCTAAGCTAAGCGATGAACGGATCATAACTCCCAAAAAACGAAAAGCACCTCCACCTCCCATTAGCCCACCGCAGGTAAATGCATGTCTCTGTCGGCTTGTATCAGTGTGCCACTCTCCATATTAATATTAATGCATGTTTGTAGTATAGTCATACAAAAGGTAATATAAGAACAAAATCAGTGTTTGCTTATTTATACACTACCTGTAAAATTCTCTTTGACAAACAGCTCATTTCTAGTGACAAAATGTTTCATTCATGTAAGATGTACAGTCACTGGCCACTTAATTAGGTACAACTTGCTGGTACTGGACCCACTTTTGCCTTCAGAGTTGCTTCAGTTCTTCATGGTATAGATTTAAAAAGATGCTGGAAACGTTCCTCAGAGATTTTGGTCCATATTGACCTGATAGCATCACACAGTTACTGCAGATTATTTAGCTGCACATCCATGATGTTAATCTCCCATTCCACTACATCCCAAAAGTGCTCTATTGGATTGTGGTCTGGTCATTTGAGTACAGTGTACTCATTGTCGTGTTCAAGAAA
This sequence comes from Archocentrus centrarchus, assembly GCF_007364275.1. Lineage (NCBI taxonomy): Eukaryota > Metazoa > Chordata > Actinopteri > Cichliformes > Cichlidae > Archocentrus > Archocentrus centrarchus. Next base: position 9,361,413 of record NC_044357.1, on the reverse strand, counting down.
ACAGTTTGAAATGATACGATTGAGGGATGGACAAGGTCAACAACAATACTCAAGTATTCTTTGGCCTTTAAGTGACACTTATGTTGCAGCAGAAATCAAGACCCATCAGACGGGGCGATTAAGGTTCAATGTGTTGTGCATTTAGAAATGCTCTTCTGCATACCTGGTTTGTAACAAGGGATTATTGGATATCAACAAGGCATTTTTTACCCAGAGAACTGCTGCTCACTGGATATTTTCTCTTGGTAGCTCAGCAGTTTCTGAAATACAGAAACCAGCCTGTCTGGCACCGACGTTCAAAGACACTTAAATAACCTTTCTTTCTCATTCTAATGTTCAGTTTGTAGGTCATCTTGACCATGTTTGACATGCCTAAATGTATCAACTTTCTGCAATGTGATTGGCTGATTAGATATGTATGTTGGGTAGCAGTTGAACAGGTGAACCTAGTAACGTGGCCTGTGTGTATCTTTTATGCACTGACATGGTGTTTGTTACTTTAGTTGTTTACTAAAATGTTTCAGGTTAGTTATGTGATAAGTATAGGTTTAAAGTGCACACCATCAACCTTAAGGTTTTCCAATTATATTAAAGGTTTAGAGATTATGCCATTTTAGTATTTATCCTTCCCTTTTTAAGGGGGCCAGAGGTACCGGGGCAGTTCACTGAAAAACATTTTCTTGGGCAGATGTGGGCTATTCCTTCATTATTTCTTCATCATTTAAAGAGTAAAACAACTCTAAACAGCTCTCAGTGCCATACAGGTCATTCTTAGGTTACAAAAAGTCCATCAGAGAGGTAGTAGGAACATAAGAGTGGTCAAATCAACAGTTTAGAATTTTTTTTTTTAATGGACATGATCAAAATTTATCAGGAAACTTAATCCAAAAATCCCTCTTTAGAGCTCTGGACCCTCGTCCCCATCAATCGTTACCTCTACTGGCACTCCAGCATCCAACAAAAGTGACACTCCCAAGAGGTTCAACTACAAGGTAACAGAAAACCACAAGTTATTACAAAAATGTGAAATTGATTAAGGGGCCATGTTAAGTACAACTTAGCTAAATTCTTTCCTTCAGCCTTCATATAATTTTTCTCCTGTTTATTCTGCCACTCGTCACTTTTTTCTCCTCCCCCTTTTTTTCATAGGAAGATGAGATCAGAGGAACAACACTGAAAGAGGAGGTTGAGAAGGAGAGAAACATGCTGCTGGAGACGATTGAAGACCTTAAGCAGACGGTGGAGACGGTGACTGTTCCTGAGCTGGATACGAAGGTGACTAATGGCTGACAACACTTTGGTGATTTATTTAAATGACACATATGCAGATCTTTAAACCAGATTCAATGATCTGGACAAAAATAATGACATTAACATACTATGTAGGGTACCCCCCCTCACATAGAGTCAATATACTGTATTTTCATGTATATTTTATGGATATGAAACTCCTTTCATACTTGAATCAGAGACATTTCTGTCAGATGTTAAGTATTTTAAAACAGTGAATACTTTTACTTTAGCTTAAACTCTTTTCTTTGTATCATAAGTTTACCAAAAAGCCAGTTTGCTTTTCTGAGTGTAGTGCTATACACACACACACAGCAACCTTTCACCATTTCAGCATACTTGAAGGAGGTCTAACTGGAGCTTAAGACATGTCACGACTGGTGTTGTTTTTCAGTAGGTAGGTGGTGGTCCTTAAGTTGTCTTTATGCCTGAGTCTGGCATGTGAATGTATGTGTGTGTATGTCCTGGCAGGCCGAGCAAAGTTTTACAGCGTCTGCTGCTCTGGTTTCTGCTCTCCAAGCCAAGATCACGGCTCTGACTTTGGAAAACCAGCAACTTGCAAGCAAGCTTAAGGTATGCGACCCATTCATTCATGCTCACAAGTTTAAATATGAAACAAAAGATCCAAAACACTCAAAGTAACCGTAAACTGCTCATTTAAGCCAAATAACTACTTCAGATTGTTTTAAAGTGAGAGATATATTTTTTTCTTTTATAACAAGATAATGTGCAAATAATGTAGGTATGTAATAGTAATAATAATAATTAAATGAATAGATACAATCTGAAGGAAAAGCAGAAGCACAAAACTAGGCTTACAGTGTTTCAGTTTTTGATCAATATAGACCCAGCGGGCCTCTGTTTTTGGACGCATGGAAATCCTGAAGATGATGAACACCTCTTTACCCAAACTGCTCGTTACACTAAGGAAATTGGAATGTGTCAGTTTAAATACAGATTTCTTGACATTTGTTTGCGTTGGAAGCCTGAAAAGCTTTTGGCAAAAACTGCAGTGAGTTTTGAAGGTGTTTCAAATTTGGATACAATAGGATACAATTTACAACAGCAAATATGCTTTTTTTTTTCTCCACATTAATAAACACATTTGGTCAGTGTTCCTAAACTCGGTACTTTTACTTTACATAACTCCACATTTTGAAATTTCATCTGTTTAAAAGAGAAGAGAGAATCATTTTCCATGTTTGGTCTTAAACGTAATTTAAAGTGTATTAAAAAGATCTTAACTTGTGTACTCCTGGTGGTTAGCTGAATTCCAGTACTGAAGCACTAGACAGACAGAGGAAAAGGACAGCCTTTACTTTTTCGAAGCATTTGCATTATTTTGATTTTGTGGGTGAAAAGGAGAAAAACAACATGAACAGTAGCTACAGTAGCAATGAGCCTGTTAGGTGTGAAGAGCTCTACCAGACACCTGCAAACACAGCAGAGCCCTACAATAATGAGCAGATATCCCTGCTCAAAAATACAGAGTGCCTATACTGTGCATATGTACCAGTGCAATGATATTACTGGCTCACATGTCATGTGGGTTTTTTTGGTAACCCAAAAGTACTCTAACTACGACTGCTTTTCTCAGGCAGTGTTGCTGTAAAATTGAATGTTACTTTGAAAAGTGATATTACTTAACATTGGTTAAAAACAATCACAAAAAAAAAAACCAGTCCTGACACTGTAATCATCCTTCTTATCCTCACATAATACTGCTAATTGCTGCTAAATGCAGTTGTGTAATATCTCATATCTAATTGTTAAAGTGTGCAGGACTGAATCTGTTGATTATGTGCATTATTATTTAATTTACCAGTCTTGATTAAATTAAACAGTTGATGTATATAAAAACATTAGATATGTGCTCAGCTTTGTGGCATTTTCATAAAGTGAAACTGAAATTGTGTAAATGTGGCTGAGGAGGAAGAGTGTGCCATCTACTCAAACCCCAGCTTCCCCAGTCCACATATCTAAGTGACCTTGGGCAAGTTATTGAACCCCAGATTTTTCCTTGTGCATCCATCAGAGTGTGTGTGATGGAAAGAGCAGCAGATACAGCAATATGAACCGTGTGCCAATGGTTGATTGTGGCTTCTAGTATGAAGTGTCCTCAGTGCTCCGTCAGAGTAGTAGAGCACTATACAAGTGCTAGTTTACGTTTCCTTTGGAAATATTTTTACATTTTATAGGGAAAAGTTTAATTATATACTTAAAACCTTTAAAAAGCACCCAGCAATCTGTAAATACTTCTGTTTATTGCTTTGTTGTTAACCCATCCATAAGAATGTCAGACAAATCCATAGCTGCTGTTAATGAGCTTTTCATTTTTTCAGGCTCACACTCTAAATTTTAACTTCTGTCTGTATCCACAACTCATAGAAGCATCCATCCCTCCAAGGAAATGAGGACCTGAAGGAGATCAGTCGTCCAAACAGCATGGCTTCCAACTCCTCCTTCCACTCTACCCAGGATGAGTTTGAATCATTGCCACCAGTGCCCTCCACTACCGAAGTGGAAGGGGAAGATCCAGGAGTTGACTCTGTGATACTGGAGGAAGAACAGAGGGAGAGAGTGCAAGGAGGGGGTGAAGAGGAGATCCGATTGTTGAGACAGGCACTACAGAAAGTTCAGATAAAACTGCTTGAAACCAGGAAGGAAAACCAGTCTCTTCAGGCTCAGCTGAAACCTGAGGGAAGCAGAGAAAGAGAGGAGAATGAAAAAGAGCGGGGAAGAGAGAAAGAGTTAATGGAGAGTCTAGCAGAGCTGCAGGCGAAGCTGACTGACACTCAGGAGAAATACCACCAAGCTGTTGAGGAAGTGGAGAATCTGAGAGCACAGGTGGGAAGGAGGGAAGGCCAGGAGAGCCAGAAACATACATCACCCACACTTGAACATGAAATAACACATCTAAAGGCCCAGCTCGCCCAGTCCGAATCAGAGCTGGATAAAGGAACACAACACATCAGACGGTTGGAAGATGTGGTGAGGAAGACAGAGGAGGACAGACAGATTGCTAAAGAGATGGCGCAGCGGACAGCACAGCTTGAGGAGGTGTATAAGGAGGCACAGGAGGAAGTCAAGGTGCTCCAGGTAAATACAGGATTCTTCTGTACGAAGAAATCTGTGTTTCTCATCTGCCTCAGGCTGGCAGCTTGAAACTTAGCTGATACCAGAGGAGCACAGATTTTAGCACTTTTCTTTAAATTACACATTCCCAACATATCCTTAATGTCATTCACCCATCCTGTAATCTATCCCCTTTTTGTTGTTTAGGAGGCTCTCAGGGGCACAGTACCTGTTGAAGCTGCAGCCAAAGACTTTGAAGAGATGAAGGCTGAGCGAGATGAAGTGATCGCTGGGCTGCAGCGCCGCTTGCTGGAACTCTCACACTCCTACAGTGAAACCAAAAGTCAGCTGAGTACCACTCAGAAACAGCTGGCTGAAGCTCAAGCTGAGAGCAGTACGGCCTCCTCACCCACTTGGGAACAACAAATCCAGGTGCTAAACAGTAAGGTGGAGGAGCTGCAGACGCTGCTAGCCGAGGCAGAGAAGAAACATTCAGGCGCTCAAGAGGAGATTTCACTACTGAGGAAGGAGGCAGAGGCTCAGGCACAGAGCTCCGTGGCTCTTGCCGATCACACGCAGGTGATGTTGTCCCTGGGTAATGCCATCAAAGAGCTGGAAAGTGAGGCTGAAGCCCTGAGAGAGGAGCTGCATCAAAAGACAATGCAGGTGGAGGCTCTTCAACACAGGTGAGGAAAACATAGTGATAGCACAAACCTAAATGCTTCAAATTTAGATGATGTATCTTTTTCTGCTTTTAACTGAGCTCTGCCTTGATTGGCTACAACAGTAAAATGTTACACATTGATGCATCAGTATAAATAATCCATTCATATAATATTTAGTAATGTAACACAGGGACAAATTTCCTGGATAATGAGAAATATTAAAAGGAAAGGAGCTAGTATTTCAATAATGATTATCAGTAAATGGGTATAAACTTAGGACATAGACTGTATATAAAAGAAGGGCTGTAGCATAAAGTCATAGGTAGGCTTTGTGGTGTTGTGTTTAGCAACCTCAAGTTTAGCATAAAAGCCAAGATGAGGGTGGAGTGCTAAGTTATCAGCTGACACCAGTTAGCTTGGTTATCAAGGGGTACCCATAGAATGTGTGGGTGCAGATACCCGCTAATTAGTGTTTAAGTAACAGACTAGGTTAAAAAAAATAAATAGATTTTCACTTACCAAAACTATAGTACAGATTTTTGAAGGAACTATTAGTACAATTAATCACACAGCAAGCCTGTATCTTAAATTAACGGAGGTGAAGCATAGCACCCACCTGGCGCTCAAAGCATCAACTTCCCTAATTATACATGCCTTTAAATGTGAGTTTGACTGCTTTTTTAAAATGTTTTTATTGCCGGAGCAAATTGTAATATAACTTAGAAAATGAGACTTGAGTCTCAGTTGCCTCTTAACAGCCTGTGGAGTGACTTCTTCGTGAAAGAATTTGCTGCAAAAATCCAAAGCTGTGGTTATGCTCGCCTATGAGTGCCTGATTTTTATTGATTAGGGAAACATGTCCTGCAAAAAAAATAAATCATCAGCTGAAAATTAAATAGTGGAAATGTGAATGTGACCAAAGCCATTTTCACTGTTCAACCTCAATCAAATATTTTCTATGAGAGGAAAAAAAAAAATCCCCTGTTTGCTTTTTGTGGGAACTAAAGCACATTCACATCAATATTGTTTCTGGGTTGCTGGGTTTATCCTGTCTGTTGACTTTGCACAAACTGTCAGACAGCTTCAATTAAGTGTTCTTGTCTGCTGGAATAATATGTACTTCAGTACTAGCAGTTCTTGTGTCCCTTTCACAAATAGGCTGACAGCTGAGAAGGATGTCACCCCAGATGACTCAGTCTCCCGTGGTGAGCATGACACAATGCATGAGCGGCTGGAAGGTGAAGTGAACCATCTGACGCATCTCCTCCAGGAGGCCCTCAGGAAGCAGGATGAGATGGCTCTAGAGGCCGCTGATGCCTGGCAGAAGGTGGGAGGATAGGAGAGCTTGTGAGGAAAAAACAAGATGTCCACTTTCCAAATGCTCTTTTCTCCATAAAATTTAGTACTATCTGTTCTTAACACTTACTTATCCATCCATCAGGCACGGGATAATGGTGCAGAGCGGGAAGCCCTGCAGGAGCTAGTGATGTCCAAGGAGAAGGAGAACCAGATGCTGACCACTAAACTGGCCGAGTCCCAGGATGCTGTGTGTCAGCTCAAACAGCTGGTGGAGAATCATGTTTCCTCAGAGAGAGAAAAGAATAAGCGGGTCAGTAATGAAATGGCAGAATTTTCACTTCAGTAATGACAGTAAACTTATATTGTCTTATTGTCAAACAAAGATTTTATATTCATCATTCCATTTACCAGTTTTTTTCTCCCCTTATTAGATAGATGACCTGTCTCGGGAGGTGGTGAAACTGAAGGATGCCTTAAACAGCCTGTCACAGCTCTCCTACAGCTCATGCTCCCCCTCCAAACGACAGCAGCAAAACCAGCAGCTCGAGACGATGCAGCAACAAATCAAACAACTGCAGTACCAGCTCGCTGTAAGAGTTCATCATGAAAAATTCCCATTCTAACACATAAACCATTGGAGTATCAAATTAAAAGCAGATTGCATGTTGGTTCAGGAGCCCCCAAAACGTCACAGAAGATTTTTTTTTAAAGTGCTATATTGCCAAAAGTTTTCACTCACCCATCCAGATCGCTGAATTCAGGTGTTCCAATCACTTCCATGGTCACAGGTGTATAACACCAAGCACCTAGGCATGCAGACTGCTTCTAGGGATTAAGAATGGGCTGTCACTCAAATCTATGTGTGTGTGAAGGCAGATGAACAAATACTTTTGGCACTGTAGTGTAGAGCCATGGATACAGCCACATTCGCAGTATTGTCATCCACAGGCTGCAGTTATAATCAGTGTTGGCAGCAGTCAGTGAGAGATCTGATGTAGTGACTTTCACTGTAGTCACAATAGCATATGAACTTCTGGGGGCTCTGTATAATATTTACACTAGCTTGGATATAAATAAAGTACGGTGATTAAGTTTGGATTCACCTCATGTCTTTGCAGGAGTCAAAGAAGCAACACAATGAAATAGTGTCAGTTTACAGAATGCACCTCCTCTATGCTGTCCAGGTAAGTCCATCCATAAGTTTAAGTCCTTGTTTTGGGCTACAGATTGATGATGTTCACTTCTACACACTCTTTTCTTAACTAGGAAAAGAGGGTTTTCCCTCTTTGTTAGCCATCCAGGTTCTTTTGTTTGCATTTTATTGGAAGGTTCAATTAAGTCACTAATTTACTAATTTAATTAATAAAGTAAATTAGTAATTTAATTACTAATTTACTTTAGTAATTATATGTTTTCTCTATGTTTGGTCAGTTGACTAACTGAAAATGTGTCTTGTGCCTTTAGGGTCAGATGGATGAGGACGTTCAGAAAGCCTTGAAGCAGATCCTGATGATGTGCAAAATGCCAAGCCAAGCCAAGGAGGCCTCCTGAGACACGCAGGGAGTGGTTTACCAAAAGCATGTTGTCAGACACACGGTGCCTCTGGATGAAGCTTGAGGATTTGTTTATAAGGAACTGGTTTACAATCAGGTGTTCTTTGCCTTTTTCTAATGTCATTTTGACCCAGTTACCTAATGTACACCTGGTATCAACATGCCCTGTGTGTCTAGTTAGCTTACAGAGTGTGGCTAAGGAGTGAATACAGGTTTGAAGGAAAAAAGACACAAGTTGAAAGGTCACCTAACACCTCTTCCTGCTGACAAAAGTAAATGATAGCAGCACCACTGTAATCTGAACATGAATGTGGTTGAAGTCAGCCATGCTTATTAATCAAATTCGCAGGCACAATCAAGACCAGGATAAGTGCAAACAGGCCGTCAGGATCTAGATATAGAGTGTATGTTCATACCGGGTGTAAAATGGGGCGTTAACGTTCTGGTGTTTGTCAGGCCAGCGTTGTGCTCATCAGCTCACTGATGATAAAGAGAGGAACCAGGTGTTTAGCACATGTGTACCAGCCAAATTTAAAGTGTGCGCACGTTAACACTACACTGAAAATGTGCAGTCACCTTAAGTCACACGCAGTCGTACACGTGCACCGATTGGCCCAGTGAAAACGCTGAGTCTGTTTCTGTCCCACCGTGCGCTCTGAAATATAAAGGAGCTGTTAATAGTATCTATTTTCTGATACAGCAGTGTTAGTGTTATTTCAGTTCATTCTTAAATGACTGTCCATATTTCCCTGATGGAGTCAAAGTTATTTGTGTCGTGTGAACAATTGCATGAGTCTTTGCTCAACAGCAGCACAAAAATTATGGCCGCACTTGTATGAAGAAAAAAGCAAAATGCTGTTCGATATTTTCCTATCAGGCAAAAATCTGTACAAAAAATGATATATTTTATTGAGCTGTTTTACCTTGTCGTGTTTTATAAGTTACTGTACTTAATGACAAGCACTGATGGCTTTGCCTCAATGTCCCTGTTTTGTGTAACCCCCACCCGAGTATAACACACTATTTGTTCTAGTGACACCTGCATTAGTACATTTTCCTCTTAATATTGTTTTTATTTTATTTTATTTTGCATATGAGAGGTTAACTGTTTACTGAAGTAAAATTGTAACAAAGGTCCAGTGGTATGAGCTGAATATTTTTGTCTTTCCACAATCTCTTACATGAAAAGCATGTAAAATGTATTGCTTGATATCAAAATGGTTGAGTTTTCCTATCATGTGCCTGTAATCAGTATTTTTTTTGGCTCCACCAGTTTCAACAGGCTTCTTTATACCACCCTTTAATTTATTTGCATTTACCAGGAATGGTGTTTTTTTTCCTCCTTTCTTCCAGTTTGTAATACTCTTCTCTTTCCCTCAGCGCTCCTTTGTGTGTGTGTGTGTGTGTGTGTGTGTGTGTGTGTGTGTGTGTGTGTGTGTGTGTGTGTGTGTGTGCAGGAAGACGCTGTACTGTGTTTGAGAATTTTTTGACTGTGTCTTCTAGAGACTTCTGAACTGTTTTCACTCCACACTTCTTTGCCTTAGCACTATTCTTAGAGCCGCACACTCTTAGGGATCACCTTTTTAGAGGACGCTTAAAATACACACAACACGTTCACTGTTTAACTGCAGTCAGATTGAATTGATATGTATCTGAGTGACTGACCTGTGTTTCTCACTGAGAGGCTTTTTTTTAATCACCCATCTGAGATTGGTTTGACCGTCTGCATGTCTTTGTCTTAGGCTCTCCTCCTTCTGTCTAGGCCTTGACTGAAATGTTTTGTACCAAGGAAGGGAAACAAAGACGCAGCTTTTCCTGTTGGTTGTTTCTTTACTAACAATTTTGTAGTGAAAAGAAAAACTTCTTGTTTTGGCAACTGTATTTTATCCACATAATAAATTTTGAAGATACTGTACCATTATCTGTTTTCTGTTATTATTTAGAAAGTATAAAAATGACCTGTTTATAGTTAAACTGTGAAATTTCTCCATTTGACACTTGAGTAGCATTTTATTAGAAAATGAGTGAAAACTGAGGATCACATCCATCCATCCATTTTCTTCCACTTATCCTTTAAGTGTTAGGAATGTATTCTTTCAAAATAATCAATTTGTTTAGTATACCTGTTTAACTATTAATGCAAATATCTAATCGGCCAATTACATGACAGCAGCTCAATGCATTTAGGCATTTAGACATGGTCAAGATGACCTGCTGAAGTTCAAACTGAGGATCAGACATTTAAGTGATTTTAAATGTGGCATGGTTGTTGGCAGCAAATGGGCTGGTCTACATATTTAAGAAACTGCTGATCTACTGGGGTTTTGCCACACAACCATGTCTAGGATTTACAGAGAATGGTCTGTAAAAGAGAAAATATCCAGTGAGCACTGCAGAAACTCTGTGGGTGAAAATACCTTGTTGATGCCAGAGGTCAGAGGAGAATAGCCAGACTGCTTCGAGCTGATAGGAAGGCAACAGTAACTCAAATAACCACCCGTTACAACCAAGGCACGCAGAAGAGCATCTGACTGTACAAGATGTCGAACCTTGATGCAGATATGCAGCAGAAGGCAACACTCAGGCCTCAGTTTCCTGTTCTTAGCTGACAGTAGTGGCAGCTAAGAACAGGAACCTGAGGCTACAGTTCACATCAGCTCACCAAAATTAGACAAAAGATTTTAAAATGGTTGCCTGGTCTGAGTCTTATTTCTGCTGCAAGATTTTTATGGTAGGGTTAGTTCAAGTCAACGTCTTGGCACACTTTTGGCCCCATAATACCAACTGAGTATCATTTGAATGTCACAGCCTACCTGAGTATCACTGATGACCATGTCCATCACTTTTAAGCACCTTGAGGCAGCTGTTTGCTGAGATTTGGTGCTATATAAATCAAATTGAATTGAATTTATGACCACAGTGTACCCATCTTCTGCTGGCTGCTTCCAGCAGGATAACACAAACTTCAGATGATCTCAAACTGGTTTCTTGAACATGACAATGAGTTCACTGTCCTCAAATGACCTCCACAGTCACCAGCTCTCAATCCAATAGAGCGCCTTTGGGATGTGGTGGAACAGGAAATTCACATCATGGATGTGTAGCTGACAAATTGGCAGCAACTGTACGATGTCAGTATGGACCAGCACGTTTACAATGCCTTGTTGAATTTATGCTATGAAGAATTAAGGCAGCTCTGATGGCCAATGGGGGGTCAACCCTGTACTAGCAAGGTGTAACTAATTAGGTGGTTGGAGGGTTGTAGTGTCTTATCTTGGAGGAAGGTAGGAAGGTTTATAAACCTATGATAAAAGAGTTGAAAGTGAAGACAAATGCTCTTTTTGTCTCATTTTCCATCCACCTACGTCCTTCCACAGAAGTGCATTTTGTCCTTGTTGCGTGAGCAAGCTACACAAAAATTCTGCAAAGGTTGCCAATGGCTCAGGGGCTGCACTTTGAGAACCACAGAGCCAAAGTTTTCCCTGCCTGCAAGGATTTAAAAGCTACCACAGATAAATATGAGCCAGAGTTGAAATGGCACACATTTGTAAACCATCTCTGCAACACTGCTGGCACTTCTTTTGACAGGCTTTAGAGAATAAATGGGTAAATGTATGTGTATCAACAAAAAGCAACTACTGTACTGATAGAACAGAATATTTTAAGGATCTGGTACTTTAGTCAGCAGCACCTCCAGTACAAAAAAAAATCTTTAGATTTCTTTCAAGTCACACAACTAATACCGGATTTAACACGTCCAACATTTACAGGCAATGTATGACCACTAGATGGCAGCCATCACTAACACTAGCTCTTTAATCTCTTATTAGGCAGTTCTCTTTCTCTTCATCTAATCGGGGGCAACCTATTGAGAGTAAATTTACAATGGTACCCCACAAAGTAGGCTGAGATCTCAGCCAAACTGAGCACCTCTTTTGGAAAAAACTCTAACACCATCATCAAGACACAAGCCAAGGGAATGTCTTTTTGGTCTTATATAACTCCAGTGGCATTATAGAGAGCATGGACTATATATATGAGATCTAGTGAGGCCATTTTGGCTCAACATTAGATTGTTTTTTTCTTAAAATGCCTATAAATGTACACTTTGGAGTTTAACATATTCAGGGAATAATAAAAAAATCTAGGATGCATTGTTTTTTTTTGTTTTTTTTTTCTGTTGGTTCAGGCTTACTAGCCTCCATGTCAACACTCTGTCCTCCCTCAGTGTCCACTCAGCATTGACTCTCAGAAGTCCTGCCAGTCCTACTCTGAGTAATTTATCTGCCATTCTGTTTCCTCTAACCGGTGGCACAACCACTTAGTTTCCTGCCCTGGCCCTGTGTTCTGCCCGCTAGGCAAACACACACGTGCACATGCACATATGCACGCAAGAAAGCACACACACACATGCACACACACCTCTGCCTTTACACGACAACTTCCTGTCAATCTTGCTTTCCCACAGGCCTCGGGGGTTAGTGGGGAGAGATCTGGTGCTGTGATCCTAATCCAGTTAGGGCCCATATTTGTCGAGCATCCTGGCTGCAGAAAAATTTCTAAGTCTGGAGTCTGTGAGTGGCAGGATGAACTTGGCTAAAAGTTCAGGGTTATGATTTATGATGAGCAGGGCCCAAATTTAAAAATTTTTTTTTTTTTTTAGAAGTTTGTGTTTGTATTTGGTTACTTGACCAAAGTTAAACAGAGTTTTCACAGTTTTCCTAAAGCTTTAACTTTACATAAAGACATCACAAAGGTGCATTTTTCTTGATCTTCTTATTCCAAGGACTCCCAAGTGTAGCTTAAGCTGTTTGTTAAATTAATTAAAAATAATTAGATATATTTCAGGTAATTTACTGCTAAAGATAAAATCATTTAATGTTATTGCTGCTAAAATTTCCCTGGTTGCCACTACTTAATATGAAGTTTTCTACTTTATGATTTCTTGTATGATATGCTAAAACTGAGTTTCAGCCTTTTTTAACAGGCACTCTATTTTGAAAATAATCTGTTAATGTTTCAATGCTGACTTCATTTAAACACTCAAAATCAGAAGAAAATCAGTATTTTTGTGAGAAGAAAATTAGATCAAATCGAGATCATGGATGTAATTTTGTCACTGTTATGTTTCCACTCCTAAAATGGAGTCTTTGATCATCAAAACTCACCACTGTGATAGTAAAGTTAAAGAGGTTAACAGAGTCTGTCAAGAGTAAATCTCTGGGGACCCAAGAGTTAACCCTGAGGAATCCCAGACCACACTCTGGATATATTGGGAGCATGAGTTTACATTGTAGTGTTCCTAACTAACTTAAGCTTTCCTTAAAAAAAAAAAAAAAAAAAAAAAAGAAGGAATAGAAAAAGAGTTCAGAAATGAGGAGACAGAGTAAAGGCAAACTGAAGAAATCATAACAGAAAGTCAAAGCCCAGGAGAGGAAGACTGTGGCTGAAGGAGCCCATTCAGGGAGGAAATGAGGCGAGTTTGTGGCCAAGAAAAAAAAAAAAAAAACCCAAAAATAATAATAAAATAAGGAGACACAGGAGTAGCAGATCAGGAGAGAGGAACAAGTGTATATGCTGAATCACTAGGACGATGACTAATCCACCACTCATGAGACACTCTTTTGAAGTAGCATACAAACTTGACTGCCAGAGGCATGAGGGGAGCAGGCTTAGGAGAGGAAGCTGCTGATGAGGGGGTCATCCTTCTTGCTAGTTTTCTTGACAACCATAGCTTACTAGTGATTAAAAATGGCAGCAATAAAGTTGTGTAATTTGGTTTTCCACCTTGTCACATTTTTGAAATGTTCTGTGTTCTTTGCTGCTTGTTTAAACTCTGTATTTCCGGCTAATCAGGGTTTGTGTTCTTAGTAAATATTGTTGAATGGCTTTTTACTAATGTGCGTCATAAGCTGCATGCTTGCTCTCAGAGAGCTGGCCTGTAATGTCTTCGTTAAGTGTTGGCACTTGTATCTGCAAATAGTGTGTATATGTTTCTCTTGTTAAGCATTTCCTAATATTTTTAGCTGGTCATGATGACATCTGGAATGGAACTCTTTTGCCTATCTTTGAACTGCTGCAAGTTTACAGAAAAATTTATTTACAGGCATTGTTGTGGCTGCTTACCAGGTGCAAGACAGAGTCTGCCCCAATCAAATCTGATACCTTCAGTGCTCAGAGGCTCTTCTGCCTGCTACCAACCTCTGTGCCTCATGAAAATGCAGCGTCAAAGAGACTGAACATATACAGTTTGTCCTCTGTGAGATGTGTCCACAGCAGCATATGTCTTTGTATTTTACAGGGCTCAAAATGTTTTGGAGAATAATGTGTGTGTAAATATGAACATAGAAGTTGCTTTATTGTAGACAATATGAGTTAATATGAATTAAACATCCAGGCTTTTATATCGGTTGATGTTAACTCGGTACATATGTACTGTATATTAGCAGAGAAATAACAAAAATGAACCTGTAGACATTCCAAATGTAATTAATCTGCATGCCCAGTTATTCAAATCTAAACTATTAGTCCAAAGGCATGGGGATGCTTTTATCTCTGAGGCTGGTCCTCAACTGAATCACACTGAAAACTAAACTTTAGCTTGACATACAAATCTTCATTTCCTTATTTGCTTTCGTGTATCCTACTCTCTAATAGCCATAACAATTTCCCATTCTCTACAGTATCCATGGTTGGATTATGTTACTCATAACACAGAAGATATTTTTACATATCCAACACAGAAACAGTGAAAATTAATAATAAGTGAGGCCAGTCACAGAAAACACCAATCATATCTGGTGCCTCTCACTCCCAGCAGTACCAACTGAAGTCACTGAACTGGGCCTCCATACAGTGTATGCTCTGTTGGTGCCTTTTGAAGCATTGTTATAGATTATATTACAAATATTATAGCTTATTGAGAAGAAGAAGAAGCTTGCTAGCTGTGAACTTAGCACTCCACTGTCATGTCCAAATCTCTTTTCAAACAACCAACATGATGACGGTCAAATAGCTGAAGTTTCAGATGGAGCCCAGAACCAATGGGTGGCATCACAGTGGCCGCATCCATCATCTATACTGTCTGTTCTTATAGAAGTATGTGAAACAGTTCTCCGCCTATAGCAGGTTCTAGTTGAAGTGCCAATGCAGCAAAAAAAAAAAGATTACTGCATGTCTTTAGCTGAATGTGATCAAATCCCTGCAACCAGGTGGAGGCTCTTATGTTGGTATATTAATACTGATGTTTTAGATGAAGATATTAATAACTACCTAAAATTGCGGTTCACTATTTGCTACATTTACTAATATTAGAATCTCCTACTGGCGGAGTAGAGCTTGCTAAACATACTAGTTTCCGGTAAAAAAAAAATAGAGCTCTCTTCTCGGTGGATGCACAGTCTCCGTAAACAACTTATGTGACTCTACATCTCCTACAGATTGTTTATCTGTTGTTAATCTGCTGAGTTCAGTGACCAGCAATCCTATTGTGACATGTAGTTGTGTTAAGTACCGCTCAGAAATGCTAGGCACAATTGGCTTTTGGCATCAAGCCTGCTTTCAACAGTTAAAGGTTTCGGTATGTCAGTAATCTCGGCCATGATAACTACTTGCATGTTTCCAAGTCATCAGGGGACTCAGCGAAAAAGAAACAGAGGAATTCTCACTGATCCACAGCTCTCTCTCTCACTCTTTTTGGAAGAATATGGAGACCGCAGGGGTGCTTACATATGTATTTTAATGGGAAGTCTGATGGTAATGAAATAAAACATGTCTGACATTTTTATGCATTTAAATCTCCTATTTTGGTGCCAGTACCTATTTTTCTGCCTTCACTTTACATTCTTCACCCAATTTCTTATCTCATTTATCTCTCTGCATTTCTTCCACCTCCTCATTTTCCACATCTCCACCCCTGCACATCTCCACGGTTTATCCCCACTGCAAGCCAACTTGCATTCCATCTAATGCAACCGCATTTTATTGTCATGTAATTAAGTGATGTGTGCAACATGTTTGCTGTGTTCAGCCACCAAGCCATCAAATGTTCTCAGTTTGTCTAACGCAGGCCGGCCTTGAAATAAGACCCTGCAGTAGACGAATGGAGGGGCGTAAGAGACGCATGCAGCTTAATTGCTGCAAGATGTAACCTCGCCTGCAGCCTGCGGCCCACAAACACACTCGCACACATTTATGCATGTGAAAGCAAGCACAAACACACATGCGTACGCAAACACACAAACATGTGTTCAAGTAGAAAACGCAGCGAAGGAAACACAAACTGCTCTAAGTGTGTTACCGAATGACAACATGGCAACGGAGGAGAGGTTCACATATTTCTTTTTTCTTTTGTTGTTGTTTGTTTGTTTGTTGGTGGAAAAACAAGGTTTGAATTCTACAAGAGGCCATCCTTTGATGGAGAACACTCAAAAGCACTTTTCTCTGAAACCAAACCAAAACCAAAGTGATCCAAAATCTATGGGTTTGTTTTTCCTTACGGCCAAGTGTAATGGATAAAAGATGATATCAGTCCAAAGATGCTTTTTGAGTAGTCTCCTTTTGGCTCTTGGTGGAGGCCCTTGAAGCATTACTGAGTAGAAATGATGAGCAGTATGGGAGGGGATTCAGACAGGAGAGAGACCTGATTTGATCTTTAGCAGTCTCAAAAACCACAGAGGTCCCCTCTAAATTAAGCCATTACCATGTAACATTTCCAGGACAGCTCATATGGTGCAGCATTTGAACATTTAATGCTGTCCCTCACTGATCAGAAACGGTAAAGAACTTGTGACCAGCACGCAGTTCCATAAACAATCATTTGGGAAAGTTGGAAAAGCCGTACACTGGAACATTTCCTGTGGGGTGGGGGTTGGGGAGGGTGGGGACATACATTTTAGGACTTGAAAAGTCGATTGCCGCTCCAGGCCGCACACCGGTATGGCATCACAAATTACATCCTCGGCTCTCTGGGTTCTTGCTTTTGGAGAAATGTGATTCGGGTCCCTGAACGCGAGATTTGACAGTACTGCACCGTGATGATAGCTAGATATGGTTTCTTAAATTGAGTGCTATTCCCTGACAACCACTTCACCATCTCTGGGCAGGGTGATGACATCATAGCACTGACTACGGCAGCAATCCAGGTCACTGAGGTACAATTACACTCACCACTATGGGAGACCGCAGCACAGCAGACACAGCAAGGTTCAGCAGGAGAATCCTCCAAGGAAACAGTGCAAGCGGTGCGTCGGAGTGATTATAAAAGCCACGGATATGTTACTATAAATGCAAGAAGAGCCATTGAAAATGTGTCTGTTCTGATTTAGGAGTGAAGCTACTTAAAACTGAAGGAGATATGATTTACTACTTTATGTCTCAGGAAAACATAAGGCAGCTACCAGTTTGTGTACATACAGTATAATATTCAAATACTGATAGCATTCAAGCCATAATCATTGTGCCATAATCATCACAGATTAAACATGCTTTCCTCTGAAATAGATGTGGGATAGTTGGATGAGTTCCCCGATCTGAGCAAGTTTTGGCTACAGATGCAACCCCTCGAGATGTTTATTTCTGCATCTGATTTAGCACAGAATGATTGCCGCAATACAGTCTGGAGGTGGGGTAATAGCAGCGGGCAGAACAAGGCCTTTGATCAGAGCATTTTCATGTTTATGTTTTACATTAAAGCATCTTACAAATATGTTAATAGTGATGCCGACTCACTTGTGTCCCAGGGCACCTACACTTTAAAACCAAACAAATCCTACAAGAGTATCACATGATCGTGTGTGTGTGTGTGTGTGTGTGTGTGTGTATTGTGAAAAATGTGTGCAAATAAACTTTGGTAGGGAGCCACAAAAAAAAAAAAAAGTGCAGCTTGCTGATGTTAAATCATAAAAAAGGACAAACTTTGCAACATTTCTGTAACAACAAGGAGGACAGTCACCTTTTGCAGCTCAGCCCATTTTTCCCACGAGTTGATGTTATTTCAAACAGACTGTGATCTTTTATGTGTCACTTAAGTGTATACCTCTGCACTGAAATACTGGAGACCCGGTGATTTAATTATCATGCCCTGTGCCGCCATTCTCACTCTAGACCAGGCTTCCTAGTTTCAGTTCTTCTTGCTCACTCCAGCCTCTCCACATCAGGTTCTGATGAGCCTAACTGGAAACATGTGCTCCACGCTGGCT
The DNA here is from genome assembly GCF_007364275.1 of Archocentrus centrarchus. NCBI lineage: Eukaryota > Metazoa > Chordata > Actinopteri > Cichliformes > Cichlidae > Archocentrus > Archocentrus centrarchus. Next base: position 9,343,332 of record NC_044357.1, on the reverse strand, counting down.
CCCCCGACAGATGGGACAATATCATATTATTAATGACACAGAGAGAGAGAGGGACAGAAAGAGAAAGAGAGAGAGAGAGTGAGAGAGAGGGGAGTGGAGTGGAAAAGGAAAATCCACCCTCCTTAAAGGCTTGCAGGTCTTAAATAGCTCAACACTGAGCTGCTGACGCTTCTGAGGAAGTTATTATAGGGAAAGAGCACCTCTGTGTTTGCATATGGAATATCCTCTCAATTGAACTCAGTGCTCAACAGGCTTAGCCCCGTGTCACTCCTCTTAAAACAGCTGAACTCTGGATGGACCCTCGTACACACATTTGACTTGGGAAAATATGTGTGCTTCATGCTCAAAAATATGTAGATTTCTTTGAACCTTTATTTTAAAGCTGGTCTGTATTTCAGTCAAATAGTGTGCCTGAGAGAAGTGACACTTTTAATGAACTGAATTTGATCCGTTCTGTATCCACTTGGTAAATTCTTGGTAAATTCAAAAGAGCCATTTTTTTTTTTTTAAATCTCTTTCAAGTTGGTGGGGGAACCAACAGAAAGTGAGCACTCGAATGCTCAGATGCTGTCAGATGGCTTAGCTGGAGACGGAAGCTAATGCACATGCTCTATTGGCCCGTAACGTGGACATCTTTTATTTAGCTTATGTTTCAGAGAGCAACTTTGGGTGTGCTCCTTTTTAAGCAAAGGAGCACCCTATTTCAATGGATGACCTTAAACTTCTCTTTTCTCCTTTGTAAAATTGTCAAAAGATATTAATGTTTATTTTATGCAGAATTGGAGGCTTGGTCACTTATAGTGAAAGCTGAGTGTTGCTTTGTCTTGTTATCTTCTGGCTGCGTTCTTATGCTACAGTCACATTAGGAAAATCGGTGGTTGGAGACAACGTCATGGACCAAATTATTGCGCCCGTTTGTACTGAACTTGCAATCTCGTTACCTTTGAAATGGTTGCTTCAAAGACGGGCCACCAGCTCTGCCAACACTCACAGTCAGCAGCCGACTTCAAAGCAACTTTGGAGTGTCAAGACAGTGATAAAACAGCAATAAGATTGAATCAGTTTGCCATCAGCTAGTCTTTGAATGGGGTCAAGCGGGCAATTATATGCATTCTTTTTGTGACAGTACTGTGATTAACTGTGATAAACTGGTGAAAATCACGAATCTGTTGCCATCTACTTACACAGAAATTCACATTAACAGCCAGAAATTTCTCAACAAATAGTGATGCAGATGCTACAGGATGGCGATCACATCAACAGCCCTTTATTGTAAAGAGGAGCATCACCAGTGGTTTGCACTCATCACCACAGACTGACATATGTTGGCAATTTGTTTGTATTCATAAATTAGATGGTAATTATTTGCAAACATTCTCCACAACGTTTTGCACGGTGCAGAAACTTCAGTGCAATTGCCGGACAACCACAGATTTTTCCTTGTCGCAAGATTTCCCTCCCATTTTGGCTCTAGTGTGACTGAGCCATTAAAGGAGTCAGCTGTTTAGTGCATTTAGCCACTTTGGGCTTACTAAAATAAATACATTTAAAAAATAATTGTGTGTTGGCTAAAGAGCAGTTCCTCAGAGATGTAGCTTGCATTGCTGTGAAACTGCCCTCCGGACTTCAACAAACTGTATGCCTCTGGAACAAAAGATTTTTTTTTCTCAGTGATGTTGGTTTTTGATACGCTCCTGTCTTTGCGAGTCCATTCAGTTTCCTGAACAAACTGGAGACACAATAATGAAATCCAGAAAACAAAAAGAAGATAAAGCATGGATCATTTTGTTCCTGTTTGACTATGTCTAAAACTATGGGAATACTGTGGGAAAAACTTGGGAACCACAAGTATACAAAGGAAGCTTTCAAATATAAGGCAATGAACTATAAATCAAAGGAACTTCTTGATCAAACTTTTCACTGCATGATTGAGAAGAAGTGCCTAAAATACGTTTTTCGCACAGTGCTGTGCATCACATCAGTGGCGTGATTTTGGATTACAAAAGAAACATCCCTCTGCTACAAGCTGAGTCACAAAGGCCAGGTTCACCTGCACCGAATTACTCGGGGAGCCTAGGGCTATGTGTCCCACCAGAGCAGGAAACACTGAGCATGTACAGATTGTGGTGGTGTGGGGGCAAATTGAGAGAGTGGAGGCTGCTGAACTTCGATTGGGAATAATGTTTGGGTATCCACATACCTTTGTGTATGTTTGTGCAATAAACAGACAAATGATCTCTCTTGAACTGAACTCCACAGAAATTATGCACAAAAAAAAGGCGCATGCTGAGTGACAATTAGGTGGTCCACTGCCTTAATGACTTATTTCACCCCCGGTCACCTCTGATTCACTTTATATCAAAGCACCGGAAACTACATTAAAACTGAGTCAAACCGCCAGAAACCACCTCTGTCTATCTTTCATTTGCCTACTCGCTCACAAACACACACACTTACAGTACCACCCCATACACACAGGAAGAGGTCTCTGAGTTTCCAGACAAGTGACAAAGAATTTACAGGCATGTTGTATGAACCTGTAGCTGTAAATGGGCACGTGTGTGTGACAGTGTCTGAGACAGCAAGAAAGAATAAAAAGGGCTGACACTAGTCTATGAGTGCCTTATTAAAAAGGTGAGAAGTGAGTTCAGTGTCTGGAGGAGGGGTAAATTATGCTCTTAAAAGAGGACTTCAAAGGGAGGCTGGTGTCAGAGCTGAGGGGCAGAGGAGTGAGAGAGGATGTAGATGAAGAGGAGGAGGAAGGAAAAAGGAAAAAGAGTAACTGATTTGGGGAGTTTAGAGGAACTGGCAGGAAAGGGGTTAAACCAATCATTTTGAAATGCCCCGAGAAGAAAAAAGATCTCAAAGTCACAATTCACTAAAAAAAAATAAAAATCTGTCCCTGGTCACTGTTGCCTCTCTTAGATGTTTAAACCTTGTCAGACACAATTTTCAAATATGTTTGGTGAAGATCTTTCAAAAATGAGGGGAAACAGTTCACAAGAGATGATTCCATCAAGAAACAGAGGAAGTGAGAAGAACAATGCTATGAAGTAACCTGTAGTTTGGTTAAAGGGAAGGAGCAGGGGGCTTGCTCAGCATGCTGGTTTTACAGAAACTCACTCAGCTGCTCAGTTTCTCCGATGAATACATTACTTTTTAAGCACATTTTTTTGCAGCCAAAATTAGCATCTCATTTAACAGCCAGATCGAGGTTGAGCTGCACACTCTCATCCAAATATGGTCACATCTGGATTTATAAACCAAAACAAACAAACAAGGCGGAAAAGCCAAATCAACAAGACTCAAGGACTTAAGGCAGCAGTTAACTAAAAAATGTGAGATCATGGCGGCTACTTATATCTTTTATATCCAGTCTACAGAAAATCTCCCAGTTCAACATGAGCAACATTTTTGGGAGGAAAATATTATTCGTTAGTTTAGAGATTTTTTTTTTCTACCTTTTTACAACTTTTATTTTGATAGTTTGCATCGGAGAGAGAGACAGGAAGGTGAGAGGAGAGAGACAGAGGAAGACATGTGGTAAATGGTAACAGGTCACGACTCGAGCCTGTGCCGCTTGCACCGCACACACCGCATATATGAGCACCTGCTCAAACTCTGAGCCACCCTGGCACCTTGGCAGAGATTCTTAAACTCCCTGGTGGAGCAAAGAGTCACTGCAAAGGGTGTGGATATTCATAGCAAAAATATGTAGTGAAATGAATATGATTTGCATATAGAAAAGTAAACTCTGCAAACACATCAGTTTGCATGAGCTTTATTTTATGGTTCTGGAGGGAGGCACGCCTGCTGCAGTCTCATCACTTGTTGAAGACTGGGGCTGTGCCTTCTTGTTCACTCACTCACCATATAGTTTTTGCAAGAGCAAAGCAAGCACAAGCCTCTGAAGCACTCCACTGGGAGTTTTTCCTTCCTACTGTCGCCACACCCCATTATCACGGCAAAGTGTGTAACACTAGTCCACCGTGTGAAATGGGCATGTATGCTTACAGTACCAGCAGGGAGCAATTATTTAAAGCCAACAAGCAAAATGACTGATATGTATTTAATTTGGCCTCCCTACACCTGTTTTCTTTTTCTTAAGTAATCTTCGTAATGTAGTATTGCTGAAATGGCTGCTAATCAAGAAAAAGGTGGCCGTGACTTGTTGGCTGTAAATAAATTATCGTCCTTTGCTGGTATTGTAACTTAAGTAAGCGTGTCCATTTCACAGCTAGGACAGGCAAAGAGTGACATCCACACACTGGACCAGCGGGTCTCTTACATGCTTTGCTGTTAGTGTTCGCTCATAGGGGGTTGTGTGATTGTTGGAGTTTCTTTTTTAATATTGTAGGGTCTTTACCTTGCAAGATAAAGTGTCCTGAGATGACTGTTGCTGTGCTCCAATATCTGACTGCCTTTATTTAGAAGACAGATAAGCAGGCTGTAATGCATGATGGTCTTTGCCAATGGATGCAGTGTAGGATACTTTTGTAGCAATAATGGCCAAGATATTGGGGTAAGCACACTATACACTATATATACTACCCCTTCTGGTTTTTGCCACTCCAGGAATGCACCTGGTGTGTTTTTAATGTTACATCTATGAATGTGTTATTACATCCTTTGCACAGTTTCAAATCACACCAGGAGTGTTTCGTCTCCATGGGGTCTCTTATTTTAAAAATAAATTGCAGTTCCTGTGTGTAAGTAGAGAAAAGTAGAGAGCTGGGACACTCCAGAAATGTACCATGGCACATTTGGTGGAATTGCATTGTAGTACATATGTGTGATGAGCTCTGGAAACTGCATTGAAGTTAAACACAATGCAGCTGCACCTGTTGTATTCCTAGGATTGCTAAAAAGAAGCATTTGATGGATGGTGGATATGAGATTAGAGAATTATCCCAACAACAAATGGGTGGATTGGCATGAAACTGTCATGGTCTGCCAGCCAGCCAGATTGTTGTATTCTCTCTTTCTCTCCTCTGTCTCTGGGTATGCATGTGTGTGTATGGGTGTGTGTGTGTGTGTGTGCAGGATAACCATGCCTTTGTGTTTCAGTGGGCGGGTCCTCTTGGGTTCCTGCACTCAGCACACCTTGAGGTGGTGAGCACACCTGTGCTGCTATTTAAACGGAAGAGTGACCTTCAGTCGTCGCTTGATTGTTATGCTATCCACGTTAGTGACATTTATCATCATATCATTGCATCTTGGCAAAAATCTGTCTTCTTACATGTGTCTTATTTGTGCAGATTTCCCTGACGTTCCCAGAGAGAGGAGTTTGTGAGTTGAGAGAGAGAGGGGCGTTTGTTTTGGACTTACCTCTTCTGTGGACCTGGACTCCTGCTGTAATGAGAGAGTGTTGCAGAAGTTTCTGGGCTAACCTGTTAGGTGGATTCGAACCTCGCCATCTGGAATAGTCACTTTGTGTCATTATTGATTATCTGTGTTGTAAATAAATCTATGAACTTTTCTTTGTGTCTTGCGTTTGAGTCCACCAGCTAGCTGAGCCATGACAGAAATCTGACATTCATAATCCCTAGAGGCTGAGTTTTGTTGATCTTTGTGTTCCTTCTTTTTTTGTTTAATGCACCCAGCAGGTCAGTTTTCAGTCTATTTCAATTAAATGATCTATTATCCAAATTCCCACAAAACTTGCACAGAAATTTCCTTTTAGGCTCAGTGAAAACATGGACAGGGGAATCAAGCTAAATGAGTCTTTATTTGACAACCACACAGTCTTTGAAGCTGGCTTTGCAGCTGAGATAGAATTTCCACACATTTCTCTCTCTGCTTTCCTACTCTTCTGGAGGTGAGCTACCAGCCTCACACTCTGGGTCAGCTGCTGGCGGGCTGGAGAGAGGAGAGGAGCAGTAAGTGAACGAAAACATAATAATCCAAACGTGAGAGGTCAGGCGGCTAGACAAAACAGGTGTCAATTGGGAGACATGAAAGGTATAATTGATTTTCATATTACTCGGGAGCTTAAGGCAAACAGTCACAGGACTGATAAAGGAGCCTATCTCAAAAGGCACAACAAAGTTTGGAGACAATTTCTTTGACCCAGTCTTTAATGGAATATGTTTGACAGATAACCAGACTTTCTGACCTAGGGCGTAGTACGATGATGGTCAGCAAACTTCTTGTTTTGTTCCTGATTCGCCCTTTCGATCTGACTGTTTGACTGTGGATGATGACCTGAGGAGAGACTGATCCTGGCTCCAATGGCTGGGCAGAACTCCTTCCAGACCCGTGAGGTGAACTGAAGACCACGGTCTGACATGATTTCTGCTGGAATCGCATGGAGTCGAAACACGTGGTTGGTGAGGGGCTAGGCTGTCTCTAGTGCTAAGGGGAGTTTAGGAATATACAGCCTTAGTAAAATGGTCAACAATGGTGAGTATTGCTATGTTACCTGTAGATGGAGGAAGGCCAGTGACAAAGTCCACGGCAATGTGGGACCAAGGCTAACCTGGGACAGGCAGAGGTCATAGAAGCCCAGCAGGTGGAGAGGTTGTGGACTTACTTTGTGCACAGACCGTGCAGGCAGAGATATACTCCTGCATGTCCTGAGCCAGGAATGGCCACCAAAATGTCCTCTGACCCACTGAATTACCTGGGAGCAAACGATGGAGGGAACATACAGCCGGTTCGGTAGTCTGTCCTCAGGGTCAGGCTCAGTTTGCTTGGCCACTAAACCACTGACTCATCTCCCAGGCCATGGCTACAATTAGACAGGCCGGAGATAGAATGGGCTTGGGTTCCCAAGAACCAGAGAGACCTAGGATCTCAATGCTTTCCATTGAGACCCTGGATGATAGGTTATGTAAAGTTGAAGTGAGTGAAGAATAGAGCCCGCCTGGCCTGTCTGGTGTTTAACCGCTTGGCTATCTGGAGGTAGGCCAAGTTCTTGTGGTCGGTCCAGACCATGAACAGCTGCTCCAAGCCCTCTAACCACTGCCTCCATTCTTTCAATGCCAGCTTGACCGTCAACAGCTCCCTATCACCAATGTCATCGTTCTTGTCTGCAGAGGAGAGACGGCAAGAAAAAAAAGTGCACACAGCTGTAGTTTGCCCTCACATTGTTGTGACAGAATTGATCCTACCCCATTGTCTGAAGCGTTGACCTCCACTATGAACTACTTGGCTGTGTCCGGTTGAGTGAGAATTGCCAATTTTTTCAGCATCTTGAAGACTCGTTGAGCATCTGGATTCTAGTGAAATGGGACCTTGGTGGAACTTAGATTGGTGAGTAGCAAAGCAATTTTGTTAAAGTTCATAATAAATTGTTGATGGAAGTTTACAAAATGTAAAAAAATTCTGCAACTCCTTGTGAGTTGTTGGTTTCTGCCATTCCACAACCGTTTGCACTTTGGCAGGATCAGCTTTAATTTTGCCCATCTCAATTAGATAGCCCAAGAAAGAGACCATCTCAACATGAAATTCATATTTCTCACCTTTGACAAATAATTTATTTTCCAGAAGTACCTGGCATACATGGACTCGATGCTTGTCGTGAAACTTGGAGAAGACGAGAATGTCGTCCAAGTAGACAAAGATGAAATGGTTCAGGAAGTCCTGGAGCACGTCATTCACCAAGGCTTGGAAGACTGCTGGTGTGTTGGTGAGGCCAAAAGGCATGTCCAGATACTTGAAGTGCCCAAGGTGGATGTTATAGGCAGTCTTCCATTCATCACCTTCCTTGATGTACATGGGATGCATGCATTACTGAGGCCCAGCTTGGTGAAAATGATGGCACCCTGTACAGTTCAAATGCAGAAGAGAGCAGAGGCACAGGAGATTTATTTTTCAGTTATCTGATTCCAACCTCTGTAATCAATGGAGGGACAAAGCATTCCATCTTTTTTTTCCACGAAGAAGGTCCCTGCCGCCAAAGGTGAGGAGGAGGGATGGATGATGCCAGCTGCCAAAGAGTCCCGAAAATGTTTCTCCATGGCCTCCTGCTTGAGCTTGGAGAGACTGTATAGTTGACTGGTGGGGAGGATGGCTCCAGGAAAGGGGTCCACAGTGGAATCATAGGACCGACGTGAGGTCTTTGCAAATACTTCTGCCAGGTCATGATAGCACCAAGGAGAGATCTGGTGGATTGGTCTTGTCCTGTGGAGAGGTGCAGGTGGGAGGGGGGGGGAATAGCACAAACACACCTCATGACCATGGGGGCTCCAGCCAGTAATCACCTTGCAGGCCCAATCAGTAGAAGGATTGTGAACTTTTAGCCAAGGAAAACTTAACACTAGTGGCATGTCCCTAGCATCATAGATGCACAGACTCAGTTACTCACTATACTCACTATGGTTGCCAGAGATGATGAGATCTACAGATTTCGTGCAATGGGTGATGATCTCCAAGATGTTCCTGTTGAGAGCTGTGATTTGGAGACCTGCAGAGAGTCAGGCTGTGGTTTTTGTTTGATCCATAAAGCTCTGTTCATACCCTGAATCAATTAAGTCTGGGATGTTTATTGAGAGAGACTGTTTAGAAACAGCAGCAGAGATTCATAGTTTGAGTAGTTTCTCACAAATCCTGCCTGCCAGTGTTTCCACCTTCACTGCTGGGTGTTAGGTTCGGACCACCGTTAAATAAAGAAAGACACAGAAACCCGTAGTTGATCTTTTTACCTGCAGGGAGAGTCTCAGTCTGCCAACACGCGTGTGTGTATGTCTGAGGGAGAGTCTGAACCTTCTTCCTGCTTGGCTCTTTTATTTTAGCATCATGTGAGTTTACACAAAGCTCAGGTAACAACATCACTCACGTCACATGATGTAATCATGTATGTGTATGTGGGTGTGTGTGTGTGTGTGTGTGTGTGTGTGTGTGTGTGTGTCCTCAGGAAACAGGCGTTACCTGCTTTCCATGTGCATGTTTATGATAAACACATTGTGATACATAGAAAAACAGTTAAGTGTTTATCTATTCTAACACTGGGTACATCCTTTTAGCCACTCCGGGCATTTGTTAGCAAAATACCCCTTTTCTCCACAAAACAGGCACACACCAGGTGCAACTTGCTCCCGCTGCCAGAACAAAGTGAATCGAGAACCATCCAGTTGCATTGGCTCTGGCTTGCTCTCCCCTCTGGCGGCCCACTCTCTGCTTGCCACTTCCGGTGAACTGCTTCTGGGCCTGGGACCACAATGAACCCAACTCGAATGTGGTCGTCCACGTTGAAGCTCAAAGCTACTAAAGATTTTAGTGAGGCAGGCAATTCTTTCATGGCTAGCTCATCTTGGATATATTCACTTAATCCATGCAGATTGTTGTGTTAGGCTCCTTGAAAACCTGGACATTTGACAACCACACAGTGTTTGAAGCTGGCTTGGCAGCTGAGACAGAATCTCCACACGTTTCTCTCTGCTTCCCTGCTCTTCTGGAGGTGAGCTACCAGCCTCACACTCTGGGTCAGCTGCTGGTGTGCTGAAGATAGGAGGGGAGTGGTAAGTGAGCGTGAACACAATAATCCAAACATGAGAAGTTTGTGAGGCAAGTTTGCATTAACGCTTGCAATGAGACAATCTGGCATTGTCCTGAGAAAAACTCCAATCTCTCATAGGCAGGATCTAATCAGCACAACAGCCATCAGGTAAGTAACTAGCTGTAGGACCAAGACACTTGATTACAGGGGTGGAGACCTTTTCCCGGACATATTGACTTTGGTGATCTTTTAGCATAGCCCTACAATGTCTGCCTTTGAATCTAATCTACTGGATAGGACAGAAAATCAAATCATCTGGCAATTCATCATCTAATCATTTTTGTATCAGTAGTTTAAAAAATTGATGCATTTATTACTTCTAGTCTGGACTATTATCATTCATTATTATCAAGTTGCTCTAAAAACTCCCTCAAAAGCCTTCAACTGATCCAAAATACTGCAGTGAGAGTACTGACAGGGACTAGAAAGAGAGAGCATATTTCTCCCATATTGGCTTCTCTTCATTGGCTCCCTGTTAAATGCAAAATTAAATTTAAAATCATTCTTCCCATATACAAAGTCTTGAAGAATCAGGCCCTCATAGTACCAGATCACCCCTATAGAGCACTTTACTCTCATACTGCAGGCTTACTTGTGGTTTCTAGGGTATTTAAAAGTGGGAGGCAGAGCCTTCAGCTTTCAGGTCCCTCTTCTGTGGATCCAGCTCAGTTTGAATTCAGGAGATAGACACCCTCTCTATTTTTAAGATTAGGGCTGGATCAGATAACATGAACCCTCCCTTAGTTATTATATTGCCTGTAGGCCTAAGGGGTTCCCATGATGGACTGAGTGTTTCTTTTTCATTCACCTCTTTTCACTCCCTCTGTGTTTATACTCCACTCTGTATTTGATCAATAGTTATTTGTCTCTGTCTCTCTTCCACAGTGTGCCTTTTGTCTTGTCTCCCTCCCCTCACCCCCTGACTGCCCCTCCCTGAGCCTGGTTCTGCTGGAGGTTTCTTCCTATTAAAAGGAAGATTTTCCTTCCCGCTGTCACCAAGTGCTTGCTCATGGGGTTTGCCTGATTGTTGGGGTTTTCTCTGTATTATTGTAGGGTCTTTACCTTACAATATAAAGTGACGGTGATTTTGTGCTATATAAATCAAATTGGATTTAACTGAAATTGAATTGAATAATTTTGATCTTACTTTCCAGACACTTAAAGAACCTTATACATATTACTTCTAACATGATGCTTCTAATATTGTCATCTTCTCACAGATGACAGTTAATATTTAATAGCCAATAATATAACAAGCAGAAAAGTTCATTTAAAACTTGAGCGTAACTGATTCTCTTGTGAGTTTTAAGTGTTCTGGCTCCCTGACCTTCTGATTGGTTGCGTTAGATGTTAATTTAATGTAGCATAGATGATTGGACATTATCATAGTTACAATTAGATCCTCTGACAGGCAGCTGTAAAGCAGATGGTGGATTGTAGCTCTCAGACTAAACACTCCAGACTGAGAGGAGACAGATTCACATTTTCTGATATTGCTGCTGTCGGGTAAAGACCTTCTTGTCTCCAGTGTTAGTTACAGATCAAGCTGCTGGCAGTATATAAAGCACTTGAGGTTTGCACCACCTAAACTCAACAATAACAGTGTAAATGTATAGTGGATATCCACGAATAAATGTGAACACAAATAAATGGGTTGCGTGTCAGCTGAAAACCATGTGAAGGCAAAAACATGACAGAAAAATCTCCTCTTGTTTAAGACACACGCAGAAAACTGCACACAGGGACAGGTGGAAAATAGATGGAGTCAGATCACAAAGAAAAGTCATGTTAAAACCCTGGAAAAAACTAAGAAGAATGTCCAAAACATTGCTTATACTTCCCAAACAGATTCTCAATCAGCTTTAGAATATTTCCAGTGTTTCATAGTCCATCCATGTTATTTCACCTGACACTGATTAGTCTCCTGTTGGACAGATGGTTTTGCAGCAGTTGCACTGAGGATTTTTACCCAACCGCAGCACCAAAAAATGAAAATGAAAACATAATTTGTAGCTGAATCAACTTGGCCCATGGCAATTGCATGGCTTTTTCCACTGTTAAAAAAGCATTTCAGTACTCTTTAAACAATTTGTCTTATTTAATGACATGCTAGCAGGTATGCCATTAAATATGAAGAGCACAGAGCACAAAGTTCAAAATGTTCAGCTGAAACCTCTTTTTTCAAAAAGTTGCAAATCATTTAGAAATGCAAAAACAAAACAAAAAAACCAATGTAGGATATTTAAACATAATATTTAACTGAAGGTAGCACAATCACAAAAAAAAAGTTATGCCAGACATAAATATTTACAACAATGTTCCATCGCTTCTTTTACCAAAACTGGAAACTGAATAAAGTAATTGCTGTACTTTTTGCTTGATATAGGTTATTAGCTGCTCAACAATCCAGTGACTTCTTCTTCCTTTTTTTTTTTTTAATGGTTTTTGTTTTTCTAATGAGTGACAGATCTGGACTATAGAAAAGCCGGTTCAACACCTGGACTCCTTTTCTATGGAGCCCTGCTCTTGGAAAATGAGCAGAATGTGGTGTGGGTTTGACTTGCTGAAATGACTCTCCCTAAAATAAATAAATAAATAAATAAAGCTCCGGCCCAGAGAAGTAAGCAGGGTTTCTGTGTGTGTTTTTAGTGCAGTGAAATCCTAGGCACTGGAGAGCACTGCCATTCAATATTGTCTTTTGGCTTAGGCCAGTCCTATTGTTTATTTTATTATTGATTGTTAATTTTTTAAAATTTTTTTCCCATAGTCATATACTGCCTATGGGAGGCAACCTGTCTCAATACAATTGCAGTCTGACTCAGACTGAATGCAATCACTCTCAAACAGATTGTTGAAGGTGTGCAAGTAAGTGCCATCTAATTTATAAACACAGTCAGATAGTTAACATATTGCAGTCCCTCTGAGTCTGTGTCAATGAGCACAACTCATCTCTTTGCAGTAGAAGACTCAGTGGGTCGCTAGCCGGTTGTATTCTGGTTATATTCCTATATAAAAGCGAGGTTGCTGAGCTCTTATGCAGTCCAGCCAGGGAGGAGGCCCTCAGTCACACCCAGGACTTTTGTCCTGTCTCCTTCCCCTCCCCCTACTGTACCTGAGACTTGTTCTGCTGGAGGTTTCTTCCTGTTAAAAAGGAGTTTTTCCTTCCCACTGTCGTCAAGTGCCTGCTCATAGGGGGTCGTCTGATTGTTGGGCTTTTCTCTGTGTTATCGTAGGGTCTTTACCATTCAATATAAAGCACCTTGAGATTACTTTTGTTGTGATTTGGTGCTATATAAATACAAACAGAATAAGGTTGAAATATTACCACAAACAGACTGCATGTAATTGCCAACTTGACCCCATTTAATCACAAACTGATAAAATGGCAAATCTTATTGCCATTTTATCATCCTCTTGCCTCACCAAAGTCACTTTGAAGATTGCTGCAACCGGTTGCAGACCTGTTCCCCATCTCCAAAGCAACCATTTCAAAGGCAACAACATTGCAAGTTCATTTCACACCGTTGCAATTATTTTGGTCATGCCACGGTCTCCAGCCTCTGTTTTTTCCAGTGTGACTGTAGCATAACAGGTCAGTGACCTGATCCCCATCTTTCCTTTTGAAAGGCTCAACCTCTCTGGGATGCTGTTTTTATGCCATAGCATTTTTTTTTAATAGCCTAAATATCGGGTTACATGATTTACACTGAAACAGGATTATATTTGCTTGACACCCGCACTTCTCCATACACACACACACGCTCTCACATTCAGCTTTGACACTAAAGCAATGGCCGTGCCTTTACAACGTTACAGCCTCTGAGGTGCTTCCTTCCAGCACCCGTCTGACAATAATTACAATGATTCATTTAGTTTTATTATAGAACAGACATCTCCCTTTGTGTGTCTCTTGGCCTGGGCAGACCTACAAGTGGCTAAGTGACAGGTCTGTAATTACAAGCACAAACAAACGACACCGCGTACATGTGTTCTGGTTTACTGTAATGAGGGAGACACTAGCATGAGAATAATGTCATCAGACAAAGGATTACCGAAGCAGAGATATCAAATTCTACTATTTATCTTCTCCTACCTTTTCTCCCTTCGTCTTGTTGTAAAAAACAATCATCATTACTATAAGTTAGGTAATCCAATCTGCTGATACAGCATCACTTTGATCCGCTAATGCTGATGAGGCAATGAATTTACATGTGCATACAGTAATGAACTGGATCTTGAGTATCTTGCCCTTAGGTTCACTTCTCATCAGAGGCTTACAGCAGCTTAAGCATGTGTTTCTGATCAGTTAAATTAATCACCATTTATTTGGCTAAAGTTTATTTCTCACAGGGGGGAAAAAACAAAAGCCTACCTCAAATCAGCGTTTTCTCCACGTTGTGCTCTCCGTCTCTGTCACCTGCTGGAGATTTGCTTAGGCTTGAATTACAAACCAAACTTGGTGTGTGAGCTACAGTCAGGTAACAGGCCAAAAAAGAGCCTGAGAGCAGTGCGCGCACGTGTACAAGCTCTAAAGTGGTGTTATTGTTGCGCTGCATGCTCCTTCATGAATTTCATGCATGTATGTGTGTGTGCACGCCAGTGTATGTGTGTGTGTCAGTGTGTTACCAGAAACACCAGGCAGTGTGAGTAATGTCTTAGCCTTTGGATGTCTCTCTTATGAGGCGACGTCAGAGCCTGTTAGTAAATGATTAATCAGCAGTGTTATTTGGGCTTATGCTGTCTGATAGCATTTTTCCTGGAAGCTCTGGAATTTGTCTTCACAGCTGGACTTTTACAAGAACTCTCTGCTCTGCAAATGAAGAAATGCAAAAGTGCTGCAGTGTTGCAACAGTTTCAAAAACCTCTTGGACAGCAGCTTTATCCATGGAGCACTGATGACACCTCTTGATGCACAACACTGAAGGGTAATAGTTATTAATATGGCGACATTATTAACAAACACATAAATAATAAAGAAAAAATAAACCCAGAAAGCTTAAACCCTGTTTGTATTAGTTTTTCTAATTTATGTATCTCCCCCCTCAGTCCATAAAGTATTGGCTTGAAGTTATCGTATAATCTATCTCAGTGGTGATGTATTTGTCATTTAACCTCTCCATCTATCTCTCCCCATCTTTCTTTGGTAACAGCTTCACCACTTGTCTTTATCTCCCAGACAAATTGCTGTCATGACATCATTTGCTGTTTCATATATCACAGCCCACCCACTCATCTCGATACTCCCCCTCTTAGCGCACACAGCCCTGGGAGCGGACATCCCCGAAGCTTCAGCTCATCACTTAGCATCACTTCTTATCCTTGTTAGTTCTTGTTTGTGAAAAAATAAGTACACAGGCAGAACTAAGAAGCTGTCATCAAATAACTATGCGAGTACAAAAGTACCTTAAAAAACAAAACACTTGAGTGCTGAGTGACTAAAGTAAAAGATGAAAGAAGAAATAGCAGCAGGGTGAGTTCATCTCAACAGCAGATGGTCTTCTTAAGGTAAAGAAGGGAACATACACCTGTATTTATGGTCAGTAGCTGCTGAAATGTCCCATCAGCGTCTGCTGATCCTCTGATAACATAATCTGCCACATATTGCCAAAAAATTATTCCCAGTTTGTATCGTTCAAATATGTTTAAAAAAAAAGACCATTCCACTATTTTTATATAAACAAGTGCTGACATTGTTTTCAAATGATATCATTTGCTTGTCCTCTCCAGTACAATGATCTGGCATAAAAGGGCAAGCCAGATCTCTGTATGTATAATGTGAAGAAATACATAGGCAGCTTTTGTAGTTTTGGCTCTGTGCACCATCAGAGTGGATTTTAGGTCAAATAATCAATATGTGGTTGAAGTGCAGATTTTCAGCTTTACTTCAAGACGCTTAACACAATTTTTTTCCATTAATCGTTTAGGAATTCATGCACAGCTTTCCATTTTCAGAGGCTCAAAAGTAATTGGACAAGCTAAGAATTTTAAATATAAGCGTAGTTTTTAATAGCTGGATGATGCACTCCCTTGAGATGCTTTGCTAAGCCTTTATCACAGCGACCTTCAGTTGCTTCTTGTTTGTGGGTCTTTCTGTATTCAGCTTTGTCTTCATTAACTGAAAAGCTGCTCTGTTGGGTTGAGATCAGGTGACTTGCTGGGCCATTGAAGAATATCCCATTTCTTTGCCTTGAGAAACTCTTGGATTGAGAGTATAGCCCTCAGTAGTCACTTCACATCTGGTTGTGAACTGTATTCTGTGAACATGCACTCTAGTTGCCTTTTGTGATCTTTCAGACCTTTTGGTATTGCTGACATGGCCAGTGCATTCTTCTCTTTTTAAGAATATGCCAGATTGTTGATTTGGCCGCTCCAAAAGTTTTTGTTATTTCTCTGATAGGTTTATTTTTTCAGCCTAATGATGGCCTCCTTCTCTTGCATCAACATCTCTACGGACCTCATACTGAGATTTCCGGTGAAGTTTAATACTTGGAATCAGCTCCAGATCTTTTTATCTTGTTAATATGTCATGGAATACAGTGGGGGAAATAATTATTTGATTCCTCTGTTGAATTTGCTCACTTATTAAAAAAAAAGGAATCAATTTATAATTTTTATGTAATGTGTTTGTTCTGGATTTTTGGTTGATATTCTGCTATTACAATGAAACTACCATAAAAATCAGAGATTGTTTATTTCTTTGTAAGTGAGCAAACTTACAAATCCATTTACACCTGAGGGAGTCCATTTATGGTCATGTTTCTATTAGACATGTTTACATTAGAAAAAAAACTGTTCGCCTGCCTAATGGATATAATTTGCTTTCTACTTCTCCAATTCTCTCTATCAAGCTACATCAATGCCTGGGAAAAATCATACACGTTAACTGCAATAAATCTCTACTTAAATCAGAGTAATTAGTTTGCTAGATCAAAAGTTCCTTACCACTTTTATATTTGAATTCATTAACATTAACTTTGTAGATTAAAAAAAAGTTATTAAAATAATCACAAAATGCAAATTCTCCAACATCTGGACCATTTTCCAGCCTCCCAGGACTCCTTTTGATTACACGCTAGTGGCTGGATATGCTAGAGGTTTCGGACAGATGTGTGTAATATCAGACACAATAGCAGATTTACCACCACACAAACATCTGCATCTGCTGGGTTTACAGTGAAACAGACTGGCATTTTGACACCACCAAAAAGATTTAAAGTAAATTATATTATAGTAAACTTTTTTAGGGACATGGAAAAAAACACACAAGGCTGGAGAGGGTCTGAATTGCAGGCAATGTAAAAAGAATGTGGGTCATTTTTTCCTAGCGCCCTGAACTGCTGGTCCTCATATGCTGAAGTGACAGTGACTGTTAGAAGACTTTAATACGCTGCACACAGCCAAACAAAGCAGTTATGCTATCAGTAATCCAGATAACTTTGAAGCTGACTTCAAAAATGAACTTGCTGTTTTACATTTTAACATCAAAATGAATGGGGAGCAGCTGTATAACAATGCATTCTCAAAATACACGTCTGAGAAATAAGTCTACTTTCAGTCGAAGAGCACTAAGTTCTTTAGCATTTTTCCAAATGAATAGTTCCAACCCTGTGCCACAGATGGCCACAAATCACAAGGTCTGGGCTCCCTCTGTCTGCAGGTTACAGAGTCCTGGCCAAATCACTGAAAACCCACAAGCATCCTGATTGGTAAGCAAGTGCATACAGTGCTCACCAGAGGGGAATACAATTCATGGCTCTCCACTGACTTTACATTGTGTGGAAGTATTTCCTTGTTAATTCTGTCTGCTATAATAACACAGAAAAATGGATAAAAGCTCCTTTGTGATGAGGGTCATAACCAGCAGGATAAAGAACCCAGCACAGAAATTTTTCTTACAAATGGCAAAACTGAGCCTTTCAAGAAGACAAAAAAAGGGGAGAGTGACAGTAAGACAGGTACGGTTGCTCAGTCACAATACAATAAAAATTAGACAGCAGCTTCCTTGTAATTTGTTAAAACTGTTTGTTGCAGATAATTGCATTAAATTTTTCTGCATTTGACCGATTACAAGTAGTTGGAGTGACCAACAGTGCACAGATTACCTGGTGGGAGGCTGACTCAGAGTGAATACAATCACTCTCAGACAGATGGATGAAAGTTTTCAAATAACTGCCGTCTAATTCATGAACGCAGACAGATTGCTTAAACATTGCAATCAGTCTCAGTCAGTCTGCGCGACACATCTCTTTGCAATCAAATACTCGACTCTGCTGGTTGCCAACTGGTTATATTCTGGTTATGCTCTTATATAAAAGCAGGGTGTCAAGTACCTTGTCATTTTGCAGTTAAATCGCCTTTCTGCATCATCTGCAGTCCACAACTATCCACAACAAACAACAACAAACGACACAGGGATCAGATATTTCTAAAAGTCAAGCATTCTGGCAAAATGCATTATGAATTATAGACAAAAGCAAATCGTTCATTCCAACTGCCTTTGCTAACTACAGTAGCTTGCTAACACATAGCAAACAATAACTTTCTAACAGCTTGCTAGACATAGGGTGCAAAAATAATCCTCTTAACTAATGAAATCTACTATTTTTAGCTGGACAAAGGCACTTTATTAGACTTTCAAAGCCCCCTGGCTCACTGTGTCCCAGATTTCAACTGTCTAACCAGCTAATGCTTTGTTTACGCTTTGGAACAGAAGGAGCATTTGGACCTGGAAAGGGCCTAATTATCACATCACAGTTAACAAGTGGAATTGGTATGTGACAGTTGGGTGAATGTGTGAATAAGGGGCAGATTATAAACTGCTTTGTCCATTAAAGCCAAGCCAAAACTAAATTTATGATTCCCACAAAGGGAAAACCCCCCCAAAAAAAGTAAATAATTTGCTGCTAGAGAAAGTGAGCATTGCAATATTATGCAAGTTCCACACAAAGTTAGACATTGCTAACTTCACCAGGATAGCTTTGGACAAAAAGAACAAGGGGGATTAAAAAAAAAAAAAAAAGGATTTAAAAATCCATTTACTGTAATATAACGTTCTACAAGATTTCTGAAAGGCTGCTGCCTAAAATTTACTCCTGGAGCTGTATACCTTTAAAAAAATGTCGATTTTACCTTCATAAAATCTGACACAACCCGTAGTGAGGGGGAACCACTTTTTCTAGACAAGACAGAATCAAAACATTAGATCCAAGCAAACAACACCTTCTTTGCTTGTCAATTAACCAAGGATCATTTTTACAAAGGCCTTATATGATTTGGTGTTGATGTCAGCAAGACAAAATAATTTGTCCATGATTTTTTTAGTGTGTTTTTTCTTGCAAAATACAGCATTTTCTCAGCATGTCCTCTTTTGCATTGATTCAAGACTCAGTTGAGAAAACTGCTGACATTAGAGGGTTGTGCCCTTTAGGTGGAAACAAACTTTGTCATCATCATCTGTTTTGGGAAAATAGTTTTGGAATGATTAATGACATGAGAGCCCAGGTGACCTTTCAAGACAAGCAATCAAACTTTCAGTAAGAAGCCGCACTTTAAGAGCATCACTGGAGCTTGAAAAAGGCGACTGGACTTCTTTTTGTTTCTTGAAGACGTTTCACCTCTCATCCGAAAGGCTTCTTCAGTTCTCAACCAAATGGTGGAGAGACCCAGGTATTTAAACCCCTGTGGGCGTAGTCCCCTGGAGGTGGTTATGACCCTCTATTGATCATGTGCGTGAACACATGTGCCCAGGTGTGAAGGGGGCGTGGGTCGTATTTAATCAGTGGTTTCAGTTGAAACCAATTTAGGACTCCGCTCCATTGTTTCCTGTGGCCTATTGAGGTCACTGGAACAAAGGTGTGAATGGGGGTTGAGACGTCTGGGAAGGGAGCTCAGGACAGCACTGTAAGCGGGGGAAAGTTGGTGACGTAATCCACCTCCTCTGTTCAATGATGGTTGTTCACAGTGGACATAGATGGCTTCTTTCACTCCTCTTTCAAACCATCTGTTTTCCCTGTCCAAAATGTGAACATTGGCATCCTCAAAAGAGTGCCCTTTTTCCTTCAGATGCAGATGTACTGCTGAATCTTGTCCTGTCGAGGTGGCTCTTCTATGTTGTGCCATTCGTTTGTGAAGAGGCTGTTTGGTTTCACCAATGTAGAGGTCCGAGCACTCTTCACTGCACTGAACAGCATACACTACATCGCTGATCTTGTGTTTGGCGGGTTTGTCCTTGGGATGAACCAGTTTTTGTCTTAGGGTGTGACTTGGTTTGAAGTATACTGAGATGTCATGCTTGGAGAAAATTCTTCTGAGTTTCTCTGACAAGCCTGACACATATGGGATGACAATGTTGTTCCTCTTGTCCTTCCCATTCTCTGTAGTTTGTGTTTGGCCTTCATTCCTGTGCATCTTAGCTGATTTGATGAAGGCCCAGTTGCATGGATGTGCCATGGGCTCCCCAGTGTCTCCCATTGTAGCCAACCTTTACATGGAGGAAGTGGAAAGTAAAGCTCTTGGTTCTTTCAAAGGGATGGCACCTAGCCACTGGTACAGATATGTAGATGACACCTGGGTCAAAATCAAAACCCAAGAAGTAGAAGCCTTCACTCGTCACATTAACTCAGTGGATAAATACATACGTTTTACCAGGGAGGACACCAGAGATAACAAGTTACCATTCCTGGACTGTGCGGTGCTTATCGAGGAAGATGGAAGCCTCAACATTGAAGTTTACCGGAAGCCCACACACACAGACCAGTATCTCCTCTTTGACTCCCACCACCCTCTGGAACACAAACTTGGGGTGATCAGGACCCTACAACACCGTGCGGAAAGTGTTCCCTCTAAGGCAGAAGGGAAGCATAAGGAACACACACACATTAAGAAAGCCCTCAAAACATGCGGTTACCCCAACTGGGCCTTCATCAAATCAGCTAAGATGCACAGGAATGAAGGCCAAACACAAACTACAGAGAATGGGAAGGACAAGAGGAACAACATTGTCATCCCATATGTGTCAGGCTTGTCAGAGAAACTCAGAAGAATTTTCTCCAAGCATGACATCTCAGTATACTTCAAACCAAGTCACACCCTAAGACAAAAACTGGTTCATCCCAAGGACAAACCCGCCAAACACAAGATCAGCGATGTAGTGTATGCTGTTCAGTGCAGTGAAGAGTGCTCGGACCTCTACATTGGTGAAACCAAACAGCCTCTTCACAAACGAATGGCACAACATAGAAGAGCCACCTCGACAGGACAAGATTCAGCAGTACATCTGCATCTGAAGGAAAAAGGGCACTCTTTTGAGGATGCCAATGTTCACATTTTGGACAGGGAAAACAGATGGTTTGAAAGAGGAGTGAAAGAAGCCATCTATGTCCACTGTGAACAACCATCATTGAACAGAGGAGGTGGATTACGTCACCAACTTTCCCCCGCTTACAGTGCTGTCCTGAGCTCCCTTCCCAGACGTCTCAACCCCCATTCACACCTTTGTTCCAGTGACCTCAATAGGCCACAGGAAACAATGGAGCGGAGTCCTAAATTGGTTTCAACTGAAACCACTGATTAAATACGACCCACGCCCCCTTCACACCTGGGCACATGTGTTCACGCACATGATCAATAGAGGGTCATAACCACCTCCAGGGGACTACGCCCACAGGGGTTTAAATACCTGGGTCTCTCCACCATTTGGTTGAGAACTGAAGAAGCCTTTCGGATGAGAGGTGAAACGTCTTCAAGAAACAAAAAGAAGTCCAGTCGCCTTTTTCAAGCTCCAGAGACTACTATGACCTGGATGACTGAGAATCTACACAGACTTAAGAGCATCACGCAGCTTACAGTTAGGAGAAAATATACAGTAGAGAGGTTGTATTCTTCAAGACACCGAGAGATGTCCAACAAGGCTTTCAGATGCAAACCCCCATTTTTGTTGCTTTTTGGTGTTCATGTGAAAGTTTTTTTGTCCATGGAAGTGCTAGAGAAAAGCTGTAGAACATTTTTTTCCTCCTGAACTGCCTCTACTGTTCTGCTTTAACCTTCCTCCATGAATGCCTGATTTACCAATGTCACACTTGGGTTCACTGCAAACCTCCTTGGCATCTGACTTTGTAAACAGATACGAAGCATCATTTTCATACAAAATTTGGTAAAAACATAATGATGCTTTCAAAAAATTGTGCATGTCCTTGCCACATAACACTAATAAATCAGAAGAACAGCTGCCTATCTTCTTTAAGAGATGAAAAATGTCTGAATTTGAGGCTAATATTCATGTCCCTCCTGTTGAGTCAGCGGAAATCTTGTCTCGGTGCAGTGGACCAGTCAATGTCAGGTCTGAGATTAAATCCATAACCAGACACGATATAATGAGGTTTCAACCCAGCAACCCACTGGGACGGGGCACTGTAATCCCCACCACTGAAAGGTTGAGTACTCAGCAAATCACGTGTGTTTGTTTTAGGCTCAGTGGGAGAGCGACTAAGGACTCCAATAATGTTTTTTCTTTGATTACCCTGTTGCCCTTTAAGCAAGCAAATCGCACAGTTATTTGTTAAATATGTAAAATACAAGAGGTTCCTAAAGTCAATTAATATGTCAAAGACACCTCAAGAAAATGCTCATGTGTGAACAAATATGATGAGTGTCTTATGTGTGCTGTACAGGAATGAAACAAATTTACCAGTGAAAGGCAGCTAAGGGTCAAATAGCAACAGACACAGGCAGGGAGAGCAAAAAGGAGGAAGGAATTACATCCATGTATATAAGACATCAGTGATTCAGAAAAAAATGACTAAGGCATAGACAGGATGAGATTGTGTAGATCGTTTATATTTTGGCCTCCATTAGTCTTTTGGAGCTAAGGTAAGGTAATTGTAAATTTGGTTGGTCTACCACACCATTGCCTTTAAAATCCATTTCCATTGTATTCATGTAGCATTTAGTGACATATACTCACCTGCCAATTCATCAGAACCTGTTCAACTTAATGCAAATATCTAATCAAGTAAACGCGTGGCAGCAACTCAATGCATTTCGCCATGACAACATGGTCAAGACGACCTGCTGAAGTTCAAACTAAGCATCAGGATGGGGAAGGAAGGTGATTTAAGTGATTTTGAATCTGGCCATTTGCTGTTGGTTTTTGGTGCCAGAGCAGCTGCCAGGCCAGCTGGCCCGAGTATTTCATAAACTGCTGATCTTCTGGTATTTTCCCATACGACCATCTCCAGGATTTACAGAGATGGTCTGAAAAAGAAAAAAATATCCAGCGAGCTGCAGTTCTCTGCAGTTCAACAGTAACTCGCTCGTTACAACCAAGGTATGTGGAAGAGCATCTGTGAAAACACAGCATGCTGAACCTAGAAGAAGATGGGCTGCAGCAACAGAAGACAGCAAACTGAGACTACAGTTGGCACAATCTCACCAAAATTGGACAACAGAAAATTAAAAAAATGTTGCCTGTTGAGTCTTGAATTTGTTGCAACATTCAGGTGGTAGGGCAGAATTCAGTGTAAACAGCATGAGAGCATAGATCCATCCTGCCTTGTAGCAATGGTTCAGACTGCTGGTAGTGTTATGAAGGATATTATCTTTGGACACTTTGGGCCCCTACTAACAAATGAGCATAATTTACATGGCACAGGAGACCTGAACATTGTTACAGACTCTTTTATGATCCCAGGGTACTCATCTTCTGCTGGCTGCTCCGAGCAGGACAACATGCCATGTCACAAAGTTCAAATCATGCATCATGGATGTGCAGCAGACAAATCTGCAGCAACTGTGTGATACAATCATGTCAACATGGACCAAAATCTCAAAAAAGGTTTCCAGTACGTTGTTTAATCTGTGCTATGAAGAATTAAAAAGATGGTCCAACCCAGTACTAAGAAGATGTAACTAATGAAGTGGCTGACGAGCGTATATTCACAATATGTCATCTGATCCAAATCAATTTGTCTAAATTTTGCTGAGGCTTAATCGACTGCTTTAAGTACACAGGTCAACAAATTCTGGCGCAGTCCTTAGAAATGTAAATGTAGAAATGTAACATATTACATAACACATTTCCATCTGGCATCAGTGCTTGAACTTTTGAATGTAACCATCATTAATAAAATAATGATAATTACATCTTCCTCTTCTCCTTTCGCCACAGCAGATCACCTGTCTCAATCTCACCCTATCCCTAGCATCATCTTCTATCTCACCAGCCCTCTGCATGTACTCCTTCGCTACATCTCTGAATCTTCTCTGTCATCTTCATCTTTTCCTGCTGCCTGGCAACTCTATATTCAACATGCAAGTGACAAAAATATACTAGGAAAACTGCTTATTTTTGTACAGTGGAATAATTCAATTAATATTTTCCTTAAATTCTTAAAAAAAGAAAAAAAACAATCCCTCAGGGTGCATTAATAAAACATGCAATAATGTCAGCTTTCATGCACACATATTCTACCCTCACTCAATGTTTCCCATCAGTCCACAGCTTGGCTGTACATTTGCAAGATACACTTCCTTCCCTGGAGGCCTGCTCTAAGTGTGAAAATGTCTCTCGGCAGCAGTAATACAAGTGTTCCCAGTGAGTCAACTGAGCTGCTGGAAAATTACACAACAGTTACAACATGAAATGAAGGCTACAACCTCTGCAGAGGCTGTTTTTGAAGACCTGTCCATAAGAGCAGCAGGTGGTTAACAATGACAGAGTTTAACTTAGTAGCTTACTCAGCTGTCTCAGTCACTCAGCCCGCATGGCTAAAGAAGACACAATGCTAATGCTGGTTTATTGGTCTACTGATGATATGCCTTACTTACAACAGATGCTTGACAGATTACATCAAAGACACACTGCTGACAGCATCCAGTCTTTTTGTTTTATTGTCATCATGCCACATTTTTAGAGAATGTGTTGAGCTGATGTAGGAAACTATCTGTGTTTGTGAGGTCTGGAAAGTAATCTGTGTTTTGGTGCGCACATATGAAGATAAAGGGAGAATACTGAGCTATAAACAAATGGACAAAATCTGCAAACATCAATGGACCCAGCATAAAATGGAAAAAGTCATTTCTACTCATTCTTAGGTCCAACTAGAAAATAATATGGGTGGATTTCAGCTATTTTATCTGTAATGGCACCACTGTTGTGCACTTTGAGTACAAAAACTAAACAGCAGGCAATGAAAACAACCTGAATCTGATTACTTATTATATAACCTCTTGTGTTTTTACCAAACAAGGAATTCTGCATGTAATTTTTAAAGTCTAAAATAATTTCAGACTCGAGGTAATGTATTACTTACCTAACTCTGCTGTAACACACAAACACAGATAATCACTACAACATTGCAGTTGCTCCCTCTGCATGCTCCTGTTGCCTCATCACTCATCAGCATCTCAGACGAGACCGACAAACAAAACCACTATGCAAACAAATGTGACACGACATGTTTGTTTGTTGTGCAGAAAGTTCACGACCAGTACTGCAGTCATTTGTGTTAATCCCTTTTCTGTTCTATTAGACATTAATCATCTCTTTGGGAAACATGTGGCCTCAGCTGGGTCTGCATCTAAAACATCAAAGATCTTTCTGTGTTGTTGCCTCCATATGAGGATTTTGGCACAAGCAGAAACTTTTTTTTTTTTTTTTTTTTTACAATCTGCAAAAGGATATTGCTGACTCGCTCAGTGTGTATGACAGAGATTGGCAGTCCACCTCGTGCTGTCGTTTGTGTTTTGTTGCCGCCATATGAGTGACTTGGACAAAGTTGACACATACTCACGGTGATGTCTGAGAAGTCAACATGCCAGTTGTACTGGCCACCATATGAAGCGCCCCCTTTGATATTCACAGAGATATGTCAGAGCGCCAAATACTGTACGTCACTGTCATATCTGTAAGAGAGCATCCAGATATGAAGCAGCTTATGGTATACTTATATTACTATTGAAGTAATATTTTTTATACTATTATATATCTTGCAGAGATTAAAACAGCTGCCTTCCTGTGTGAAAAAGAAAGCTACAATCAGCTACATTTTAAGCCTACATGAAGTAAAGGCACATGTTGTCAACAGAACGATTACACACCCCATTTGTAAATATTTAAAAACAGGTCCAAAAAACAAACAAAAAAAAAAAAGGAAAAAGAAAATAGCATAAATTATAACTGTGGATTTGGTGCTGTAGTGCAGGAGTTCTCAAACTTTTTGGACCTTGGAGCCTTTAGTGCAATAATAACAACACTTTTTAACAGATATTGTCCATTGGTGAGCAAAACAACAAAAATCTTTCAAGAAACCATGACTGACTAAAGGAATACAAAATGCATGTAAGAAAAAAAATCTGCTGTATAAATAATTAAAAAAAAAAAAAGAACAACAGAAGCTGAGCAAATTTATCAGAAATATAAAAACAAATGGAACACATGGAAAGTTTTAACATTCTTAACAACAGAACCAAAAAACTAGACTATCCAAATAATCTCTTAATACAAAACACAACTACTATGACATACACGGAACTGTAAATGGTTTTAATTACGTCTTTGTCATTGTTTTTCCTGGATTGGCCAGAGAAACTGCAAAGACTGAGAGGGGAGGGGGAGGACTTTCCTGGAAGCCAAATAAAAAATATAAATAACACTATGTTTATAAGGGGTACATATGAAAAGGAAATTATTGATACAGTAAAATCATTTAAGAGAAAGAAATTAATGGACCTTGATGCATTGATATGGACTTGGTTAAAAATATTATAGTGTGGGTGGTGAAACTGTTTACTTATCTGTAACCAGTCCTTACATATTGGTGTATTTCTTGACAAAATGAAAACAGTGTAGTTGGGTGGCTGAAACCTATAACTTATAGTTTTCCATCTGGGCCAAACACATTCTTCTGTTGGGATGCTAGAGTGCAGCAGACATGCTCTTTGTCACTTTCTTTTGAATGTGTCATTTGTTGTTAATTTCTGGTTGGAAGGCACATAGCAAATTAACTTGCAGAGGTTCACCTAATGTTACAAACTTCTGTCACAAGGTGGCAACATCGCGAAGAACAGTGGTTATCCCTTCAAGTGAATCTCTTACTATGACTTGTGTCATGTTTACATTGGTGTTGTGTTTGGTCTGCACCAACCTGGAGATGCATGGAGGGCAGTAACTGCTTTTCAAAGTACTTGTGACCAATATTTGCTGAGCAGGCTAAAGACCGCCATGTATTCACATGTATAGCGAGACTCTAAGTGTGCAATCTCCAGAGTGTCCATACATGACGTTAGCGAAACTGCTGTGAAATCCAGATCCACTGCTGTATTTTTTTGTGTATTTTATTTATTTATTTATTTTGCATATTTCGTTTATTTTTTTGTGTGTGTTTTATTCTTTGTATCTTTGTATACCATTAAAGTGCTGCAAGAACCCCTGTTACTGTGTCCTGTGTGGTAACTAATTTCCCAGGCTACAACAGCTACACAGATTTTTAGATTTAAAAAAAAACTTCAATACTGTTGATCATGAATCATTATTTAAAAAATTCATATGTATGGAATTAGAGGGGTTGCACTATCATGGGTGAAAAGTTATCTTGAAAATCTGAACCAGTTTGTTTAAATTGAGAACATTAACCCAGTGTTTAGAGCTGAACCATATGGGGTGCCTCAGGGATCTGTGTTAGGAACAATGTTGTTCATTTTGTACATTAATGGCATGTGTGTAATTTCCAGAACACTACAAACAATATTATTTGCAGATGACACCAACCTACTGTGCTGTGGTCATGACTTGAAACAACCTCTGAATGTACTGGGGAAAAAAAAATTAAGCAAATTTAGTAGAACCACCTACATTTTTAAGGCCTAATAAATCTAACTCTGATATATGTGTACTATATGTATTTCAAAGAGCAAGAGTATCTCACATTTTCATCTAGTATTACACCTTCAAAAGGCCCACTGGTTTATTGAAAGAGCAATGTTCTTTAAATATAAAGCATATACAGCACTGCGCAAAAGTCTTGAATCACCCCTCATTTCTTTAGATTTTTCTACGAAAGAAGCAGGGTGGTCTTGTGCAGTAATTCTTCAGGATTTCTGAAAAAATGCTTAGTAAAATATCTCTTTGGATGTTGAAGGCATCAGCTGTCCAACAGTTCAACATGAAAACATTGATTCCATGCCTTATTAGAAGGCATTCAAAGGTCAAAAACCTGATGGCACTTTGTTCACGTTTGCTAAACACTGCTAGCTAACCGATACTGTCGCTACCTGATTTTGAGAGCACATCCGTTGGCATCATCTGGTTCTGGGTAACAAGGAAACCTCTTTCATGGCATTTCAAGACTTGCAGAGCTAACCTGAAATTTCGAGAAAATAACATGAAATTAATTAACTCTATCTTCATCAATACCAGGGAGTACTGATGTTTTTTTTTCTTTCATTTGCCATCTGTCTGTATAGGCTGCCTGCATACACTCGATCATGATTTACATAACAAGTTTTGCAAACTTGGTAATTGATTATTTTGCACTTTGCAGGGGTTTATACTGAGGACTGAATCATCTAGATATGTAGAGCATAGTGGGATTCACCTGCAGTCAAGACATGTGAGGAACAACAGGAGTGGGAATCCATGACTCAAGATGTTAGAAGACGAGGGGAAGCCCAGCCTCACTGTGTTCATTACACGCAACAGACCACTGTAATGATGAAGCATGATGACTCCTTTTATGTGAGACCAAGTCTCATGTCTAATGGCCCTATCATTACTGAGTGTAAACAGGAGAAAACACTGCATACAGACATGGGATTAGTGCTGGAGTAAAGGTTTGTTGTGGTTTTGGAAGCCGCAGGTTCCCGTGCGTCTGGAAGTGTGCGCTATCTCTGGTAGCAGTGCTTCTTCTGATGATGCACATGCATTTGTTGTTGTGAGGCCCAGCGTGGAATCAAAGTGGCTCAGAGAACATGATCAAAGGTGTTCATGTTAGCCTTGTAAAAACTCGCAAGACTGTTATTATTGTAAAGTGACAACTTACATCATCAATCAACCGTTACAAACAAATTAGGGCTGGAAGGAAAATGCCGCGTGATGTTTGCACATAAATGTCAAAACATCATTTCTCGACAAGAGAGAGAAAAGTGTAGAGTTTGTCATAGACAGCTTACACACTATGCCACACGCACACTGCAACAGTAGCTCAGTAACCAGTTTTACAAAATTCTGTGAGTTTATAACATGCAGTTAAACTTTCAAAAGTGAGCACAGAATTTGAACATAGTACTGTAATTAATACACTGCTAATAATCTTCAGGATCAAATACTTGAAGCCCTGAAAGGAGTCGCTCTACTTTTTAAAGCATTTTGGGTTGTTTTTTCTGCCTTTATTTGATTGTGACAATATAGAGCATATAGGTAGGTGAGAAGAGAAAGAGAAGAAATGACACTAACCGAGTACATACTGTTACCAGGTGAGCTACAGGGGCACCCAGAACTCTGTATTTTAACTTGGTGATTTGATTTATGATCAGACAGGGAAAGAAAAGGCTCTGCAACTAAAATATCTCATTTATTTAGTGAAACATGGATTTGGATAAACAAGAAAAAATGGATTGATTGACAACGTAAAAAGACATTTTCTTTTTTTTCTTTTCTTCACTTTATGTTGCAGCTTATGAGCTGGGTTGTAACATAATGGCATCTCTGCCTGAGGCTAGAGGCAGCTTTAAGGGCCAAACGTCTGAGCAGGCAGCAGACCAGAGACGTAGCCCAGTACTCTGAAGCGTAAACCAACACAGGATAACCATCAAACACAAAAATATACAAAAATATACAGTTGCTGTGTTTCTGAAGGAGAAATGAAAGATGTAAGAAAGAGAGGACAGGAGAGGAAGATAGATTTTCAAAGGTAAGAACTTTTCAGTAAGTGACATTTGATAAACTGGAAAAGCCTACATTTAATATCTTAATTCATTTGAGTTTTTTAATCAGAGAGATTATTGGATCTATACGTGATTTATGAAGTTATATTTTTTTTTGTGAAATGTTTTGGAAAACAATTTTAAATATGTCAATTTTGTGCTGGATAGTACAATATAGGATAAACGTATGGAAGCTTCCATATAAACGTATTAGCAGCATTGTGGTTAAATGACAGTAATGCACTATGTTGGACTGGTGTTGATGGTCAATGTTAAGTTACATCAATAATTGAAGACGTCAATTAAAAATTTTAATTTAAGGTGATTTTCTCACAAAATCTTACCTTTTATAGTGTCTAGGTGTTGGAAATCTGCCATGTACCGCATAAAACATCTGCTTACATCTTGTTGAATTCAGCTGTCTAAATCCACAAAGAGCAGTGAATATGAGAGTAGCAGGACAGGTCAGCTGATCACAGCCTGAATGCTAAGAAAAATATTCTTGAGCTCACAAAATAAGTTAACTCTGAGTCCCAAGAGTCCAAAAGTGTTCAAAAGATGAACCCCCATTTACGTTATGACAAGTTTTTAGAAACATGGGTTTTATTTTAAATTATTCAGTAACCTCAGTTACATAAGCCTAGAGATCAGTTGGCAATCCCTTCTCAACCTCTGACCAATAAGGAAATCTTTAAATTTTCCAGCCAGTTGGTGAGTGGATGCTGGAAGTTTCTGGTTCTTACCAGGCAAAAAGAGTGCTGCACAAAAAGCCACATTGTAGTTGCTAGCATGATTGCTGTAGTCATCCATGGTTTGCACAGAAGATTCCAAGTTGCCTGCAACCACTCGCCAACTACTTGCAAAGCAGCAATTAAATTTGAAAAACAGTGTGGCGCAAGCTGGATATGGATAACCTTTGCCTTCAAAATAAAAGTTGTGTTTCAAAAGGTGTAACTTTTACTTTGAGGCAAATGGTTTCCAGTTCCACTTTTCACAGTTTCATTATAGCTCAGTGAGTAGTTGGCAACTGTTAGCAGATAACTTGGTGTTTTCCGTGCAAACCTAAGCAGTCACAGCAATCTGCTAGCGACCAAAGCAATCGCAATGAGGTTTTTGGTGCAACACACTCCGTGTGACCGATTACACCTAGCTGTTAGCAACCTCCAACAACTACTCGCAAACTGCTTGGGGAATGAGATCGTTGGTTGCCAGGGGGTTGCTGACTTGGGTCTAAACTAAAGACAACAGCAATGAGAGCATGATGAGGTCAATCAAGAAGTAGTTCCCCTTAAAGGTAAATCTCAGGCTTGCTTTAATCCTCATCTCTTCAGGTACAGACAATCAGCAATTGAGTCCAGGCAACACCCAAAAACTCTTGCATTGCTACTGCAAGGTGTGTTGGTGTTGCAGCAGGGTGTTCTAATTTTGTCTTCTAATTTGGGAATGGACAGCAACAAAGCATGCTATATTATATATTACAGTAGTAACACTAAAATAACAACTTAAAGGCAAGCAAAGAGCTGACTATTACACTGGAAAACTTTCTACAGTATACAATACTTAAATGTGAAAAAAAAAAAACAATTGTGGTAGCTTAGATTGGGTAAATCTAGCTGCCAGTACTTTACTGTAATTTAAATGGGAACATCTCCTCACAATGTCAGGTAACAGATATGTCCATCTGAAAGAAATTTAAGACCTACATATCCCAGCCTATTTTGAAAGTGCACAGAAAAAAAATACTTAAGGTCTCTTAAAAAACAGGGTGTTGTACTTTTGAATACTTCAAATCATAGAAAAAAAGTAAAAAAAAAAAAAAAAACCTCACATGTTTGATCTTTAAAGTGCCCACTATAAAGACAAATGCTTAACAGGTTAATTCAAGTGCTTGAAGTACTTTCAAAACATTTTCAGCTTTACAGTTTTTTGTTCCTGTCTTACCTACTCAGGAATGTCCTCTGCTCTGTATGGACTCTTTTTTTTTGCCTTTGGTTTGTTTGCATGTCTAGACAGAATACATTTTACAGGGCTTTGAATTGGCTCTCTTTTGTCTACCTGTGTACCTGGGGATGGCTGGATGGCTTCACCACATCACAGCGCTTTGTCTGCCTTAGTTTGTTCTCTCATCTGAGACCAGACATAATTTCAGCCTCTCGACTGGCTTCAGCCTAGCTCTCCCCTCACTAATGTGTTTTGTGGGGGAGGTGGGATGTCTCCACCTGCCATACGTTCATGTATGTAGAGGATAAAGCTAAAGTTGTATGCTGGTTGTGTGCTGACTGAGTGTGTGCAGGTGGGTGAGGGTGCTGATATCTCACTTGAAACGGACACCTGAAATCCTATCTTAGTACATGGAACAAGACAGGTGTCCTTTTCCAACTGACCAAAGTAAGGACAAGTGTGTTGGTGTGTATTTGTTACTGTGTGGTGTCGGAGGTTACAAAAATCCTGTGTAACATTAGGAAAGAGATGATGAACTTTTTCCTCTGATGACTCACCCTCAGCTGACCTTTATACAAAGGTTTGTGTATAAAGTACCGTTTCCGTGTGTGTGTTTATGTGTCAGTAAGTGTAAGCTTGTAGGTGGCTGCATTTGCGGAAGCAATGAGGTCAAGAGAGCACCGAGGGAGATCCTTAAAATGAAAAAAGGTGCTGTGCTGTCAAAAGCAGGAGTGTTCGTGTTTGAAAGGTCTGGGAGCATTTTGGCCAAATAAACCCTGAGTGCTTTCTCACACACACACACACACACACACACACACACACACACACACACACACACACACACACACACACACACACACCTGGCCTCCATTTTACCTCCTGCCTGATACAATCCTGCATGTCATGGGAGTTACTCAGATGTCCCCTACTGAGGATTTCTCGTGTGAACTTTGGTGGTGGCCAAAAAGAAAAAAAAGAAATCGTGGAATTGGATGTGTGTGTGTGTGTGTGTGTGTGTGTGTGTGTGTGTGTGTGTTCGTGTGTGTGTGTAAGCAAACATATTCGATATTCACCTTGAACTATTTGAACATCCAAAAGAAAGAAGAGGAAGAAAAAGTTACAAGTTAAAGTTAAACTATTCAGTTTAATTATATTTTAATAACTATTAGAAAATTGCTACTATTAATAAATTATGTTCTATAACCCAAGATTGTATAGGCATAGCAGATTAATAAGTTTCACACACTGGGATGTACAGTTCATTTGGAATTTTCCACAGTGTTTTGTGTTTTTGGTACAGAGATCTTAAATTGATTCCCTTTTGTTCATTGGTTTACACAATACTGATGGTGGTTACACCGACTGGGAACATAACTGTTCCCAAAGACAAAAATACTGGTGACAGAAGTCTTACCTAATGCTTCCTCTTCCTGTTTTGTCATTGCTACTGCTGAGTCTTTTTGAAAGCAAGGTACACGTAACCATGAGCTCAGTGAAACATTGATTTTTTGTTTTGTTTTGTTTTGTGAATATGCGTGCGTGTGTGTGCGCAAGTGTGTGTGGGTGTGTGTGCGCAAGTGTGCGTGTGTATAATACAGAAATACTACGTTACAGTGCAGCTGTTTTTGAGTTGGAATTGAGAACCAGACCCATGGGGTTGTTTCTGTGTACAGCCTGAAAACCCCTTTTGTTTTTAACTTGGAACCATGTTAAACAGTTTTTTTGTAATTTTGTTGTGTTTTTTTTGTTTGTTTTTTTATTACTGCAGGGTGTCTCTGCTGCTTTGTTAGCCCCAGTTTTATCTTTTAGTTTTTGCTCATGCACATTTGACTTTTCTCTGCTAAATAAATGTTCATCTTAACAGGTATTTTTTTACTTGGTTTTAATTATTTATTGGAGAAGGTTAATTCAACATGATTAGGTTTCAGACTTTGTTAAACAGCACCAATTGAAGGAGCTAAACCACATGTGATTCAATGTGATATTGGGTTGTAGTGTTAGAAAGCCATTCAGTGTGCCATTTAGCTCCCTTTCATACTGTGCTGCGCAGTCTAAAGAGGTGATCTTTATTTAACGTTTCTACTTCTGTGAGTGAGCCCTTAAATCAGTCGTTCCCAAAGTGTGGGCCGCTGCCCCCTGACTTTGGGAACCACAGCTTTAAATACTTTCATGACTTCAGAGTCCACCTGTGTCTAAGGTCACTGTACAGCACTGGGAAAGCCACTGATTGTGTATTTTGGAGTTAAAACCAAGGCAAGAGTTTGATAGAACTGTCTGAAAACTAGTGCACAGGATTTTGTTGAGGCTCAGGAGTGCCCAGGATCACGTTAGCATCCATGATTCTCAAACGGAAGAAGTCTGGAACCACCAAACTTCTTCCATTTGAGAAGAAGTTTGGTGGTTCCAACTCGTTGCTTCTCCAAATTGCTGCCCTTCCACAATGGACAGTCATCTATAGGGAACTAAGGGTCTTTCAATTGCTGTTGACTACAAATGTATTCTAGGTGGAAACTACATTCCAATAATTACCCTAATGTAAGGTGGTATAATTGTCATGACTATCATGCGCGTTTATGAACAGTGGCTGTATTGTTTGTTATGATCTAGAGGGATGCAATGTACAATATCAGAGCTTAAAAAAATGTAAGTAATAAATAATAAATAATTATTTAAATCCTTACTAATGTCTTTGTTATATTTTCCTCTACATTCCTTTGCAATACATTTTATTAATGTAAATTAGTTTCCTTGAAAAGAAGGACATTTTCTGGGAACCCCAAACGTTTAAGCAGTAATGAATACTTATGAAATGAATCCGGTACACTGGATTTTATCTCATACTGGTCCCTCCTTCTACTGAATCAGCTTTTGATTGGTTCTGGTACTCATCACACCTTTTAATGATAACCACTGATTGGTCACAGGCCTACTCTGTTTGCAACTTCCTGCCTGGTGAAATAAACAAGAAAGCCATGAGAATCATCAGTCATCAAAGACAATTACCTCGCTACACCCCTTCCCCAGTCCCCAAACGCTCTCCCCTTCTCACTGTTGTAAGCCGCTTTCCTGTCACTTCTCTTTAACTACATACATGTCTGGACTGTGACAGATGTGCCAGTTTATGCTCAATGCCAAACTTCATTACAGTCACGTAAAAAGTGCTCCGTTAACAGACTTATCCCTAAACTTTAAAAGGAATAGCCTACATTTAGGAACAGCGTAACAACATGATATATATAAGGTCTTCACAAAACTTGCTTGCAAAGTGCCAATGATGAACTGTGTTAATTGCTAAAAGATCATGAATGCAACAGAATTAGTAGCTTTCTCCAAAGCTACAACTAAAATGTTTGAAAGGTGGAGTAAAAAATTTTTTTTACTATCATCCTCTTATCCCCCTTTTTGCCTTTAATTCTCTCTAAAACCTCAATGGGAGCAGCTATAATTATTAATTTATCCACCCACTTGCTTTCTCTGAAACCAGAACTAATCCACCTGTTGCATTATTCACCCAGAACCAACACTCCCTGTCCCCTCATCAATATTTCAGTGAAGACCAATCACCCCCACTGGACTTTGCTGAAACATCGTAATAAGAGAGATGACGATATTTAAAAGATGTATGTTTGACAGATCTTGCTAAAATGAGCAAGACAGAGAGGTGGATTTTTTTTTTTTTAAATGTGCTATAAGATCAGCAACACCAGCAGTGTTGCTGATCTTATAGCACATTTATAAATGCAAAATGTCCCCACATTTAGCATTAAGATGCAAAAAAATGAAAAAAAAAAAAAAAAGATAAAATACTGCAATGTAAATATAAGTAACTGGAAGGAAATTCTCCTCTATATATTTATAATTTTTCTTATATATTACAGTCATACATCTTCTGTTTGTACATCAAAAGAGCCCTTATAGTTGCTTACTGTATGAAGACATTATTACATTTTGTAGTGAGCTATAAAAAATAATGTAGCTGGGCAAGTGCATTTACACCGGCTACTTTGTTAGTTACACTTGTTCAGCTGCTCATAATACAAATATTAAATCAGCCAATCACATGGCAGCAACTCAGTGCAATTAAGCACGTAGACATGAACAAGACAATCTGCTGAAATTCAAACTGAGCATCAGAATGGGGAAGAAAGGTGATTTTAAACATGCCACAGTAATAATCAGAATGGTCTGAAAAAGCAAAAATATCCAGCAAGCAAGTTCTCTGGACAAAAATATTTTAATGATGCCAGAGGAGAATGTCCAGACTGCTTCGCGCTGATGGCAACAGTAACTCAACCACCTGTTGCAACCCATGCAACTCTGAATGCATAACACTTTGAACTTTGAAGCAGATTGGCTACAGCTACAGAAGACCACACTGGGTGCCCCTCCTGTCAGCTTAAAACAGGAAACTAAGGCTATAATTCACCTGAGCTCACCAAAATTGGACAATAGAAGATTGGAAAAATGTTGCCTGGTCTGTTGAGTCTCAATTTCTGTTGCAACATTTGGATGGCAGGGTCACAATTTGGCATAAACAACGTGAAAGCATGGATGCATCCTAGTGTGGGGAAAATTTTCTTGGTACATTTTGAGCCTCTTAGCACCAACTGAGCATTGTTGTTGACCATTTCCATCCCTTTATGAACACAGTGCACCCAGCTTCTGATGGTTGTTTCCAATAGGCTAATGCTCCATGTCACAAACCTTAAATCATCTCAAACTGGTTTCTTGAACATGACAAGAATTCACTGTACTCAAATGGCCTCCATAGTCACCAGATCTCTGGTGAGAACATATTTACCTTGAAAACTCACAACACTAACTGTGCACACGAGTGCACCACTAAAAAGACTCACATAAAAACACTATGATTCTTATTTGGAAATCATAAGAAATTTTAAAAAGTGTGAAGTCTCACCCTCAAGTTCACTGCCTCACCATCCGTGTCACATCTACACGCTGATCAGAGTTTCCATAAAGGTAGGCATGTCCTCCCATTAAATATGTTTTTATAATTCTCCTCTCCTCCATTGGAAATGGCATATACATCTTTGAAGCCATGTTTTTGTGCATATGCAACAATTATAAATGAGGTGTCATATCACAGAGTGCATTTCATCGACTAAGTTGGCTGCCAGTAAGTGAACTGCCAGTCATGTGATGGAAAAATGAGCATCGCTACCAAGATTCACAATTCCGGTGGCAGTTGTGTTTAACATTCCTGCTTACAGTCTCCTGCATAGACCACACAATAATTACTTCCATGTAGGTAACATTATTAAAATATGGACGCCATCCCAGCTCCTAGAAGGAGACGAAGGAGCTGTCAGCAGAGCTTTGGGCAGCATTTCAAAATTTGGGTTTACATTTAAGAATGTAAACTTAATCCCAGACCTGGCACCAGCTGAAATACAGAATAACAGTTTATAATTTAAATCAACACGTGATAAATTAAGAGTGAAACAGACGGATCTGATGAGACTTTGTGACGTCACATTTAAAACTTGAATGTGGTCCAATGTGGACTTTGCTCGTTCCTAAACAATTACTGCTTCTTCACTCGTAAAGGTTCTGTCATAACAAACCAGGACCGGTTTCATCTATTTAAAGCCAGACCGAACCATTTCCACTGACAGTAATTCTTTATGCTTAACCACATTAAACATTAATGAAGATGTTAAATAATGAAGTTTATACCGACATCAGAGAGCCAACACACAAATGAAGCAACGGATACTTCCGATTGAGGAGGAACACCCAACACCTGCTGAGCACACTTGCTCTGTGAAGTTAATATTTGTCAGCGCTGTTCTTTTGACTGGCTCATTATGGCATCAGTGCTGCTGGTGTATGGATATTATCTGTACGGCAGATGTCAGAGGGCCATGTCTGTTTCACAGATGTGATGTTTGGTGTCTGAAAACCAAAATATGGCAGCACTTTCCTTCAAATGTATAATTTGCTCCTCTATGACTTCATATTGGGTCATAATTTTATTTTTTTTTTTTGCATGGCCCTAAGAAATAAAATATCACCTTTTTGCTGTTAGAGGACAGTTGTGGATGAAGAACAGCAGTCCTGTTTCAGATCACTTCTCAGTTGTTTTGTATCCACTGGTAAAGAATCTTAAGTTTGCCACCTGAAGACACCAAAATGATCCTGTTTTAGCACTGTTTAAAATAATAATAGTTAAAAAAGATAAAAAGGTGCCCACCTTTGATGCTGCAAGACAAAATCTTTGTTTTCCTTTTCCGTTCCAAAGGGATGGATTTTGGGAAAAACTCTTCACCCTGGAAGAAGTTTTTCAAAAGTTCTGTTTTCAGTGAGTTGAAGCAGCATTTACATGTGGACAAAAGCCCAGAACACATAGAGAGACTGGTTCACCATTTATGGTGTGTCACATTCAATCATAAAAAAGATCACAAACAGACAGGGAGGCTGCTGGCATTGTTAAGGTCATAGTTTTTCAGTCTTATCCTTTGGTGTTAATTGAGTGCTGAATGGAAGATATTTGAGTGTCACTTGATGGAAACAGGCAGACACTGAGTATGTGCCAAACTCAAAAAACAAACAAACAAACAAAAACAAAAAAACACAGGAGGGGAAAACAGTCATCTACACAATGCTGGGCAGAATATGTATAGCTGGCTGAAAACAATTGATCTAACCATGTCAAAGGATTATTTTATCACCTCATGCCCAGTAAGTAAACTAATGTTAGCATGCCACTCAAACACACATAAGTTAAAATGCTTTAGGTTAACATTGAAAAAATTATTAGTATAAAAAATGTGAATATCTGACTTATTAATGACAAAATGCTAGCTGCACAATACGCTCTCTAGCTACTTAGGTACACCTTGCTAGCACCCACTTTTGCCTCCAGAACTACCTTAATTCTTCATAGCACAGATTCAAATTCCTCAGAGATTCAAGTCCATATTGACATGACAGCATCACACAGTTGCTGCAGATTTGTCAGCTGCACATCCATGATGTGACTCTCTACTTTCACCACACCCCAAAGGTGCTCTATTGGATTGAGATCTGGTGACCTTCAGACCGCTCAGTGAATGCGTTGTCAAGTTCAGGAAACCAGCTTGAGATGATTTGTGACATGGTGCGCTGTCCTGCTGAGAGCAGCCATCAGAAGATGGGTGCACTGTGTTCATAAAGGGATGGACATGGTCACCAACTATACTAGGGTGGGCTGTAGCATTTAAACAATACTCATTTGGTATTAAGAGGCTCAAAGTATACCAAGAAAATAACCACCACACTATTACACCACCACCACCGGTCAGAACACGAGGCAGGACGGAACCATGCTTTCATGTTGTTTACACCAAATTCTGACCCTGCTATCTGAAAGCTGCAACTTCCCCATTTTGATGCAGGTCATCTTGACCATGTCTGCATGCCTTAATGCACTGAGCTGCTGCCATGTGATTGGCTGATTAGATATTTACATTAATGAGCAGTTGAACGTCAAACAAAGTGGCCGGCGAGTATTAAGTGTCAGTAACTTCCTGCTGATTGAGCCTCACCGCATTTTGCTGTGTTTTTCACTTTGGTAACTTATTTAAAAAATAAAATAAAATTCTTAACTCTCTTGGTAGCACATCCCACCACTGAGGAGCTTTTACAACAGGCAGATTTGACAAAGAAACCTTTTCATGTGATACAAAATCAGTGAATTGTTTTCTCCTTTCATGTTCTGTCTGCTCTATGGGATTTTTGGCTGAGATCACAAAGAGTCACTGAAGTTACCAAGAGAGGTGACAACCTCATCACGCGTCATGATCCTGTTATTGCTATTGGAGCTGGAGCCAATAAATACTGCATAGCCATTTGACCCGGGAATCACTGCAGATTGTTCCCTTTCATAAAGATGACAAAAGCTCGATGTTAATGGGTGTTTGAAGGCTTTTCTGTCCAGTGTGAAACGGGCTGTAGAGTCTCTTACGAATCCGTTTGTAATATCTTTATCTGACAGTCAGCTGGATCGGCCCTCCAGGGCAAAAATGCTCCCTTTGCAGGAAAATCCTCATGTGTGGCTCATATGGTGTTGTATAATTTAATTTATAAACAATAAAACATTCCACTCAATGACAAAAACCAGATCATCAGATCTTTAACTGTGACGTTAACTGAAGGAAATTATTAGTTGAAGACAGTGCTGCCTTTTGTTCATACTTATAAACCTGACTTTTTTTTTTTTT
The DNA here is from genome assembly GCF_007364275.1 of Archocentrus centrarchus. Lineage (NCBI taxonomy): Eukaryota > Metazoa > Chordata > Actinopteri > Cichliformes > Cichlidae > Archocentrus > Archocentrus centrarchus. Next base: position 9,303,753 of record NC_044357.1, on the reverse strand, counting down.
TTTTTTTTTGCTTTCCTGAAATCAGCATCAAGGAAGGACTGGGGTGTGTGAATCATAAAACACATTTAAAGTAAAGCACCAGTCTTATTGCCCCCGCCACCATTTCAGAACTTCTTTGTTTGTGCGATCTGAACATCGTATGTCTTTGGTCAGGAGTTTGGCGTACTTTCTCAAACTGCCTGACAAATAAGTGTTTATCCCATGTTTTTCTTATTGATGCAGTTAACCCACTGATCCATGTTTGTTTGCGTTTCAAGTGCATTACAATGAAGTGAAAAAAAGAACTCTCTCAGTGGGCGGGACAACAAAACAGCTTTAAAAGGGGACTGAGTGCCGATTTGTTTAAAATGGCGACCCCAAGTTTCAAACGATTGTTTAAAACAGATTGTAATCAAAGTGCTTGGGAGTATTAAAGTTGTCACTGATGGTTTGCATTCACTGAGAATTATCTGTTCAGCAGCTTGGTCGCAGCCATAGTTTATCTGTAAGTTAGCTTATCGCAAGAGTTCCTTTTATCTGTAACAGCTTTAATGTTCTTGTAATTAAAGTTAAATGCCAGGGTCATTTCTGCAGAGCTAGTTTGAAGACCATAATGAGTTCAAAGCCACCAGCTCAACCGCAATGAAACAATTAGAATCACTGAGCCAAACTGCTGGTCCGTAATGGCTTTCTCCTCCTAGGCATGAGCAATCAAGACTTATCCAAGGCATGACCAACGGAGCTGGAGGGGACCAGCGTCAGCTCATGTGGGCTGGAGAGTGCAAAGCCACACACATTAGCTGTTCTAAAATCCGCACAGCTCTTTGGGAATAAATAAGATCACAGCCATTAGCTTTGCATACTGATCCCAGATCAGCACTTCTGCTCTGCGGGACTTTGAAGTTTGGCCTCAGACTGCAGTGCGAATTTAAGCCAAAACCACGAGACAACGAGACTCATTCCTTTCCTGCAAGAAAAGAAAAAGATTTTGAGAAATGTGGCCACATCTAAAAAAATTCATCATTAGCCCAGCACAATTTTTACAATATGAGCTAACTAAATGAGACTTATTACTGTGGTGATGACAGGAAGTGACTTTTTCAGCAGCATCATACTATGTATCATTCAGTATTTGGATATATATACATATTTTCTCTTGCTATAAAAGGAATTGGACTAAATGAATCACATTAATTCTTTGAATCACATGTTGCTTAAAGGAGAGTAAACAACATTTGAATGGCAGTCCTTTCCAGAGAGGGAAGCCCCTACAGCTTTCCTAAATAGTTTAGAAAAAAAATCCAATATGTGGTGCTTCACTCAATCCAGCAAATTGTTTTCTGGTGTGATGAAACATTTTTTTTTCCCCTCACAGACAACTGACTTCCAACATCTGTGTCTTGTTAGGGCCGTTACACAAAACAACGAGACTGCAGGGCAAGGGACTGAATAGATCAGTCGGAAATTGATTGGTATTAGTTCAATAGTGATGTGTGCTTACGTTAAAACATCGGTGCAATGAAAGAAGGATCAGTGATGCACTGTGTGTGTGTGTGTGTGTGTGTAAGGGGATGTGTGTGTTGTGTATTGTCAATCTACACCCCGACGTCAGAGCCCTCTCTCGCTCTGTCTTTTGGCATTTTCTCTTCTTTCCTTAAGTTTATTTTTTACCCCTCAGAGTTTCTCTAAACTTGCTACACAAGGCCAAATGTATTAATTTTTGTAATCGTTTGGGTCTCAGGGAGCATGCTCAATTTACAGCATGGTCCTCTGTGATCACAGCTGTTCCTAAAGCCAACTGGAACTGCACAGTGCCTTTGCAAAATGTGTCCAAAATGATCATTAGTGATATCAAACACTTTAGAGGTACAATTTTTAAGTCTAAATGAAATTATTGTTGTATTGTTGATTTCACAGAATTAAATTGTTTTTATTAAAATACATTAATAATGCTGGACTGCAGAAAAATTTTAAAAAATTACATTTCCTTCCGAACCACATAACTTAAAACTATATCATCACTGGAGACTTACCCTGAATGAAAAGAAAAGTTATTTAACTTGGTACAGTACATCACATCAACTAAAGCCATGCTGCTGGGGTTCCACTGTTTTCTAAGTATCAACACTTTGCGAGTTTCTTCCTCAGAAGGAAGTCTTTGTACTCTATCTTTCTCAGAGATTCTCCTCTTTCTATCTTCAACAGAAAAATAATGTCAATCAGTAGCAAGAATTGTAGGATTTCAAAGATGACAGCGTTCAGTTACAGCATTAGCATATTTTAGTAGCGCAGTATCAAGTGCTGTCCGAGGTGCTGAATGTTGCCAACAGCGGAGAGCGCAAAAAGTTTTGTTTTTGTTTTTTGGAGTTTGCTTGATCAGAAAAACTAGTCAACACACTGCTGAACTGAACTCTTCCTAACATCACCTGATGGAGATGCACGTGAGAGCACAAACACAGTATCTGACTTTCATTCACACAGGCCAAGAGACCAGTTGGTGACCACCTGGCAGCAACTAGTTGCAAGGGAATAATGTGTAGGCTAGGGTTGCAGCTATTGATTACTTTAGTAATTGAGTAGTCTATCAATTATTCCATCGAATAATCGAGTAATCGGCTAAGGAATATTTTTGTCTTATTGATGAGCAATAGTAAATATTCAAAAGTGGGAAAAAACTTTACATCTTAAAAACTGACATATTTTAATAGTTTACAACATTTGTCAAAAGAACTAGACATTTTTAGTGTATTTATGTGCTACATTAAAGTCAGATTATTTAAGAAAAATAAAATATAATTATATTTAATTAATGTAATTTATTGCTATTTTTATTTAAATCAAAATGTGCAAAATAATTCTACTAAAGCTTTGAAAAAAATATGGTTTCGTACAACCCATGCCCCTTTGGAGTCAACCCTGTCTGCTGCACATATTACTGCAACAGGAAGTAGGATGAAACGGTGGTGGATGGGAGCAGCTAAAATGTTCACTTTTCTTCCTGTTCCTGTGCTTGTTGATCAGGTGATTTGATGAAGAACTCCCACCAACTATTTCCCAGTAAAGGTTTTAATGGTGATTACAGTTACAAGGGCTGCTGTTTTGGATGCTAGAAACAGGCTTTCTTTCACTCCACCTGAGCTCACCGTCTCAGTAATGGCTCCGCCTCTTTGCTCTTCGCTGTTTGTGTGTAGACAGACTCCATATTAAAATGTAACTGACTCATTTTTTTCATGGAGAAAATGGAGACTGCTTGGGTCTAATGTTGTAATACTTTTTATTTACATGTATGCTCCTAAACACGTTTCTATTGCAGATCTTTTTTTAGTCACAAATGTGGGTTAATCATGCTTACATGGATTAAATGAAGCACTAAAGCAAAGAATTTATTCCATGACCAGCTGGCGAGTGGTTCCTGGAGGTAACTGGCAGTTGCTAGCATGACACTGGTCACAAAGAGCTATACTGTGCTGCACCAAAAGCCTCCTTGTAATTGCTTTGGTTGCTCGTTGTTTGCATGGAAGCTGCTGACTTGTCTGCAAACACTTGCAAACTACTCACCAGTAAAACTGTGTGCGTTTTCAAATTTTACTGCAGCTCGGAGAGCAAATGTTCAGTATTTGCAGACAAGTTGGGGTCTCTCATGCAGATGCTGCAATCTTCTACCAACCAAAGCAATCACAGAGGTTTTGGTGCAGGTCCCTCTTTGTGACCAATTTCACTTGGCAACAGTCATCAACATCCAGCAACCACTCGCCCGCTGTTGGGAATACAGATTCCCAAACATACGATGTTTGCCAGGGGGCCACCAACTGGTCTCTAGGCCATACCTGTCAAGATTTGTATTTAAAAATAAAGGAAATTTTCACAGGGCACAGTAATGTTTTTTTTTTTTAATTATTACATTATAGGGTAATGCTTTCTTTTAAGGTCCGCCCTTAGGCCGTAACTATCCTGTAAGTAAATTTTAGTTATGTGGAATTCAGTGACGTGCAGTCAGGGGAGGCAGGTGAGGCACGGCCTCACCTGTCATCGTGGAAATATAAAATTAAAAAATAAATTAAATGGTTATATTCATTCAGTGATTTGTATTTTAAAGTTCTTTTCCATTTAACTACACCATTTTTAGATTAGTTTTTTCAAAATCGCTGAATTTTCGCATTTGCCGGTCAAATACTAAGAGACGAACGGTGAGGCACCAGCCCGGCGAGCCGCACCACGGATTGCGCAATCCGTGGTGCGGCTCAGTATAGTCATTGCCAATGACTACTAACTGTGCTGGCATGCTATGCAGTGAGACCGGATTACTTTCCGGTCTCACTGCACTTTTACTATATGAACTAAATTTCCATATTTTAGCTGGTGTATATAATGCACAGTTTATTTTTTGTTTTTTCATTAACAACTGTATGTGTGTGTAATGCATTCTTGTGTTGAGCGATCATGAAACTGCTGCGAAGAGACACTAGGTGAGGCACGCAGTTCTCGTGCCTCATGGTAGGGGGCGCTGGTGATCCCAGGGACTCTACGACTCCTCGGCGGCAAGCTACCATAAACAGTTAGCAAGGCCAGTTAGTTTTTCCTGTTGCTTGGCCTTATGTTCAACATGGAAGATTACATAACTCAACTGAAAGAATTTTCTAAACTGGACTTTCAATCGAAGCAGAAGATAATAATTAAAGGAAGACCAACACCGGAGCTAAAAGGTTTGCTTCAGACTATGTTAATGTTAAACAAAACAACTGTTGCCAATCAAATGGTGAATAAGCTATATGTTTGTAAATCTGATGTGATGACGTCAGTGCCTCACCAGTCACGACCCTCACCGCACGTCACTGGTGGAATTACGCCGTAATTATTTTTAATTTCGCCGTAATTATTTTTACTACGGCTGAATTATTTTTAAATTCCGCCGTAATTATTTTTAATTCTGCCGTAATTATTTTTACTACGACTGAATTAAAAATAATAATGGCGTAATTAAAAATAATTACGGCGGATTTAAAAATAATTACGGTGTAATTCCACATAGCTAAAATTTACTTACAGGATAGTTACGGCCTAAGGGCGGGCCTTAAAAGAAAGCGTTACCCATTATAGTATGGGAAATTTACGGGAAAATACTAATATGGGAGGGGGCAGGACAGAGGGGTAAAATATGGTAGTTTCTTGGCCAAAATGGGAGACTTGACAGGTATGCTCTAGGCCTGTGCGATTGCAGCATTGCAAAGTTTTTGTGATGCCTGATTGCATCCATGTGAGAACAGTGCGAATAACTGCCCATTAAGTTTTCAGCCATGAGTACATGTAGTGTTTTTCTGCACATTACACATGTCAGGCAGCACCTACAACAAATTATGTCCAAAAGTGAGAACCAGTCAGATGTCCAGCTGTGGACGATATCCCAGCTGGATTTTTACCATCATTGCAAAGAAGATTATATCGAGCTTGAAAACTATGAGTAAAATTTTTCCCATTTAATGGATGAAATGATTTGAGGCAAACATACTAATGAAAACGAATGAAAATAATTAGTTGCAGTCTTCCTTTTTCAAGTCCATAAAAAGAGAAGACCAGAGGAAAAAGTGAAAACAGTGCAGTGCACATGCAGGATTGTCTGTTGCCTATTACTTAAAAATAAGTACTAAATTTATACAGTGACTGATCATCATTTCATCATGACATTCTGTAGAGAGGTTGGCCTTCACCAAATCAATCTTCACCATCTGGGAAGTCGGGACCTCAGTGGGAAAGACAAGGCTGTAAAGCTGACATGAACGACAGATTGCTGGCAGCACCCAACATCTGTCCGTTCTCAGCTAGAGTTACCACCACAGAGGGAAATACTGGCTGACTGTAAGTTTACAGGTTGTTCTTACACGGTTATTTCTGTGCACCGGTTCATCCCCAAATGGAATTGTTTAAAAATCTAAGTGATGAATTCGCCTACCTTGAATCTGTCCGTGGCATACCACTGACAGGCGCGAACTGTCACAGCAATAATACCAAATAAACTAAGAAGGAGAGAAGAAGAGGAGGAGATGTGGTTGTTGTCTGACAATGTGAAAAGGAAATTAAACAATGCTGAAACCAGACAGTAGACCTGGATTCTTGAAAGGTGAAATGCAGCACACCACACGTAAGGTCCAATTGTTACCCAAACACAGAGAGATGTTCCGAAGATTAAGCCTTAAGTGACTGAGGTCGAGGAATTGCTACATACTAGTCAAAACAGCTGAGGGAAAGTTGAGGAACATTGACTCATCTCAAAACTATTTTTTTTTTTTTTTTTGCATTTTTAAATCAGAAAGAGAAAGTCTGTCAGGAAACCATGTGTCATGGGTCATGGGTGGGTTGGTGGGGTGGGGGTAAGTTTTTTACTTCTCTCTCTTCTCTCTAAACGAAGATGCAATAAGGGAAAATTAGCTGTTTATCCCAAGTTTTTACACTGGTTTAAAACAAGACATTGATGTCATGATTTGGCCTTTATTCAGTCAGAGATTCATCAATGAGCTGACCATTTACAGCAGATTGTTAAACAGATTTGACGGCTGTATTTAGGCAACATTGGAGCATTGGAGTTTGGCCAGTGTTTAGTATTTCAGACGGTTTGTTACATTTGAAAAAAAAGTGCCCTAATCAAGGGGAAATTAAGATCAGAAAGATGGATGACACTGTGAAATGAAGAGGGAGAGATGAAGGGCTCGCTTTCCTTTTTTCTAACCTGCTGTGCTCAACTAGTGGTCTGGGAAGGGGAGGAGAAAGAGAAATGGGGGAGAGGGAGGGAAGGCGAAAACAGGGTGGGACAGAACACCCCACCCCCCACTCCCCGCTTCCCTCTCCCGCACAAACATATGTAGACACACACACACGCACACATGCACACACGTTCACATAAATGCACACAGCCCTTCAAAGCCAAGTGGTTTTAATAGGCGTCCAATTACACTAAGAGATGACATCTGGGGAACTGCAGCAGATAAATAAGGTGAAAGGAAAGACAAGATTCAGTCACCTCAGAGAAACTCCAGATAACCAGGGAGAACACCGCTGATAGATAGATAGGAGAGAGAGAGGGAGAGGCAAAGGAAAGAGGGAGGGGGCCAAAGGAGAGGGAGCCACACACGGGAGGAAAGAAGAGAGGCAACGCGCCGCTCCAGCATTCAGACTCTGAGAGGCAAGGACAGAGGAGAGACAGGGAGCTCAGCTCACTGACAGACGCACTGCAAGAGAAGGGAGAAAGACGAGAGCTCGCGGGGTCAGTTACACACTGAAGTAACTTCAAACCAGCTCGGACAAAACAAGAGAAACAAAGAAAAAAAGAAGAAAAGAAAGTCTGGATTCTGTGACGTCTTCTTTTTTTTTTTGTTGCCTGGACATTTCATGAGAAGCAGCATTTTTATTTTTTCTTGCTTGTTTTATTTATTTCATTTTTTTACTAAGCACTTTGACATCTTTTACTTAACCTGCTTTTCTCCTGCCAGTACTGAAGGAGATAAATCATCTGGGACACGTGTGTGTGTGGAGTAGATTTTTAAGAGCATATGAATGAACTGATGGTGTGTGTTTTTGTCTTTGGACGTGAGAGTGCCCGTTAAAACTTTGAAAAGGGATTTTGAGTGAGTTTGTGTGAGGAACGAGGAGCAAAGAGTGGCAGTCTCAGGAGGAGAGGAAAGAGGTGGAGGCGAGAGGTCCTTGAAGAGCGCGCCTAGTAGTTCTCGCTGTGAGGTGATCTGAGTTATGGTTGTTGACGCATTCCTGTGGCGCTGGTGAGGAATAAACAGCACTGAGGACTACAGCAGAGTCAGCCACAGCGCTGCGGGCTTCACCATTACCACCCGCTACATCACCACTGATATTCCTGATAAACCTACATCTGCCACAGCAGTCACACTGTCTTCACCCCAGCTGTTCTACAGGTTTTAACACCTACAGTCCCAGTGAGGTTGGGGTTTCCCAAACAGAGGAGGTTTAGCTGGGGGGAGTTTCTCCCACTCTCGTTCCCTCTCCCTGCACCCAGCTCAGCATGCCCCAGCCCCTGAGCACCTCCACAGCTCTCCCAGCTCCACTACCATGTGTAGATGGACAGTGACACAAGGTGCACCGGCCGCCTGGTTCTCCTCCTGCCCCTGCTGCAGACCTTCTTCACTCCTCTCCCTCACCTTGCTACTCCTGTTTCTCCTGCTCGGACCATCCTCCTCCTCTCCGTTGTCCTTTTCATCTGAAAACAGCCACAATGCACCAGGAGGGACTTCTCCTCACTTCTTCGTCTCATATCCGCCACCGTCCTCGTCACCCACACCGCTTCACGCATCCTCTGCAAGGTTGCCACGGGCGACCAATGTGTCATCGTCGTCCGCGACGGTCATCGGCCGGCACGTGCGAAGCAGCTACAAGCATCTACAAGGAGACGTGCGCAGGCGGAAACTGTTCTCCTACCAGAAATTCTTCCTTCGCATTGGCAAGGAGGGAAAGGTTAACGGCACCAAAAGTGAGGACGATCCATACAGTAAGTCATCTCCCTTAGGTCCTGAAATGAGTCTGCATATCCTTTCTGTTACAAGCAACTTTTAACCACAGAAACAGCAACTTGTGAAAATCAATTTGATATTCAAGACAAATCTTTCTTTTTAGACTTTTTGAAGGCAATCAAAGATAATACAAGAGCGGCCAAACACATCCTCAGTATCTGTCAGTGAGACCTCTGTGTTAAAAGCCACACTGGTTGTCTTCCACTTCATCTCGTGTGTTTATCAGTGGCAACTGATGTTTCCTTGCTTCTCCTCTCTGGTCAACCATGCACTTTCAGACAGGTAACTGGGCTATAGAACAAATAGCAGAGCTGCATGCCTGCAGCCCTTTCACCATGTGTAGAGGCAGGCATATTGCCTGACTACAAAGAGTATGGGAAAGAAGAGCATGCATGCATGACAGTAGAAGAGGAGAAGAGGGAAAAAAAACAAGTAAGCCGGGCAGATAAAAAAAAAAAGAGATGATCCACTGGAACCAATTAGAAATTGCCCAGAGAAAGTTCTTCCCCTTTGAGGAAATATCTAAAACACAGCTATTACTAAACTCCTGCGGAGAATGACAAGTACACTCATTCCTTGCTGCTATTGTGCTGCACCTATAATAGTGTTGGACATATGCTAACTATGAGGTTGTACTGACTCAGATATAAAGTAATAACCAAGCGGTTCCTGCTCCCTTTTTTTTCCCTGGTTGTGCATTTTGCGGGCAGGGAAATCTGATTTTAACCTTTATTTATCCTGAGAAGGGTCACTGAGCACACATGCTTATTTGTCAGCACCACTCAGCCTCACATTCACACAGTTCCTCTTTCACACTCCCAGTCCTTCTGTTGCTGGGAACTCAGTAACTCTAGTATTTTAAAAGCACCTTGAAGTACCTCAATTGTACTTTCTAAGGGAGAAAAGTATGAATGCATGCATCACTGCAAAATACACAAGTAAAGTGGGAAAACGAATTTATGGCAATGGCTCTATTTTGGTTTCTTTAAAAAAATATTTAAAAAATGCAAAATAGCCAGATGGTATCATACAAATCTCAAAGCATCCGATCTGTACTCCAGCTAATCTAAATACTTTTAACGACTTGCAAGGCTCATCATAATCAGTTATGACTGATCCAGAACAGAAAATCAGCTGTTATCATTTTGTAGTGCACAGTTTTATCTTCTCGTTAAGCACATCTGGAAGTTCTCCAAGTCTGCCAGAGTCTTTTGGCCTGTGAGCACTACAGAATAACTGCATGGCCTACGGACATATTGACAGTAGTTGTTGAGTGAGAACAGAACATTGCTCCCACCATTTACCTGCCCGCAGTCTGCCAGCGAGTTCACTGAATTAGATGGGTGATGTCCAAAACACGAGCTAATGTCTTTATTATTACAGAACAGGCACTAGCTGCATTACTGCATAGTTCTTTTTTTTTTTTTTTTTTTTTGAAATGCATGATGTCAAGTGTCTGTGTACTTGTTCTAAACTGGTCTTTATCACTCACACACCTTCATACACATGTCACAGCGGTGCATGCATCTGTACGCGAGGTTCTGGTGCTGCACAAGCCTCGCCTGCTGCACACACACACACACACACACACACACACACACACACACACACACACACACACACACACACACACACACACACATACACATGCTTGAGCACAGAGAGGCCAGTCTTGCACATGGCCTCCATATGGCAAAGCCCACTTTTATTAGGGCCAGGGCCAGTGTGAATATGTGTGCGTGTGTGTGCCACTCAGACACCAAGGCTCTGCCAGACATGGCTGAAGGAATTTCAATTAGCGTCTCTTCCTCCCTCCCCTCGCCTGCAGTCCTCTCTGACACACACACACACACACACACACACACACACACACACACACACACACACACACACACACACACACACACACACACACACACACACACGCACACCTTTTGCACACATGCACAGAAAGAGCTCAGCCATTAGGTTGCAACGTGTCACTAACTATAATGGCATCAGGTCATGGCATTAGAGGCACAATCCATCAATTTCAGCAGCTCTTGCCACTTGATTATTTTAGGAAATAGGTAAGAACCTTCCAGGGAGAAAAGGAAATCTTAATATGAGAACATGGTCATGCAGGTTAAACCTTTCAGGCCATATTTTGTCTTGGCAGCATATTTAGAAAGCATTTCATCAAGCTGTATCGACCTGATGGTAAGTGCAGATGTTCAACATGTTTCAGACTGAGAGATGGTTGTGAATTTGGTAATTAAATAATGTGTGTGTCTGTCCAATATCAAACCATACTGTATGTTCAGGTGCTAGTTCTTATGTAGTATGACTATGCACAAGCTTGCAAGTAGAGCACCGTGTATGCTTACAGTAATACTCCCACTGACTGCCATTTTTTATATACTCATTTTTTCTGTACTCTGAAATAAGCAAAGAATAAATTGTACCCTTCAAACTAAACCAAACAGAATATAATTCAGTTCTATTCCCCTAATGGTGATCATGGATGTGTTTTCACATTCTAGACAGCGTATGACTGTTCCTGCCCAGAAGTGTTCTGGTGTGTTTGTGCACATCCAAGTTTTAAACACACTTTCTGTTTATTTTTATACTTCAGATTATAACAATGCTCATTTATATTGTGATGCTTTTCAAGCTACACGCAGATTTTTGGACAAATTGGTTCTCTGATGCCGGTTTCTGGCTTGCATCTATTGGAAACATATGACATAATGTAAAGCAAACTTTCTCTACATGCAACATCCTATATAACATCCCACACACAAAAGAGTGCACTCAAGTTTCTCCAGAGTGTAAACTCAGGTGTGTAAGTCAACCCGAGAACTTCCTTTGCTAAAATGTGGCACTTCTTCAGGAAAGCATTATATTGAAAAAGTAACGAGGGGGTTAATTGCCGTGGTTATCGTAGTCTAATAGTCTGGTAATGTTCAGGAAGTCAGATCGCAAATGAGTGTCATTAGATGGTGTCAGAGGTGATGAAGAAGTTTTAGTTTCAGCTCCGGGGTCGAGGCTCTCCTCCACAGCGGAGCCTTGCTAATGATCTTGTCAGAGCTGAGGCCAGCACATCACTCAGGCTTTAGAGAATCGTGCATTCTGATATGTTATGAGCTAAATGCCCATCTATCCATCTCACCTCATAAGGCGTTTTCAAATGAGTCGTTCTGGTCTCAGTTTGGAAAACTTTTGGGGCTGCCACGTGATTAGCATCCATCCTCCCGCTGACCGTAAGGAACAAGACTGTCCTTGTTTCCTTCCCTCCATTTTGTCCACAGACTGTCACATCTTGTTTACAAACAAACGACTAACACAGTGTAATAAATGGATGTGCGCTTGCAGTTGGACTGCAGACTTGCGCTTGTGAGTAGCTCAGATACTGTTGAACGGTGCCAACGTGACAGCAGCTGGAGCTTTGATTCTCATTGTAAAAGCTGCCACACACACCGATGGTTATCTATCACGCATCAATCACTGAGCTGTCATGGAAGAATCAATCCACAATTTTAGACTCTTAATACTCTGGATATCATTCTGATTTAGAGCAGGGTTTCTCTGTCTGGGATAATTACATGGGTCTGCCCCCTCTTGTTTGACCTCTACCTATTGACCTGAGTCAGGAAGCACTGCTAATGGAAAGGTCAGCACTACAAGTAGTGTATCACTTTTGGTTGCACTCTGCCAGTGTCAGTTTTTTGTTGCTAAGAGAGAAAAAATTCATGCTCACAAGTCTCCAAGAGACAGAAATTAATGAAGTCTACACTACATTTGTATCTGTAATGATGCATTCATATCCAGATATTCTTTTTGTATCTATTTGGAAGTCAGTGCCAAAGGTAAAATGTTCCTTCACTCAAATTAACTTGTTTTAGGTGCGTGTATCCTGAAACCAGACAAATAAAGGACTCTCTGCAACAGTAAAGAAATGTTTTAGGGCAATTCCAGATAATACAGGAAAAAGTTAAAAATTACTTTACTACACTTTCACAACATTAGGAAAACTGGACTGTTACAAAAACACTGGGGGTTGCACTCTGTGTTGCAAAAAAAGCAAATATGCTTTAGAAATGCAATAATCAGACTGTTTCTGTGGAATAAATTTGGGCTTTGAACTGTGTACGTATTTAAAACCACATGCATTTGTTCATCTCCATACTTTGCATCTATAAACCTTCAATGAGCCAGCAAGGTGAGAGCCAAATAAAAATGCAACAAGTGCTGGCACTTCCTGGATCTTGAGATCCAGTAAGTCAGTCTTTTGCTTTTCCGTTTTTGGATTTCTCTATTTTGCTGCCTTGGTCTGTCCCTCGATGGGATGCTTGATGAGCATATTTAGGGTCATCGTGGGAAAAGGTAACAGTGCGGGCCATAAAAGAGACTTATGAGGAGGTACTGGAAGTACCAGAGGTTAATGTCAGCATTGGTTTTCATTTAAAGTTACTCTGACATCTTCATGGACTCTTCTCCCCAGCAGCTGTAAATAAAAAGGGCGCGCAAACATCGCTGAAGAAGCTAGTTCAGGAAAAACTGAAACGGGTGCTCTTAAGGGCCAACATCAACAGTTACATTCAGCTGTACTCTGAAAACGTACAAGAAGCATATACTATCTACATTTCTTCCTTTTGACCTTTAATTCAGTTACAACTTTAATCTTGTTTACATGCAGGATCCCACTGAGGATGCCCTTTGTTAGTTATACACAAAAATAATGGAAAAGAGCATTCACAGTAAATGAGTGAAATTAGAGTCTTCCCGTGGATGTGCGACTGTGATCAACTGTTTTGGTTTCGTACTGCACATCTTCCCTGTGATTTTTTTTTTAAACATCTCAAATGCAGCAAGAGTCTGGATCAAATCATGTCACTTTTGAATTATGACTCATTTTGCTGTAATCTGTGGTGCAAACGTTCCGGGATCCCTTACAAGGGAGAAGCATTTCCAAGGCTCCCCTTAGAATCTTCATTAAGCATCTCCCTACTACCATTCATACTGTTAGATGCAATTAGAGCTGTTTGTATTCTAAAACCTTTCACCTTAAAGGCTTCAGACCTTTAAGGTGAAAGCATTTCAGTTTGAGTGCTCAGCGCTCGCTTCATGTGTGCCAGCACCCGATGACACATGACGCATTCTGGCTTTCTGAAAACCAAACTGAATGCAACTGTCTGCATATTTTATCAATTTAGATCATTTAGGCTTTTAGCATCACTTGATGATGTGGACTCTCTCTAATATTGCAAGCCAGCTGGCTAATAAGCAAAGCCACATGGCAGCAGCAAGGCTTTTTGCACCCTTTCACAGCAGTTTTGTGTATCACAGTCATATCGGAGTTTGCGTTTGCTCAGAGATGATGTGGGTGTGAGTACTGGCTACAATATGCGTCTAATTGGGATAAATGCCCCACATTAGCACATTTAATATTTTGCAGACTCTTTGGTGCAGATCCACCCCCCCAGGGAGCTCCAGGTCCCACTTTCAGAGATTAGAGAATTTAAAATTTGTTGTAATTTAGAGGGGAAAAAGGTAGGAGTTGCTATATTAAATCCCTTCACTATTTATATTCCATTCATTCAGTGGTCTCACACATACAGGGATAAGACTATGAGTGCCCTTTAACCCATTACTATCCAAACGGTGTCATTTCTGGAGCACTCACTGTTGTTTGGCTGACTCAGGAATAGTAACACATGCATGCTGACAGTAACACCTCCACAGTTAATAAAAGTTTCTCGTTAAGATATTTCTTTGTTTCAGTGCTGTTTTTGTTTAACTTTTTGGGTTTTTTTTTTTTTTTTGCAAAGAGTCACTGAGGACAATGACAGGATCTGTCTTCCTTTACTATTTACACACTTCCTGTCATCACCACTTGATATCTTCCCATAAATTTACTCCCTTGTCGATTAATGCGTCAGCTACAACAAGATGGAAGAGCCAGATTTCCGTAGGCAGACCAAGGCAGTCCTGCCACAAACCCAATTGGGCACCACCTTAAACAAAAGTCTTTCAGCAACAAATTATGTTTTTGTAAGATCTTCCGCTGCTTTGGAGCACTTCAGCTCAGCGAAGAGAGGGCCAAACATCAAGAGTCGATTACTATCCGCAAAACCTTTTTCATTGTGTATATTTTGTGGATGATTCCTGAAGAACACAATCTTACGTATACTGGAGAGTGGGTGAGACAGAATGAAAAGCAGGAGGAGATACTCAGATACACAACAAGGTTTCAGTAACTGCTCAGATTCTTACTCGACTATAAAAAGTTTGGGATGAATTTTTTATTTTCATGCACTGGCAAAGGGGTTACAAATATGTTGATTGAAAGATCGTCTGCAATGTGGACCGGCTTATTTAAAATTTGGGTAGAAGTTTTAGATATATCACGAGACATTACATTTTACCTGCCCGCAAAGGTTCATATTATTCATATGGAATAATTGACAGCATCAATGCAAACACATTGCCCATTCAGAAAGTACTTGAGTCAAAAATTGCACAATCTGAAGAAAAATATCATTATTTTAACCATTTTTTCTTTTATTGAAGTATAAAGAACATTTTTATTTATCAAATGGACAGAAACTGCAGTAAAATACATTTCTATTAAATAAGGTAACCCTGCATTTACTGTACACATTAATTCAGTCACAGCTGAACAGTCCATCATTACACCATTATGCTACAGTCACAGTTGGGAAAACAGTGTTTGGAGACCATAGCATGAATAAAATTATCCTGTGTGTAATGAAATTGGGGTATCGTTGCCTTTCAAGGACAGGGACTAGATCTGCAACCACTTGCAATCAAGACAGCGATAAGATATCAGTCAGTCTGAACTGGTCTGGTATCAGTAAGCAGTTGAGTCAATTTGGCAATTACACGCAGTGTTTTTGTGAATCAACAGTTAACTGTGATAAATCAATGCTGTTGCCCATTCGGTGCAGACTGATCAGATTAATTGCAATGTGTGCCAATCTGTCAGAGAGAGACTGCAGTCACCTGGACCACAATTGCACAGGTTACCTAGTGGGAGGCAACCTGTGCAGTTGCCTTGCAAATGAAAGTGGTCGCATTGTCTAATTGCAATCGGTCACCAAATGCGAAAAAATTTAGTGCAATCATGAGACAAACACTGATGTTTCCTGCTTTTACTCTAGCATGACTGAGCCATCAACTGTGCTTAACAGTGACCTCTTTTTTTGGACACGTCAACTTTGTATTCAGCTCTTTAGATGTAAAAACATTAGACATTTGAATGGTTGATGGACAGAAAATGGCAAATGACTGGACATATGAAACTTTGGTTCATGATTTTTGGTGAGATGAGGATTCAGGACTTTTCTTTGTCATGCAGAATCACACTGAATATCGTTGGCTTTTTGACTTTAGACATCCACAGATATAAAACACATTTCTTTGTTTCCTTTTTGGTCATTTAACACACCAATTATTTACTCAAGGAATACTTACCCTCTGAAAGTTTTTTTTAAGAAACTATATTATAGTATATTTTTACAAGATTTTTTTCTACTAGTAGAGATGCTGTAAAATGTTCAGATGAAGCCCAATGCAGAAAGTGTCATGTTTGTGCGAGCCTGGTGCCTCTGAACAGGCTGAATTCACGGCCAGTAAAGCAGTGGGAGGTGGAGAATAGCATCTGTGACAGATAACATCCAGGGCTGCTGCCATATAGACACCACGTGCTTTAGGATAAGCCCCCACCAAAGACACACACACACACACACACACACACACACACACACACACACACACACACACACACACACACACACCTCACCCCTAACCCTGCTACACACACACACACACACACACACACACACTGCATAAAATTGAGCCCCCTTAATGGAGTCATCAAAGGTAGTGCTCTGAGTTGAGGCCGGAGAAGCATCTGAACAGTCTGGTTGTTTAAACAGAGCTGTCAGGAATGCCGGCTCATTACTCTGTGTGTGCTTGTGTGCATTAAAGTGTGTGTGTTCTGAATGTGTACAAACATTAATACATGTGCAAGCGGAGACAAAGAAGAAAGAGCAGAGCAGAGAGCGGATGTGTCGAGCTGAATAATTTTTGTGCATGTCAGCGGGTAATATTAGTGGTGTAATATAAGGAAGATCTCTAAACGCTGAGAGTCCATCGGCAACAACTCTAACCACAACAGTTGGGCAACACCGCGCTGGCAGCTGAACTGTAAATGAAAAATGTGTGAAATGCAGACGACCGTCACAGCACTCTGCCTGAAAACATGACTCCTGCTGTGTCAGGCCTGTGAATGGTTTTGACAGAAACTGGCAGCTCAGGCACTTTATCATGTTACAAAGTCAACCGCGTTTAAGGAATCACAGTTTCTCAGGTGGTTTTCCTCTCAATCAAATCATGGTTAACATCACCGTGAATTTCTCCTGGCTGCTCTTAAGCGGGCGTGACTTGCTGTTGGTCTCACTGATTACAAACTTCATGTTATCTCTTGGCTAGACCTCTGGCATTTAAATGTTTTCACTCAGGCGATCATAGCAAGGCCAGTCGTGAAATCAGATGTAGTTTTAACAGTGTGCGGTTTTCTCTATTTCTCTACATGTTGATGTGAACGCTTCAGTCAGGAAAGGAAATAAAACCACTGCCCAGGCGAGAGTAATCTAATACAGCGAGTGCAGGTCAAACAGAAAAGGCCAAACATCATTTATTTAATCTAATGTTTACACCGTAAATCAAATATGTGCAAAATAAAATCTGAAAGGAAATCAATTTACCAAAAGTTCCATTTGTAGAAAAATTCTCATCATATTGGAAATCAGAAACAGGCCTCTGTTCTCTCAGCGTTCATGTAGTCTGTCAGCTCGGCGCGCTTAGATGTGGCCACTTAACACAAGAAGATACTGCTGTCAACCACATCAGTCTAAACAAATACCTCAGTGCTCCCCAAAATACACAACATACTGCAGTTTCTGCCCTAAACCCAATATCTTTACAAGCAATCTGCACAACTGAGAGATGGTTGTTTATAAGTCTGAGAGAGAACAAAGAGAGAAATAAATAATGCAAACAAAATAGTCTAATCCTGATAAAAATGTGGCCTCCGAGGCCGCACCAAATTAAAAGGACATTTTTTTTCCTATTTTTGTGACCAAAAAAATATCTGATTTGGTGGTGTATTTCCCCCCTTTTTGAATTCTTCTGTTCTTTTGTATCTTTTCCCACTGGATTTTCTTTTCTTTGGAGTCTTTGGTGGTTGCCTGTATGTAAACTCTCATGTCACTGTGAATACGAAATGTCGTCAGTCACTCTGCTGCTTGTTTCAAAGAGAAAAATGATCTTAGTGTTTAGACCTCAGCGCATGAAAGGTTCCTATTAAATCTTTTTTAAAAGAAATACATAATAGGGTCTTTTTTTCTTCATGAGAATTTTGTTTCCTGGATGTTGCATTTATCTAAAAAGGGTGAGAGAAATCAGTCACTGCTGAAGTAAAAATAGCAAAGTCAGAGGTTCATCCAAATATCAGAGCATTGGAGGCAGAATAAAAGAACAAAAGCTATTTCCACTCCTGCTCACAAAGAGGAGTTCATGACACAAACTACTCCACAAGTGACAATGTTTCACAATGCAGAGCAAGCCCTCTCCAAGCTGTGGACACGCAGTAGACCCACTCACAGCTGGTCACCGTGTCGAGGTCACAAAGTGAACAACCACAGTATAATCTTCAAAAAGCCCCTGGATAAACAGTGGAAACATTTTCACAACCTCCTGTAACCTTTAGGTTCAGCTGGAGTCTAACTGACCATGTTTCCAGAAGTGGCTGACCAGGGGTCGGTGGGAGGTCTGCCAGTGTGTGTGTTCCTGTGTGTGAGTGCGTCTTTTTAATATTTGTGTGACCCTGCTGATCTGCATCAGCTAGAAGTCCTAATGATCGGGACAGAATGTACCTCTCAGTCTGATGCTTCATCTTTAGATTAGATTTGATTCATTTTATTGTCATTGCACAGAGTACAAAATTTGTATCAATCCTAGAGGTGCCTGCACATGTAATATGCAGAAGTACAATATAATAATATATATATTATATAATACAATAGAGCAGCTGAGTTATATTGCACAGTAGAATATGTACTTTGTAATGCAAGAGTGAAGCTGATCTTGAATCTGCTGATTTCAAAAGTATTTTACAGTGTAAACACTGACATATTAACATATTAACCTAGACTTTCTATTACCAATAACCCTATGGCTACCTATCCAGTGACTCCATTCTATAAGATCAACACACTAGTAACAACAGCTTTAACTTAACTGGGAAACAAACACAGCTTTAAAGCCAAGTGTGACTGCAACCTGTATGGGAAATAATACGAGGATGAGGAAGAACCAAGAGGTTCTAGCGCAAAGAAAAAGTGATAACAGATGAAAACAGAAAGAGCACTGTAGTAAAGACGACGGGAAGAAATGAAAACAGATGGATGAAAATGCACATCTCCCTTGCTTTAATTTCTGTTTTCATGCACTTTGTTTAAAAGTGGAAAATTACAAATAGGAAATGGGACAGGTGGGAAAGACATGGCAAGTTAATCATGACATCGGTAAAGCATGTGGCTTATATGTCTTTTAAAGCTTCTCCTCCACTGGAGACGACAGACACGCCCGACCTTATTCCAGTGCTGTGTTAAAAAACAGACTCGAAACTTAACATTAAGTAATGAGATGATGAATCGAGTGAGCAACAGGATTTTTCCCCACAGACGTCTGTTACAGTAAATCAGACCTCATTTCGCAAATGGTAGAATTGCTGACCATTACCAAAATGCATGTGTAAGACACTTACTGTAGCGCTGGCTTCACTTTTCTGAACTGGATGCTACGTCTGTCCTTTATATACTTTACTGCTTCATTGCACCTTCTTCTTCTGTGGTGGTTTTATATCAGTCGACTGACGGCTGATTGATAGTCGGTCCACTAGGGTGAACAAACGGCAGCAGATGGAAAAACTCAACACTTATTCCCATTTTCTTTGGTTATGTAAATCTGGTTGAAGTTTTTTGTCAAATTTAGATGGAAATCTGGTTGAGAAATCCTCTTGCCTTTTAAGCAGAAATTGGAGAGACTGAGGGACCTATTGTAACAACAATAGAAACCCCCAAAAAAATGTGGAAAATTAAAACATCACCAACAATCATGATCAGTCAATTCAGCAATTACTATGGAAAATCAGTCATTATGGCTTAAATTCATGAAACCTGTTCTTGTGAGCTCAGATTTGGCAATTAAACACTGTTAAGGTCATTATGAAGCAGTTAATGAACAGTTTCTTCCTTGTTAGAAGGCCGGGCTGTGTTTACTCAAACTCGTAGCTCTGTCAGTTACAGTCTGACGAGCAGAGACCATTTTGGCGTGCTGTTATGAAAGTTGAACTATTGCCCAGTTACACACGAATGTTTTGCCTTTGGTAGTTCTTTAAAAAAAATGTTGAGAGCAGCAAATGACCATGCCTTTTAAATTAAGTAAAGTTTGTGCCTTTTTTTTTTTTTTTTTTTGCTTTTAGTGCCAGATCATAAAACTCCTCTTTGCACTTAAAACATAATTTATAATAAAGATGTTGGGCTGAGATCCAAGGGGTGCAGGGAGGGAAATAACAGAGAGAAAAAAATTAACAGAAAAAAAATGCACATTAACAAGACACCAAAAAGGCAAGGTGTTGAGTGAGAGGGTAAAATAATAAAATGCAATTTTAAGGGCAGCTTAGGCCCAGAGGTTAAAGTTAGTCTGACACAAGCTCAGGTCCTGTTTTTTCTCCTCGCATTACTGCCAACTGTTGTTGCTGCAATTTAAGCCTTTTGTTGCAGCCAGGCTTTTTCACTCACAGGCACACAGGCTGCTTCTGGTAACTGGTGCAGGGCCCATAAAAGAGCCCTGTGCTTTTGGTTTTAGACAAACCACATCAAATGGGAGGAGGAGGGTTTGAACAGGTGGACCGGCCTGTAGCACAGCACAGACAGATCTTTTTTTTAATGGATCACAGCTCAGAAATGTCAGCTGGAACATTTTGAACCTGATAGATTAGCGCTGTGTTGTGGCACATGCCTGTGTGAGTAATGGACTTCACACAGCACGCCTGCATGATGCACCACGGAGCTACAAAAATCTTCTTAAAGTTCTTGAAATTTAACAGTCGGCCATGCGAGTGATCTGCAAAGATAAATGCATCGGACAAGCACAACATTTAAAGCGATGACCAAATGCAATTTTTAAAAAATCACATTTCATCAGGTGGATTTTAGGCCTTGTTCATTCTAAAAATCCTTTTGCAATGACAATTAAGAGAAACTAGAAAATGATAAAGTGCAGTCACTGAAAGAGATACAACCTTTATATAGATTTTGTATAACACTGAGCTGTAGGCTCCCCTCAAATCCCCTCAGATCTGACCATTATAAAAATCAGAAGGCTGCAGGAAGTTCTAAATCTCTGAGTATATAAGAAGAAGGTTAAGGGCAGCGAAGGGTCATCTAGTTAAAAGACAGGCATGAGGCAGTTGAGAGGACAAACTGAGAGACACAACATTCATGCTTTTTTTTTTTAACTACCTCACAACCAAATTATAGCTAACTTATGAAAATATGCATTTAATTTAGTTTATCTGAAAGAGACCACTAGAAATATTATAATAATTATAAGAGTTATCCTAATTTTCTATCCTGGGAATTTCTGCAACCAGTCTCCCCTTCCTACTGCCTCTTCAGCTAATCACCTCATCCTCTGATCATTTTATGGCCTGGTGTAACTGACTTTAGGGTGAGAAGAAAGGGCCGGCAACCACAGCTTAAATCAGTAATTGGTTGAGGCTTGAAAACTGATACGAATGCTTTGACCTCTTGCCAGTCTGGCAGGCAGAAAGCCTCTCTCCGTCCTGTCCGTGTGCCTGCCAGCCTGCCTGCACTCCCCTGGTCAGAAAAACAAACACAGAACGCAGAAATGTTTTTTCCTGGCTAACACCTTGGTCCCAGAGCATACAGCCCACAAGCTAACCAGCAAATGAGCAGGGGGCAAGAGGCCGGGCTGAGGTTTGTCACACGGTGGGGGTGGGGGGCACTAGAGTTCACTTGTGAGAGAATCTGAGATTAAAAAAAAAATACTGCAAAATTAATTAATTAAAATATATACAATTGTAGCAGCCTTCTGTGGCATGCAGACAAAAATACAGTTTGTTTTTTTCACATTTCAAACTAAAAGCACTGGTGCCAAATACTTACTTTTCTTCTGTTTGATGCCATCTCTCTGTTACATACTGTCATTGGTAACAACTTTATGGTGTCAGATGTGAAGACTTTCAGTGCTTGAATATAAATGTAATGTAATGAAAAGTTCTTGCTTTTGGAGACAGATGGAGCCAAATATAAATAAAAGGAACCTGGAACCTCTCCATGGTCCTGTTCCAGACTATAACTAAAAAAAATGTAACTATCTGAGTAAATAACCCACACAAAAGCTGACCTATTTGTCTCCCTGTCCCTGCTGCACCAGGTATTTTGGAGATCAAATCAGTGGATGTGGGAGTGGTGGCCATCAGGGGCCTCAGCAGCAACCACTACCTGGCAATCAGGAAGAACGGAGTTCTATATGGAGCGGTAAGTCTTAGCACTGTTTAACTTTTTGACCTGTCCTTTTTATTTAACGTAGACATACCTGTAATATGTTTTATTCTTGGAGTCTAATAGGGTAGCTTTAGAGTCAAAGTTCATAAACATCCTTATTTATCTCATGCTGAGCCTTGGTGCAGCCAATCAGTTCATCCACTCTCTACAACAAATCGTTTCACCTCCTCTCCCTTTAAGCCAACTTTCCTCTGATTGGTTGTTTCTCACAAACAGAAGGTTTGAACAGCTGGTGGGTGGAGATGCCCGAGAAAACCATTTTAAGGATATACCCCTATGAAATAATGTAGATCCACAGTAAAAGTAGAAAAAACTGAAACCGAGTGTTGTAGATGTTAGACAATATGATTTATATCATACCTCTATGCACTTTACCATGCTATGCCCCTGTGCAAATATGGTCCAGCAACAGTCTACAAGGCCAGAACTTTTCAGAAGATTCAAAAAGTTGCATATCCCAATAAGAGAGCTGTACCCTGTAATTCACAAGGATGCCCATCAATTGGTTTGGATGAAATTCTTAACTACATTTAAGAGCAACTCAATCACCTTTGTATACGAGTCCACTTTAAGAGATTTACTTTACTTCAGATTTACTTTTTGCAATAACATTTCTGCAGTTTTCTGATTGTTAAATTCAACTGATGATGGTAAAATTAAAAAAAGAAAAAAGACATTTTTCTCTCTAAAGTGGTGGCTCTGTGGCTTTGAAGTTTCGTGAATGCTTTATAAAACAATGGACAAGGCTATAAGATTCACTGTTCCAGAAATAGGAACCACAGTTACTCTCCTCTACCTACCTCTCCTCTCCGCTCCATTCAGAACCAGGAAACACAATCCTTCAGTTTCTCTGTTCTGCTTCAGTCTCTCTGGGTACAGCAGCCCTCGTTTTATCTGTCCCCTCTCCCTCTCCCTTCTTTTCTTCATTTGATTCTATCTCCTTCCCCCCACCCCCACCCCTCTTTTCCTTACTTTGAAAGACCTGATTTTCAGCATGTCTCTGTGGAGCCGCACAACAGATGAAATGACACACGGTAGAAAAGACAGAAAATAAAAAGAGGCATTTTGTTGCATGGCCTGAAACTGAATTCCCATGACGTCTTCTCCTCAGCGCAACACAAGCCATAGTAGCACAGCGGCGAAGGGCAGGCATTCGATTACACTTGATGGGTTTACACAGTGACTTCTTTATCCGGTGGTAATCAATTGAATTCATTGTTTCAGATTGGCAGATTAAAGCTCGTAGGTGACACCACCACAAGATTTTCTTGTCTATTAAGATCTGATGTAATTATCACTTCATTACTTTGAAATAAAAATTCATTTCATTTTGAGACTAAATCTATCCTTAACCATAGCTGCTACTTCCCTAACTCTAACCTTAGCCTTTAAACACATCTTCATCTTAAAACTAAACCATTTACAATATGGGGACTTACTTTTTGTACCCATGTGACTTTAAACCGACTTAGATTCCTACATCACGCGCACGCACACTATTTAACTGTACTGCATATTGTTCATAAAATATTCTCAGTTTGCTCTGGGAACATTCAGTTTTACTTCTGGATCCAATTTGAACAGCTGTGGTGGAGAGAGCGCGAGGGAGAGATACTGGCCATTAGAGAGTGTGCGTGTGTGTGTGTGTGTGTGTAGCAAGTACATTTTTGCTTGCGAATATCAACTGTTAGCCCTAAGCAGGAGGGCAGCTTCCAGTAAACTTACAAATGAATCCCTCTCAGATCATTTTCTCTTCATTTACCAGTGGGTGGCCACTGCGGTAATGTAAGCCACAAAGTTAGTGTCACGATGCTCTTTGCTTGGCACTAAGCCTGAACCTTTGAGAAGTTACACTAACCTCTCAGCCCACAACCCATCCCACCACCATACAACCATCCAAACTACAACAATCCAGATTTCATGTCCAGCCTTTACAATTGGAGAAGGCAGTGGAGATTGTTCTTAAGCAATGGCTGACCATTTGTTGTTGCATGTTGTCATAAGAAGTATTGCCAGGTTATTGCTGTGCTCTGACAAAGCCCTGAAGATCCATTAAGAAAACAAACAAACAAAGAATGTTGCACCTCATCTCTAAATCAATTTAATTGTCCACAATGTCCCTGCTTGTCATATCATCCAAATTAAATATAAAAAGCTTGTCTGTGCAGCATATTAAGCTGTGAAAAACAGGTAGTCTTTTCCCTCCCACTGCCAAAAATAATGTAATAGAAGGCTTTTAATGTAGATGTGAAAGCATTCTTGGTGATTGACTGGTAAAAATTTGATTGAATTGCAGCAAATTGACCAACCAGTACAGTT
The DNA here is from genome assembly GCF_007364275.1 of Archocentrus centrarchus. Taxonomy (NCBI): domain Eukaryota; kingdom Metazoa; phylum Chordata; class Actinopteri; order Cichliformes; family Cichlidae; genus Archocentrus; species Archocentrus centrarchus. Next base: position 9,279,266 of record NC_044357.1, on the reverse strand, counting down.
TATCTTGTAGCTATGGCTGTACAAGGGTCAAAAAAAAAAAAAAAGCTACACATTGAACTTTGTTTGTGAAGACATTTCACTTCTCATCCAAGAGGTTATTTCAGTTCTAAAAGCTGGTGGTGTTTGACCCACCCAATGTCCAGTTACCTTCAACTCAAGCACTTAAGGCTACCATGATCTGGATGACTGAAAACCTACACAGACACATCTGGCATAGAAGTTTCAAGTCACTGTCCACAGAGTAGAGGTGCAAAGAAGAAAACCTTAAAAAGCAACATTTATAACCAGACTTTAAATATAATCTATAATCTTCTCCTCCGCAGAGGGAGTATGGTCCAGACTGCCGTCTAATTGAACGCATCGAGGAGAACAAGTACAACACCTACGCTTCAGCTGAGTGGCTCAACAAGGACAAACGCATGTTTGTGGGACTGAACGCCAAGGGAAAGCCAATGAAAGGAAAGAAGACACGGAGGAAAAACACAGCCACTCACTTCCTGCCTATCGTGGTACAACCACGATGATTGGGCAAACCAGCCAAGGGAGAGCTGTGCAGACTGCAGGCTAGTGGACGTTTTTGAAACTACAGTGATGGCTACATTGGACAGATCCAAACCTGACCAGTATGATGCACTGAGGAGGAAAAGAAAGGAAACAAATGGACATTTTATCTCAGTTGGATAAAGACATTTCTATTTTTAAAGAAAGAAATAAGATATATCACTATACAATGTATATATTATTTTCTGTTTTAAGTTATAAAGTACACTGGCATGGTAAAAATATGAAAAGAAATTACTTCTGTGCCAAAATGTGATACAGTAACTCACATTTTTAGATTTGTGTACATGTGAAGTCAGTGACTGGGAAGAAATGACAAAAGAGAAAACGTGGGAAAGGAGAGGAAGGTAGAGGAAGTATTAGCAGAAAGGTGACTGACAGAAGGAAAAGACGAGACAGGCAGGGAAAAAAGGTTGTGTTCAGTCACGGAGGTACCAACACAGCAACAAGTCTAACACTATCATGTTTTTTCTTCAAATTTATTTATTTTGTGTAATATTTAACAAAAAAACAACAAAATACGAAAAAGACAGTCCTGTCTTTTTTTTTTTTTTTTTTACCATGTATGCTTCTCTTTTTGAATACTAATCATTTAAACCTGAATAAATACAAAGAATATATTTGTCTTTAACCTGTATGGCTGACTTTGGTTATTTTCATTTTCATTGTTTGTTCTTTTGCAGAAACATGGTAAAAACAGAAATAAATGCACACTTCATTTAACATATAAACTAAATTACATCAGTTTTCACTCACCCATCCAAATCCTTGAATTCAGGTGTTCCAATCACTTCCATGGCCAAACATCAAACATCTAGATATGCAGACCGCTTCTGGGTCGCTCTCAGGAGCTCAGTGAATTCCAGTGTGGTACAGTGACAGGATGTTACCTGGGCACAAGTCCAGTCGCGAAATTTCATCGCTACTAAATATTTCACAGTCAGCTATTGGTGGTATTATAAAAAAGTGGAAGAGATTTGGAACAACAGCAACTCAGCAACAAAGTGGTAGGCCACCTAAAATCACAGAGCAGGGTCAGTAGATGCTGAGGCACATAGTGCAGAGAAGTCACCAACTTTCTGCAGAGTCAGTCGCTGCAGACCTCCAAACTTTATGTGACCTTCAGATTAGCTCAAGAACAGTGCGTTGAGAGATTCATGGAATGTGTTTCCATGGCTGAGCAGCTGCATCCAAGCCTTACATCACCAAGCACAATGCGAAGTGTTGGATGCAGTGGTGTAAAGCACGCTGCCACTAGACTCTAGAGCAGTGGAGACGCGTTCTCTGGAGTGATGAATCATGCTTCTCTGTCTGGCAATCCAATGGATGTGTCTGGGTTTGGTGGTTGCCAGGAGAACAGTACTAGTCTGACTGCAGTGTGACAAGTAAAAAGTTTGGTAGAAGGAGGATTATGGTTTGTGTGGAAGAACCTGACTGGCTTGCACAGAGTCCTGACCTCAACCCAATAGAACACCTTCGGGATGAACTGGAGCAGAGACTGTGAGCCAGGCCTTCTCATCCAACATCAGTGTCTGACCTCACAAACTTGCTTCTAGAAGGATGGTTAAAAATTCCCTTAAACACTCCTCCCAGCCCTCCCAGGAGAGTTGAAGCTGTTATAACTGAAAAGGGTGGTTCAACATTAAATCCTATGGAATGGAAGGTCACTCAAGCTCATACGTATGTGATGGCAGACAGATCACTGGTGCATGCCCATGCTTCTTTATTATTTGGTCTGTTGATAAAGAATGTGGAGTCATATCATATATATCATAATAGTCAATTTAGTCAGTAGTCAAGATATAAATGACTTGTTATTGTCCTGAAAAGAAAATTATACAGTGCTTTTATAAGGTATTATAGGTACATAAATGCTACAAGTGGGTGATTTTAGCCCATTGGCAGGTAGTTGCTAGGCAACTTGAGGACATCATAATGTGTGATACAGATAAGACCCTTCAGGGGCGTAAGCTGTACCTGTGTGCCAAGTTTGGCTGCCTAACCCCTGGTCATGTAGGAAATGGAGACAGTAAGACAGAAATTTTTATGTATTGTTGTAAGATAAAGATGCTTAATGGAAGAAAAACACTGGGTTTAAATAAATTATACATTTTATAAACTTGTACACGCCAATGCTACAGTATTTTTTGGCCTGTTCGTCCTATACTTAATCACATTGAGAAAAATGAAAAAAAAAAATGGGGGTGGTAGATGTTTATATGGATAAATAGAAGACAAGTGTGGGACTGATTGCATGTTTATATACAGCAGAAGGCATTTACATCTATATGTGATTAAGGGACCATGTTAGTCATCCATTACCTAAAATAAAAGTGCACTGCTGCACTCATCAGCCAAACACTGTCCACCCCCATTAAGTGTATAGTGAAAAACTGGTATGCAAGATATTGTTCTATCAAACATGCACCCACACAGAAGAGGATTTAATAACTTAAGTTTCATTATGGCTCCATATTTACATGCCTTATGGCTTACCTATACATGTCAATAACATGCACCTGGAAAAAATGACATGACCAGGCAACATGATGACATATTATAGAAATCATAATCATGTTTTGTGGATATAAATTAGATATTGTTGTAGAAAAGAAAAATATGCTTTTATGAGGTGCATAAATGCTAAAAACTGAGGATTTTAGGCCTTTGGTATGTGGTTGCTAGGCAACATGATCGCATTATAACATTTGAGGTAGATAAGAACCTTCAGGTCCTCAAGATGTGCAGTTCCTATGTGCCCGGGTTGCTGAGCTCCTGATTGTGTAGGAGACTGCAGATAGACAGGTTTGCTGTGTTACAGTAAGATAAACATGGTGCTCTGTGGCCGACATGAATGGAGCATTCAGTGATGAAAGTTTGTCACTGAAAGCTTCAAAGCTGACAAATCCATCACGAGATTTTTTTTTTTTTTAATTGATATTTCAGAGATCAAGAATTGCGGCATTTCATGACTAAGTAAGACAATACTTGACTTGAGTCTGCCAAAAATAATCAGGGTTTGTAACAAACAACAGTAAGCCACCGGAGTACTTTTAAATCCAAGGCGTGAATCAGGAATCTGCAACAGATTAGAATTTGAAGAGACGCCCAGGAGACAACCTGCCTGATTGGTTTCATTTCTAGCTGCAAAATCTTCTCTCTTACAAGTACATATGGCAAACATGGCTTCTTGGAGGATAAACACTGTCTTTTATGTGATAACAAAGACAAAACAGGCTTTAGAAATGGCCGGGAGACTTGGGCGGCTGGGCAGGGGCGTGTGTGTGCATCAGTGTGGTCTAGCAGCTGGGAAAAGCCTCCTCCTTGACCTTACGTGTCTGAAACCTGTTGCTGTACCCCTCGAGATAGAAAGACACATGGAGCGGGGCATATGGTATAACGTAAATATCACTCCTTTGTTTATCACCTGATTCTAATTAACTATGTCGTCATGTTTGCTTTATTCTTCTTTTGCTTTCCCTCTCTTTTTCCTTAACTTGTTCTCTCGTGTTGTTGCTGTCTGGGCTCTGCAGTTTCCCTCATAGTCACTTTTTTTTTAATGTTTTTTAAAATGTATGTCATGCCTCTGTAAGGTTGAGGTGCAGGATCAAACAGAGCAAACACACACACACACACACACACACACACACACACACACACACACACACACACACACACACACACACACACACACAGTCTCCCTGTGCCCAGGCCTGCAGCAGTCCTAATTTGTACATTGCATCCATCACTTTCAGCTCTCTACCATCTGTTTCTATGTGTGTAAGTTCATTTCTGAGTATGATGAAATCCACCAGAGTCCGTCCATTCCACTGTGCTTATTACTAAAAAGACCCGCGATCCTCTTATTGTGCTCAGGAACCCTCGTTGTGTCAAACTCATGTAAAAAAAAAAAAAAAAAAAAAAAAAAAAAGAGTAAGTATGATGCATCAGTGGGAGATTCAAATTTCCTTTTCATCCTCCCAGGGCATCTAGTCTTTTGTTTATATGATTACTTGGGTGTTCTGTAAACGACATATCAAGTACAATTACTTTGAAATGTGTTCAAGACACTGATACCCCTCCTCTTTCCCCCTTTCGCCCTCCCTCATAAAGTTCAAGGGCTGGCATTCCTAGGCCAAGATGTCTTTATTATTTGGTGGTACAGCTTCAGAGATGTAAAACATCTCATTTAAGTCCATATTTGAACAAGGAAACCTGGATTGGAACTTGGATAACTGAGACAAATTTGTACACTTCTTCATTCAGAGAACCTGGAATCAAGTCTGCATATATAACACGTGTAGACCTCTTGGAAGAGCTTGATGTATTTTTATTGCAACTCTAACATGACTTAATGCGCTCTTGCCTTTACCCGTAATGCATAACGAGGCCCGACTTTAAAAGCGAGGCATTTATTCAAGACAGATGTTTCACACTGATTATAAACCTCAGTGATATCTCAGTTACTGTGTTCAGCGGCACCAAGCCACGCATCGTTTCTCCTATTTCTGCAGTGCGCCTGACATGTTTCTGAAATCTGTTTGCTGTGTCATTTTTTCAGTGTTGTACTTGGGTATGTTTGGTTAGAGTTTTGGTTTGTTGAGGCATGTGGTGAGGCTCAGTATGCGGTTTCTGTTTTGACTACATCGGGATCTATCGGACCTGTGTCGGACCTCAAATGAAACGTACACCATCAGCTTCACACGTTCACAGCTCCTCTGTTTGCTCAGAGAGTCTTGTGGCCGTGCTACCTGACCGCAGCAGCAGCTGTGAATATTTTACATCCTGGTGAGATGGAGGGAGAGAGAGGTTGCAAGCTCGGAAAGACGTGGGTTTGGAGGAGAGGTGAATAACTGAAAGAACCTCAGTCCTGGGGGCATTTACAGCAGCCGAGGGGGGGGGAGAAAGAAGGAGGAGGGGAGATGTTTGCTGAGAGGGCAGCAGTTTGAACGGGATGCCAAAGGGTGAGAGGAGAGGGGGTGAGCGGGTGAGAGGAAGGAGCTGCTAGAAAATTTGGAGCTGGAGAGCAGTGGTAGGGGGTGACTTGAAGGGGTTTTTGCAGGCGTAAAGAGGACTGGGGGGGCAAAGGAGTTTGGGGGCAATCATTGGAAGCAGTCCAAGGGAGTTCCTGGAACTCAGAAGGTAAACCAGGAGTTCTCCACTGCTCATGTTCAGCTCATTTCTTTCTTTCAGTCTTTGAGTCCTCTAAACCTCAGCTACTCGGTCCTTATCCACGTTGATTCAAAACAATATTTTGCAAATAAATTAATTCAATTACCTGGAATAGTGTGAAATGCATGACTTACTGTATATTACAAAAAAACCTCAAACTTTGCAGCCTTTTGTTAATTGAAAACTGAATAGTTACCCTGTTTGTTTGAGACAGTTATTTAAAAGACAGAGAGAAAATGCAGACAAACTCAGTTCAATATTTTATGCTACAGTCACACTTGGAAAGAATTGCAGTTGGAGACCAACATGACCAAAATTATTATGACTGTGTACAATGAACTTGGGATTTCGTTGGCTCTGAAATGGTTGCTTCGAAGACATGGACCTGACCTGCGGCCAGTAGTAGTCAGTTGCTGTCTTCAAAGCAATTTTATGTGGAGACGGCAACAAGATCGACTCAGGGCTCCAACATTCTTCTGCGCTGGTCCTACACATGACCTTCACATGGCTTTACACACTGTTACCTGCATGTTGTAGCTGTTTAATCTCACCAGGTAGCAGTGTAACAACCAACCAGCCTGTGGGCTATTTTGCTGTGATTGGTCCATCTGCAGCCACTGTCTGTGCTTTTCATTCTGTTTTTATTTTCATTTTTATCTTTGATGGATCCACGTTTCCACCCATCAGTGTTTGACCAGTGCATAGTGTCATCCACACTGAGCTACATGCTGTAGAGTTTTGGCTTGGGTTGGGCTTTTAGGCACAGAGTGGCTAAGACTGATTGCAACATGTTGGCAATCTGTCTCCATTTACAAAGTAGGTGGCAATTGCAAACGTTTGCCAATCTGTCTTAGACTGAGGGCAGTCAGTCCAAATCAGACCAGGATTGCTTGGAGTCAGGTTGCTAACCACTTCGTCCACATTGTCTTGCAAATGAAAGTGGTTGCCAAGAGGTTGAGCATGCAACAACCTCAACCTCAATCAATGAGTCCATATCATGATGATATTGGTGTTTTTAGTCTTGCTGGTGAAACACGGCAGTTATTAATCTCAGTATTTTGTATGCAGTTATCAGGAAACATCTGACATATTTCTTTATGATGTTTAAAATAAAATGTTTTTTCCTTGGTAAACTCAGTTTCTATGAAGATGGATTCTATGTGATTCTTATCCACATTTCATTTCAATTCAATTTTATTTATATAGCGCCAAATCACAACAAACAGTCACCTCAAGGCAGTTTATATTGTGGGTATAGACCCTACAATAATCACAGAGAAAACCCAACAGTCAAAACGACCCCCTACGAGCAAGCACTTGGCGACAGTGGAAAGGAAAAACTCCCTTTTAACAGAAAGAAACCTCCGACAGAACCAGGCTCAGAGAAGGGCAGCCATCTGCCACGACCAGTTGTGGCTGAGGGGAGAGAGACAGGAGAAAAGACATTCTGTGGAAGACAGAGATTAATAATAACTAGTGAATAAATGCAGAGTGGGGTATAAACAGAGTAAAAAGAGGTGAATGAAAAGAAACACTCAGTGCATCACAGGAACCTCTTCCAGCAGCCTAGGCCTATTGCAGCATACGTAGCTAAGGGAGGGTTCAGGGTCACCTGATCTAGCCCTAATTATAAGCTTTAACATTAAGGAAAGTTTTAAGCCTTTAGGGCATTCCCTACAGGAGACAGCAATAGGCATGTCCCCCAAGCAAAAAGGAGCACCGACAGAGAAACTAAAGTACTGTACGGCCAACATTTGCAGACTTGATTTAGTTTTTTTGTTTAAGGACACTTGATTGTCCTTCGAGAACTGATTGATTCAAGAGCTGAAGAAACCTTTTGGATGAGAGGTGAAATGTCTTCGAGAAGACCAGTTGCCTTTTTTCAAGCTGCAGAGACACTTGATAGTGTTGAAAAGCACGTCAAAACTTTAAGTTAATAGCATAAATAACTGATGTCTAAATTATAGAAGACAAAATTTGTAATTTCATCTTATTTGTAAATGTGATTCATATGCATCATCACATCATTAATTTACCCCTTTCTTGCTCCTTGACACAAACTCGCAGGTTCAGAGGTGACCTGTACCTGGATCGCAGCCTCAGCTCCAGCGTCTTAAAAATCTCCTGAGGGCTTCAAGTTTCCTGCAACAGGTGGCTCAAACATTTGCCTTGGCCTGCGCTGAGGTGAGGCCTCTGTATATCAAATCAGAAAGCATGAGGAAAGGTAGACGAAGGGAAAGACAGAAATAAAAAAAATAAAAAAATAAACTTAAAGCCTGTCAGCAGAAGCAAGAAACATTTAGGAAAAATCATCTTGACGCAAGAGTCCTAACATGTGAGTCATGCCAAGCAGAGTTTGTTTCATCTTAATGCATTTGCTACATGAAGATAAAATCAAGAATGTAAACATATATTTTGTATTAATAGTCACGGCTTTGATAAACCTATGAAACATTTTCCAGAGCTAGAGCCAGAACAGGGCCAAATTATACTCCTGTCCTCTTCTTTCATCCTCTAGATCGACCTCACTTAATCCATTTTATTTCTACTTTCTCTGCTCTGCTTTACCTCTCCTCCCTTTTCCTCACCTTCACTCCCCCACCCCCTGCTCTCCAGAGGAATATGCCTGTAGCCCAAATGAAAATATATTTGTTGTTTTCGTTGGCCTTCTCTCCTCAAACTCCACTGGCGTGATTCAGCCTAAGACCCAGGGTCGCTGGAAGCAGCTATGGCAGCAGAAAGGCTCTATTAGTCCTTGATCACTGGCTGCCTGACAGCCGAGTCAACATGCAGGGCATTAGGGCCTGACATGGGATCAAATAAAGACTAATTTATTGGTTGGTTGTATACGGTAAAACCACATTAACCATTGCTTTTCCTGTTTTTTTGTTAAATATGTTGAAATGATTACATAAACAAGAGGGAAAGTTTCAAACTGTGATTTTTGTTTCATACCTTTTTATAAACGCCTTTTAAATTTAACAGTGAAAGAACCTATCAGTCTGTTAGGGAACTGTTACACAACACCTGCTACATAAGTGATTTGTGTGAATATCATATTGGTTTAATTTAAAGGCAACGTTACTAGCAACATTTTTTTTTTTTACTACTGGAAAGCATTTGCTGATTTTGAAGAAGGATTTAGTTGAATGTCATGTTTGGATTGTAGGGGGAAAGATTGTGGTACATAGCATCTGAAGCTGTTATGATAGAGAATGCCTTGAACATCTGCTATCGATTCATGTAAAAAAAGTGTCATTCAAAAGGTTTAAAATCACAATATCACTCACTTTGTTTTCCCCTGCACAGACCTCCAAACTAAATGTGAACTCGAGGAGTTTGTAGGATGTGTTTAATCCAATCTGACACCGCAATACCAGACACTCACAAAGCAATAATAGCAAACATATACAAGGTCTCTGTATTTCTAATGCTGTCTCTGTTCCTCATCATCTACTACATGAAACAAAGACCACAGTATTAAACATACAATTAGGTCAGTAATTTGTTGGACAAAGACAACATTTTTGTAGTTTTGCCTCTGTACACCACCAGAGAGGCTTTTAAGTCACACAATCAAGATGATTGTCTTGATGATTAATCCTGGGGTTGAACAAAAGATTTAGCATTAACTTTTTTTTTTTTTTTTTTTTTTTTACACAGTTCCCCATCTTCATAGGCTCAAAAATAAGTGAACAAACTAACATAATTTTAAATATGAGGATTGTTTTTAATATTTGGATGAAAATCTTTTTCAGTCAATGACTGCCTGAAGTGTGGAACCCATGGACATCACCAGATGCTGTATTTCCCCATGAGAGGCTCTGCCAGGCCTTTACTGCAGCCTTCAGCTGCTGCTTGTTTGTGGGTCTCTGTCATCAGTTTTGTACTTTTTTTTTTTTTTTTTTTAATGGAAAACATGCTCTGTTGAGTTGAGATCAGGTGACTGATTTGGCCATTGAAGACATTTCTTTGCTTTGAGTAACTCTTGGGTTGCTTTTGCAGTATTTTTGGGTCATTAACCATTTGCACTGTGATGCGCTGTCTGATCAGTTCTGTAGCATTTGGCTGAATCTGAGCTGAGAGTATGTCCCTGTACACTTTTCATGAAGATCTGAATTCATTCTGCTACTTCTATCAGCAGTCACATCATCAATCAACTCTAGTGACTTGGTTCCACTGGCAGCAATGCATGTGCATGCCATAACATTGCTTCCACATCACCCTCCTAAAATAATGGCCCAAGTCATTTTTTTCAGGTTTTTCAGAAAACACAAAAAAACGGAACCAAACACTGAAAATATTATGATTTGGGCAAAAAATAATCTTCTTTAAAAAATGACTTAGGCCATTATTGTAAGAGGCTCCAGAACTGTGCAGGCTCTTCTAGATGTTTTCTGGCAAAGTCTAATCTGGCCTTCTTGTTCTCGAGTGTAACCTGTTTTTTTTTTTCCTGTCTGTTTCATTTCCATTTTGAAGGCATATCTTGGCAATGATTCACCTACATGTACCTCCTCAAGCGTATTCTTGACTTGGTTAGATGTTGTAAAGTTGTGTTTTTTAATCATGGAAGTCATTCTTTCCTAATGCCCTTGTCTGTGGTCTTTCAGGCTTTTGGCACTACTGAGCTGCTCACTGCATTCATTCAAAAATGTACCAAATTGTTGATTTTTTCTTTCAGCCAAATGATGGCCTCCCTCACGTACACCGACATTTCCTTGGGTGTCGTGTTTAAAATTACAGTGAACAGCACTGTGAAGCAACACTTCAAATCAGTTTCAGACACTTTGTTTGCTTCATTTGCCATGAATTATGTAAACAGACCTCACCTGGCCACAAAACCTCTTGTCAGTCAATTGTCCGAATATTTTTGAGGCTCTGAGAATGGTAGATTATGTATAAAAATGGAAAAAGTATCACTCAGAAATAGCCAGGAGCGATAGCATGTCTCATACAGTACATCTACCCATCAAAACACTCACCACCCATAGACTGCTCTTTCCCTTGCAGAACAGAGCAGCTGGAGAGACTTGCATGCAGCAAGAGCAAAAATGTTGCACAGTACAGTTTATCGTTTTCTTGAAAAAAGTTGCTAAAGGGTTTTGAAAAGTCTACATCTAGTGAAATGGACTTCAAGTTAGTAGCAGTGTGGTGAGGTGAAATGGGCCAACAACTGCTGTAAAATGTAAAACAGTCCATCACTTAATTGCCATAAATCCATTTATTCAAATCTGGACAATTAGAACTTGTATGATGATCCAATATTTTCAGCATTTATGTATTCTCCAAAAAACAGTATCTCACTTTGTACTTTGTACAAATATATAAGGGGTGTGATGGCCAAACCTATGGCCACACTCCAGCAAAGTTGATAACTCCCTTATGCACTATTCATACAAATACCATTATTTAGTTTGCAATACATTGGTTGGTTTAAATGAATTTGTTCTGTTTGTAAGCGCGCACATTTAGTTCACTTGTATTTTTCTCAACCCATGGTTCATTTTTGTTTATGCTCATAATTAGTTTGTTTTTTCTTTACCGGTACTACCTGCTCTGATCCTGGGGAGTTGCCTGACAAGATGTTGGCCAGGGCTGACCACACCTGTACACACTGGATAAATTGGACTGCACCACCAGTTCTTGTAGAGGGGAGGGACTTAGTTTCTTTAGCTAAATAAAGCTTTCCATTTAAGTGAATAATTTGTGTATGGGAGCTTTAAGATTTTGCTTTTAGTGTTTTTTTGGTGTTTAGTTTATTAACAAGCTTAGCTGTACTGTGGTGTTTGGTTTAATTGGTGTATTCTGTTTAGTTAAACCTATTGTGTGTCAATGGTCTGATCAGCCAGCATATATACCCCTGTGTGTCATTTCTTAGGTGGGTCAGTTATGTTTTGTTTGTGCAGTGAATTTGTTTGTGCACATTTTTTTCAGTTTTGTTTCTTTGACCTCTTTTATGAGCTCAGCATTTTGTAACTTTGATTTTTTTTGGGTTAAAATAAAAAACCCTATTTTTCTAGTATTTCCTGTGACTCCTCTTGGTTTTTTGACTCGGTCCCCCACAGGGGGCTTGATATTCATGCATTTTGTTTCCCTTCTGAGTTTGAAATGTCTGTGTTCAATATCCTCCCTTTACTCAGCATCCCAAGGAAATGCTTCTGCCCTAATGTTATCCACAATTTTTCTCTTATATTTTCTTGATGTTCTGCTCAAAAACTAAGTCTGGATATATAATTACCTAATGGTACTAATAATTACCTAATAATCCGACAATATACAATTCCTCACAAACTGTGCTAAAAATTACATAATGTACTTGAAAATCTCTGTGGCTGTGAGAGTGGGTCTTAAGTGATTTCTTTTTTTAGTTTGTTCTCAATTACTCCCTCCTTAGCTAAGTTCACTTTGGCTGTTGCTACAATTGAGCTCATTCTTGGAGGCTCCTGAAGTTTTTCATGGCACACGAGCCAAGAAAATCAACACATTTGGAAAAAAAGAGAGTCCAGCACACTCTTGAAACCTGTCATACATGATCATTTACACAGGCTGTTAGGTGCAAGTGTCCCCTTGAACCAGGATCCAGTTTGATAGTTTGTCTTAGTTGGGTTTAGAGTCAGAATAAAAATTGTTTGATGTAAAACAGTGTTAGATGGTTTATTAGTATGAATATGACTATTTGGCTGCCCAATTTCAGGTGTTTGGATGGCATAATGAAGCCAAATTTTTGTGTTAAAGAAAAATAAACAGATGAAGATGTTTCCAATACATTTGCCCACAGTTCACTTCAGCACAGTGCCACTGTCATCAGTGGGAAGGGGCAGAGTAGCGCAAGTAGTGCGTAAGTAGAAGGGAGAATAAAAGATGGCTTTGCTTGCAGAAAAGTCTACAATACGTGTTAATTCATGTAAAATTCACAATCGCACAAGCCTAGAGACGAGACTGCTAAGAAAAAATTCTATTCCCTGAATGTTTGGCACGTGGCTGCTGGAGGTTGCAGGCTGTTTGGTCACAAAGAGGATGCTGGACCAAAAACCTTCTTGTGATTGCTTTGGTCACTAGCAGTTTGCATGGAAGATGCCAACTTGTCTGCAAACACTCTCCAACTACTTGCCGAGCCATAGCAAACCTGTCAAAAGTGTAATCCAAACCAGAAATGGAGTAAAGATTACACCTTTTGAGATGTGTTGGTTGTAACAGTAAGGCACAAATTTTACTCTGTTTCCAGTTTGTGTTGCACTTTTTCAAGTTTCACTACCGCTCAGTAGTTAACAAGTGTTTGCAGACAAGTGTCTCCCATGGAAACTACAGATGACCATGGCAATCAGTCTGACGGCAGCAAAGCTAGCAGCACTAGGACAGGCTTTAATCCTCAATTCATTTCAAATTCAATTAGTTGATCCTAAGGAAAAACAGAGTGGTTGTTTTGAGTTTTTCCTCTTTTGCTCTTCAAACATGATTAATCAACACTGCTCTACAAACTGCATTTGAAGTAAAATTACTTGTGAGGGCAGTTTGCTGCCATTTCAGACCAGACTGAAAAGTAACTTTACCCAACATTTCTTATGTCATATTCAGATCTTAATGGATATACGTGCTTTTTTTTTTCAGTCCACCCATCCATCCATCCATCCTCTGCTCCTCCAGACTGTGTCGCAGGGGCAGCAGTCTAAAAAGAGAAGCTAAGACCTCCCTATCCCCAGCCTCCTCCTCCAGCTCATCCAGGGGAACACAGAGGTGTTCCCACACAAGCCAAGATATCTCTCCAGTGTGTGTTGGGTTGTCCTGGGTTACCCTTGGACCCCCTCCCAGTAGGACGTGCAAGTAACCCTTTGCCCAGGAGGTATGCTAGTCCGATACCCGCACCATCTCAACTTGCTCTTTTCAGTGTAGAGGAGTAGTGGCTCTACTCTGAGTCTCTCCCAAATGACTGCACTTTTCACCCGATCTCTAAGGCAGAGCCCAGCCATGCTTCGAAGGAAATTAATTTCCACCACAATTCTTGTGTCATTCTTCTGGTTGCTACTCAGAGCTCATGACTATAGCTGAGGATAGGGACGTAGATCAACTGGCAAATGAACAGCCTTTCTTTCTTTCTCGCTTAAATCTTCATCACAAGATATAGAGATATAGAGACTGTACTACTGCAGACACAGCCCCAGTCCAGCCCCAGTTATCATCATTTTTTTTAAATTTTATTTAATTTCTTTAAAATTCTTCAAAGTTTGGAATCAGATTAGTTATTCAGTGACCATAATTGTATGATCTGTTACAACACAAACCACCACCGCAAGACCAAAAGGCCAGGGTTGAGCCTTGAGTTAACTTGTAAATCCACTAATGTCACATAGTTAAGTGAAACATGGCACAGAGAAAAATAATTTAATCCATTTATCTCCCTCCAGCTTCAAAATAAAACAATGCCAACCTGGGCCTCACAGAAGGCTAATCATGGAGAAGATGAGCTCTGTGATGGTTTGGTTGTGGTGTGTTTGAGTGCACACATGTGCGCATATGAATGATGTGGCCTCACCAGTGCAGGGCACACAGGAACCTTGATGAGGTTTTCAGCGATGCACTTAGCCTTTCAGCACAGTAGAAGATGTCTCATTGATGTCATAGTTTGCACATGCTCCATGCTAGTGCATCCCTGCATCATCTCAGCTATGTAAAGATCCCACAGACTGTCTACACTATAAATTACAATAGGCTAATCAAAAGAAGCCTATGCATTATAAAGAAACCACAGCCATCTTTGTGTAGATGATACATGCATTGCATTGTAATGCTACACTTTGGCTTTCTTGCAGCTTTTTCTTTGCATGCATCAAAAGCTGATTTGCCCCTATTTGTTACAAAACTCTGTAATTAATTTATACTGGAGGAAACAATATAGTGCAGTTGATGGTTAGTTTTACTGTCAAATTATAACATTGCTGTAAAGGTGCTGTGATGATGTCTCAGTGGTACCGTGAGTGTACATAGTTAAAAAAAAAAAAAAAATCGTGGCAAATGTGAAACACATGTTGGCTCCATATGAAAGCAATAAACAGCTTCTGGCCCCATGTCCCCAATCCCAGCCATCATACAGGGCGTCCAAAGATGAGTGTCCAACAAACATTTATAATATTTAATTTTTTAGTATGGTGCTTTCCAGCCCTTTAGGTTATACGAGACTCAATCATTCACTGCTAATCACACATTTTGAAATCCTAACCAAAGTCATGTGCAACAGTTTGGTATGATCTGAGTAATGAGTTCAGTTTTTCTTGTGATATGACTATAGTGAAGTTTTTATACCATCATTCTTACTATGTCATAACAGTTTTCCTACATTAACAGCAGTCAGACATTAACCTTTCTAAAAAAGTGACAATTCAGGTGACTTCACCATAGCTGGTGTGTTCGCTGACAGCTATATTGTGTTCTTGACTGGCTAATGCCCTCGTGGTGTCGCCTTCATCTCGCACCCTGATTCAGACAGACACACAAATCATTACTGCCACAGCTTTAACAAATAAAAACCCTTCCACGCTACATTCTAGCCCATATTTTTCTAGGAACTGTGGACAATAGCACCAGACATTAACTTCAAACCTAAAGCTTAAAACAAAAGGAAAAGCCCTTCCTGAAAGGTTTGGCTTTATTAGTCTGTCAAAAATGATGACCAGCTAATAGGAACCACAGTCACTGGAGACTTTGTGGCCTGAGTCTGGTGCAGTCGGCCTCGCAGACTTTTTTCCTGCGGCTAAAACAGTGGTTATGGCAGAACAAGACTAGGAGGGGCAACCACAATGTCACTCACAACACTGTGCCCAGACTCTGTGCGGGTACATGGATGAGCGAGTGCAAAAAAACCCAAAAAAAACGCACTTCTGTGTGTTCTAAAATTGTGCTTTTACAGCATGTGTGCATTTTTATCTCTAATCTATCACCTCAAGTTGCAGTGGGACAACTAACCACCCACTTTTTGTTGTCACTTCACGGTGCAATAATAGTGGTGGTTTAGATTGGCATTCTTGTCTATCCCCTCCGGTCACCTTCAGTTCCAGATAGCTCATGGCTTTGGTGGCGTCTGCTGGGGACCTCCAGCAGCTTAAGTGTTTTGAGTATGCAGTTGCTGAATTTGGCAGGAAGTGTAATTTTGCTGGAATTAGTTAACCTCTGCTGCAAATGTGTCAGAATAGATTTTATCAAAAAACTTGTGTGCTTGTCCTATAAAGGATGTAGGACTATTTCATAAAGGGCTCCTAAATACTGCACTGCTGCTGGCTGTTTGTTTAGAGAGAAAACAAACCGAATGGGACAGAGGAAAGAGACTCTTCAATTTCCTTATCTCTGATTCTCTCTGGTAACTGTCCAATATCCTTAGTGTCTTAGAGAGAGAGTGCGTGTGCATGCGTGCTCCTTCTCCTGCACAGTCCAGTATGTGCAACCTGTGTTCACAAGCAGACTCCTTTACTTGGCTTTCCATCATAACAACCTCCATATGGCAGGCGCTACAGTATTGGGCCTCTCTTTTCTTGCATGAAAAGCATCAGAAAGCTAATGATCACACACAGTTATTATATCACATACAGTTATATCCTGTCATTTATTGGCAAATGTACAAGAAACTAGAAGGAGATACCATTACACGCAATTAGCATTCAAAACACACAAAGGACGTTCAGTCAAATAGTGCTTGCCGGTTCCACTTCCATACATCTCTGGGAAGGCAGGTCTATCCCTACTAATCCAGCCATCCTAACATATATGTTTATAATGAAATGACTTTCATTTGAAAGGCATTTTAGTGAACTGACAAAAAAGCTTTTTAAACTTCACAGCTGGCATAACAAATTATCCTCTCTTAAAAATCAACATGAATATAAAACTCCATCCATCCGTCCATCTGCTGCATGCATAACTCATTGTTATATAGTCTGATACATTACCGCACCATTTCTATTTAAATATATTTAACCAGAATGTCCCAGCAAGGTTGGAAACCTCATTGGAAAAGAATAACCTGTCAAGCAAACTGAAGGAGACCTGTTAAATTTGCTTCTGCAACTAAACTACAAGGAGATACCGACACATCCAAACCATACTAAAATTTGAGTCTGTACCTGGTCAGCAAAATGTTAAAATTTAAAATGCAGAGGAAATTGTTGTTCAGCTTGTTCAAAGCTTCAGTTTCCTATGGTGTACCAGATGGCAGTTTGTCTCCAAATATGGAGAAAAATCCCCATTACTAGGTTTCATTTTAGCTTAGACATGGCGCCATGAATAAGATTGTATATAAAACATGATACATAATATGCATCTGATCTAAAAGCAATGTGATGCAAGTTTAAAACGCTCACTTTTCCAGTTCCCATTTTCTCCTTCGTTCGATGTTCTAGTCATCTTTTGTATACTCTACTTTTCTAATCAGCTTCCTGTCTTGCTCATCCTGCTCTGCTGGCAGCTGCCCTTGCCCTGACATCTTACTGGCTCTCTCCTTCTTTCTGTCTCCTGTTGTTTTACTAGCAAAGCTCTTCTAGCCAGATGTACTCTATATTCAGAGTTTATCTTACCTTGGCTTTAAAACTCTGCTCTTCTATATGAGTCAGGGGCTGAGAAAAGACTTCAAAAGAAGATGAGGCACCTCAGGGAGAGAAGGACATGGAGAAAGAGGTAAAGGCTGAATACTTAAGGATAATATTTTTTTTTAGTGTGCACTTACTTGCTGCACTGATGCTACTTGCCAAAATTATCAAGAAGAGTAAACTCTCCCTCCTTTTTAAACATACTGTACTACCTACAGTATATTTTAAAACTAGAACACATTATTTTAAGTACCTAATAAAAGTGCTACTCTTGATGTCTTTACTGATGTTTTTCAATAGTCTCTTACTGAATTCATAACCATTTAGTGTACTGTTCACTTACCACTATTAGATACACCTGTTCAACTAACATTGACCCAAGTATCAAATCAATCACATAGAAATTAAATTTAAGTATTTAGACATGGTTAAGACAACCTGCTGAAGTTCAAACTCAGCATCAGAATGGGAAAGAAAGGGGATTTAAGTGACTGTGAATGCAGAGTGATTGTTAGTGCCAGACAGATTGGTCTCTGTATTTCAGAAACTGCTGATCTACTAGGATTTCCTCACAAAATCGCCTCTGGGGTTTACAGGGACTGTTCTGAGAAAGAGAAAATACATACAAAAGAAATACAGCGAGCAGCAGATCTCAGGGCAAAAAGTACCTCAATGGCAAAAGGTCAGAGGACTGCTTCAAGCTGCTAGAAGGCAATAGTAACTCAAATAACCACCAGTTACAACCAAGGGCCCCTTATACGGCAGTTAGATTTGACCCTTAGTAACAACTGAGCATCGCTGAAACACCACAGCCTACCTGAGTATTGTTGCTGACCATGTCCATCTTTATGACCACAGCATATCCATCTTTTGATGGCTGCTTCTAGCAGGATAATGCACCATGTCACAAAGCTCAAATCATCTCAAACTGGTTTCTTAAACATGACAATGAGTTCACTGTACTCAAATGGCCTTCACAGTCACCAAATCTCAATCCAGTAGAGCATATTTGGGATGTGGTGGACCAGATTTGCATCATGGATATGCAGCCAACAAATCAGCTGCAACTGTGTGATGCTATCATGCCAACATGGTCCAAAATCTCTGAAGAATGTTTCCAGCACCTTGTTGAATCTATGCCCTGAAGAATTAAGACTGTTCTGAAGGCAAAAGAGGTCCAACCCAGTACTAGCAAGGTGCACATAAGAAAGTGGCAATGAGTGTATAGAGATATTCCTGCTGCTGTCAAGTTCTTAACAAGTTCAGGGTTGGGCTTTACAGCAGATGTTCACTTTACATTTGGTGGAATTAAACCATGAAATGAAAGCTTCAAGCTCCTTTCTTACCACATGCAGTGTGTTACATCACAGTTTAGTCTGGGCTGCAGTTGGCTCAGGCCAGTTCCCAGGATTTCCAAGAATGACGCAATGCAGTGTAAATAAACACCACATTTAAAAATGGTTTCCATGAATGATAACAATGAATTAATTATTTTGAGCTGATTAAGAAGATACTGACAGCAGTGACTGAAAATGGTACTTAATGGTTAAAAGGAGCTGATCCTCTTTTACACACATATGAATGAATGAATGAATGAATGAATGAATGAATGAATGAATGAATGAATGAAAGAAAGAGAGATCCTTTTCAATACGCTGTTCTGTGTTTATTACGCCGTACATCAGCAGCAGTGCACTGGTTCCTACCAGGATAGCTAACATAGCATGGGGAAGCCAACAGTAGAGGTTCAGTAGTTTGGAAGAATTTCATCAGTTGAGCTCGAGCTCACACTTATGTTGAGTGTGGCACTTGCTGGGAGGCTTTTATTGCAATATTACTGCAGCAATAACATGTTGTCATCAACTAGATTAATATTATTTCACCAGTGATGTCCTGTTAGGGCAAGCAAGGCAAGCAGCATTTGCCCTGTCAAATTTTAAAATAGACATGAATTAAAACTGAAGCCAGGGTATTGGTATCAAATTGAAACTGAAAGAAGTTGGATTAGTGCATCCCTAATGTGACTAAGTTAATTTTATATTTGTTGACAATGATATTGGCTTGGTGCTGCCCTCCACACCTATTATCGTTAATGTATGCACATTTAAAGGGCAAGTATGTACAAGAACAGAACTACATTGCCAAATATAAATTACTGCAGATAAAAAATAAATAAATAAATAAAAATAATAATAGTCATCATCATCATCATCATCATCATCATCATCATCCTTTGTCTATGGTGGTGCTAACTGAACCATATAAAGATAATGAACCAGCGCTAGGGCTGGGAAGTATGGGCCAGAAAAAAAAAAAAAGTTTCACTACAGTGCTTCACAAACAGATGTACAAGGGCAGCTAGAGAAAATTTTCAGGCTCTGTTATTTACAGTGCAGGAGGTACCCTCCGGGGGGTTTCCACCTTTGAATTGTTTGTGGCCACAAACCTTTAGGTGTGTTTGACCTATAATTAAACAAAGCTGGGTGAATGAAATGTCCAACCACCACCGCACCACTGAAGCTCCCCACAGGGTTCTGATGTGGTCTTCCTCCTAATTCCTGTTTGAACACAAGCTTAAAAGTTGTTCAAGTGAAATGGAAGCAGAGCTGAAAATGGGAGTAACAGATGAATGCCTCAGTGACAGTTGCAGCTCTGTTAATGTTCTCCAGCACAACTGCTTGGCACACTGCTGTGCAAAATGTTATTGTATGGATTAAGTGTGGACTTTTGGTGCACATTTTATGCTCAAGATTGAATATTTTATAATCAGTTTAACACTAAATGCTGATTGTCTGCTGGACGATATGGTACATTTGAACATGTTGTGGAGAAGTTCTTGTATGTTTAGGCTCACACACACACACACACACACACACACACACCTGCAGCAAGCATTGCCTTGAGTACACAAATACTCAAATTGCAGCTGCATGTACAGTAGAAAATTTTACAACACATCCATCCTTGTGAATAATGAGGGTTACAGGCCTGATTAAGTATCGTTTTCAACCTTTGAAATCCAGCATCTCTTTAGTGCACCAAGCAGCGCGCGCACACACACACACACACACACACACACACACACACACACACACACACACACACACACACACACACACACACACACACACACACACACACACACACAGGCTGACTGTAACATGGATGTCTGTTGGCAGAAAATGACAGTGATAATATGCAAATCTAGAGAACCATCTGGTCGGTGCAATGCTTAACGCCAATTGGTAGAGGCCAAGAATTTTTTTCTGATTAAAATTCATCTCATGTATCTGTTTCTGTCCGAGTACCTGTGTGAGTTTAAATGAAACCTTAGGTTGGTTATCAAGAAAAGGCTTTATAGATGTAGGACTGGAACGGAGGGTAAAAGAAGGGAAAGCAAGAATTTATTGAAATTGGAGGAGGGTAAATGTTGTGTAATTCTGGCAAAACTGCTGCTGTGTTTAAGGAAGATAAATATTCTAGTGTGTATGGCCACAGTAAACTGCACCACAACCATGGTTTCCATCCATCCATCCATCCATCCATCCATTCGCTTATCCTGTTCAGGGTCGCGGGGGGGGCTGGAGGCTATCCCAGCTGTCATAGGGTGAGAGGCAGGGTACACCCTGAACAGGTCGCTAGCCTGTCACAGGACTAACACAGAGAGACAAACAACCTTTCACAACCTCATTCACACCTATGGGCAATTTGGAGTAGCCAAATAACCTAACCCCAGTAAGTGCATGTCTTTGGACTGTTGTCCAAGGAAACCCACGCAAGCACGGGGAGAACATGCAAACTCCACACAGAGAGAGGGAAAGGCCTGGGCCAAGGTGGAATTGAACCTAGGCCTTCCAGATGACATTCTAACTGTTAGGCAGCAGAGCTAACCACTGCGCCACCGTGCTGCCCACCATGGTTTCTAATGTGAATGATATACAGCTGCATATTCAGTTCCTACTCAGTGCAAAAACAAAATGATTGAGTACAGGGACAAGAAACTGGCTTCTTGTCATTGGATCCCAGTTAAATCCAGAATTGAATTTAAAATCCATCTCTTCACATACAAGATCTTGAATAATCAGGTCCTATCTTATGTTCAAGACCTCCTAGTACCACATCACGCCTATATAGCACTTTGCTCTCAGACTGCTGGCTTACTTGTGGTTCCTAGGGTTTTTAAAAGTGGAGTGGGAGGCAGAGTCTTCATCTTTCAGGCCTCTCTTCTATGGAACCAGCTCCCAGTTTGGATTCAGGAGACAGACATGCTCTTTATTTTTAAGATCAGGCTTAAAACTTTCCTTTTTGATTAAGTGACCTTGAACCTCTCTTAATTACGCTGCAATAGGCCTAGGCTGCTGGGGGATTCCCATGATGCACTGAGTGTTTCCTCTTTACACACCACTTTTCAGTCTCTGTTTATACACCACTCTACATTTAATCATTACTTATTAATCTCTGGCTCTCTTCCATAGAATGTCTTTTGTCCTGTCTCCCTCCCCTCAACCCCAAGCAGTCAAAGCAGATGACTGCCTCTCCCTGAGCCTGGTTCTGCCGGAGATTTCTTCCTGTTAAAAGGGAGTTTTTCCTCCCCGCTGATGCCAAGTGCTTGCTCATAGGAGGGTCGTTTTGATTGTTGGGCTTGTCTCTGTGATTAGTGTAGGGTCTTACAACATAAAGTACCTTGAGGCGACAGTTGTGATTTGGCACTATATAAATAGAATTGGATTGAACTGAGTTTTATATTTGCAGTTCCAACCTTCCACCTGTACAAGATAATGATGAATGAATGTAATAGTTTTGGCCCTTGAGCCCTTGAGTGCACATGAAAGGATGACTAAGAGATCACTCAATCAATGTCATGTACTGGTGGAATTGAGTACTCACTGGTGGAACATAGAAAGACATTCAAGCAAGTTTATTCACAGATTCGGAGGGTACAGAATTTGGGCAGCAATCACAGGGCCAGAGAATGACAGGGGAGAAACCCAGGAGGGTCCTTGGGCACACATTTTCCACTAACTCACAGAAGGGATTGTGTAATAGGCGTGGTCCGCACAAATTTTCAAAGCGCAAACTTGGCACCAGACCTCAATACCTATTACTGACGCAACAATCTGGCAGTGACTGATGCCTCACTTCAGTCTTAAGTAGTCAGCCTTGAGGATCACATGAGGAACAGGTGAGTTAATCAATGAATCTCTTGCAGGTGAGAGCTTGGAACACCTCTGAAACAGGTAAGTCACACACCCACTGACACACATATACAGGGAAGAACGACAGAATGCAGGCCAGCACAGGAGCAGCCAGTGACCATGACAATCCAACAACATATAAATCTGAACATATACATGACAAGTGTTAATATACATTAAAAAAAACAAATGAGCATGAAATCAGTGAAAGCCATCATGTTCACATGTGATCATTTTACATACGTTATGAATAAATATTCCTAATACACAGTCCTTTTTTATATTACCTTTATAAATTAGTCTATAATTATTTAACTACACCTATCCAGAAGTATTGTTTTTTAAATATCATTATTTACAGTTATCCGTTTAATGATAATGGATAATTTAATTTAGACTGTTGTGAGACAGGTTAGTTTTACCCTACTGATGATGTGTTGCTGCAATAGTAATCCTGCTCAGACCCAATTTAATGTACATTACAAACATATAAATATTTAACACCCTACTTTATTCAAATGGTGCAATACTTTTATCAACAGATAAAAAAAAGAAAGGAAAAAAAAACAGAATGTCAATGGCATTCAATGACATTTTAAGGTTACAGTAATGTTTTACGAGCAAAATGTTATCATTTCTGTTGTAACTGGCCATCTGTACTGTATAAACTAATGAGAATTTAAAACCACTGAGGAGTCAAGAGGCGCACAAACAGTCGCATTCAGAATAAATGAATCTTACTCTGATTCTTGTGAAAATAGAAAAAAAAAGTGCCCATAAAAACAACAAATATGACCTTGACATTGTAGATAAACTGTGTTTGTGCAAACATAGTAGTAGTCTATTTGATAATACATAAAATAATTGGCAGCCCAACAGATACTTTTTAATCAGAGTAAAGCATCAAGTCAGTTTAACTTTGGGGATATTGATCTGGTCAGTTAAGTAGCAGAAGAGGTTGTTAATCAGTTTCAGCTGCTTTGGTGTTAAAGAAATTAACACCAGCTGTTTTGCATTTATCTAGAGTCAGTGTCACTACTGGTAGCATGAGGTGATACTTGGACCCTACAGAGCTTGTACAGGTAGTCCAGCTCCTCCAGGATGGCACATCAATAAGTGCCATTGCCAGTGCCCATATGCCATCAATATGCTGGCATTTGGCATTTGCCATATAATGCCAGAATTGGCAGGTCCACCACTGGTGCTCTGTGCTTTTCACAGATGTGTATGTTGGGTCCATACAGACTACTGAGTGCCATTTTGAGTTCAGTGAAATTTCAGCAAAATAGACTAGACTGCCACATATTTTTTTTTCCTTTGATTTTCAGGGTGTCTTTGAATTCAGCCATCTGTAGGCTGATAAACAATGTTCCCAACACATTACCCAATCCATATCAGTAAAGAGAGAGCATGTTTATTCCCCCCATTGAGCAGTGTAGTAAAAGGCCATTTTCACCTTAATTTTGATAAATGTCCAGCCACAGGTCAAGCATAATATTAAGTCAGCAGCATTTGTGGTGAAAGCAAACAAACCTGTGCACGCACTGCCAAATTCTCTGTTTTCCTCTGTGATTACTTTTTGTATTTGGGATCCATAGGTAGGGGTACAAAAGATGAGCCATAGTATAATTTTCAATGGCATTGGCAGAGAAGATTTGACAAGTTTTTCATGGGCTCAACCCACATACTCGACTCTGCTGCTCAGCCCACAAATGCATTTTCCTTCCAAATGTGGCACCATTTAAGGGGAAATAAACAGGCTTTCCAAAAGTATAAGATTTATTGCCAAGAAGCATTGTTACAATAAAGAAATAATTGACCAAATTCAAGTTTCCTTACTTTCTGTGCTGAATTTAGTTTTATTTGCAATTTATTTGTGTGAATTGTTGATGGACAGACTCACAGACAAATCACCATTGCATAAGCTTATTAGTCCTTCAGCTGAATGAGCTAAAAAATAATTAACAGTTTGATCATGAAGGCAACATGCTAGTAATTGTGTTTTGTTTTTTTTTTCTTGGTTAGCTAGCTCTAAGCTATAATAAAGTACCTATATTTTATGTACGGCTGCAACTAAAGATTAGTTTTAATTAAATTGTTTGTTTTGAAAATGTCATCATTTTGCCAACTCCAAATGTCTTATTTTCTCTAAATTAGTGTTACAAAATGAAGCAAGTCCTCACACCGGAGGAGTAATAAGCATGCCATGAAGCTCCTGGCGCACATTTTTTGTGCTGATGTGAATGCCAGAGGAGGTTGGGACTCTGCAGTAACTGTGTGTTGATGACTTTTGCACACTATGCACCACAGCTGTCATGGCGTGTGTGTGTGGCAGGCAGAATTGGACCCCAGGATGCAGACTCAAAAAAACAGGATTTATTGGAAAAATACAAAACAAACCTATACTGGGAAGGGACTAAACCAAAACCTGAGGAGGAGCAGGGAGACACACAGCGAGGGAACACTGAAGACGACGCGACAGAGAACAAAACAAAACTGAGGGCTTAAGTACACACTGGGTAATCAGGGCAAGAGGAAACAGCAGGGAACAACAGGTGAAGCAAATGAAACTAACATGGGAAGCAAAACTAAACACAAAGCACAGGGAACATACGACTGTCAAAATAATACAGGAAGTGACTAACCAAGGCGCACGCAGACTACATACGGGGGACTGGCACACAGACACGGGGCAGAGACACAGACTAGTCACAACACTAGGAATAAACTCAACATGAAAACACAGGAGGTCAGGGACAAGACATCATGACAAGAACATGGAGCAGGGGAGACAGGGACGAGGGGAACAAACGTATCAAAACAACTGAAAAACAACAAAACTCAGGGAAGACAGAACTAAACACAAAATGCTGGGCAGACGGCCCAGGACCATGACAGCACCCCCCCCTCAAAGGCCGGCACCCGACGGCCAAAACAGGAAACAAAACCAGACCAGGGAGGGAGGCGGGGGACCAGGACGGAGGGACCGGAACAAAAACAAAACCAGGCAGGGAGCAACAAAGGCAGGGAGCAAAACATCAAAAATCACAATGTCAGAACAAAAACAGCAGGGGCACAAGGCCGGGACAAAGTCCAAAAACAGGGACAAAACACAGGAATGAGAAAAAAAAACAACTGGATGAAACAAAAAGCGACGGCACAAGGCCGGAGAGCTCCAATGTCCAAAACAGGGGGTCAAAACAAGGAACAGTTCAGGAGCTATGACAAAAACAGAAACAAAAAGAGCAACGGCCAGGGGGAACAAACAGTCCATAGTTCAGGGGGCCGTCCAGGCCAAGGGGCCAAAAAGCAGAGTCCAAACCTCTCAGGCGGGCGACCGCGGCTCCAGCGGCGGCGACGAGGAGTCGTGGCAGGGGGCCGACCGCGGCACCAGCGGCGTCGACGAGGAGTCGAGGCAGGGGGCCGACCGCGGCACCAGCGGCGGCGGCGAGGAGTCGAGGCAGGGGGCCGACCGCGGCTCCAGCGGCGGCGGCGAGGAGACGAGGCAGGGGGCCGACCGCGGCACCAGCGGCGGCGGCGAGGAGTCGAGGCAGGGGGCCGACCGCGGCACCAGCGGCGGCGGCGAGGAGTCGAGGCAGGGGGCCGACCGCGGCTCCAGCGGCGGCGGCGAGGAGACGAGGCAGGGGGCCGACCGCGGCTCCAGCGGCGGCGGCGAGGAGACGAGACTGGGGGCCGACCGCGGCTCCAGCGGCGGCGGCGAGGAGACGAGACTGGGGGCCGACCGCGGCTCCAGCGGCGGCGGCGGCGAGACGAGACTGGGGGCCGACCGCGCTCCAGGCGGCGGCGGCGAGGCGAGACTGAGGGCCGACCGCGCTCCAGGCGGCGGCGGCGAGACGAGGCAGGAGGCTCGAACCGAGCCCGACGCTCCAACTGAGCGTAACCCTTGGGCTTCAAACACGGCTCCGACTGAGCCGGACCCTTGGGCTGAACGGGGCCTACAAGGTGAGGCTCCGAATGTGCAGGCTGGGTCTGCGGTGTAGGGCACACAGCTACTTCACTGAGCAGCTGGGGCTGCTTGGGGGATGGACCAGGTGCATGTGATGGTGGGTGCGTGGGAGCTGACGCTATGGAGGGCGAGGGAGCTGACGCTATGGAGGGCGAGGGAGCTGACGCTATGGAGGGCGAGGGAGCTGACGCTATGGACTGTGACTGCAGGGAGGCTGAGGGACCTAGGGGGACCGAGGGACCAGGAATGGAAGTACAGGAGGGAACTAAGGCTGACACTGAGGGAGCTGACACGGAGGGAGCTAGGAGTGTGGAAGCTGAGGACGGGGAAGCTGACACTGGGGAAGCTGACTGCCGGAGAGGTGAGGGGACCGAAGCTAACTGCGGGGAAACTGGAGTCGGGGGAGCAGGAACAGAGGAGACTGGGACTGAGGCTGCAGGGGGAACCACAACGAAAGGAGCTGAGGGACCAGAGGAGGGAACAAAAGGGACCAAAACTGACGGGACTGAAGCTAAGGGAACTGGCACTAGGGGCCGCGTGGAAGCAGGCCGGGAGACGACTGGCTGCGTGGAAGCAGGCCGGGAGACGACTGGCTGCGTGGAAGCAGGCCGGGAGACGACTGGCTGCGTGGAAGCAGGCCGGGAGACGACTGGCTGCGTGGAAGCAGGCCGGGAGACGACTGGCTGCGTGGAAGCAGGCCGGGAGACGACTGGCTGCGTGGAAGCAGGCCGGGAGACGACTGGCTGCGTGGAAGCAGGCCGGGCGCTAGGGAGAGCCGGCTGCGTGGAAGCAGGCCGGGCGCTAGGGAGAGCTGAAGGGACTACTGGGAACTGAGGGACTGAGGGACCAGAAGTGGAAGTAGAGTAAGGGACTACGGGGACCTGAGGGACTACGGGGACCTGAGGGACTACGGGGACCTGAGGGACTACGGGGACAGAGGGCACAGAGGAAACCGAGGAGACTGCGACTAGAACTGAAGATGAAACTAAACTGATTGGAGAGACCAAGGGATTTAAGGGAAGTGACGCCACTGAAGGGGGCAAAGCTGAAGCACTGGCTGTGGGGACCGGGGAAGCTGACTGGACTGAGGTGACTGAGGAAGAGGGGACTGAGGTGACTGAGGACGAGGGGACTGAAGCTGAGGAGGATGAGGGGACTGAGGTGACTGAGGACGAGGGGGCTGAAGCTGAGGAGGATGAGGGGACTGAGGTGACTGAGGACGAGGGGGCTGACGCTGAGGAGGATGAGGGGACTGAGACTAAAACTGAAGATGAAGGGACTGGAGGTGAAACTAAACTGACCAAGGGGATCACAGAAAGAGAAACCACTGGAGGGGGCAAAGCTGAGGCAGGGTGAACTAGAGCGGCTGGAGCTGCTGCTGACTGAGGGCGAGCAGGCTGAGAGCTAGGGAGAGCTGACTGCGTGGAAACTGACTGAGAGCTAGGGAAAGCTGAGGCTGAGGGAGCTGAAGCGGGGAGAGCTGGCACTGGGGAAGTTGAAGCGGGGAGAGCTACAGAGGCTGACTGAGGGAGCTGGGGCTCTGATGGGAGTGGCTGAGGAGCTGCTGCAGCTAACACTGGGGGCTCTGACTGCTGTGGCTCGGAGGCTGCTACAGTGGTCTGTGGTGCAGGCGGCGTGGGTAACTGTGGTGCTGCTGCTGGTGATGCTGAAGACAGAGAGTTCAGTGCTCTAATCTGTGCCTCCACACGAACAGCAGAAGCCATCCAGCCGGCAATAGTGGGTGACAGCAATAAGCGAGGGTGGGTGTCTAAGAGACTGAGCACAGCAGAAAATCCAATGGAAAAGGCTTTCGAGTCAGTACAGTTATAAATCCGGGAGGAGATTCTGAAGAATCTTCGAACCTCTGGCCCAAGTTCCCGGTCCAAGAAGACGGAAGCATCTGCAGGATCCATTGGAGGGCTGGCAGAGTCAATACAGGACATCTCTCTCACAGTGTCTGATTCCTGCTTCTTGTCATGGGTTGCTGGCTCCGTGCTCCTCTTCCTGAATCGCGAGCGCTGCTTCCGCGTCTTAGGGAGAGGAAGGGAAGCAGAGCTGGCAAGAGAAGCAGCAGGCAAAGGACTGTCTGATGAGGAAGTGAGCCCGCCCAGCCTTTTCCCGAAAGGTTCGGGCGGGGGCGAATCTGATGCCAGGGAGAACCCGCCCAGCTTAATCCCTAAAGGCTGGGGCAGAGGTGGGGCAGTGGTATCGGGCGGTTGCTGCAGTGCGGCTGATGAACAGGGCTGTGGCGGCGGAGGTGGAGAGAGCGGCAAGCTCTGACGCGGAGACCCTTTAACCCAGCTGGAGTCTCCCCAAGCGCGGTGAGAGCGGCGGAGCTGTCCCTCATACTCGGGAGCCAGCCACGGCTTCCTCCTCACCACTTCCTGCAGGTGAGCTTGCACAGCTAGCTGCCGTTCACACAGGTCTGAGTCCGCGGGGTCTTTGAAATGGTCGCGTCGTTCTGTCATGGCGTGTGTGTGTGGCAGGCAGAATTGGACCCCAGGATGCAGACTCAAAAAAACAGGATTTATTGGAAAAATACAAAACAAACCTATACTGGGAAGGGACTAAACCAAAACCTGAGGAGGAGCAGGGAGACACACAGCGAGGGAACACTGAAGACGACGCGACAGAGAACAAAACAAAACTGAGGGCTTAAGTACACACTGGGTAATCAGGGCAAGAGGAAACAGCAGGGAACAACAGGTGAAGCAAATGAAACTAACATGGGAAGCAAAACTAAACACAAAGCACAGGGAACATACGACTGTCAAAATAATACAGGAAGTGACTAACCAAGGCGCACGCAGACTACATACGGGGGACTGGCACACAGACACGGGGCAGAGACACAGACTAGTCACAACACTAGGAATAAACTCAACATGAAAACACAGGAGGTCAGGGACAAGACATCATGACAAGAACATGGAGCAGGGGAGACAGGGACGAGGGGAACAAACGTATCAAAACAACTGAAAAACAACAAAACTCAGGGAAGACAGAACTAAACACAAAATGCTGGGCAGACGGCCCAGGACCATGACAACAGCACTCAGCAAACCTGCTCGGTAGCCTTACATGTTCGTCCACTTTGTGGCTGAATTGCTGCGATTGCTCAAAGCTTCCATTTTGCAATAATACCACTTACTGTTGATTGTGGTATGTCGGGAAGAAATATCATGATCTGACTTCTTGCAGTAATGGCATCCTATTACAGTACCACATTTGAATTCAGTCAGTCAGTCAGTGACCCATTCTTTCATAAATGTTTGTAAAGGCAGACTGCATGGCTAGGTGCCTGATTTTATACACCTGTGGCAATGGGACTGAAAACACCTGAAGTCAAAGATTAAATGGTGTGGCCCAATACTTGTGTTCATATAGTGTATGTTAAGCTGAAATGAAGCTGGAAACAGATGGAAAGTTGAGCCTGAATTTCAAGTCAGTGTAGTCTGTTTTGGTTCAGGTAAATTTGAATCTTATTATTCTTGCCTGTCCTCAGTTTGGGTGCAACTCTGCTTTGTGTTTGGTGCATTTCTACAGCAGAGAAGATCCTGCTGTATGAAACTTAAAAAAAAAAAGTGAAACAATATGTAGACATTTTCAACACATACAGTTTTTTTTTTTCTTCCCCATTACCCTTAAGACAGTCCCGTGACACGACAGTCTCCTTGTGCTGCTAATAAATGAACCACAGGCCATCAAAAAAAACCAAACAAGCAAACATACATTCATGTTTCCTCAAGTTCCCAGCATTCCCAGCTGCAGTGTTGACACGACGCACGTGAGACAGAAGCAATGTGTGGAAAACTACAAACATCACCGTATCAACCAAGTGTGAAGCATCTTTCAGAACTCAGCCTGGAGCCTTGGACCAACCTGCTCATCAAAAACAGAAGGGGAATTACCCTGGCCTGGTGAACACACACACACACACACACACACACACACACACACACACACACACACACACACACACACACACACACACACACACATACACACACACACACACACACAAAGACACAGGTTTAATGAATCCCAGCTGTGATGAATTGTTGCGTGATACAGCAAGACAACAATTAATGTGAAGAGGAGCCAGGACATGTTGACCCACTAAACAGAGAAAAAGAGCATGAAAGAGAGAAATGCAAAGATGGAGGGA
Organism: Archocentrus centrarchus; assembly: GCF_007364275.1. Classification (NCBI taxonomy): domain Eukaryota; kingdom Metazoa; phylum Chordata; class Actinopteri; order Cichliformes; family Cichlidae; genus Archocentrus; species Archocentrus centrarchus. The sequence goes on along the minus strand of NC_044357.1, from coordinate 9,248,633 downwards.
AGGTGAGAGACATTAGAAAGAGAGGTTAAGAAGAGAAAAAATCCAGAGAGAGACATAAAATTGCTTAGGTACAGCAGAAAAAAAATAGCAGCTGTTTGGATCTGGTGTAAGATTACTCTAAATATGTTAGTCAGTTTCTAATAGGTCACTGTGTGCTATCTTAATCTAAATATGTGACATTTATTTTATAACATTAAAAAGAGACTTCATATAGACAAATCACTCAACACAACATCAGCTTAATCACTCTAGACATGCTCCACACTGAAGAGACAAACCACTCTAAACAGAATTACTGTGTGTTATTCTGAAAGGCCTACACGGCTCAGATAGTCAACACGAATACATTTCTGCAAAGCCTGAAGCCAGATGAATTAAGAAAGAACTGAAGGCCAAATGTTTCTGTGTTTGAACTTTACTTTGCAACCTTTATTTCACTACAGTGTTGACATGAACCCAAACCTACCCATATAACTCAAAGTTTCTCTCAGTACTGTGGGTGCCTGTGAAATCCGTTTTTCATTATGTCATTGGAGCAAATGTTGACTTAAAGTTTGCAAGTCTTGACTCACTATTTCACACACAAGATTTATGAGAATTTGATTTCAGCATTTAACCTTTAGTAAGGTCTAAGAGAAGAAAACCTGCAACATGCTAATCACAAGTTGGTGGTGGTGGTGGTGGGAATCCTGGAATAAGTCTCTTAACATTTTATGTTCCATTACTTGTCCATATTGTATTTGTTTGTGTACAGAGAAACAATTTGAGTTTATGAGACACTTAACAAGTAATGAACAAGTAACACGCAAACAACTAATCCTGCTTGGTCACAAACAAGTCTGCAAAGAAGAAACTGCAGATGAGGCCACAATACCACCAGAAACTGAGTCATTTCTTGTGTCCCAAAGCTTGCTTGCTTTCCTCATCTCTATATCAAGCATTCCATACTAGTTCAGTAAGAATGTCTTCTGGGCTAACCTCCAAACTAGCCTGGGAAGTTTTTTTATTTTTTTTTTCTCCATTTCTTTGCAGGATAACGCAAATGCGTCAGGGTAAAAACACAGATACAGTCGTCCCTGTGCAAACGACAGCAGAGGTTGCTTGTACAAGCTGTTGCTACGACCTACAGCGACACGTTAAAGTAAAACAACTGTGTGATTAAGTGCATGTAAAATGTACCCTAGTGTCCTCACATGAAGAGCGGGCGGGAGCATTCAAAGACTGGATGTTAACCCAAACCATGATCTCATCCTAACGTGGGATTCATGATAGTGCATTTGTGTCTGTACAATTATTTGGCTACAAAAAAGCCAAAAGCATTTTGGATGTGCATGTTATGCAGAAGTGGCTGCAGTGGACACTTATAATTCTTTAGTTCTTAACACTGACTCCAAATAACAGTTACACTTCAGTTCTTTGTCATAACCCCTTTGGTCACAATACACAAATTTTGGCAGGAAAAAATTAATCTTCTGCCTACATAATCTTTTTAGGTAGGATATGTCGGATATATGTGGCTATTACAGTACAATATTTAACTATAGAAAGTGATGTACTCACTTGTGTATACAGTGACCAAAGCTGCTCTTCTCCATGTGTGACTGAAGGACCAAAAACAGCACAAACACAAGTAGCATACAGACTGGCTGTTTCAAATTATTTTTGACATTGCAGTCTAAAGCTCTGCATAGGCTTGGCGTAGGACTCATCCCTTAATGACAGATGCACAATCAGCTAGCCATGCATCAGCGTTCTTAGCCCTGAACATTGACCTGCCACTCAGTCTTGCACATCCGATTAAGAGCTGATCTGTTTCATGCATGCACAACTCAGGAGAATACTGCAGTGAGTCTGGCATGCCTCCAGCACGAGTATAAACGGTGACAGGGCTATGATGACATCACTGTTCATGCACAACGTGATCATGACCAGCGCAGTGATGATAATCTAGCTGGTAGATTGTGTATCACAAACCACAGTCTTCCAATTTACAGTCAAGTGTGTTAGGACACCTTCACACCCTGCTTCCTAACAGAGACTTTGTTGTTCCTTAAAGGTGGGAATGGTTGTATTTACTGAAAGGTCGTATCACATGGTGCAATCAAACTTCAGAATATGAAGGGATTCAGCTAGAGGACTTGTTGTACTGATGTGAAACTGCAACTGCAACCAGAAACTTTGTGACACTGCTGTAGTCATCGAGTTACAACAACTCCTTAAAAATAGCTTTCAGACATTTTTTACAGCGCAAAAATGTCAAAAAGCAGTTGTAATGCTGTACCATTTTCATCAAAACCCACTACTGTTGTAACAGCTCAATATATAACCAACAAATAGGACTTAGATTATGCTTTGACTTGTTCAGGAGACAGCATGAATGCCTGCCATATTAGTCTCCAACTCTCTGATGTGTGTTTGACTGTTTTTTTTTCTCAAAATATATACTATTTTAAGAAGGTAAAACACCTAAAGCCCTAAAAATAACAAAATGTTTTAATGTAGTGCTGCATTGCATCTGTCAGCAGGTCAGAGCATAGCTAGCCGAGCTAAACACTTGCCTAGTTTTCACTGCAGACTCTGTAAAAGGAACAAACAAATAGTGCAATAATCACCTCCCCACAAGCATTTTAATAGATGAATTCAATCACACCAACAGCCACAGCAGCTGGCCAAAACACACAGTAAAACGCACACACATAACAATACACACAGCAGGGAAGCACATAAATATATAGATAGTGAGCAATGCTGTACAGTTTCTTACACTGCATGCGTGCACTCACACAAAATCACACTGAGATTTGGCCACCCGCTCATCTAGCTAATAAAGCCTTTGGGTCACAGCCCAGTGAGAGGCTGGGTTTGAGGGGCTGTGCAGAGTAAACAGAGCTTTAAAAACAATAACACATCACTTGTGAAAGATTCTGAGTCTGCAGCGGCTCTCTGCACTAATAAACTTTGTATTAGCAGGTGACTTTATTATTTGGACCTCAGGGGAAATGTGTGGAGGTGTTTGCTTTTGGAGTACAACAAGGACCTGCCACATCATTTAAGATAAAACACACACATTCAGACAGCAAAATCGCTCACAGACAGACGCTCACGGCTCACCATTTTTTACTACATAAATCGGATTAAATTTTATGTCCTGACACACTTAAGCATTGCTTTGAACAAACTTCTTTTGCAATCAGACATCACATATCTAAAATGTATTTAAAATCTAAAATAAAATAGTGAGCATGCCTCCAACAGTATACACACATAAAGAGGCTGTGAAGCTCAAAGAAATTATAATTTAAACATACTTTGGATCAAATGCAAGCTGCAACCTATGTCACCTAATAGAAAACTATGAATTTACACTGTCCTGTTAAATTTTTTTGTGCCTCTGCTGGCTCAAGGAGTGACATAGGTTGTCATAGATTGGTCATGGGACAAATGATTGGCAAAGGAGCAAAGCTAGAAAAAGTCTTCCAAATGTCCAAATTCATCAAATGCACCAGCTGCTGCTTGGTTAATGTGCAAAGTCTAAGACTGCCGTGCATTTGGAACAACTCCTTGTAGTCTAAATGGCATAAATTCATGTGGGAGCGTCCACAGCTATGAAAACATGGAGGTGTTTCTCCCATTACCAAAATTTAATCCACTTAGGTGACAAATGCTGCAGATTTTCTGCAGCATTAATCCTGTTTTATTTGCAACTGTTGCATTTTTTTTCTTATATTTGTTTATGTTCTTTATAGATTTTTAATCACCCTTTTATCAACATCATCTGATAATGTCTCTGATTGGAGTAGGCAGCACAGAGCCTGGAGCAGAAAAGCCCAACTTAACAGAGAACATTGATAACCACCGTTGTGATATCTCAGACTGGGAGATAGCGAACACAAGGAAAACCTGGCTGTGCTGAACTTTCTTTGTGGTATAGCCCTCAGATCTGTCAGCCCAAGAGGAGAAGACAAGAAATTTGACTGTGAGCGATGATCTCTAGCAAGGATGGATCCTTCTTAATGAGTGATAAGATAATGCTTAGAATGGACACACAATAGTCCTTATACGATCAGACACTTTATCACTTTATTACTGTATATTATTGCACTTATATCCATCTCTGCACTGATAGGGTGAGATGCAGGGTACACCCTGAACAGGTTGCCAGCCTGTCGCAGGGCCAACACAGTGACAAACAACCTTCTTTTTAACATTTGATGTGTTCAGATTTTCTAAGATATCTGGTCTGAGGCACTTCTACATTTTTTTTGTTCAAACTCAAGTATGAAAATATGGATGATTTGTGCACATGCAACATCTGTGAATAAGACCCAAAGTATTCAGAAACATTACTGATGTAGCGTTTTTCTCCTTATGAAATTAACATTGCTGATTGTTGGATGGATGAGAGAATATCTACAATCTACAGCTAAGTAGGGCATTTTTCCTTATTTATGTTCTCCTAACCATGGCTGGTCATCAAGCGCAGTCCACTTGGATATGTTATGGGAAAGTGAGGTTTTTTTTGACAGTGGGCTGTCTCTGTAGGTCTTACTTCTCCAGTGCTTGCTAAAAACTGTGGTGTGACCATTCAGATGCTAATTAATTGCATGTATTAATTGCCACATTTGTATTAATACGTGGAGTCCTACCATGGAAGTTCTACCCAAATGCCCCACTGATACTGGTATTAAGAAATGTACATCTTTTATCTTTTTGCATTACTTTATGGATTTTGCTTTGGTGTCATCCATCACTTTCCTCCAATTTCTACATACTGATGGGCAACAAGGTGCACAACAGATCAAATAGGACAGTAAATTTTACTGTGACTTAAAGGCTCAATAACTTGTGAAATCCCTGACGGAGGCACAAAGCCACACAAAAGCGCACGCGGCCATGTTCCATTTCCATGAAGTTCAGGTCGCTTCACTTTGCCACAGTTTCCACAAGCCAGGGGAGAGATGAAATAACGTTCAGACTGACAAAGAAAAAACACACTCCCCATCCAAAGAATGAGCTGGGAAAACAGGCGAGCCGCGCAGCAAGTGAGGTGGAAAAGTATTCTTCACATGAAGAATCCACACAAAAGGCCAGGCACACTGGAGACTGAAGGATGTAGCCACAAAATCCTGGCCCTAAAAACCACACAAAAAAATAATAACAGTTGATCTTTGGAGGCTAGAAAAAAAATATATCAGTCCCCGATGCATTTTAATGCAGAGTAGTAAAATTAGAATGTCTGCTGTCTTTTTCCTAATCCAAGCCGCGCCAACATTAATACACCTTAGAATATGAAAACAATGTTATTTCATCTGGACATTGAGTATTTGTGAGTGTGTTTGCATGTGTAAAATTAAATCTAGAATGATGAGGAAGAGCCAAGTTTAAAAACCACATACGCACAATGGAATCTGTGCTATGTTTGTTTTGTTGTGTTTAATACCAGACCCCCGGTATGAGGGCTGACAGAACAGTGAAACAGGAGCTGAACGCAGGCCAGACACAGCCAGGGAATGAGACCAAAACGTACTCACTCACACCTTCCTCAGCCTCGGCTGAGGCATACATCATTTGTCACATCTACGCTAATCCTGACACCATATTACAGGAGAGCTTTCTCCAAAAGAACACTTAGGAGATGTCAAAGTTAGAAGAGGTCATTTTAGGGTCTTCTCAGGGTTACTTGTATTATACTCTAGAAGTCCTAAGAAGCACACTAGTAGGGAAGTGCACAACTAGATGTCTAGTTGTTGTTGCTCTTGTTTGTCACATTGCCACAACTCAGTGCATTTAGCGTGTAGACAAGGTCACGATGACTTGTTGATGTTTAAAGTGGGCAGCAGAATGGGGAAGAAAGGTGATTTAAATGACTTTTAGGATTGAATGGTTTTCTGTGCCAGACGGGCTGGTCTGAATAGCTCAGAAACTGCTGATGTGGGATTTTCCCACACAACCATCTCTGGGGTTTACAGAAAATGGTTCAAAATAAGAGAAAATATTCAGTGAGCGACAGTTCTCAGGGTCAAAACACTTCGTTGATGCCAGAGGTCAAAGGTGGAGCTGCGTCAATCTGATAGGATAACAACAGTAACTCAATTAATCACTTGTTACATGCAACCCTACTCTGAATCTACATGTAACCAAGGCATGCAGAAGAGGTGGGGTGGCTGTGGCTCAGGAGGCAAGGCAGGTCATCTGTTAATCAGGAGGTTGGTGGTTTGATCCCTGGCTGCTACAGTCTGCATTCCAAAGTGTCCTTGGGCACGATACTGAACCCCAAGTTGTTCCCATTGTGTTCATTGAAATGTGTGTGTGTGTGTGTGTGTGTGTGTGTGTGTGTGTGTGTGTGTGTGTGTGTGTGTACTTGTTTTCGTGACATGTCAGGACATTTTTATGATAACACACCTTCAATATCAGGACACTTGGAAAAATGAGGACATTTTTCGCGTCCTCATTTTTCTGAGCATACTAGCGTGTTCTAGAGGCTCCAAACATGCCCCTAAACCAAAAATCTCAAATGTCCTAAAATGTCACAATTGTCGGAAATTTTGTGTGTGAGTGTGTTTATCGTTTTTGCTCATCTTTGATTTTACGACCTAGTGGCCAGTTTGGGAACTTAACACACTTTTCACACACTTGTCCCCATATGTCACATTGTTCAGAAAAAGTAACACACACACTTCAAGATTGGTAGCAGGTTTAACCCTCTGGGGTCCGGGGTATAGTTGGCCGTTTTTGACTACTTTTGTTTTTAGCTTTATAGTTGACCTTAGAAACTGTTTACCTTGCCTGGTTTGGTATCATTTTTTTCAGCACCACCTCATGTGTGTGACTGTACAGTTATGTTTTCATTTTGACATACTGTATTAACACAGTGGGCTTAAAATCACATAAAAACATAAAATCCGAGTACAAAAAAGTTAGATTTTTTACTGTAAAAATCACAAACATGCTTAATGAATTATTTTTACAACTTAAAATGTAAATATAAGTTGTAAATTTTCAAAACTTTTGTATAAATATAGTAAATAATTATACAACTATTTATACAAGTATTCAAATTAAATTGCAGGAAAGGCCTCAGGCATTTTTCAGTAGAAATATTGGCATAACTCTGGTTTTACTTGGCCTATCAACACAATTTAAAAACTGGCACGTAGTTTGAAGTCTGCACTTTTGATTCATGTTGAAATGGAGACTCAGCGCAGCAGCGTCCCGGTGCTACATCATCTCAAATCGGCTATGTCGTTTGGACGCACCGGTGCGTCCGTGGACCCCAGAGGGTTAAGCATTACACCAATACATATTCTTAAATTCAGAGTCAAGAGATTCTCAATTGATACTCCTGGTAAGAGCCTTTCTTTTTCTTAGAGAACAATAATGATTACAATTAATTGATGGAGGACTGATAAAAATGTATCAAGTACTGTACAGTATTGTGTGTAGTATACAGAATGTATGTATAATAGAATAGAATGAAATAGAATAGCTGTTATTAGTCCCACATGGGAGAAAATCACATTGGACAGCAGCAAAGCTGGTCTAATAAATGGAGTGCACACAGGAAACCATAATTAAACAAGAGGAAAAGTAAAAACTCTATGTACAGTATGTATAAAAAAGGGAGAAGACAGCACAAGTTTATAAGTAAAGCAAATTAAAGATATACTGGACAGATATGTAAACAAAATAAAAATTCAGTTACAATGAAAACAATGGGAATAAGATTTCCGATTCATAAAAAAAAATAAATAAATAAAAATCCCAGCTCGCCCCTACAGGCAGTCTATTTTTGCCCTGCAAGCTTGGGTCCTCTACCAGAGGCCAGGGAGCTTGAGGGTCCTGCGCAGTATCTTAGCTGTTCCCAGTATTGTGCTCTTCTGGACAGAGATCATGGATGGTGTTCCAGGAATCTGCTGGAGCCACTCTCCCAGTTTGGGGGTCACCGCCCCGAGTGTCCCGATTATCACGGGGACCACTGTTACTTTGATCTTCCACATCCTTTCCGGCTCCTCTCTGAGCCCTTGGTATTTCTCAAACTCCTCGTTTTCCTTCTTCTTGATGTTCCCGTCACTTGGTATTGCAACATCTACCACTACGACCTTCTTCCTTTGTTTGTCCACCACTACGATGTCCGGTTGGTTAGCCATCACAAGTTTGTCTGTCTGTATCTGGAAGTCCCACGGGATCTTAGCTCTGTTGTTCTCAGCCACCCTTGGGGGCGTGTCCCATTTTGACCTCGGGACTTCCAGGTCATACTCGGCACAGATGTTCCTGTATATTATGCCCGCCACTTGGTTATGGCATTCCATGTATGCCCTGCCTGCTAGCATCTTGCACCCTGCTGTTATGTGCTGGATTGTCTCAGGTGCATCTCTGCACAGCCTGCACCTGGGATCTTGCCTGGTGTGGTACACTCCAGCCTCTATTGATTTTGTACTCAGAGCTTGCTCTTGTGCTGCCATGATTAGTGCCTCTGTGCTGTCTGTCAGTCCAGCCTTGTCCAGCCATTGGTAGGATTTCTCTATGTCAGCCACTTCTTCTATCTGCTGGTGGTACATGCCGTGCAGAGGCCTGTCCTTCCATGATGGTCCCTGTTCTTCTTTCTCTTCTTTCTCGGGTTTCTGTTGCTTGAGGTACTCATTAAGCACATGATTCTTTGTGGCCATTTCCTGATGTATTCATGGAACTTCATTGTTTCATCTAGGACAGTGGTTCTGACACTCACTAGTCCTCGGCCAGCTTCCTTTCGCTTAGCGTACAGTCTCAGGGTGCTGTATTTGGGGTGAAACCCTCCATGCATGGTAAGAAGCTTTCTTGTCTTAACTTCAGTGGCTTCCATCTCCTCCTTTGGCCAGGTTATTATCCCAGCAGGGTATCTGACAACTGGCAGGGCATAGGTGTTGATAGTCGGGATCTTGTTCTTCCCATTTAGCTGACTCTTCAGAACTTCCCTTACTCTCTGCAGGTACTTGGAGGTTGCAGCTTTCCTAGCGGCCTCGTCATGGTTCCCATTTGCCAGTGGGATTCCAAGGTACTTGTAGCTGTCCTCACTGTCTGCAATGTTGTCTTCTGGTAGTGTAATCCCCTCAGTTCTGACTACTTTTCCTCTCTTAGTTACCATCCGACTACACTTCCCCAGTCCGAATGACATTCCGATATCATTGCTGTAGATCCTGGTGGTGTGGATCAGTGAATCGATATCTTGTTCACTCTCAGCATACAGCTTGATGTCATCCATGTAGTGGAGGTGGCTGATGTTGTCTCCATTCCGTAGTGGGTATCTGTAGCCAGTCTGGTTGATGATCTGGCTGAGGGGATTCAGGCCTATGCAGAACAGCAGTGGGGACAGGGCATCTCCTTGGTAAATCCCACACTTGATGTTGACTTGTGCAATGGGCTTGGAGTTGGCCTCTAGTGTTGTTCTTCACATACCCATTGAGTTCTTGATGAAGCCTCTTAGGGTCCTGTTGATCTTATACAGTTCTAGGCATTCCAGGATCCATGTGTGCGGCATTGAGTCATAGGCTTTCTTGTAGTCAATCCAGGGTGGTCAGTTGGGTCTTACAGTCTCGGGTCTTACAGTCTCGAGTGACTGCTCTATCTACTAGTAGCTGGTGTTTTGCTCCCCTGGTCTCTCTGCCTATCCCTTTCTGGGCCTCGCTCATGTATTGTGCCACATGCCTACTCATCTTAGCTGCTATGATGCCTGACAGGAGTTTCCATGTTGTACTGAGGCAGGTTATGGGCTGGTAATTGGATGGGACTGGTCCCTTCTTGGGGTCTTTGAGGATCAGGACCGTCCGGCCCTCAGTCAGCCATTCTGGGTGTGTCTTAGCCTCTAGCAGCTGGTTCATTTGTGCTGCCAGGCGCTCGTGGTGTGCAGTTAGCTTCTTTAGCCAGTAGATGTGAATCATATCAGGGCCTGGTGCTGTCCAGCTCTTCATGTGTGAGACTCTTTGTTGGATGTCTGCCACTGTGATGGTTACTGGATCCTGTTCAGGGAGGTTGCTGTAGTCTGCTCTTAGATCCACTAGCCACTGAGCATTGGTATTGTGTGACGCATCCTTCTCCCATATGCTCTTCCAGTATTGCTCTGTCTCCAGCCTTGGTGGGGGTGCTATTCTCATATTGTTCCCCTGCCACTGAGAGCATACCTTGGATAGTTCAGTGGAGAACATCCGGTTTATTTTCCTGGCTTCTATCTCTCTGTTATATCTCTTCAGGCGGTTAGCCAAGGTTGTGAGTCTTGCTTGGCAGTCTCTAAGGCCTCAGGTATGGACAGCCCATTGTACTTCTTAGGCACTGCTCTCTTCGTCATCCCACCTTTCTGCACCTCTGAGAGCTGGCTAACTTCCCTCCGTGCTGCCTTGATCTTAGCCTCCAGTCGTCGGTTCCATGGAGGGTACTGCTCCTTATTGCTGTTCATCTTATAGCCAAGCATCTCAAGGATTACTGCTGCCATGTTATACATCAACTGATTGGTTTCAGTGATGGTAGTGGTAGGGATTGTCTGTAGTGCTGCATTCGCATCTTCTAGTAGGTCTTCACATAGTCTTGGTAGTCGGTGTTGAGGGGTCCAGTTCGCCTTCTTAGCCATGATCTTATCTTTCAGGTCAGCTCCTCTGGTATTCAGTGCACTTGTTGTCACTATTGGGGCTTGGTACCCAATCTTGGAGTGTGGGGATGATGAAATCTCCCCCCTGACCTGCCATCCTGGCTCCCCCTTGCCGTAGCATTTGTGTTGTACCTCATCAATCGCTAGCTGCGATAGCAGCTGCTTCCTTCGTATGTTGGAACACTGAGCCACAAGCTGTTTCTCCGTCAGTGTGGATGTTGGGTTTCGAAGAATCCATAGGTCCCACATAACTCTTCGTGTAACCCCTCTTGCTGGGATTACGTGTATAGTAGCATTCCAACAGTTCCCGGTTCTCATCTCATGTCCACTTATGCCATAACCTACTAGGTCCAGTAGCCCACTTACCGTCAGAATGCCCTGGTTCCTCAACACCTGACGCGGAAACAAAATGGAAATTCAATTACAATAACAACAATGGGAATAAGATTTCCCATTCATCATATATATATATATATATATATATATATATATATATATATATATATATATATATATATATATATATATATGATGAATGGGAAATCCTATTCCCATTGAATGTTGCCGTCACTTGGTATTGCAGCATTGAATGGGAAATCTTATTCCCATTGAATGTTGCTGTCACTTGGTATTGCAGCATCTATGACTACCATCTTCTTCCTTTGTTTGTCCACCACTACTATGTCCAGTTGGTTAGCCATCACAAGTTTGTCTGTATCTGGAAGTCCCACAGGATCTTTGCTCTATGTGTGTATGTGTGTATATATACACACACTCACACACACACACACACAAACACCTATATATATATATATATATGTATATATACATATATATATACATATATATATATATATATATATATATACACACACACACACACACACACATAGAGCAAAGATCCTGTGGGACTTCCAGATACAGACAAACTTGTGATGGCTAACCAACTGGACATAGTAGTGGTGGACAAACAAAGGAAGAAGATGGTAGTCATAGATGCTGCAATACCAAGTGACGGCAACATTCAATTCGATTCAATTCAATTTTATTTATATAGCGCCAAATCACAACAAACAGCCACCTCAAGGCACTTTGTATTAAGGGTAAAGACCATACAATAATACAGAGAAAACCCGACAGTCAAAACAACCCCCTATGAGCAACCACTTAGCGACAGTGGGAAGGAAAAACTCCCTTTTAACAGGAAGAAACCTCCAGCAGAACCAGGCTCAGGGAGGGGCAGTCATCTGCCATGACTGGTTTGGCTGAGGGGAGGGAGACAGGAGAAAAGACAAAAGACATGCTCTGGGGGAGAGCCAGAGATTAATAATAATTAATGATTGATTGCAGAGTGGAGTATAACAAAGTAAATAAGGTGAATGAAAAGAAACAGTGCATTATGGGAACCCCCCAGCAGCCTAGGCCTATAGCAGCATAAGTAAGGGGTGGTTCAGGGTCACCTGATCCAGCCCTAACTATAAGCTTGATCATAAAGGAAAGTTTTAAGCCTTATCTTAAAAATAGAGGGGGTGTCTGTCTCCCGAATCCAAGCTGGGAGCTGTTTCCACAGAAGAGGGGCCTGAAAGCTGAAGGCTCTGCCTGCCATTCTACTCTTAAGTATCCTAGGAACCACAAGTAAGCCAGCAGTCTGAGAGTCCATCTGGAGGCTTCCGGTGAAATTTGTGATAGATTCCTTCACTTCTTTTTAGAGAAGGTGATAAGCACTAGGGCCCTAATTTCACCACCTTCTCATGATCCATCTACCCCAATGCCCTGTTTTCCTGCCCTTGGCCCATTCATTCTCAGCATTATTAATAGCAGTTTGACCTCTAGTGTGGTGCCAAAAAGTTTTAAACATGCTGTTGTGCAGCCCTTGCTGAAGAAACCTGGCCTAGACTCTTCTGTTTTAGCAAACTTTAGGCCCGTCTCCAAGCTACCATTTTTGTCAAAAATCCTGGAAAAGATTGTTTTCACCCAACTAAAGACTTTCCTGGATAAACATGCAATTCTGCAAGTGTTCCAGTCTGGGTTTAAAACCCATCACAGCACTGAGTCCGCTCTGTTAAAGGTTTTTAACGATATTCTTTTAGCAACCGACTCTGGTGACTGTGTGGTACTTGTGTTATTAGACTTAACAGCTGCGTTTGGCACTGTGGACCATGAGATCCTCATTTCCAGGCTGGAGCAGTGTGTGGGCATCACAGGTGCAGCGCTCCAGTGGTTTAAGTCGTACCTCTCAGATAGAAGTTTCTGTGTGTGCATTGATGATTTCGAGTCTGCCTCTGCTGCCCTCCCTTGGGGGGGTTCCGCAGGGCTCCATTCTAGGACCTCCCCTGTTCTCTTTATATCTTCTGCCACTTGGAACTATTTTTCGGAAGCATGATATTTCTTTTCACTGTTATGCAGACGACTGTCAAGTGTATTTTCCACTGAAACACACTGGTTCATGCTCTGTCCAGCCTCTCCTTGAATGCCTTAGAGACATCAGAGGATGGATGTCATTAAATTTTCTGAGTTTGAATGAGAAAAAGACAGAAATCATGTTGTTCAGACCCAGTGGCACCAGCAGTACCCCCTGTGTTGACCTTTCCTCCCTGGCCCCATATGAGAAATCCATTATCACTAATTTAGGTGTAAAAATGGACCCGACTTTAAAGCTTGATGCTCAGGTGAATGCAGTGGTGAAATCCTGCTTCTTTCACCTGAGAAGACTGTCAAAAATCAAGCCTCTTCTTTCAAAACACAATCTCGAAACAGTAATACATGCTTTTATAACATCTTGTCTTGATTACTGTAATGCACTTCTGACTGGAATTAGCCAGGCCTCCATTGCTCGTCTACAGCTGGTGCAAAATGCTGCTGCACGATTTTTATCTGGTATGAGCAAGCGAGAGCACATCACCCCAATTTTAGCTTCTCTCCACTGGCTTCCAGTTCATTTACGAATCCATTTTAAAATTCTTTTATTTGTTTTTAAGTCTGTTAATGGTTGTGCCCCATTTTATCTATCTGAACTGCTGCACCCATATGTTCCATCTCGCTCCCTAAGGTCAGCAGACCAGATGCTTTTACTTGTTCCGAAGTCGCAACGAAAACTCAGGGGTGATCGAGCCTTTGCAGTTGCGGCTCCAAAATTATGGAATGGTTTACCGCTGTATGTCAGACAGGCTCCTTCACTTGCTGTTTTTAAATCTCATTTAAAAACACATTTTTATTCCTTGGCCTTTGACCCAGTGTGAGACTCTGACTTAAATCTTAAGACACTGTTATAGTTCTTAATTAATTTATTTATTTAATCTCTTTCACATTTGTTTCATTTCTATATCTCATTGCCTTCTGACCTGTTTTTGGTCTTTTGTGTGTGATGTTTTTGTAAAGCACTTTGGTCAGCCCTGTTGTTTTTAAAAGTGCTCTATAAATAAAGTGGTATGGTATGGTAGTCCACTGTCAGAGGCTGTAAGAAGATCATTTGTTACCTTCACTAAAGTGGTTTCTGTACTGTGATGAATTCTGAAACCTGACTGAAGCTCTTCAAATAAACCGTTCCTTTGCAGATGATCAGTTAGATGCTTTACAACAACGCTTTCAAGAATTTGGGAGAGAAAAGGAAGGTTGGAGATATATATTATAGATGTAAATATAATTATACAGTAAGCCTGACAAATACCTCAGAGAGGAGCTGGAAAGGATGTGTAAGATGAAGGTAACAGTATTCCCCGTACTAATCGGACCCTCAAGCTCCCAGGCCCCTGGTAGAGGACCTGAGCTTGGAGGGCAAAATAGACCGCCCCATATATATATATATATATATATATATATATATATATATATATATATATATATATATATATATATATATATATATATATATATATATATATATATATGTGTGTGTGTGTGTGTGTGTGTGTATATATTGCTAACTACAATTATACGGAGGGATACATCTTTCAGTGTTCCACATTGTACTGCGTTTGAGATGAACTGTGCGATCATTCTGAAACCTCCGACATTCTGATTGGTCCTAAATTCAGTAACACTGCCTTTGATTGGTCAATACACTCAGCCAAAGGCTAAGTGGATGGGTAGCAATTTTCAGCACAAAGAAGTTCAATAGCAAACTTGTGATAACATTACATGTAGGATTTGTCAGTGTAGAATTATTTTATAAAGTCTCCAAAAGGATCGTGCTGTTTATGGGGGAAATACAAAGGTTTTGGTACGAATATCGGAGCGTTATGGTGAGCTGAACATCCGGGACTTTCTTCGCTCCGGAGATTATTATCTTGGCTCACACAGGACCTTTGATGTTCATCGGTGTGGCGTGCTTGATGAGGTAAGGTGAGTGTGAGTTTAAAAGGATTTTAAATACCCCAAATTACTCTAAGAAATTGAAGGAGTTGATGATAAATGATAATATATCACTTTTTCTCTGCCGTAAACTGTAGACAGAGTTTAAGTTGTTGCCATATATAACTGTTGACATGTTAACAACGCTCAGTGAGTTACTAAATTAGCTAATTGGCTCAAATTAACCCTCTGGGGTCCACGGAGGCACCGGTGCGTCAAAATGGCATCGAGGGGATGTAGCATCGGGACTCTGCTGCACTGAGTCTCCATTTCAACATAAATCGAAAGTGCAGACTTCAAACTACGTACCAGCTTTTAATTTGTGTTGGTAGGTCAAGTAAAACTAGAGTTATGCCTAATAATTTACACCGTACTTTTTCCTGTATATTGTCCTCCCGTTCGATGCGTGTTTTTTGCAGGAAGAAATGGCAAAAACGGGAGTTTAATTAACAGGAAATGCTTCCTAATAAAACAAAACAAACTAAATCCTGACAACGACTTTCCTAATGGTGGAAAAATGCACCATATCAATCAATCAGAAAATTATATGGTAACATGATGCATTAGATTGCATTTGGCTGCTCAGGAACACGTGACAAAGTAGTGAAAGAGACAATATTGATGGCAAGTTTTGTCTGTGATGGGCCCCTCAGTCTTGTGGAGGACAGAAACTGTTTTTTGAGGTGGCATAAATAATTTGTGTTGCATCTTAATGTGAGTCCTGATTGCTCTGCAAATAGTCTGAGGCCTTTCCTGCATTTTAATGTGAATAGTTGTATAAAACTGTATTATTTACCATATTTTTATATAAGTTTTGAAAATTTACAACTTATATTTGCATTTTAAGTTGTAAAAATAATTCGCTAAGCATGTTTATGGTTTTTACAGTCAGAAAAAAATCTTTTTTCTACTCTGATTTTATGTTTTTATGTGATTTTTTTTTTTTTTTTTTTTTTTTTTTAAAGCCTAATGTGTTAATACAGTATGTTAAAATGAAATACACAGTCACATACATGAGTTGGTACTGAAAAAAATTAGACCATCCAAGGCAAATTAAACAGTTTCAACTATAACGGTAAAAACAAAAGTAATCAATAACGGCCAAATATACCCGGGACCCCAGAGGATTAAGGCAAATGCAGAGATGCATGGAATTTTTTTCCATGCGATTTTTTTGATTTTTTTTTTTTTTTTTCCTAACAGAAACAGCTGTTGAAGTTATTTTTCCTCTGACAAATTTTATTTCAGCTCACAATATATTTTCTGATGTTTGAATGGTAATGTAATTGTTTTCATATTTAACACATATTGAGTATTCGTGCAGTTCTTAACATGGTAGGGAAAGCAATAAACAGTTTTGTAATGATTGAATTGCAGTATTTATCCTTGAAGATGCTTTGCTGCTACATTGGTTGGTTAAGATTATGCAAGGTTGTTTAATTAATCATAGTTGCACAGAGGTTGGCCAGTTTGTTGGCCAAATTATCAGACAAGAATATCAGATAAATTGTAAGTTACTGCAAGAAATGACTATTTTGTAAATTCTATTTGAGTCAAAGCAAGCATTAATAATTTTTTTGCATTTTCTCTGCTGACTTCTTGTTTCACCTAATAGATGTTTGCAGGTTAAGGACCAAATGATCACAGGAATAGCATGTCAAAAAGAAGAGCCAGAGTTAGTCCTGAAGCTGAGGCTATTCAGTTTATTTTATCTGGAAGTGACAAGCCTTGTCTGAAGGTTCAATGGGTCAGTGACTATAAAGGTATGTTAAAGTTAATTCCCCACGTTTACTGCTTGAACATTACATAGATAGAAGAGATCATTTTCTCACTGTTTTAAAAGTTCCATGTTGGTTTCTTCTGTATATGATTTGGAAATTAGTGATTTGGATTTATTACATGACAACTGAATTTTGTTTTATCAGGGCGTGGTGTATTTGCTTCTACACCAATTGAAAAGGGATCCTTTGTTGCTGAGTACCGTGGGGAGTTGATCTCAAAATATGAACGGGACAAGAGACACAAGAAGTACACTGAGAAGCAAAATGCATTCTTGTTTGATTTTAAGTGGAACAGTGATGTATGGTGGTAAGTAATGGTCCATAAAAATCATGTTCTCTCCAGCATTAAGGTTTTAGTGAACAACACAGAGATATCTCTCCATGTTCAAATTCAGCATTGATGCCTCCCATGAAGATGACTCTTTTGGCCGGTTGGTTAATGATGCCCATATATCCCCAAACTGCAAAATGAAAAAGCTGATTGTCCACGGTAAACCTCATCTTTGCTTGTTTGCTTTTGAAAACATCCAAGCAGAGAGTGAAATAACATATAACTATGGAGACGCTCTGTGGTCATGGCGAGCTTTGGTAAGTTAACCTTTGATTAAACAGTGTACGTTCACAGCCTGCTAAATATCAGATAAGAAGATTCATACTGTACTAATCCTAGTAAAATTATTGTACAGTGCAGATACACCTCGTTCTTAAAAATTTCTAAAAGGTCTACTATTAAAAGCCTCGACCCTCATTAAGCTAGGATGATCATTAGTTTGTTACAGAATGGATTTAACAGTGTATTTGTGTGTTTTGCTGCAGACACCAAGTGTAGAGATCCCGACTCAGCCTTCAGGAGAGCCACAAATGAGCGGGTCATCCATTTCATCCTTTCAACAGGTTGGTACACATTTCTAGTTCCAGTTAAACACAAATAGATGTCTCATTTGGGTCCGGTGCATAAATAAAATACCCTTTAACAATCAGTTTGGGTAACAGTTTCACAGTATCATAATTTCTATGACTTGTTTCAGAATGCTTTGGCAGAAATACTTTGGTTTCATGAACTCTGGGGACTAATGACCCCTTTAATCTTTAAATAAACCTTAAACTATCATTCAATTTAATATCTTCTGTAGTTTTACACACGTTGTTGTCCATTTGATCTTCTGCTGCAAGGTTTACATGAATTAATTCTTTAGGAAGTTGATCCATTTACATTAGGGTGGGGTTCAGAACTTTCTTTGACAACAACAGAAGACGTTAGAAGAGGGGAAAACAGATTCAACATGTTTTTAGTCGTCATGTCCTCATATAGTCTGAATAAACGGTAGTGTGTGTGAGTCACGATGTCCTCATATTGTCCTAACTTTCAAAGACTTTAGTGTGTTTAATTTGATGCCATCATATAGTCTGAATAAACGGTGGTGTGTATGTGTGTCACAATGTCCTCATATTGTTTAGGGGGAGATATACTACAGTGTTAAGTCTTTCTATAGGGTCTAGTATGATAAGCCTCGACCCTCATTAAACCAGGATGATCATTAGTTTATTACAGAATGAATTTAACATTGTATTTGTGTGTTTTGCTGCAGACACCAAGTGTAGAGATCCCGACTCAGCCTTCAGGAGAGCCACAAATGAGCGGGCCATCCACTTCATCCTTTCAACAGGTTGGTACACATTTCTAGTTCCAGTTAAACACAAATAGATGTCTCATTTGGGTCCGGTGCATAAATAAAATACCCTTTAACAATCAGTTTGGGTAGCAGTTTCACAATATCATAATTTCTATGACTTGTTTCAGAATGCTTTGGCAGAAATTGTCATGGTCCTGGGCCGTCTGCCCAGCGTTTTGTGTTTTTTAGTTTATTTTCCCTGAGTGTTTAATTCCCAGTGTGTTTTGATCTTGTTCCCTTTGTCTCTGTCTCCCCTGCTCCATGGTCTTGTCTGTTTTGTCCTGATGTCTTGTCCCTGACCTCCTGTGTTTTCATGTTGAGTTATTCCTAGTGTTGTGACTAGTCTGCGTCTCTGCCCCGTGTCTGTGTGCCAGTTCCCCGTATGTAGTCTGCGTGCACCTTGGTTAGTCACTTCCTGTATTATTTTGACAGTCTTGTGTTCCCTGTGCTTTGTGTCTAGTTTTGCTAACCCCTGTTATTAGTTTCATTTGCTTCACCTGTTGCTCCCTGCTGTTTCCTCTTGCCCTGATTACCTGCTGTGTATTTAAGCCCTCAGTGTTCATCTGTTTCTTGTCGCGTCGTCTTCAGTGTTCCCTCGTTGTGTATGTTCCTTCTCTGTAGTTACTTTAGTTTAGTTTTGGCATCTGTCCAGCCCCTGCCTAGCTGTGTTCTGGTTCCTGTTATGTTTTCCCAATAAATCCTCTAAGTCCTGTTTTATGAGTCTGCATCCTGGGGTCCGATCCTGCCTGCCACACACACGCCATGACAGAACGACGCGAACATTTCAAAGACCCCGCGGACTCAGACCTGTGTGAACGGCAGCTAGCTGTGCAAGCTCACCTGCAGGAAGTGGTGAGGAGGAAGCCGTGGCTGGCTCCCGAGTACGAGGGACAGCTCCGCCGCTCTCACCGCGCTTGGGGAGACTCCAGCTGGGTTAAAGGGTCTCCGCGTCAGAGCTTGCCGCTCTCTCCACCTCCGCCGCCACAGCCCTGTTCATCAGCCGCACTGCAGCAACCGCTCGATACCACTGCCCCACCTCTGCCCCAGCCTTTAGGGATTAAGCTGGGCGGGTTCTCCCTGGCATCAGATTCGCCTCCACCGGCCTCGTCATGCCCCAGCACACCTCCTTCACGACCCGCTACGCCGGCACGTAAGCGGAATTCCCGGCGCCATAAAAGCCGAACGGAGCCAGCAGCCAGGGATAAAATGACAATGGACTCTCTGCAGTTTTCAACCACTTCCGACTCCACCACTGAATCTGTCCCTCCTTTCCCCGGCTCGTCAGACATGATTAACCACACTGCTCCCCCGTCCTTGACAGCCAGATCAGACATTTGCAACAAGGCATCCAAGCTCTGTATCCTGTGGTTCCGGCTACCCAGTGAGGAGCTGGGGAATACCATCGCCCACAGGATACATGACATGTTGACAGAACACACCTGGCTTATGGATTCCTTGCCCCGGCTAACCCAGTGTTATGCGGAACAAATACTTCATTCCGCAGCCCTCACTTTCCCCTCCGTGTCTCCCAAGGTGACTGTTTCCAATAAACCGGCTAAAGAAAAGACTGTGTGTTTCACACCTGGACTCAACCCTGACGCTCCATCCTCTGTGCCTCATGCTCTTGCACCCGCTTCTGTTCCGCGGGTGGGAGCACCAGCGCCTCAGTCACCAACGCCGCTTGTAACAGTCACCCCTCAGCCACTTCAGTCAGCAGCAGCTCCAGCAGCTCTCCCTCAGTCTGCTCCCACGCAGCCAGCCCTCCCTCAGTCTGCTCCCACGCTGCCAGCTCGTTCTCATTCTCCCCAGTCAGCTGTGACGCCAGCTCATCTCCAGGAGCCCCAGGTTCTGCCAGCCTCTGTAGCTGTCCTGGGCTCAGCTTCCCCGGTGCTAGCTCTTCCCACCTCAGCACCTCAGCCTCAGCCACCCACGCCGCCTGCAGCAGCTCCTCCCCAGTTACTCCCGTCTCATTCGGCTGTAGCTCCAGCTCCTCCCCAGTTACTCTCGTCTCATTCGGCTGTAGCTCCAGCTCCTCCCCAGTTACTCCCGTCTCATGCGGCTGTAGCTCCAGCTCCTCCCCAGTTACTCCCGTCTCATGCGGCTGTAGCTCCAGCTCCTCCCCAGTTACTCCCGTCTCATGCGGCTGTAGCTCCAGCTCCTCCCCAGTTACTCCCGTCTCATGCGGCTGTAGCTCCAGCTCCTCCCCAGTTACTCCCGTCTCATGCGGCTGTAGCTCCAGCTCCTCCCCAGTTACTCCCGTCTCATGCGGCTGTAGCTCCAGCTCCTCCCCAGTTACTCCCGTCTCATGCGGCTGTAGCTCCAGCTCCTCCCCAGTTACTCCCGTCTCATGCGGCTGTAGCTCCAGCTCCTCCCCAGTTACTCCCGTCTCATGCGGCTGTAGCTCCAGCTCCTCCCCAGTTACTCCCGTCTCATGCGGCTGTAGCTCCAGCTCCTCCCCAGTTACTCCCGTCTCATGCGGCTGTAGCTCCAGCTCCTCCCCAGTTACTCCGTCTCATGCGGCTGTAGCTCCAGCTCCTCCCCAGTTACTCCCGTCTCATGCGGCTGTAGCTCCAGCTCCTCCCCAGTTACTCCCGTCTCATTCGGCTGTAGCTCCAGCTCCTCCCCAGTTACTCCCGTCTCATTCGGCTATAGCTCCAGCTCCTCCCCAGTTACTCCCGTCTCAGCCAGCCCCTGTATTTTCTTCTCAGCCAGCAGAAGCTCCAGCCCGCCCTAGCTCTCAACCTGCTCGCCCTCAGTCAGCAGTAGCTCCAGCCGCTCTAGTTCTCCCTGCCTCAGCTTTGCTCCCTCCAGTGGTTTCTCTTTCTGTGATCCCCTTGGTCAGTTTAGTTTCACCTCCAGTCCCTTCATCTTCAGTTTTAGTCTCAGTCCCCTCATCCTCCTCAGCTTCAGCCCCCTCGTCCTCAGTCACCTCAGTCCCCTCATCCTCCTCAGCTTCAGCCCCCTCGTCCTCAGTCACCTCAGTCCCCTCATCCTCCTCAGCTTCAGCCCCCTCGTCCTCAGTCACCTCAGTCCCCTCATCCTCCTCAGCTTCAGCCCCCTCGTCCTCAGTCACCTCAGTCCCCTCGTCCTCAGTCACCTCAGTCCAGTCAGCTTCCCCGGTCCCCACAGCCAGTGCTTCAGCTTTGCCCCCTTCAGTGGCGTCACTTCCCTTAAATCCCTTGGTCTCTCCAATCAGTTTAGTTTCATCTTCAGTTCTAGTCGCAGTCTCCTCGGTTTCCTCCGTGCCCTCTGTCCCCGTAGTCCCTCAGGTCCCCGTAGTCCCTCAGGTCCCCGTAGTCCCTTACTCTACTTCCACTTCTGGTCCCTCAGTCCCTCAGGTCCCCGTAGTCCCTTCAGCTCTCCCTAGCGCCCGGCCTGCTTCCACGCAGCCGGCTTTCCCTAGCGTCCGGCCTGCTTCCACGCAGCCAGTCGTCTCCCGGCCTGCTTCCACGCAGCCAGTCGTCTCCCGGCCTGCTTCCACGCAGCCAGTCGTCTCCCGGCCTGCTTCCACGCAGCCAGTCGTCTCCCGGCCTGCTTCCACGCAGCCAGTCGTCTCCCGGCCTGCTTCCACGCAGCCAGTCGTCTCCCGGCCTGCTTCCACGCAGCCAGTCGTCTCCCGGCCTGCTTCCACGCAGCCAGTCGTCTCCCGGCCGCTCACGCAGCAGTCGTCTCCCGGCCTGCTTCCACGCGGCCCCTAGTGCCAGTTCCCTTAGCTTCAGTCCCTTCAGTTTTGGTCCCCTTAGTCTCCCCGGTCCCTCAGGTTTCCCTTTGTTCCCTCCTCTGGTCCCTCAGCTCCTTTAGTTGTGGTTCCCCCTGCAGCCTCAGTCCCAGTCTCCTCTGCTCCTGCTCCCCCGACTTCCGGTTTCCCCGCAGTTAGCTTCAGTCCCCTTACCTCTTCCGCAGTCAGCTTCCATAGTGTCAGCTCCCTCGCCCTCCATAGTGTCAGCTCCCTCGCCCTCCATAGTGTCAGCTCCCTCGCCCTCCATAGTGTCAGCTCCCTCGCCCTCCATAGTGTCAGCTCCCTCGCCCTCCATAGTGTCAGCTCCCTAGCCCTCCCCAGTGTCAGCCCCCGCCCTCCCCAGTGTCAGCTTCCACGCACCCCACCATCACATGCACCTGGTCCATCCCCCAAGCAGCCCCAGCTGCTCAGTGAAGTAGCTGTGTGCCCTACACCGCAGACCCAGCCTGCACATTCGGAGCCTCACCTTGTAGGCCCCGTTCAGCCCAAGGGTCCGGCTCAGTCGGAGCCGTGTTTGAAGCCCAAGGG